>NW_022103906.1:64086185-64132070 GCF_000313985.2 Echinops telfairi
AAAAAAAAACAACTTTTATCATGGATTGTGAAAGATGGTGAACTAAAGTACTTTACCAGGAATACAAGAACTTACTTTTGCCATTCCTGGAAGCTCTGCTTATGGAATAGCATCAAACATTTACTATACACACTTTTCTTATTTGAGATAAAAAGATATTCTGAACATGTGCATATTTTATAGTCCATAAACTATATAAAATATATATAATTTATAGCCGACCCAAAAGTTATGTTAACATTCTCAGGCCACTCCACAAATTCTATTGTTACACTGGTGCTGAGACATTGTATAACATTTAGTTAGGTTTTCATTAGGTCATATATGAAATAAAGAAATGCTTGACTAGCTTGGTACTAATCAAGGCAACATAAAGGAACTGCCTTTGTAGTCAGCTAGTACAATCAAAACAGGATGCCATGCCCTATGCACAGGAACAGGAGAAAGCATATAACCTTTCAAACATAACAGCAAGTCTGCTTTAGGTGATGCAAGACCGAGAAAATGAATGTGCTATCTGATACAATATATAATGTCTAAATTAAATATATCTGACCACATATTTACTAAAGTCAAAACCAAAACCATTACAATTTGGTCTATTCTCATTCACTGTAATCCTACAACAAATGGTAGGACTGTCCCAGAAGACTTCCTAGGGTGTAAATCTTTATGGGCGTAGACTGCCATGTTGTTCTCCGATGGAGTGGATAGTGGATTCCCTTTTTGGATAGCAAATCAACATTCGAGCTACTTTGCTATCCAGTTTCCTAACTGCATATTTAATGTTTCTCAAATGTCAGCAGTCCATTTACCTTTTATTGGAATTTTGCTGTCAGCCTTCCCTTGCTTCTTCTTTGCTGCAATAGTATTCTTAGTTATTTCCCTCTTTCAGACACCCATTTTATAATATAACATCGATTTATCACTAAAAAAAAAGAAGACAATACAATTACACATCAGGACGTTTGTGCATCAAGAGAATAGAACCAATATTGTGACCAATCATTAAGTGGTTTTGAAAGATGTGATGTGATTATTCATTCTTTAGAGGCACATCTATTATTTTAGTATTAATACTTGAAATAAGTGTACAGAAGAGATAGAAGCAAAATTTGCACTTTATGTATCTTTTAATAGTTCATGTATGAAAATTAAATCAGGAAGAGAACAGATTGGTAGATGTAGAACTGAAAGAATCAAAGGCCGGCAGGCCATCAGTACTTCATCTGTATATTTCCTTTTGGTCAACCCTTGTGCTTAAACCAGACAGGAGAAGCATCCAGTTTATATCTGACCCATGAACTTGAGCCAGACTTGACTGGGCCATTTCTACAATGGTGTGAGCCATTTCTTGGTATAAATATCTTTCTATATACATACAATAAATAATCACTAGTTTGTTTGGAGTTCCACTCATATATTTATTCAATGCAAGAACACATTGTTTTATTAAATGGGCATTCCATTATGCTCACCTCCTTCCTGACAGGCTCACTGAAGACAAATGTTTGCATAAGCAAATGTGGTGAAGAAAGTTGATAGTGCCCGGCTATCCAAAGATATAGCATATGGGGTCTTAAAGGCTTGAAAATAAACAAGCGGTCATCTAGCTGAGAAGCAGCAAAGTCCACATAGAAGAAGCACAGCAGCCTGTGTGACAACAAGGTGTCAAAGGGATCAGGTAGCAGGCATCCAAGAACAAAAAATCATATCATTGTAAATTAGGGTGAGTGCACAGTGGCCATCTGTAGGCAACTGGACACCCGCTTACTGAAGGGTTGCGGGGAGGAGATGAGCCAATCGGGCTGCAGGGTAGCAACGAAGAAACATAAATTTCCTCTAGTTCTTAAATGCGTCCTCCCCTACTATCATGATCTCAATTCTACCTTACAAATCTGGCTAGACCAGAGGATGTATATTGGTACAGATAGCAACTAGAAACACAGGGAATCCAGGACAGATGGCCCATTCAGGACCAGTGGTGAGAGTGGTGATACCTGGAGGGTGGAGGGAAGGTAGGATAGAAAGGGTGAACCAATTATAAGGACAGTGTAACATATGACAAAATAATAATAATTTATGAATCATGAAGGATTCATGAGGGAGGAGGGAGTGGGGAGAGAGGTGAAAATGAGGAGGTGATATTAAGGGCTCAAGTAAAAGGCAAATGTTTTGAGAATGATGATGGCAACAAATGTACAAATATGCTTGGCACAATGGATGTATGTATGGACTATGATAAGAATTGTATGAGCCACCAATAAAATGATTTATAAAAAAAAAATCACTAGTTTTGCTTCTCTAGAGAACGCAGCCTAATACAGTAGATGTGTACTAATGATGAAACAATGCATTCTAGTGAATTCTGAGACTACTTTATACTTTAGGAAAATGTTTGAGAATTTTATCTGTTTTTGTATCCTAATATTTAATATGAAGTTTCTTGAGTGATACAAGAAGATTTCAGTTTTCAAACCAAAATATTAGTTCACAGTTTGAATCTACCTAGGAGTACAATGAAGAAAGGGCTGGCAACCTACTTCCATAAAGGTCAGAGTCAAGAAGACTCTTTACTTTGTAGCCCATGGAATGGATGTGAGTCAGAGTACACACAAAAATAGGTTTGACTTTCAATTTTCCTTTAATATACTGGTTGCTTCAAAATAATCTTTTACATGTAATAATAGCTAGCATGCTTATTAATATGCATTATTTATATTATAAAACTATTAAAAGATCAAGACATTGAAAAAATAGCATAGATATTTGATAGCAAATGGCTTGTATTCTTTGAGGCATTAGATTTAACTTACACTGTAGATATACTTAGCAGTTTCTTTTAAATTATTAAGAATATAGTGTGCCTTCATGAATTTTCTTTCCCTTTGAAGAATGGTAGAGACCAGGCAGATTTGAATTCTTTCTTCAAAGACCATTGAAAACTCATTAATGCTTTCATTCATATTAACAAATGTAAGACTAAGTAGAAAAAGGTATGTTTATGAAAGGACAAGTTTGGAGATTTAGATTGTATGGAATGTAGATTTCATATGTCTTTGGTAAGAATGACAAATATTAAATATCAATATTTAAAAAATCATTTTATTGGAGGCTCATACAACTCTTATCACAATCCATATGTCAATTGAATCAGGCATGTTTGTGCATATGTTGCCCTCATTCTCTTCTAGACATGTACTTTCTATTGAGCCCTGGGTACCAGTTCTTTTTTTTTATCCCCCCTCCATCCCCTACCCTCATAACCCCCTGATAGATTGTACATTGTTATTATTTTCATCTCTCACACCGACCGCTGTCTCCCTTCCCCCATGTTTTCTGGGTTTTTTTTAACCCCTGTAGAGGGGTGTATGGTTATGTGTCAATGATTGTGATCGGTTCCCCCTTTCTCCCTCCTTCTACCCCTTTCTCCCTTACCCTTCTGGCATCACCATTCCCACTCCTGGATTCTGTGTGTCATGAGCTCCCATCCCTTTCTATACTTGTGTACATGTTCCTGTCTAGTCTGAACTGGGAAGCAGCACTGGGGTCATTGTAGTGGGGGGTGAGGAAACCTCAAGGAACTCGAGGAATATAGTGTTATTTTATTATTTTGTCCATAGAATCTTTCACTCGATGTGAAGAAATCTAAAAGGTTCAAAACTGGAAGAATAAGTAACATCCTGATACATGGAGAAAAGGTTGAAGTTGTCAAGGATTTTGTTTTGTTTGAATCCACAATAAACGCTCATGGCAGCAGTAGTCAAAAGATCAAAAGACAAGTTTCACTAGGTACATCTGCTGCACAAGTCCTCTTTAGGGTCCCGAAGAGTAAGAATGTGTCTTTGAGGACTAAGGTGCACCTAAACCCAAACCATGGTATTTTCAAATACTACATACACACACGAAAGCTGGACATTGTATAAGAAAGACCAAAGAAGAATCGATGCATTTGTGCTGTGGTGCTGGAGAAGAATATTGAAAGTACCATGGACTGCTAAAAGGACAAACCGATCTGTATTGGAAGAAAGCCCAGAGTCCTCCTTAAAGGCATGGATGGTGAGACTTCATCTTACATACTTTGGACATGGAAGGAGAGACCAGTCCCTTGAGAAGACCATCATGTTTAGTAAAGGAGAGGGGCAGCAAAAAAGAAGACCCTCAAGGAGATAAATGACGTGGTGCCTGCAGCATATAGGCTCAAACAAGACCAATTGCCAGAAGGGCGCTAGAGCAGGCAGTGCTTAGGACAAATGAGAGCAATGTATTAGGTCTGGTGAGTAAGAGATGACCCCATGGCGCCTAACCACATTAATATTAGGTTTTAATATATTGTTGTTAAATCATGAATATTATATGGCACAGAGAAAAAAGAACCATTGTATAATCAATGTATGTATTTCTTTATCTTTTAAAGAGTACATATATATCCTATCAATTATTCTACTCTCTCTCTAATACCTATTATACTATCTAGCAGATGTTCAGTAAAAGTCGCAGATATTATTTTTATGTGCATAGGCAAAATTAAAAAGAGTTGCTTTAAATTTTCAGTAGGTCTTTAAGGCCAAAGGATTATAATCCAAAATTTACAAAGATAACTTTCCTAAGAATATTTTGTCATTAAAAATGGGTTAAAATTACTAATATACAAAATTAGTATTTGAGAATTTAAATAATATGGATTATACTATTTCTTAAATGAAGAAACCTATATTAAATAATACTAATAAAAGTAAGCTAAAATGAGAATACAATTTATACCACATTATTTTGCTCTCATTTGTCCTATGCTAGGTGTTTGATGTGCACATAATGTTGTCTATGCATATATGTGTTTACTTGGTCGAAATATTTTTATGGGAAGAATATATCAAGCACTTCAAATACTAAACATCTAAAACTGTGTGCTAAATGGATGAATGCATGGATAAATACATGTAATAAAATTATTATTATATTAAAAATAAATTAAAATGTCTGACCAGTACTATCACTGTGACATTTTCATGTATTTCCAACTGAGCTTTTTACCCTTGACATATTCTTAGTATGGTTTCAACACTACAATGGGGTTACCCGGGTGAAGCTTTCTTAGTAGACATTTTTCCAGTAAGTCGCTCTGATTTGGCCCACCCAGTAACATTGCCTGGGAAGGTTCTCTGTGGTCACAGTGAATGTTTCCATATGAGAAGATCTCTCAAACCTCTTTTGTGTGTGTGTGATGGCCTATTTAAGAGAACAGTATGATTTATGGCAGACGGGGGACTGGTTTTGCCACCACATCAATGCACCTACCCACGCAGCCATCTCAGTGCACTAGTTTTGGGCAAAAAAACCCTCAAAAACAAACACCTTGCTCTGTGTGACTTCTTTTTTCTTCTCCTTTTCTTTCTGAGAATTTAGAGGGACAAGAAAGGACAGACAGAGAGTTGATGAGGTAGAAGAGGTGAAGAAAAAAATAGGGAGGTGCTGTCAGCCATCCAAATAGATGAGTTTGAAAAATGTTTCCAAGAATGGAATTGCAGAGGTAACAAACATATTAAGTAAAATGGAGAGTATTTTGAAGGTTATAAGGTTGTTCTGTAAAAATATATATAAATGCATAGCTTTGAGAAAAAAATCTGTGTTGTTTTTTTTTAGGGGGGAGGGTGTTTCCTGCATATCTAATTTGGAATATAAAGCAAGCTTTTACGAAGTATCCCCATGCTGCATTCATATATTTAACAAAAAGTTTGAAAAAAAATTAGTGGATCTGAGGTTCCAAAAGTGATTGTTCCCTTATGACAGCTGTTAATTCTGAAGCTACACGTGTCCATTGGGCCATGTCAGTCTGATGACTGCAGTCTACATAAAGCTTGTCCAGTCTAATCATGTTTTATCATGAAGATGATTTTAGTGCTTGATCCCATCTATCCCATCAACAGTGAAAAGATGCATATATGTCTCTCACCATGTAAATTTCATGCTATAGAAATGATCATACGGTATTGGTCTAGTTACTGTTGTCATTGACTATCACAGTTCCAAAGGTTGTGGGAGATAAAGACTGTGTTCCCTAATGCTATTTTGTATTATAAACCAGGTGGGTTCTCCTGTATTGTTTTGGAAAAACAATAACTATTGTAAAAAATGAGTCTCTGCTGCTTTTCATCCTGGGACACCCTATCTAAAACTGTGCAGCATAATTTTACAAAATTGCAAATAAACACCTGCAATTACTCAAAAGGAGGCAACGCTTGGGATCTCCACAAGTGAACTTTTGCATGCACTGCAGCTCATGTTTAAATTAAATCATTCTAGGTAACTCCTCAAAGTTTAGGAAAACTCTGATGAGCTCTGTTTTTCTAAGTTATTCTTTTGGGCATGATGAAGATAAAAGGGAATTTCTTTAATTTACATAGAGCCTTAAGGGTGCTAGCAGTTCATCCTTTGACTGATAACTCTCAGTGGGAGAAAGCAGAGTCTGTCCACTCCGATAAATATTTACAGCCAAAGAAAGCCTTCCAGTCTCACCATGAGTTGGCATTGACTCACCGGCAGTGGATACGTAAAGTGGTTCTAACAATAGAGAAAGGATTATTGCTTTAGAGTGACAGGTAGTTTAATTTACCTTGAAAACAGGAAAATAATAGTTCATCAAATTAATGATTTGTAAAGACACATATGCAATGACTAGAGTTAGTGAAAAGCAATGTGAAACAAAATCATATGTTAAGTTAGTGCAAAACATTAGAAAATACAACTAAACAGCAATTTACTGAGGTAGGCCAAGATTATGCATTAAGATTGGATGAAGGGAGACGTCGGACAGGGCAAAATATGACAAAATAATAATTTATAAATTATTAAGGGCTCATGAGGGAGGGGGGAGCAGGGAGGGAGGAGAAAAGTGAGGACCTAATACCGGGGGCTTAAGTGGAGAGGAAATGTTTTGAGAATGATGTGGGCAATGAATGTACAAATGCGCTTTACACAATTGATGTATGTATGGATTGTGATAAGAGTTGTATGAGCCCCTAATAAAATGATTAAAAAAAAAAAAAGATGACTGTTGGACGAGGGGGGGGGGCATTTTCAATAGTTTGTCTTGCTTTGCTTACATTGATTTCTCTTTGATTTTTTGCTTACATAAGCTTTGCTTACACTGTCAGTGTTAGGTGTCATTGAATCAGCTCCTACTGTTAGAACCCCTATCTATGTATAACTGACAGGCGCTGCTCGGTCCCACCTCCTCTGCAGAAACACTGCCATGGTGAAGCCCCGTCTTGGAGCCACCAGGTAAGTCTGTCTTCTTGATGGTCTTTCTCTGGTTCTCTCGCTGCTGTACCAGGCAAGCTATCTCTCTGTAAGGGCTAGTCTCTCCTGATAACATCTTCAGAGCACACCCGATGTCGTTTCACAATCCTTCCTGAGCCACAGTCAGCATGTCCTTCTTCTGAAACAGCTTTGTTTATTCTTCTGGCAGTCCCTGGTAGATTCAAAAAATCATGCCAACACAATAACCCAAAGGCCATATCAGGTCTTCTTTGGTTTGTTCCATGGTTTTGTCAACGTCAGAATTTCAGACCTCCCTGTGCTTGTATAGATCATGGATATGTAAAGACAAAGGACTCTCCTGGAAATATTGTACCTTTTTTTTAACATTACCAAGACAACTGTGGTCCCTGTGTTAGTATTTCTCCGCATTACAATTGCTAAACCATTTACTGAGGCAGTGGGCAAGCAGGGTTGAATTCCTTTCTGTTCCTTGGAGCTCTCTTCTCTCTTCCATATTACACACTAACTCCAACTGAGTCCCTGCCAATGCACAGTAACCCTACAGGACAGGGTAGAACTGTGAGTCTTCCTCGAGAGCCTCCAATACTCTTAACTCTGAACTGGTACTAGAATACCCTGTCTTTCTCATGGGGAACACCTGGTGCTTTCAAACTACTCAGCCCAAAGCTAAGAATTACATCCCCAGGGTTCATCTCTCCCATGTAGTGCTACATAAACTCAAATAGGTTTTGGAAAATGGATCTGCTTCCTACATTTTACAAAAACTTCCTTCTTTATACACAGCTTATTTCTGGGGGGGAGGGAAATCTGGGGAGGGAAGATCATTAATAAATGATCTCCCCCCCCACAAATCTAATAGCAGACATACTGCCTAATATGCTTATTGTAGTAGCATGATTTTTCCCCTCTACTATCCTGATGTGTTCCATATGCTTATGTTATTTTTAATCTCAGTTCTCTTTTTCTGTACAACAAATATAAAGTATTACATATTACCAGGATTGTATTTAAAATTCATATGGCTCAGAGATAATGTCGACAATGATTTTACATATTAACTTTGAATTAAAAGAGGAAAAGATCACAGAGTAAGTTTATATTACTTTATCAATAAATATATACAAATGGACTTCAAAAAGATATTGGATGAATGAAATTAAAAAGTAATAGAATTTTTCCATGAATCTTTTGAAGCTTCCATATATATATAATGCAAGGTCTTATAATATGAAATTGAATATTTGTGAAAATGGTTGAGGTTTCTCCTTTCTAAGGCCTTCCTATGTGACTTTGAAGTTCCTCCTACAGTCGATGGGATCTGGTTTCCCTGTATGAATACGGACTGGCCTGTGGCTTGCTTTGGCCATCAAAGAGTGGAGGAAGTGACAGTGCAATCAATTCAAATGCTAGGACTCAAAATGTCCCTTTCCCTTTTGGAAACTTGCCCAGTCACCATGGGAAAAGTTCTGGGGCAGTCGTCTGGATGATGAAACATCCAGGGCCAAGTTCTCCTGATTTCGCCAGGTGACAGCCAGCCAACCCCAGAAATAGAGCCGTCGAGCTGCGGAACTGCTGATAGCCGATGAATGAGTCAGCTTAGCTGAGGCCGTGAGTACTGTACACCTGGACACTGTCTGCTGACTCATCGAATAACTGGCTAAACAAATGTCTGATGTTTTAATCCACTACATTTTGGGGTAATATGTTATGCAGCAAAAGCTAACTTATGTTAGCCAGGGTCTTATCTATAAGAAAACCTATGGTTAAGATGCTTTGTCCTCAAGGTAATTGATGTATATATACTTTGAGATCAGATTCTATTAAAAATATAAGAAGATAAGGTCCTATATTTTATTGCTGATGACAGGTAAGTTAGGAAGACCACACATTTCTGTTGTTATTTCGATGAGGAGGTTAATTGCTAGGAAGGTGGTTATATGTGGAATCTGCTTACAGGCTTGAATCTTGAATAGACAATTAATGGTAGAAGGAAGAGAGTAGAAGATAAAGGAGAACTCAATAAGAGTTCAAATTAACAGATGTTTATGGAAAATGAATAAATAGAACCAACAGAGTATTACACCGGTACGGTGGAGAAGTGGCATTATTCAGCATGGCTCTTCTATAGAGTCTTGGTAATTTTCACCAAGGACTGGTAGAGTATATACTAGGGTATTAATACTAACTAAAAGACTGGGTAGGATCGTGCTAATAGATAGATAATACTAACATATGAGGTGCAATTAAGCACATGGGGGTGGCCTCTAGCTTCCCTATTGCCAAGAGGCGTGGGTAAGACATGCCTCCCTGCTCCTTCCTTCTTTCTCTATTCAGACACCAACCATTCCTCCCATGGCACATTCCTTCTGTGCTGGCTTTGATAAGTTGTTTCAATGGTCACACAGAACTCACCAACAATATTCACAATTCGAGGGCTTTATTTGGGAAATCAATAGGTTACTGTGGGAAACTGAGGACCAGGAAGGGAGTATATGTGGATACATTCTCTATGCTCATGAGTAAAGAAGCCTGGAAGGTCAGGATTATGGGTGAGGAGAGGCCTTCACATTTGTGAGTTGGAGATGAGTCCCAGTCACATTCTCCGAATTAAAAATCATCCCCACAATATCCTCCCTTAATAGTATTACCTTAATATCCCCTCTTACAAGCTCATGGCTGATCACTACACAGTCAAGGCCCTTATCTCTAGGAACAGACATGCTTCTTTTGTTTTCCCTGCTCAAGGGCCAGTGGACTCCCCTCTGTTTGCCCACAGTGCTAGCATTACGTTTCCCTGCAATGAGCTCGGGGATATCTAGGGTTAAGAAAGTGTCCATTCTGTTACATATGTAATTAAATGAGATCTGCTTGTCCTGGGAATATATAAGCCTGCAAAAGAATATATTTGTACTCTCTCTCCAGCTCCTGATGCCATGGAAGAGGTGAGCCCTTGCATGCTTTCTTTAATGTCTGTTTAATTATTCCCTTCAATTACACACTGTCCCCTAGGACCTATCCAGGTATGGGCTGGATCCCACAGGTTACCATAGTCAAGGTCAGTAAACACTAAAGATACAGTTGCTGGTCCACAGAAACACCTCTCCTCAGCCAGCAGCCACAACAGTCTCTGGTCTTCAGCTTCTCGGTCACATGATCTGATCCATTGGTCTCTGCCTCAACAAAACAGGAAGCTGGCCTGTTGCTCTGTCTCATAGTTCCATAGTCTCATTATCTTGACATTGTTCTCCCATTATCTCTGTACCACAGTCTTTGGTGCCTCTGGTCTTGGCCACTGCCGTTTCAAACAGAGATCTGGAATGCGCATTGCTGGTGGTCTTGGGCTTTCTGTCCCTGTCCAAGATGGCTCTGATACACAGATAATGGCTTTAATGGAGGTGGTTTTGTTTGTTGGTTTTGTTATTTTTGTCTTTAGGCAGAATATACCCCTATGGAAAGAAAGATTGGTGACTGAAGCCAGACCCTTTAATCAAGTCTAAAGATATATTCCACCATTATCCTCTAACAGAGAACTCTATCTAAAATGGGATAATAATAAAAAACATAGAGTCCTGAATTCTAATACATCGCATAAGGAATTATGGATGGAAGGACAATATTAATTAACTTCATCTCAAATGGATTGGATGCTTTGCCAGTCCATGGATATAAAGTGAGTCATCTCAGAGGCAGGGACAAAACGTCCCATAATCATCATGAAAGAAGAACTACCAGTGAAGGACATTCATGTTTCATGTTTTTAAAAATGATGGCAACCGCAGAGGCACCAGAGCAATTTCAGCAGCCAGACTATGAGACAAAGTGGACATCCAGCCTACATACAAAAAAAACAAAACATAAAAAGCTGAGTGACAATGAGCATGAGTCTGGCTTGCAAACTGGTGTGCCCATGGGGCATTAGAGAGCACTAAAGGAGCTTTATAACACTAAGCTGAGCAGGCAAAGGTGTTGCAAAATTGAGAGGTTGGGAGAGATATTCCTGTGGTCATGGCTGATAAGAGATGCTGCTAGCAAAAGGACTGTGTTTTTAAAATTTATTATTATTATTTTAATTTGTAACCTGTTAACTTCCCTAAGAAAGCCTGTAACCATGAACATTATCTGTGAGCTCTGTGTGGTCACTGCAATATAGTATTGAGCCCAGCAGAGCAGCAAGGGGTCCTGGGAGGCGCAGTTGGTGCAGACTAGGCTAAAGCGTGCTAGAGGGTAGAGCCACATCTACCCTCGGACTCAGAGCAGTCAGTCTAGTCAGTTTTGAGCAGATCTGGCATTTTTCCATCCTTCTAGTGAAGCTGTGGAGAACTAGAGGTGTGGTAGTTACATATTCGGCTGTTAATCACAAGGTCAATAACTTGAAACCACCAGATGCTGTTTGGGAGAAAGACAAGGCATTCTACTCCTGTAAAGAGTTATAGTCTTGGAAACCCACTGTCACCATTCTACCCTGTCTTATAAGCTTAAATTTGGAATCCACTCAATGACAGGGAGTTTGGAGCTTTTTGGAGTGAAGCTGAGGGAGTCATACATGGCTCCAAGGCCATTTTGGGGTACATATTAGTGAGTTGTAGAAAAATACTAGACATTTGTAAAAAAAAAAAAAAGAAGGTTTCATATACCCTGATCACATAATTTATAGACAATTATAATATTTTAAACTACCAAGAAATC
This sequence comes from Echinops telfairi, assembly GCF_000313985.2. Taxonomy (NCBI): domain Eukaryota; kingdom Metazoa; phylum Chordata; class Mammalia; order Afrosoricida; family Tenrecidae; genus Echinops; species Echinops telfairi. The sequence goes on from NW_022103906.1 coordinate 64,098,153, forward strand.
ATTTTTTTATTTTCATTTTTTGTCCAGGAAACTTTACACAAAGAGGTTCTAGTTATGGATACAGGAAGGTATAAGTGTAAGATAAAAGATTAGTCAGATACTTCTTGTCATATTCTTAGCAATGGGATACTGATAAGAATGCAAGTAATTTAAAGCAGTTCATTTTCCCAGGGCTACTGTAGTAAAAGATATCAAAGGTGGGTAACTTTAAGGAATATAAATATAATTTCTCATTGTTCAGAAGACTAAAAGTATAAACCAGCGTCTTGATAATGTCAATTTTTTCCCAGCGGGTCTCTTTCCTAGATTCTGGTGACTATTGTCAAAACTTTAATTGTAGACCTTACAAAGAGACTTGTCGACTGTCCTCATATGGAAACAACTTTTGTATTGTGTACCAAAGGAAATATTGGAAACAATAATATATTATCTATGTTTCTTAAATTCTGTGGGAGACAGATGAGACTACTACCTACTTCCATAAAAAAGTTACAATCTCAAAAACCACAGGGACATTTCTACCATATCCTATAGGGTCACAGCCAGTAGGAATCAAATCAATGGTAGGGAGTTCTTTGTATTTTTTCAGTGTCTCTCAAAATTGTCAGTAACATGGGTTTTCTGTGTATTTTGGAGAGCTATCTACAATGAGACTGGGTCAACCTGTGACGAGGGGTTGGGCAGCTAACCACAAGGCTGATGGTTCAAGCCTGTTTGCCCCTCCACCAGAGAAAGATTGGCAATAAAGGTCTCCACAGGAATTGGCAGTCTGGTATAACCTGTTAAGGATTGCTAGGAGTCAGAATCAACTCCATATCAGCAAGTTTGAGTTGTTTATGTTAAAAAATTTGTAAAGATATCTACATTTATTTAAAACCTAACTTATGAATCTTTCTCATGTTATTTGATCTCAGAATAATAGGTCCTACTCTAAGTAAAATGTTCAGATCTGGTAAAAACAAAAATAAAACTCAATCTACTTATCCACATTATATAGTAAACATCCCAAAAGTATCTTAATTTTAAACTCTCAGTACATTTAGGACATGATTAGCACGCTTCAGCACTGGGTGCTTTGCTTTATGCCCCTCCCCCCCTTTTTAAGAATTGGGTGATGGCAAAAACAAAACAAAACAAAAAGACATACAGCACAGTGGTTAAACCAGTCATTTGATTCAAATTAATGGACTTAGATATAAAAATAAGTAAGACATGAACGCTTTGTAAAGCCACGTTCTGAAAATTTCTTACTTGTGTGATTTTCTCAATTGCAAAGGCGTAAGTTGTAAGGTCAATAAAGGACACACAGGAAGAGAAGAAAGTAAAAAACAGAGCACATAAAAGAGTCAAAAGAAAATATATTACCAAATAAAGAAAATAATTTCTTTGGAACCAGGATATGATTCCAAAGATTATGGTTTGTGAATCTGGAATTATTCATATATTTCAGAGGTTAGGATACTTCGGTTTATATTCTTAAAAGTTATATGTTCACACTTGCAGGACATCAGTACATGAATCTATGTACTTTCAAAAAGCTCATTGGTGAATAAATATTGTGAGTAGGTTGCAATTCATTTGTTTGTTGTTTAGGTAGTTTTGGGTCAGCTCCCAATCAGACGAACTCTATGGACGACAGAGCACCAGGCTGCAACACGTTACAAAGTGTGACTCTGCTGGAGACCATTTGTTGCAGCGAATGTATCTCTCCTGCTCATGAAGGGCCTTCCTCTTTTTTACCGGGTGTCGATTTTGCCAAGCATGATGTCCCTTTTCCAGTGATTGGTCTCTTGTAATAACACGTCCAAAGTATGTCAGATGAAGTCTTGCCATCCTTGCAAGGAGCTTTATTAGGCTGGTTGTTTAGAGAAATAAATCGACTGACATCATCTAGGTACAAGGAATACGTTTTATATCAGGAAAGCATCCCTGCCCCACTCAACTCAAGCCCATGGCGACGCTGGCTGGAGCCCTCCTCAGATTCACATAGTTGGAGGCTGATGACTCAGAAAGGTAATGTGAGAAGCAGGAAGACCACAGGCTGGTGGGTGCTGCATCTCCTGGATTCGAGACCCATGGGAACATGGAAGGGTGCCAACAACTCTTGTGTTGACGCCCAGGCTCAGCAGCTCACATGAAGCTGTCCCTGTGGTTCGGACACAGAATCCCAACAAGCAAGGAGGTGGGAGTGAGAAGCAAGAGATGTTTGTATTGCTCTCTTAAAAAAGGCCCCCAAGGAGGTAACACTAGGCCTGGTTGACAGATTGGATTCCACCCCTACCTTCACACAGGTCGCATCAAGGTGACATAAAATCTAACTACTGCAGGACCATTCTAGCTAGACTTTCTCCAGGAAGGATTTGTTTGTTCTTCTGGCAGTCCAGGGTATTTTCGATATTCTTTTTCAGTACCATAATCCAAACGCACATCCCCCAGCCCAGTATTCCTTACTCATTCTGCAGCTTTCACATGCAAACAAAACCATTGAAAATACCATGGCCTGGGTGAGGGGCACCTTGGTGCTCAGAGTGGTGTCTTTCTTCTTCAACACTTTAAATAGATCTTGCACAGGTTTGCTCAGTGAAATTCTTCATGTGATTTCTTTATTGCCGCTTGTAGGAACACAGATCGTTGACCCAAGTAAAATGATCTCGACAGCTTCAATCTGTTTTTCATTTATCAGAATGCCGTCTACTGGTTCGCTCACTTGTGAAGAATCAAGTTGCTTCATATTGAGCTGTAATCCACACTGAAGGCTATCATCTTTGATCTTCGTCAGTAAGTGCTTCAAGTTTGTTTGGCTGTCAACAAGCAAGGTTATGTCACCAGCAAGTCGTTAATGAGCCTCCCTCCCCTTCTGATGTCATGTTCTCCTATGCATAGTCAGTTTCTCTGATTATTTGCCAGTGGACAGATTGAGTAATTATGGTGAAAGGATATTAAACTGAAACACACGTTTCCTTATTAAACCAAGCACTGTGTCGCTCACTCAAACAACTGCCTCTTCATCTCTGTACATGGGCACCGTCTTTGCAATGTTATGCACACTTCTTATCATCCACATAATGGATTAATTTCACATAGTCGGCAATACACAAGTACATATCTTTCTGATAGTCTGCATCTGTTAAAATCCTTCTGATGTTAGTAATGACACCCCTTGTACCATGTCCTCAGCTCAATCTGGCTTGAGTTTCTGGAAGCTTCTTATAAATGTGTTTGTACATTCATTTTTGAAAGATCTGCTGAAAAACATTACTTGCCTGTGATATTAATATTATTGTTCAATACAACCTACATGCATTATGTATGTTTTAATACAAGCACACGTTTGTTTCCAATGTACTATGGTTAAAAATGTGGGCACCATAGTGAATGCCTTAAAGTTGGTTTTCTCAGTAATTCATGCATCTTAGTCTCTTTAGGTTGCCTTTAAAACAACTACAACAAAGAAGGGTTCATCAAAATCATGACTTACAAAGGTTTCTACTGGACCAGTTATAATGAAAGCTGAGAAACAATTTACAAGAGTTGCTAGGAGTTAGAATGATCTTAGCTTCTCAAATGACACAGGAAGATATTGGGGCCTAATTTGGAAGAAATCTTAAAACAGAAACCTGAATTGAAGGGAAATATTCAGGAAAGTTATGTGGAAGAATTTCTTTTTCTGTCATGGAAATGAACATGTGCATTATTCAAGGGTCATAAAGACTATAAAAGGGTAAAAAAAACACTCCAATAAGAGTTTTATTGGAATATCTTGCACCTCCACCCTACCACCTTAATCTTTTCTATTCAGGTTTTTTTTTACTGGAATAATATTTAAAAGATACCAACTATGTCCTTCAAAGGTATCAAACCATCATTTTGATCTAGTGCAAACTAAACCAATATTAAACCAGCTTGACTGCTATGGGGTCAATTCCAACGGCTAGTAACTGTAGAAGCGAAAACTGCTCCTCTGGGTTTCCAATGCGGGTCGTCTTTACAGGCGTGGGCAATCTCCCCTTTCTACTGTGGAACAGCTCGTGGGGTGGACCTGGCAGTTACAGCCCAGTGTGTAACCCCAACACCATCAGGGTTCCTGGGGAAAATCAAAGAGTTCAACACTATTTGGGGGGCATTTAGAGAGGTGGAAACATCCCCTTCATAGTTTATTGATCTGCATGGAGAATATGTGAAGAAACAATAGCTTCCCTTATGATCATTTTGTTTATTAAAGTTTTCTATGATCGTGAAATATTATTACATACTCTCATAAATACTATATATTTCATATTCTATATCTGGAAAGTTTATTGGAATTATGGATGAAGAGATAACATTTGAATACTTTGAAATTACAAAAGAACTTGTGTGTGCTATATATGTCTTTGTCTGAGAAAAGGAATATAACAGTACTCAAAAGGGCTTGTGCCTGTCCACAAATGTAAGTATTTCTGTGAGGTGATTAAGTTTTGCTGCATCCTTAATAAGACTTGAAGAGTATGTAGTTCAATTTCACACAAGTTAAGCAACTGATTATATTAACTGTTTTATTTTCCTTTGTAATCACCTGTAATAATTAATCCCCCTGCCAAAATGATTCTACAAAGTTGGATGCAGGAAAAAGACAAAAAGAAAACAGCAAAAACATGTTGTGTTGCACAGTTGACTAGAGAAACAAATTCAGTGACACTCATATATGTGTAAGAAAGTGCTTTATATCAAGGACCAATTATATATTGAGGAAACATCACAGCCATTCCAACTCAAGTCTATTAAATCTGATACTAGTCCATAAGTCCCTCTTCAGACTCACGCAGCCACAAGCAATGATGCAGAATACAGGAATATCACAGGCCAGTGTTTCATTCTTTCCTCGAAGCTTGTAGATGCCAGAGGGACATATGGATAGGCCTGTAGGATACAATCACCTTTTCTCTCATGACTACACATATTTATTTTAATATAAAAAAGAACTCCTAGCTGCTGTCTTTTATTTCAGAATCATTATTTGTCCTTCGGGTGCAACTTGCTGTGAGCGACAATCATTCACCCAGATTCAAACATTAAAGGGACACTTCTACTCTCCAGTTACTATTCTTTGGGATAAAAAAAAAATGTTTATAGGAGGATAGAAGTCAGAGATAAATTGGCATCATTTTTAAAATTGTAATAAAACTTTAACTAGATGTCCAATATGGTTAGAGAAAAAAATCAGTTAATTTAACAATTGTTCAGACTTCAACATAGTACCTTAAACATTTTTAAGTTTTATAAATATATGTAACCTCAATATCTTTATAAGTTGATTGGGAACAGATATTTTTATCACAAATTTAATGATTGAACACAAAGTGACCAAACAATGCTTAACACACAATTGCTGATTAGTTTAATTTAGCTTTTAGCTATTCTTTCAGGGCATAAAATATATGTCTTATTACAAAGATGAAAACTCACTACACTTTGCAGAACTGTAAGTATTTTGTAGCTGGTCAAATTGGCATAAACTGCAAAAAAAGAGGGGGTAAAGCCTTCTATTAATTCATTCTGCTTAACTTGATAACTATGCAGAATATGGCCTTTAAAATTTTATTGGGATCAGAAATGTTTTAATTTTAAATTTCCATGATAGTTTGGTGTAAGTTACTGAAAAAGTTTGTTTCCTTTTTTAAAAATATCAGAGGTTTGAGAGGAATGGTTTTAAAACATCAGTAGTCCACTTATGAAATAAAGCAATCTAAAAAAATAGTGTTTATTGTAAACAGTAATACATCATTTCTTAGTTTACAATATTTAAAATTATTGTGGGATATGCACATTGATCAAACAAACTTATTGGCAATAAATAAAACCCATAATGACCCTGTGTCCCACAGAGAAGACATCCCTTGACTCTGCACCCTCTTCTGAATTGCAATGTTGCAGCCAATTGTTGCCATCTCTGTGCTCAGCTGTGCTGTTGAGCGCCTTGCTCGCTTCCACTGTCCCTCTAACCTACCCAGCAGGTTGTCCTTTCCCAGGAACTGAATTCTCCTGACTATATGTGCTGACTGCATGCGACAAACTATTCCTTTCAAACAGAAATCTCTCTGTACTTCTTCCAGGACAGATTTCTTTTTCTCTTCACAGTTCATGGAACCTCTAATATTCTTCCCCAGCACAATGATTCAAATGAATCCATCATTCTCTGTCTTCCTTATTCAATGTGCAACTTTCACATACATAGGAGATCCCTGGAATACCATAGCTTGAGTCATGTGCACCTCAGTCGTCAGAGTGATATCCTTGCATTTCAAAAAATTTACCCAATACAATCTGTGATTTGATCTCTTGACTGATGCTCCAGAAACATCAGCAACATCAATCTTTGCTCCATTTAGAATGATGCCATTTTAGGTCCAGTTGTGGGGATATTTGTTTTATTTAAACTGACTTGTAACCCACACTGAAGACTGCAATGCTTGATCTTCATCAGCAAGTACTTCAAGCCCTCCTCACTTTCAGCAAGAAAGGTTGTGCTATCTGATGATCACAGGTTGTTAGTAAAATTCCTCTAAACCTGAAGCTATGTTCTTCTTCATATAGTCCAGCTTCTCTGATAATTTGCTTTATGAAAGTATAGGGGTACAATCTAAATTGCCTATCAGGTCACAGCCTAATGGTGCCTCCTGGAAGAATTGGCCTTTTTAAGAGGGACACTAGGATCCCCCAAAGTCTGTCTGCCTGTTTGCCATCCTGCTTTCTGGGACTCTGTCCCTGCTTCCAAGGCCAGCCCCACTTGAGCTCTGGGCCTTGAAAAGTGTTGTTTCTCTGTCATTTTTCTACTGCCACCTATGATGTGCCTGCCGGAAGCCATATTATTTTCGATTGCTTCATAGGTGAAATTTAGACATTTAACAAGGAAGACTGTAGAAGAATGAATGCATTATATAATGGAATCTCTGAGGTTGATGAAAACTAGCATGGACTGCCAAAAGAACAAACAAATCTGTCCTCGATGAAGTATCCGAGTGCTCCTCAGATGGGGAGACTTTGTCTCATGAACTTTGGACATGTTGCCTGGACAGACTAGTCCTGCAGACATCATGCCTGGCAAAATGGAAGGGCAATGAAAAAGGAAGACCCAGAGAAGACTGAGACAATGGCCTTAAACACACCAGCAATTGGGAAGAGGATGCATGTTTAATTCTATTGTAGGTAAGGAAGGTCACTGTGAGTAGAAACTGATTAGAAGATAACAACAACATACATTTTAACCTTTTTACTTCAAATTTTAATTGATCTTTCTCTGTTAAATACTCATTTGTGAAGTGTTTTTAGTGTAATTCTACCAATTTCTTATTCATTGACCACGATAAGCAATTTTAAGTATAATTTATATTTTAAATACATTGATTAAATTTTCCATTGCCCTGATAGTATATGGAAGATGCTAGGGTTCAGTGAATAATTTTATTAATTAGCTACATTATTTGATTGCAGCATATTAATAGTTATCATTATTCAAATAATTCATATCTGTGGACCTGAAACTAGTGAGAAGTTGGGTCATTTGTGATTTAAAATGTCTTGGAATGTGGAGAATTTTAGGTAATGTAAGATAATGATGGGAGATATTTGAACAATACACACAATTTTTAACAGATGATTGTAAATACTGGTACTGAAAAGTTAACTTTTGTCAGGTTTTCAATAGGTCTACTATGTGTTTTCCCTATTGAAAATGATTCTGCTTATTAAAATTAATTTTTACTCAAAAATAAATCAAGGGAGAATCAGGAATCAATCACTGTCTGCTGAGGGCTGACTCTGAAACATGCACTTCAACTTGACCTACACATACAGCCATACACATAAAGGCGGGCTATGCTTTCATGAACTACATAGAATTAGGAATACAGAGTTCCCATTTCAGGATCAATTTTAGGTCATTTACCGCTTTGGCCCTATTATTCTTATGGTTTCCCATCTGTCCATCAACATATGGCTCATCCTTACCCGTCTCCTGTATTTCCCTAGATTCTTGTGCTGATACTTCATTCATCGTTTACACTTTCTGATCATGGAGTCTTTGGCTGTACCTGGGCATATCAGAGTACTGTCCCCTCAGGAGGGGATTCTGGCTTCTCTCTCGCATTAAAATATTCTCCTTACACAATATGTTCATTTACTCTTGTCCTTCAGTTTCTATTAAAGTAACACATTTTAATTAAATTCTTACCGTTTTATAGTATTACATTTAGCCTGTTTTCATTGAATTGATTTTGATTTGCATTTAGGGTATAGACAGAGTAGAACTACACCAGAGGGTTTATAAAACTGCAATCATGATAGAAGCAGAGTGTCACTTATGTTTTCTGCAGAGCAGCTGGTAGGTGCAGCTAGTGACCTTTTGGTTATCAGCCAGGTGCTTAACCACTGTACCTATCTTTTCCCCATTTATTTTTCTTCCATATCGCATGTTAAATTTCACATGCTATAAAGTATAGCTTTTATTCCTTTATTGTGTATTTTAACCAGTTAGAATGTGAATTTTATGAGAGCAGTGCTTTTAACTCCTTGTTCACTAATGGATTCACAGCAATAGCATGGTGCATGATATTTAATAGATGCTCAATATTAAATGCAGACTGAGTGAACAAATAAAATATGCATTCTTATGGTGTCAAAATTACTAAAAATCAACAGGAGTTGACATAAATGAAAGATCATGTGAGTGTTTTATTATGTATTTAGAATAAAGAAAGGACCTTTGATGGCACAGTGGTTAGGCACAAGTTCAGCAGTTCAAAGCCAACAGCCACTCTGTTTCTACTCTTGTAAAGAGTTAGAGTCTTGGAAACTCACAGGGGCAGTTCCAGGCCATCCTCTGGGGTCACTGTGAGGGAGCATAGACTCAATCACAGTGTCTTTGGTTTTTTGGTTTGGATTGTTTCATTTTGTTTGGGGGGGTTAGATTAGATATTAGATATTGTTTGGGGGGGTCATATTAAAATAAACTTAATTTTAAATTAGGCTTAAGAATATCATTACTGTTTTGCTTTATAATGAGTGACACATATCAATTTTGGTCAATGCTTTCTAAAGGAATTAATCATTGCAGAAGGATGATTAGTTACTATGGATGATGGGAGATGATCAGAGAAAACTACACCCATAATCTCCTTGTGATTCTAAGTTTTCAGGCCTTGGCCTCCACTCTGTAAACAATCCACAATGTGTTGATTGGATATTCGGCTGATATTCAGATATTGGTGCATAGAAAATTGGTGGTAATCTAATTCAGACAATGTAATTGCTGAGTCTGGTGACAAAGCTATTGCCTAAATCACAGGAAACTATAAGGACCATCAGTGAAGACTGAAGACGTACAAAAGATCTGCTTCCTTACAGAGAAAGGTCAATATGTGCCTCTAGTGTTGTCCCTTCCTCCCTCTCTCCTCCCCTTCCTTTTGCTCTTCCTGACAAATCTCTAGGTAGCTAAATGTTAAGCTCTCAACTACTCAGCCCAGAGTTGGCAGTTTTCATCCACCACCTGGCAGCTTGGTTTAACACATGTATGTTGGTATGAGGTCTCATTGTGGCTTCTGTAGTGCCCTGGTGCTTGAAGTTATGTCACTATTATCTGAAATGCCAGCAAGGTTTAAATAAAGTAAACATATTTCATCAGCACTTCCAGACTAAGAATAGCCTATGAAGAAGGGCTTGGGTGTGCATTTCAGAGGAAGTAGATCCCAAAACCTTATGCATTGGATCGAAACATTGTCAGATACTGAAGGGCAAACAACTTGAAGCAGAACATTGTAAAAAACTATGCCAGAGGGTCTTGGGTCAGGAATTCACTGTCATTGAGTCATGCCAACTCATTAATGACTATGGGATATGATAGAACTGCCTCTGTGAGTTTCCAAGATTATATTTATGGGAGTAGAAAGCAGCATCTTTCTCCCTTGGAGTGGCCAGTGGTTTGGAACTGTGGACCTTTGAGGTTAGCAACCCATTATATAACCACTATGCCACCCGGGATTCTCCTTGGGTCAAAAGCCACTTGAAACCTGTCTCATGAGGAAATTATTTCTCAAAGTTACACCCACCATGATGATATAAATAGAGTAAAACCTAAGGGAGTGCAGCATTCGGGGTTGTCATTTGCTGATGGGGCACAATGGTAAGAAGAAGCCACTTTGAAAATCTACTGGTAATAGGAATTTGGAATATAAGAAGTATGAATCTAGGAAAACTGGAAGTCATCCAATATGAAAGGATCACATAAAGATCAATATCGTAGGCATCACTTGGATGAAATTAACTTGTATTGGCAAATTTGAATCAGAAAATAATGTGGCTTACTTTGACAGGAGTGACACAAATGGAGAGGAATGGCATTCCATTCATTGTCTAAGAGGACATTGCAAATTAGGCTTGAAGTATATGTTAGTCTGGGTACTTTAGAGAAACAAATCCACAGAAACTTATATGTATAAGAGAGAATTTTATATAAAAGGTAAGTACACATCAATAAAACATTCCAACCCAGTGCTGTTCAAGTCCAACATTAACCCATTAACCCATATGTCCAACACCAGTCCACAAAGTCTTCCTCCAACTCACAAAACAGCCGCAATGATGCCGACTGCAGGAGGAAAGCCGAGTCAATGAGCGCGTAAGCATCTCAGCGCTAGCAGGGGTCTCCACACGGCTGCTCCAGCAACCAGGGCTGCATCAGGGTAGGTCCGTGTGGCTTCTCCTCAGGGATGTCTTGCAGGAATTGAGCCTTGCCAGCTAATGCAGGCAACTGGCTAAGGCAGCTGCACCCTGGTCCAGCCATCAGAGAGCAAGAGACCTGAGAATTAGAAAGGCAAGGCTCACTGAGCCATTTATCTCTGCTCCCTTCAAGCAACCTCATGTGTTTATTGGCCAGGTTGGCACAATAAACTAACTAGCTCAAAGTATAATACTTTCTGTGATGGAATTATATCTACCCATTTTCAAGGAAACCCAGTCAACGCAACTGTGATTCAAATTTATGTATCTACCACTAAAGATAGTTATGGAGGATTTGAAGAATTATACAAATGATGTCATTCAGAGAATGATCAAACATACAATCAAGATGTGATAATTATTGACAATTGGAATCTAAAACTTGGAAACAAACAAGAAGGAACAGTGGTTGGAAAATATAGTCTTGGTGATAGAACCAAAGCTGGAGATCACATGATAGAATTTCCTAAGACTAAGGATTAGTCATAGCAAATGCATTTTTTCAAGAGCACACAAGTGGTGACTAGCACATGGACTTCTCTAGATAAAATACAGAAATCAAATTGACTACAACTGTCGGAAGAGATAATGTTATTAGCTCGTTATTAGCTGCTAAAAGAATATTGGGAAGTGAATGTGGAGTTGACAATCAATTGCTCCTTTGTAAGTTCAGGTTGAAGATGAAGAAAGTTGAAACAAATCCACCTAAGCTACAATATGACATTGAGCCTGTCCCACATGCATTTGGAGAGCAACTCACGAAAAGACATAATGCATTGAATGCTAATGACAGAAGACCTGATGTGCTCTGGTAGGACATCAAGAACATTCATGAAGAAAGAAAAATGAAGAAGCATTAATGAAGAAAGCAAAATGTCATTAAAAGTACAGGGAAAATAGATCTTTGTGGATGTCAGAAGAAACTGATATTTAATATTAGTGGTAGAGCTACTAAGTCTAAGAGCTGAAGATAAAATTTCAAAGGCAGCTCATGAAGAAAAAGCAAAATGTGATAATGAATGTGCAAAGACTAGGAATTAAAAAGCAAACAAACAAGAGCTCCCTCAGCATATCTTAATCTGAAGGAACTCAAAAACAAATTCAGGTCTCAAGTGGCAATATTAAAATATTCTATGAGCAAAATAAATCATTCAGGAAGCATCAAAAGAAGATGGAAAGAATGCACAGAGTCACTGTACCAGAAAGAACTGGTCAACGTCCCACCATTTTAGAAGCAAGAGCCAATGGTGTTCAAGGAAGAACTGCATTAGCCAAAAACAAGGCTCCAGGAATTGATGAATTACTGATGGAAAAATGTCAACTGGCTAATGAAGCATTGGAAGTATTCACTCATCTATGCTAGGATATCTGGAAGACATCCACTTAGCTAGCTGACTAGAAGTGAGTCATATTTAAATCAATTCCAAAGAAAGGTGATCCAACAGAATTCTCAGATTATAGATAATGTCATTGATATCACATGCAAGTAAAATGTTGCTGAAAATCATCAAAAAATGAGTGTAGCAGTACATTGACATATTGCTGTCAGAGGATGGGGTCAAAATCAGAAGAGGACATCGAACAAGGGATATCATTGCTCATTTCAAATGGATCTTGGCTAAAAGAAGAAAATATCAGAAAGATGTCTACTTGTTTTTTATTGACTGTGCCAAGACAGCTGACTGCTTGAAACATAACAAATTATCGATAGCCTTGAGAAGAATGGGAATTCCAGAATATTTCAGTGTGCTTATGCAAAATTTGTACACGAATCAATAGGCAGTTTTGTGAAGAGACCAAGCAATGAAAAGCATGCATCCAAGTAGTATCCAGTCATCATAATTATTTGATCTGTACGCTGAACAAATAATCCCAGAAGAATGTGGCATCAGGCTTGAAGGAATGTTTAGAAGCAGCTTTGGGTGATCTGAGGACACAACCTTGCTGGCTGAAGAGGAGGAGTACTGAAGGTACTTGCTGGTGAAGGTCAAGGACTACAGCATTCAACATGGATCACAGTTCACTGTAAAGAAGACTAAAACCCTTACATTTCAACCAATATGTAACATTATGACAATGAAGAAAATATGGAAGTTGTTAAAGATTTTGGCTTGCTTGGACCCCCAATCAATGCTCATGAAAACAGCAGTCAAAAGATCAAAAGACTCATTGCATTCCATAAATGTGCTGCATAAGATCTCTTTAGAGCATTCAAAGCAAGGATGTTATCTTAAGGACTAAGGGATGCCTGCCCCAAGTCATGATATTGTCATTTGCCTCATTTGAAAAATGAAATTTGTACATTTAATAAGGTCGAACAATAAGAATTGATGCCTTTGGATTGTGGTCCTGTCATAGAATAGTGAAAGAACCATGGAATGCCCAAAAGACAAATAAATCAGTTTTGCAAGTTCATCCAGAGAACTCCTCAGAGGCAAGGATGGCAAGACATTGTCTCGCGTACTTTGGACAAGCTGTCAGAAGAGACCAGTCTCTGGAGAAGGACATCATGCTTGGTAAAGTCAAGGGGAAATGAAAGGAAAAGAATGCCCTCCATAAGATTGGTCAACATACTGGCTACAGCAATGGCCTCACGCATGCACAGGACCAATGGTGAAGATGGTAAAGAAGCGGGCAGTGTCTAGTTCTGTTGGGCATAGGGTTTCTAGGGGTGGCAACAGACTTAATGACACCTAACAACAACACCTGGCACCTTAAATGAAGAGCTGGCTAATATATATGCTTACGTTAAAGTATTGCGACTAAGGTGTGCAAACTCAGAGTTTCATACAAACGCTGGTTTATTCCATACAGATGTGTTTCCATGTCTCACTAGGATCCGTGGATGGCTGAAAGCAACTTGTCTTTCTTAGTCACCGTAAGGTTCCTTCTGAAAAAAGGTCTTATCAAGAAAGTGACCCTTGAGGTGATCTACTGGATTAGTTAAATCCAACAGAGAGATAATCTCAGAAGGTTATGATTACAATTGCTTATGGGATTATAAACTGTCATCTTGATATATTTTCTTGCAGCCATAGCACAGTAATGGGGACATATTAGGAAATAACTCAAGTAAGACAGGAATTTCGTTAGAAATCCCTACCCCATCCAATCTACCCTCCTGGTCTTGTCCCTTCAGACTTGTTTTTCCCCAAACTCAAAAAATATTGCAAAGGAACACAAGTTGAGTCCCTAGAGGATGTCAAAATTGCCCTTTTGATGAGAAGTCATAGATCTTTGGGGAAGGGTTAGGGAGATAGAAATACAGCCTTCAGACATATATAGACTTAGGCATAATTTCATAAAGTAATAGTTTCATATTTTATTTAATGAAAGTTTCTATAATTTTGCAGCATTACTTTCTCCAGGACTTTAGTACTTCTGAAAGACCACAGTTGTGGGTATCCTATGGAGAAAAGTTCCACTTTCTCACACTTGAAATTTTTATGTGTCTAAGTTTACTCATTGAGGGAAACGATTTCAGTTTTGATGCTTTTTGGTTGTTCAAAAATGTTTATATTCTATGTTCTTTCCATGTGGATTGAAAGGCATAAGCACACATGCAAGGATTTAATGTCTGTGTGTCTATATACATATATATTTAATGTATATACTCACATTAAAATAAAAATACAAAATTATATGTGCTGTAGAAGGATTGCCCAAGATCAATAACTTTGCCTGAATACTAAAACTTAATTACTGCATGTTAGCGGATACAAATGCCCTTTATAATTAAGTGAATTAAAAAGCAATTTGCAATTGAGAACTTAAACATGATATTTACATAATTCTTTAAGGCTAATTGTACACAAAGTGGGTAATAGAAATATTGAAACTTAATTTAAAGTATGTAATTATGGCATAATTATCTGGGATGGGGCAAAAGTAGAGTGACCGCCTGCTTGAAGACTCTGAAATGGGTATAAGGAGAAGCTTGTCTGCCTCTGATTCTGAAGGCTCAGGTCCTCTCCTTGACTGTGGGATGACTCTTCTTGTAAGAATACCAACAAAAGAAACCTAATATTTTTCATCGAAGCCCATGTTGATATCTCATGTAATTTATATTTTAAGAACTGAGTTAAAAAAAAAAAAAGAACTGAGTTAAGCTCATTGGCTAATTTTCTTTTTGCAAAGTAGACAATTGATTAGGCAGCTTCTGGTAAATAAATAATATAACATACTTATCACATTATATTTGTAAATAAAATAGTATATAAATGATTAAAGTATTTAATGAATTAAACTTGTTTAGGGAATTAAATGTGTGCATACTTTGTAATTGACTTATATTCTCTTTATTGAATAATAAATGCATTAGGAAGCAAAGAAACAAATGGCCTCACATGGCGGCTGCCATTTGAACCTGAGAGATGTAAAGAATACATAAAAATACACTGAAGAGACATAACTTTTTTACTGCCATATGTTTTAAAGCAATTACAAGGGCATAAACTACTTCTTGGTACTTGTCTCAATTAGAAGTCTTTCTCCTCAGAGAAAATTGTGATTTGGAAAGCTGGATTTTCACGTACCCTAAAAAGACTCACATGATTTATTAATGTCCATTATTTCATGTGTACGAAGAGCCGATCTTGAGGGTCTCTAATTGCATCTGGCTGAATGATATCAAAGATTAAAGGAAGGCCCCTTTAAAAGAATCATGTGATAATGCTACATGCTGATTAGGACTCAATCACGGTCAGATTGAATTCTGGAATTTTACTTGTATCTCTGTTAAAGCTTAGTGTCATATAGGTTCTTTTATTCTATCAAAAATAAATTATTATTATTATTTTCAGTGTTTGTACTTGCTGATTAGTTTATGTGTTGGTTTGTTGTTTGGTAACTAGGTGACTAGTTGTTTGGTTATTGTTGTCACAAGGTCCTACTATTAGAAATTGGCTATAGTGTGTAATAGGAGATGTCAATCAGCTGGTAAAACAGCTAGCTTAATACTTTTAAGATTGCATTATTTTCCTCTGATTTTTCTACTGTTGAAATTGAATGCTCAATAATGGAAGGATACTTGAAGGAAATGAAGAAAGAAATTGAGATTTCTGGACTGTGACACAATTAGTGGGATATATATGTGCCAAGGAGTCTCTAATATTAGTGCCGGTGGGGAAAGTCTCATTTCTTCAGAGTCAAGCAGTTTTACCAGTCCTACGACATGTCAGCCATAGTAAAAGAGGATAACTGTCTCCCACTAAACCTCAGGGTTGGACATTATTGATAGTTATTAAATTCACCACAGGTCTGAAAGGGATAAACACCAATCCAGGGCTTAAAATAGTCCCAATTTGGTGTTTCGTTGTTGTAGCTGTTTTTAATGAATATTGTCTCCTCTTCTATAGGGCAAATCTATAGCACGTCCAATGAAACCATCAAATATCCCAGATTCTTAATACTACCAGATTATGTAAAATAAATACATAACTGCACTGTTGTTAGCGATCATCTAGTTGGTTCGAACCCATAATGACTCCATTCACAGCAAAATGAAACACTCCCAGACATCCTCACAGCTGTTCCTATACTTGAACATATTGCAACCACTGTGTCAGTCCATCGCCTTGAGAGACTTCCTCTTTATTGATAACCCTCAAATTTACCCATCATGATGTCCTTCTCCAGGGTCTGGGCTCGCCTGACAATTAGTTCAAAGCATATAAGGTAACATTTTTCCATCCTTGCCTCTAAAGAACGCTGTGGCCACACATCTTCTAATGCAGAATAGTTTCTCCTTTTGGCAGTCTATGGTGCATCATTCAATACCCTTCTCCAGCACCAGAATTCAAATGCATAGAGAGTCTTTGGTCTTTCTTATTTAGTGTCCAACTATATGCATTTGAGGTCATTGAAATACCGTGGGTGGCTTAAGTTAGGTGCAAATTAGTCCTCAAAGGATCATCCTTGAGGTGGCCTGTATCTTGCTGTGATGCTGAAAGCTATGTCCCTGTTATTTCAAATGTCAGCAGGATTACCCCAAAGGCATAGATTTCAGTGGAGCTTCCAGACTAAGAACCAACAAGGAGGAAGGTATTGGATGTCCACTTCAGGGGAAGTAGCCCTGAACACCATTTAGAAGCACGAAAGAGCGCTCCTCAGAGGCAACGATGAAAAGACTTCTTCGTACACCTTTTGGACAGATTGTCAGGAAAAAGCCAGTCCCTGGAGGAGAACGACAGCATGCTCCGCAAAGTGGAGGGCAGTGGAAGGCCCGCAATGAGATGAATTTGCACAGTGGCTGAAACAATGGGCCAAGGAAAAGTACGATTGTGAGGATGGTGCCGGCCTGGAAATGTTTTGTTTGTTCAGTTGTACATAGGGTCTCGGTGGGTCGGAGTATATTCCATGGCACCTAACAACAATAGCAATGAAAAAGAGGCCTTGTGTTGCACATTTACTCAATGTAATGAGTCTTTTGATCACTTGACTGCGGTTTCCATCAGAATTGATTGCGAATCCAAACCAAAAAAAAAAAAAAAAATCCTTGAAAACTTCAACCTTTTCTCCATTTATCATGATGTTACCTATTGATTAATCCAATCACGAGGATTTTAATTTTCTTTACATTGAGTTGTAATGGATTACTGAAGGCTGCAATCATTGACCTTTATGAACAAGTGCTTCAAGTTTTCCTCACTTTCAGCGAGCAAGGTTGTGTTATCTGCATATTGTAGGTTGTAAGTATTCCTACAATTCTCATGCTGCGTTCTTCTTTATATAGTCCAGTTTCTCTGACTATGTGCTCAGCACACAGATGGAGTAAGTATGGTGAGTGGACACAACCTTGACACACACGTTTCCTGAGTTGAGACCAGGCATAACCGTATAGATATATAGATATAGATGCATTGATAGGTCTGAAAGTACCTTTCAAACTCATTTGAGAACTCATGCTTCCATCTAGTGCCACAATTAACTTTCAATATGGATAAATCTAAATCATTTTTCTTAGCCAAAAGTTCTGGGAAAAATTACTGACTCAGTTCTTCAACATCCATCCTTTCTTTTCTGTCTTTGAATATCTATTTTTCATCTCTATTCTGTTGTCTTTTTCTGAAAATAATCACCATTATTCCTAATTTTAGCCACTTTAATATCCTATTTATTATCTAAGCTAGCGCTCTCCTTTAGCCTAGTTTCTACTCTAGTTAAAGTATCTTGTGAAATATCTAACCATTCTGCTTTAAAAAATGCTTTAATTCACACCTATTATCCTCATGATTAAGAGTAAAATCTTCCTTGGCCCAAAGTGCCTTTTTCATTTAGTCTACTTTAACCTTTCCAGCAATAATCCACCTCACTCTTAACCCTCAAGCCATTTTGGACTTATTTCTCACTTCACAGTCTTTACACAAATTGTTCTTAGTCTGGGGAACTCTAACTTATTTTCCAAGTCTTAGCTTAAATACCATTTCCTCCAGCAAGTTTCTCTCACTTTCAGTCTAGGATAAAATTGCTTGATATATGTGCTCTTGCAGCATCCTGGAAATTTGAAACATAATATCTATGGGGTTGTTTGATGCCTATCTTCATTGCTAACTGTTCAATGAGCACCAGAGCCATGCATGTTTCATCAATTAGCACATTCTTTGTGTATTGCAATACAGGACAGATAGTAAATATATGAGTATGTATTGTTTAATGAAGAGCTCTAATCAATTTTTCTTAAAATTGTATCCTGGGCCATGATTTAACAAGCACTGAGATTTTTATAGACCTTAATAAAGAATAGCCTCATGAAGAATACATTTTGTAACTTTGAAAGACAAATTTTGTATTTTATGTAAAGATGGTTAAAGACTTAAAATATGACATTGTGATTGTGAGGTGCCACTGAGTCAGCTGCTTTGTCCAATGGAGCCAAACACTGCCTGGACCTGTACCATGCTCACATGGGTTTTACTGACCCTCTACTTGACTGAAGCGGGGTCCTTTTCTAGGATGGACTGGTCTCTCCTCATAACACTTCAAAAATATCTCAGATAATTTCTAAGATAATAATTCCTGCTGCAAATAAGAATTCCGGCTATCTTTCCTGCAAGGGTGTTTTCAGTGTTCTTCACCCATAACCTACTTCAAACGTGTCCATTTCTCTCTTGTCTCCTTATTCATTTTATAGCTTTCATAAGCGTGTGAAGTGATGGCAAATGTCATTGTAGTGGTCAGAAGCCCACTGTATTCACAGTGACATCTTTGCTCTTTAGCATTTGAAATAGGCATCATGTAACATGTGCACTAGTGCAGGTAATAATGTGATTTCTTAAATACTCCTTCCATGAGTTTTGAGTATGGATCCAAGTACAATGGAATCCTGACAACTTCTTTCTCTCCCTCTGTAACATGATGTTCTTTGTAGGGTTATTTATTAGGAGTTTGGTTTTCTTTACTTTGAGTTGTGATTCATTCCGAAGACTGCCATCTTTAACTTTCATCCGTAATTGCTTCAAACCCTTTTGTTTTCAGTAAGCCAGGCTGTGTCCTTCAGTTCTGATGGCCGATTCTTCTTCATACTCACTAGCTTCTCAGATTATTTGTTCAGCAAAGAGATTGAATAAGTATTATGAATGGCTATTTCCTCATCCTAACACAGGCAGTCCATTCTTGAAAAGGTGGAATGTTGAACAAATCTTCATTTATTTTAAACAAGTTTTTATTGTGAATAATATAGGGCTTTATATTTTAGATCATGTATTTTTTTGTTAACAATTCAACTTTCTTATCCAACACACCAGTAGCTTAGCCTACCTTCCAACCACTGATATTTCTTCTCCCTCTTGCGGATTAATGTCTCCCCCTTCACCACAGGGAACACCGGTCTGCCCTAGCCTGTTGCTTCATTTTCCCTACCTGGTCCCACCTCTTCCCTTGGTAATTTCCAAAACCTGTTTCCTTGGTAGGAAAAACTTTGCCTTTTTTTCCCTTTATAATAGTGCTCTCAAAATAATGTTCTAAGGGTCAGTCCATGCCATGAAGTGATGCCTAGCTTCATCGTTGTTTGTTATTCAATTGTGTGTATGTACCAAAGATTCTTTAGCCATCCTTCTACTGATGGGTGCTTAAGGTGTTTCAATTGTCTTGCTATTGGGAGCAGTGATGTGATAAACACAGGAGTGCATCTGTCTCTTCCTGCTATGACCATTGCTTCTTTAAGATATATACCCATTGGCGGGACTGCTGAGTCTTATGGAATTTCTGTTCTCTTGGTAGAGGTAATGCCATATTGCTTTCAACAGTGTTTGCAATTTTTAAAACATTGTTTTATAAGAGGCTCATACAACTCCTATCACAATCCATACATACATCAATTGTGTAAAGCACATTTGTACATTCATTGTCCTCATCATTCTCAAAACATTTGCTTTCCACTTAAGCCCCTGGCATCAGGTCCTCATTTTTTCCCCTCCCTCCCCGCTCCCCCCTCCCTCATGAACGCTTGATAATTTATAAATTGTTATTTTGTCATATCGTGCCCTGTCCGACGTCTCCCCTCACTCACTTTTCTTTTGTCTGTCCCCCAGGGAGGAGGTCACATGTAGATCCTTGTCATTGGTTCCCCCTTTCCAACCCACCTTCCCTCTATGCTCCCAGTATCGCTACTCACACCACTGGTCCTGAAGGGATCATCTGTCCTGGATTCCCGGTGTTTCCAGTTCCTATCTGTATCAGTGAACATCCTCTGGTCTAGCCAGACTTGCAAGGTAGAATTGGGATCATGATAGTCAGGGTTCTGGGGTGGTGGGTGGGGGTGGAAGCATTTAGGAACTAGAGGAAAGTTGTATTTTACATCGTTGCTACATCACACCCTGACTGGCTCGTCTCCTCCCCGAGACCCCTCTGCAAGGGGATCTCCAGTGGCCTACAAATGGGCTTTGGGTCTTCTCTCCACACTCCCCCCATCATTCACTATGGTAAGATTTTTTGTTCTGATGATGCCTGATACCTGATCCCTTCAACACTTCATGATCGCACTGCAATTTTTTTTTACAATCCCACTAGTAGGGCGCAAGGGTTCCAAACTTACCACGTAATCTCCAATATTTGCTAATTCCTGTATATTTGTTTTATTTTTAAACTTTGAAGAACATATTTTTATTTTCTCAAAATTCTAGGGGCAAAAAAGAACAAAGTAGAGTCTGGCCTCTGCTAATTCTTGCTACAGGGCTCTCTTCTGGGTATTTCATTCTTTAAAAATACTTGTATTTAAAAACACAAATAATTCATATATCATGCAAATCAATAGTTCAGTTATATTAAAAAGAGTTGTACAATCATCACAACAATTTTAGAACATTTTCTTCTTTCTTGCAGTTATTGTTGTTAGTTTCCCATGTAGTTAGTTTCCCATTTCCCCTCAGCCTCCTGCATCATTCATGCCAACCATCCCATATCATTTCACCAAACTCACTGCCATCGAGTAGATCCCGGCTCATGTGATCCTGTGGGACATTATAGAACTGTCCCTCTGCTTGCTATCTGATAGTAAGGTTATTCACCTTCCTGGACTATGTTCAAATAGGATTATCTAGAGGTTTAATGCACAAAAAGATCCTGCAAATGGATTTTGAGCTCCGGCTGTCATCCATAGCGGCGTGGAAGCTGGGTGTCAGAATTTAGCTCTGATGCTGTTCCCTCATCCAGGTTTGGATTTTACTATTTATAAACCTTTAATAACACAGGCTAGTGTGGTTTTTCCCTGTGGACTTAGTTGATGCCTTACTTAGATGGCTGCCTGTTTTAAGATAAATCATTAAGATTCCAGAGCTGTTCTTTCTGATACCTTGGTAGGCTGTGGCATACATATCTTCAGAGATTTTTTTCATATGGGTAAATATCCAGTAAGGCTATGTCATAAGAACTAACTCTTCTTAGATTAGGGCTACAATTAAATGTGAGCTCAAAGTTTATTCATATACCTATGGTTTTATACATCCCTGGTTTATTTTAAAGACACCGTTACCATTATATTGGAGAATTTTAAAAAATCATCCCATGGAACATAATCCTATTGATAGAGTATTGAGTTTAGTCAATGGTGCAGAATCTGAAACTGTTGAGAAAATTAAATTATACCTGTATAGGAAAGCTTTTTGGTCTGTGATAAATAAATTTATTTGTAAAGATTAAAAGTTTAAGTGACTGGAGATAATTTACACAAGCAATGAGGATGGGGATTAGGCAAAACTTTAAATAACACTCAGTCACAAAGTCAGAACCATGTCTGCAAACTCACACTTGTTGTAAACAAGCGCAGAGACCATAAAAATAGTAAATATATGGTAATCCCAGGTCACCATTCACTGGGTAGACTCAAAACAAGAAATCCTAAGCAAAGTCCAAAGATCATTCATTCCATAACCTTGGAACATTGGTTGTCTGCTTCTTTTTCCACATTAGGGTGTTGTAGCCTTAAGTCCAAGGGAATATTTTGGTTCCTTAAATCCCTTACAACTCAGTGCAACAAAGTCCAGTTCATTTAGTGGGGCTTTCAAATTGGATCCTTCTGTTGAGGCCCATGAAGGATGTTGTGTACTCCCATGGGACAGCGTCGGAAGTTCCACTTGTCTACACCCCAGGGCCTCAATCACAAAGGGCTGTATGGAAACTAGGTCAAAAATGTACAATTGGGAACATAATACTGGATGTATTTTCCCCTGTGGTTCACATAAATTCTCTCTGTGCCCTTTCCATCATTTATTGTTCTCTGGGGTTTTTGTTGTTTCTGTTTTTAATTGGCATAATGTTTTAAATGTAAGGTGATGGCTTATTTTTGTTTTGATTGCATCTCCCAGATGCCTAGTGATCTTGAGCATGTTTTCATGTATTTGTTAGCCGTTGAGTGTCATTTTGGGTTACCATCTGTCCATATATTTTGCCCACTTTTAATTTGGATTATTTAGGGTTTTTCTTCTCCTTGAGTTGTAGAATTCTATAGATTTGAGTCATTAGTCCCTTTTCCATTGGGTCGTTCTTATAGATTTTTTCCCAACCTGTGGGCTCTGATTTTATGCTTTTGATGAAGCCTTTTGATGTGCAGACATGTTTTATTTTTAGGAAATGGACTTCCCCTAAGTGCGCTTCCTTCATTATACTTGGCAGTCCCTGTATGCCCTGCGATCGAGCCCTGCAGGTTGCCTCATTGACGACCAGGACAGCTCGAGAATTTACATTTAGGTCTTTCTTAGACCTTGAGTTCATTTTTGTGCATTTGAGTGAGATATGAGTCTTACTTGATGTTGGTGCAGATGGAGATCCAATTTCCTAGCAAAATTGTTTGATGTTTTCTTGGTTGTTTGTAGAAAATCAATTGCCTTCAAGTGGATACATTGATTTCTGAGCTGTCAATTCTGTTCCATTTGTACAGACATCATTCCCCTGTTTACCTAAGTCTCACGTTGTAATATTTATTACCAAAGTAGCTTTGAAAACAAAAGAGAGCATGTTTAATTTTTGCTCTAGAGGAATTGATAAATATGAAAGACAGTTGAATCAGTAATTCTCAAACTGTAGTATTCATAAAATCACCTGGAGATCTTGTTAGAAAGCAAATTTAGATTCACAATCAGTGTCTCTGGAAATAGTCAAAAATTCATTTTTAATGAGTTCCTAGTGGTGTGCATGCTATTGATCCAGAAATGATACTTTGATTAACAAGAAAGTAGAACAGACTGCCCAAATTAAAACATAATGTACTATTGAGAATTTATAATTTTTTGTAATCACATGAAAAATGAAGATAGACAAATTTCATGTTAGTACTACAATTATTTAAATAAATATATCCACTATATTACTATTTTAGCCTGTACTAAATATAAAATTTTTGCATATTTTCCCATATCTCTATTTTACTGTTAAGATGGTATCAGAAATGTACATCTGCTTAGATGCCATAAATTTACAATTGAAAAAGCAGATTACATTGTTAAGTTTGCTCAAATATAAAGCTTTTAACAACTGCATCTAACATTAGTTGTTGAAATGAAATATAAACTAAATGAGATGATGTTTTGTTTCTAAGATGCCATTATTTCAAATGCTTATTGCCATATAGCATTCTGTCTCTAATATTTGGACAACACAGGTATAGAATATTATTAAAATACATATATTTACAAATATTAAGAACATACACCGATTTCTCTTTCAGTTAATAATATTTGGGTAGCTAATAGATCAGATGTAGTTTGCAGAGTGCTACAGCAGATCAGCTCAGAGGGAAGAACTTAAGTTTAGGGGAAGTTGAGCATTTTCGAAAACCCAACAAAGGGGATTCAGCTAGATCTCATTGACTGGAAGTTGGAAATGTAAAATCAATAGTAAGTAAACTTTCATTTTCTCTTATCATTTTCATCACTTGGGAAGTGTTTCTCCGGCTCCTTGTTTCTGGGAAAACATGGCTTGTGGTAGGCATCTAGCCCCACATGCGAGTTGCACACTGTGTTGACTTTTTGCCCATTATTCATTAGTTCCAAGTCTGCTCTTTTTCTGTTGTTGTTTGTTATCTATTTTCCTCCACAAGACTGACTTGGCACTTGTAAATTATAACCATAAGAATTACTTGATAGCTACACATTCATTTTGTTTTGAATCTAGAGGGAGTATGAAAGAGAATAAGACAGAGAAGTTTCTTATTTCCCATTTCTGTCACTTTTACTCCAGCTACAGATAACAGGCACAGCTCTGTTCCTGAGACTGTTTGGACACTCAATAATCACATTTCTTAATGCTACTGACGCCACTTAGCGATCCCCTTTCCTTACTGGGGAAGCAGAAGCATGGTGTTCTCTTCAAATATATGAAGTTCTCTGCGTGCCTATGTGCCATTAATCCTAGCTTTTCTACTGTCAAGAAATAGTAGGAGTAGGCATTTCTTTGGACAATCATTAATATTGGGGTTAATAAAACCTAATCGTTTTCACCTTGTTGCTAATACCATTGTTAACAATTCTGAAAGTGAGATCTGATTTACGGGGTTAGTAATGTCTACATGAACTCAGAATTTCCTCTGCCTTGTTCAGTATTCCAATATCTGAGAAACAAATCAATTGTATGAAATCCTCTGTTTTTGAAATTTCTGGCTTGTATTATCCTGATTGACCCTGAGTGATACACATGATACATTATGATATTTTAACTCCAGTTGAAATACCAGGATATAAAATCCTAATAGACTCTATTATGTTAAGTGCTCATTCTGGATCCAATTGCCTACAGCAAGAGGAATAATTTACCTCTGTATGTTGTGGTGGATAGAAATGGTTTACAAAGGAAGTATTTCTATCTAAAGTATATTTATCAATTCACACTCAAAATATGGTATGTTCATTTGAAAACTTTAATTCACTTGAATATACATCCAGAAAATTCAGTTTAGTAAAACTTACTTACTGAAGTGTTTTCTCCAACTAAAACCACCCTTTCTTCCTGGGTCATCATCTTTATCATTGTCTTTTCTTTTTGAAAATTTTCTACTGGATATGTCCTAGGACCACATAACTTAATTTTCCAAGTAATGCAAATACTGGTTAGTTTACTCCTCCTGTTAGCAAATAATATTTTCTATCTTTTATTTTTCTTCTTTTTTAGAAGAAATAATCGTCCAGAGTTTGGGGATTTTTAAAAATGATTTATTTCTACCCCTTCTCTAGAATTTTCCATTAAGGCAACTACTTTCATGAATTCATCATATTTCTGCACAGCAACTAGTCATGTTAAAGTACAAGATGAGTATCATATTTTAAATTTCATTCTATAGTCATTTTTTACTTATCAGCTATATATATACTTAATTACTACTTCTTATTGAAATATCATTTTTACATGGATCATACACCAGGAAGTTCTCCTACTTTTCTGATTCCTTCATTTTCCTGTTTTGTCTCCTTGACATAAATTTGCTGGAACCTACAAGGGTTTCCTCTTTGGACTACTTTTGTAATAACACTGAAACTGTAGTCCTATCCATTATCACAGTTTGAAGGAGACTGACAAATTCCAAATCTATTTCTTCAGCTCAGAAATTTTCCCTGAATTCCAGATTCATATATCTCACCAATCTTTGAATGCTGAATGGTAATGCAACCTTATAATGTTGTAAAAAATAATCTTGAAGAACCAATACTTTTTCCTCTGTGACTCCAAGACGGAGTCGTCCCTTGTTGCCTCCCTCGTTTTAATTAATTATAACTAATTGGTTTGTTTCAAATCTTAAATTCAATCTCCACTCCTATTTAGCTTTGACACGTCACATCCATATAAAACAAATTCTGTTGGCTAAACTATCAAGATACAAGTATTTACAGAAACTGTGTACTACTTTCTACCTGTGCTCTACCATTCTAACTCACGTGCACATTCATTAGCTCTCACCTGTATTAGTTTATGCAACTCCTAATTGGTCTTATTGTTTTATCCTTGGGTTCCATATCCCATCTTTAACACAGAGCATAAACTGATGCTTTAAAAAAAAACCCCAAAAAACTGTTTACGAATACACTTACTGTCTATAGCTCTTACCATGAGATTAGGAGCTTCAGGAGTGTAGCAGGGTCTGAGTTGAGCTGCCAAATGCAAGCTCATCATCAGTAGGAACTTACCAGCTGAATGAATACGGTTGAGAGGATGTTTTCTGCTCCTATAAAGATCACCAGACTTGCAAAACCCCAGAGGCCATTCTACCCTGTCTTAGAGAGTTACAATGAGTCAGAATTGACTTGAGAGAAGTGACTTTTTTTGATCATGTGCTTTAAAATATTAACTCACTGAATATTTATAATCCACATATGTCTGTTTCCCACAAAGTCTCAGAAATGCTATGTAGGAACACTGGGCATTGAAATTGATTCAATGACAGTGGGCTTCCTGAAGTAGATTCAACTATTATCCTTATTTTACATATCAGAAAGTTGATGTCATGCAAGGCTAAGTAACTTGATCAAATTCCCATAGTTGATTAGTGTCCTTGGTGGTAAACCAGATAAAGTCTAGTTTATCTGGCACCAGATTTCATTCTCTGAATGACTGTACTGCACCACACCTCGTATTCTGCAGATATCTGATGCTGACAGCTATCTGCTCAAAATCTTCAAATGAATTCACACTTTAATGACATTACAATTCAAATGTATCAATGCACTTTAAAGAGCCTTGCATAATCTGCCCTCTGCTAGTTTCTGACCTTTTATCTAGCTGCTCTGTATCTAACTCTCCAACCACACTGACTTCCATGAAGTTCTTTGAACACATAACACATATGTGTTGCAGCATCTTTTAACTTGTGGGAATGTGCTGCCATTGAATGTTCACACATTCTCTCTCACATTACGCCTACATTTCTGCCTCACCTTTTCCAGTCGTCATTACCTCACTCTGTATAACCTCTCTCACCTTGCATTATCCCTGCTGCCTTTCTGCTTCTCTTGGACACCTTTCTAACATAGCAATACCTGATATAGCAGTGTGTGTGTGTGTGTGTGTGTGTGTGTGCGCGCGCGCAACCCTACCTAACGGAATAAAAGTTTCCTACGGCTGGTAGGGGGCAACAAATCGCTTCCCACTTAGAGCAATTCCATGTACACAAGATGGAAACCCTGGTCAGTTCTGCACTGCCCTTCCTATATTATGTGGGAGCACATTGTGATAGCCACTGTGTCAATTTATCTCACCAAGAATTTCCCTTTTTCCCCTTTCTCTGCCAAACGTTTTGGCCTTATCTAGGAACTTGTTTCTCCTGATTATATGTCCAAAGGGATTGAGAGAAGGTCTTCCATTTTCATGTCTAAGGAATATTCTAGTACTTCTTCCAAGGCAGCTTTGTTTGTTCCTCTGACAGACCATGGTAGTGGTACTTTAAATATTCTTCATTAACACTATAATCCAAATGCTTCCTGCAGCTTTCACATGTATATTAGATGATTGAAAACACCATGGCTTGAGTCTGGCACGCTTCAGTCCTCAAGGTGCATCCTTGTTCTTCAACACTTAAAAGATTAGTGTTAGATTTACTCACTAAAATGCATTATTTCTTTGACTGCTGCTTCGGTGAGCGTTCATTGTGGAGTCAAGCAAAATGTAATCTTTGATAAGGTCAATATTTTGTCATTTCTCATGTCTATTAGTTGTAAGGATTTTGTTTTCCTTTACCATGAGTTTCAATGCACACTTGTCTTCAATCCTTCATTTTCATCTGCAGTGTTTCCTGGGATCTCTGCTCCCAGTAAGCAATGTTTTGTCATACGCATATCCCAGTTGGCTAATAAGCTTTTCTCTAATCCTGATGTTGATGGCCTAATCCTTCTTTGCAGCCTATCCTTTGCCTGGAAGCTCTGTGGAAGCCTGTTCACCACGGATGACCCTGCTGGTATTTGGAATACCAGTGACATAGCTTCCAGCATCACAGCAACTCTTGAGCAACCGCAACATGACAAAGTGACAGATGAGTACCAATGTGGAAGCTTCACATTGGAGGGGACTTTTCTCGTGGATAGTTTATAGTTCCAGTGACTGGTGTATAATTGGTACTCAATGATTTGTTGAACGAATAAATTAACATTTAATGAAAATGTGTTTTATTTAATTGAACATATCAAAACAGTATTTGCACACAATCTTGATTTCTATTTTTCTTATGGTAATTTGATCTTTGGCTAGGAAGATATTTGTTAAAGAGATAGCTTTCTAAACAGAAAAGGGCTGTGATATTTGAATTAAAAAATACATATATTCTCTAAATAGACCTCTTCCTGTCAGTTGGCAAAAAAAAGCTGTCTTCCAAAATTCCTGGCATAGATCCCAGTGCTTCATCAGCTTGCCGAAACATTTCTATTTTTAATCAATCAGTTCATAGGATTTGTTTTTAGCTAATACTTTTCAGTGCTGGTTGAATTTCTTTCTTCAAGACCATTGCTTCTTGCTCAAATGTTACTTCCTGAAATTGTGGGATGTTCTTTTGGGGACAGTCACTGTGTATTCTTTCTATCTTCTTTTGAAGCTTCTTGCATCATTCAATATTTTTCTCCACAGAATCTTTAGCTATTGCAACTCAACTTGAATTTTGTTATGCTGCTCCCATTCTTCCCTTTTGGTTTTTTAATTCTAGGTATTTGCGTATTTCATGATAATTTTGCTGTACTCTTTTGCAGCTGTCCTTTGAGATGTTCTATTGAGCTTCTTGACCTCACGTTTTCTTCCATTTGCTTTAGCTATTCTGTGATTAAGAACAAGCTTGAGTGCCCTTCTGACATTTACTTTGATCTTTCTTTTTTTTCAAGCCATAACGTTTTGTTGCAAAAGGACCCTGTGCATGTTTATGATAGACTCCAATACCCATCATGTCATGAGCACGCAGACCCATGCGCAGACCCATGCGCCAGGAGCTGACCTTCTGCTGGTCAGTAATATGTCACTCCTCAGCCACAGTGCCCAAGCCACTGAAGGCTGTGACCAGTCACTTTTCACACTCATCCTGATCCTGAAAGTCTGAAGTACAGATGCAACATATTCTAAACAATTTCTTACTCCCCGAAAAGTCACAAAGTAAAACAAAATATTTTACAGAATTTTAATTTTAATTAATTTTAATTTATTTTAACAGAATTTATTGCAAAACCCCTTCGAAGTGCTTGTCTGCTTCAGCACGTTCCTCCAATGTCCCGGAGGCCAACAGGGTATCTGTGGGCACGATCATGACTCTCTTGGTGTCTGTGAATAAGCCCACCAGGTGCAGACGCGTCACTGGCCTCATGCGGGGTGCTCTGGACCCCAACTCCGTCTGTCAGTCTGTCTGTCTGTCTTCCTGGCAGGCCCCAGGGAGGGAGCCCCTGCAGCAGCGTTAAGGTCTGTTAACGGCTGCTCTGGCGCAGGGCCGCGTGCACCCAGGCCAGTAAAAAGGGGAAGCTGCTTCCCCCCGCCCATTAACCGGCACCCTAACGGCCGGCCAGCTGCTCCCTGGGAGGGCGGTGGCTGGGTTCTGGCCACATCCACGAAGGACCGACGTCCAGCAGCCCTGGCCATCAGCGTCTCCTGCTGAGGGAAGGAGACCGCAGGCACCCAGCGGGGGAAGAGCCTCCTCCAGCCAATGAGCAAACCACACTGCGCTACTTTGAGTTGTGTTTTATTGATGGCGCTCTACGGAGATAAGTCTAGTCCCACTTATTCCCGGTGTCAGCACTCTTTCCTTTTTGGAATCGATCCATCATCATCATCAAAGTCAGCAGTTGACGAGTCTTTGCTGCTCCTTCCAAAGCCCAGACTGCTCTTGTCCTGATTCTTTTCTTCCGCCTGCGACTGGTGACTTTGACCATGTCCTGCAGCAGTCCTTTCCTCTGGACTCCTAAGTCTACGTTTGACTTGGGTGTTTTCAAGTCCTGGCTTGCTGACTTCAGGAGGTGAGGCAGTTGTGATAGTCTTCAAATGCTGATTTGAATGAGATTGGATGAGAATGCTCATTGACTTTCCTTTTTCTCTTAGGAGTTTTAGACACACCTTCAGTGTCTCTGTTAGAATTATTGTCTTCACTGCTCCCGCTGGATGGGTTCAGAAAGGTAGTTAGTTCCTCCTTCCGGTGGCCTCCCTCACTGGGATGTCCAGAGCAATTGGATGGAGCTTCGTGGAGGCCTTGGGTGCTAAACCACAGATGGCATCATCCAGGAAGGGCAAGAATCACCAGGAACACACTGTGTTGAAAGGCTACTTGAAGTGTTTTCTTCAGATCTCGCTCCCATTTCTGTGCCCTGTGTCTTCGGTAAGAGACGGAGGGATGGCTTTGGCCCTCATTTCCGTTTGGTCAGAATATTTCTGTTTCAATTCTTCTTTATATTATTCCATTATATCCATTGTTTCACAAAAGCTTGTTTCTTGCTTTAGTATCTGAACCATGAAAAAGCAGTGTTTTCTGCTATTCTAATGTCACTACAGGCAGCTCACGTGTTGCCCTCAGTTCCGTCATATTCGGATCAGCACCATTTTCTCACAGAAGACACGCTGAGCACTCTTCTTCTTGTTATTGTACGGCCTTCATCAGAGGTGTCCTGTTTTCCTGATCACAAAGGTTACGGTAATATTTTCTCATTACCAAACATTTTATGACACCTACTTTTCCTTTAGCACAGGTCACATGCAGGGGGCTCTTATTTTGTCTGTCTCTCCCATCCAAGTCATTTCTCCGGAGCGCAAGAAGGTGTTGAGCCGCCCCTCCTCTTCCTGCCCAGGCAGCTGGGATGATCTCTCCGAGATCTTGCTCTTGGATCTGATGCCTGGGGACCGTAGTAACAGGTTTAGGATCGACAAGCGCCAAACCTGGCTAGCCCCGTGGCTGGCTATTGGTAGAGTTTAAGGACACTGCACACTTTCTCTCTTCTAGCCCAAACCTTGCGCACTGCATTGGTGACTGCTCTCATAGGCACTGCACCTCAAGGTCAGCATTTGTGGCCAAGGAAACCCAACAACACAGCTATTCGCCATGTAGGATTCCTGCACTCAGGAAAACTGTAGGCAAATAATGGCATTAAGCAGAACTCTCTTTCTTAAAGACCCTTTTAAAGGATCTTCTGTTTCCTCCTGCATTGGTGCTCCTGATGCCCTCCCATGGGTCACCAGGTCTTCTGGCATTAAGGTTCAATGTCTCTAATCTTTGTTGACATATGTTCCAGAAATCCAGGTGGAATTTACTTAAGGCCATATTTTGATCCTGTGGACTTTGATTTTCTATCGCTTCAACCTAAACTTAAATAGGAGCAATAAGTGATCTGTTTCACAGCCAGCCCTTGGCCAGGTTTTAGCTGCTGATATTGAACTTCTCCAGCATCTCTCCCCACAGATGTAGTTAATTTGATTTCTGTGTATTCCATGTGGAGAAATTCATGTGTATAATTACCTTTTGTGGTATTGAAAAAGGTATTTGCTCTGAACCAGTGGCTGGCCTTGAAAAATTCAATCCTGTGATCCCCAGCTTCATTTCTATCACCTAGACCATACTTTTCAACTACTGTTCCTTTTTGCCTCTAACTTCTGCATTCTAATTGTCAAGAATGATCAATGCATCCTGATTGGATATTTGATCAATTCTGACAAGATTTTGATAGTATTCAGTTTTTTCAAAACCTTTCTTGCTTGGTACTGAAACTTGAAAAACAGTTAATTAATCATATTTCTACGTATTATGAAGGAAGGTGACTGAACAGCATGTTCAAGCTGTAGAATAATAATACTGCTATCACATGCTAGTAAAATTCTGCTGAAGATCATCCAACAATGGCTGCAGCATTTCATTGACAGGTAACTGCTGAATTACAGGTCAGATATAGAAGGAAGCTTGGAAAAAATGCTGTCATTACTGATGTCAGCTGGAACTTGGCACAAAGCAAAGAATACCAGGAGGGAAAAAAAAAAAGATTTCTCCTGTTTTTTGTTGTTGTGTTGTTTTTTTTTTCAGTATGCTAAGGCATTTGATGGTGTGTATTATTACAAACTCTTGTAACCTTGAGAAGAATGTGTTTTCCAGAACACTTCATTGCACCCTTCTAGAACTTGTACATGGGTTGAGGCAATTATGAGAATGGAATAAGTTAGAGTTTAAAATGAGAAAAGGTGTGCAACAGGGTTGTAGCCTCTTACCAGATTGATTCCGTCTGTATGCGAGCAAACCATCCGAGAAGCTGGCTTATGTACAGAAAAATGTGGCATGAGGATTGGCATGAAGGTCTATTGACAACCTGCAATATGCAGATGACTCAACTCTGTTTGCAGAAAGTGAGTAGGACTTGAAGCACTTGTTAATGAAGATCCAGGACTGCAGCCTTCAGTATGGATTGCAATTCAATGTAAGGAAGAACAAAATACCCACAAATAGACTAACAGGCAACATCATGATACATGGAGAAGAGGTGGAAGTTGTCAAGGGTTCCATCTTGGATCCACAATGAATGCTGATGGAGGCAGCAAAGGATCAAAAGACGTGTTGCATTAGATAAATTTGCAGCATGAGACCTCTGTAGAGGATGGAAAAGCAAGGATATCACTTTGTGGACAAAGGTGTGCCTACCTCAAGTCATGATATTTTCAATTTCCTCATATGCATGTGAAAGTAGGACATTGAATAAGATAGAACACAGAAGAATTGATGCTTTTCGATTGAGGTGCTGGAGAAGCATATTGAAAGTGATCTGTATAGGAAGAAGTAAGACCAGAGTGCTCCTTAGAGGTAAGGATGGTGAGACTTGGTCTCACATACTTTGGACCTGTTGTCAGGCAAGACCAGTTCCTTGAGAAAGATAGCATGTTTGGTAAAGTACTTTGGGGAACCAAAGTAGGGGGCAATCCAGCAACATATAGACAGAGTCATAAACACATTAACCAGTTGTATCTCATAGGAGATTTATTGAATTTTAAAAAGTACTTCCTAGTAATTGAATAGGATAATTAGTAGTAGTAGTTTTATGTTCTTGTATAATAAGGCACTGATAGACTGTTTCCCTGTAATAAATAATTTAAAGTATAGTTCATGTCTATCTAATTATGCCACTCTAGCCAAGAGAAAGAATGAAGCAAACAAAACTCAAACTGAACTACCTAAATAAACAAGCAAACAAAACGGGTTCACAGTGAGCTGGTTTCTTGAGGATAATGTTCATATTCAAGTGACTAGTGAGTAATAGATACTCAATAATTTGTTGAATGATTAACTTAGAATTTAATGAAAACACTGATTTGACTTCCATCTACTTGTGACTCATAAGCACACATAGACTGAGGTAGAACTTCTGGAACATGGTTTTTTTTTTTTTGTGTGTGTGTGTGTGTGTGTGTGCAAATCCTTACAAAGCAAAAAGCAAGATTTCAGGGTGGCAATCAAGTGCTTTTAACCATTATGCCACCAAAGCTTCCACTCTGTAAATAAAATCAGAAACCAGGTCCCCATGGCTGTTCCTATTCATAGCAGTTCTTTATAGAATGTTTGACACTTGAACTGTCCTCCAGCATGACTGTGGGATTGAACCATTCCCTCTGCCATTAACATTCCACCTGCCAACCCCAAGGGCCATTGTGCAAATGAAAACACGACTCACTGCTGGGAAGTAGATTCTGCCTCAGAGCCACCATGGAGGGCAGAGTGGAAATTCTCCATGTTTCGGAGGCGGTGTATCTTTATGGAGCCAG
>NW_022103906.1:64132758-64147225 GCF_000313985.2 Echinops telfairi
CCCCCCATCATTCACTATGGTAAGATTTTTTGTTCTGATGATGCCTTATACCTGACTCATCAATCTTGTTGTTAGCAGCTAAAGGCTTACACAAGAGTTCCACCAGGTTCCTCAACTTAAAAACCAGTTGGTAATAAATCTGTCGATGTTTGTTAGAGCTCAAACAATGAAATGGATGGAAGAAGGAGAGCAAGGGAGCGAGCGCTGAAAATGGTAAATGTTTTTCTATAATTATGGAATATTAAAAAGAGGCATCTTGATTTGCCAAGGGAATTTGTATAAACAGAAATACTATCCAATGCTAACCAATGGATTTGGATTCCCTGTGGCCCTATAGGACAGAGTTGAACTGTGGCTGCTGGGTTCCAACTATGGACCATTTGATTAGTCCAACGCAAGGTACCATCAAAGTACCACCAAGGGACCTTCCAATTGCTAATGAGTAAGCACACGTCTTTCAATTGTATGTTGAAATGAGAAGGTTTTGAAGTTGAAAACTATACATTGTTCAAAATATCATATATGAATGGCATTCTGAATGTTCTCTCGCATATATAACATATACATACATACACATACATATATATCTGTGAACATGATATATATAAATCTTCAGTTGGGAGGAATTTTGTGTTATTTACAATGAATTGAATTGCAATCCACAGTGGAGTGGAGAGAGACAGAGACAGACAGAGAGAGAAGGAGAGCCGGGAGAGAGAGATAAATATGTGTGTATATATTTAACTCGTGTTTTGAAGTACTCCTAAATAATCATTTTATATAGGGAGTAAGTAGGACTATCAATGAATTACTGGAGACATTTAGCTAAATGATACACTCGAGATTAGCTCTCAGATTTGTTTTGATTTCCCTGGAACAATTTCTTTCATGGTTCTCTCTGTTCCCACCCATGCCGGAAGTGAATTTTGTGTCATTTAGTGATTATTATAATATATGTGCATATGTTTTGTTTAGACTAACAGCCTGAAAGTAAATAATTGATAAAAAAAGTAAAAACAATGATATACCATAGGAAGGATGATG
Source organism: Echinops telfairi (assembly GCF_000313985.2). Taxonomy (NCBI): domain Eukaryota; kingdom Metazoa; phylum Chordata; class Mammalia; order Afrosoricida; family Tenrecidae; genus Echinops; species Echinops telfairi. The sequence continues at coordinate 64,133,803 of NW_022103906.1, forward strand.
AGAGACTGCCATTATATTTTATTTTAATATATGCTAGCAACTAATTAGTCCAAAGTGTATTTATAACTTGTGGCTATTATCCACATGAAAATAAATCAAATGTTGTACTTCTATGTAGATGATAGATAGAACTTGATATATATAGTGACATTGATTCTCTGTCATTTCTTATTTAATTAGCTCATATAATCAAACTAGCTGGGATAAGTAAACTTGCTTGATGTTTTTGGAAGTTTACAGCAACAGTTTAAGGGCTGGAATAACATCACATTTATAGCTTCCCTTAGAGCTAACAGATGTGCAATCATTCCAGAGTTGTATAATTCTACTTTAAACCGTAGTAAATTTAGTCCTTTCTCTTCCCTAAAGTACAAAATAAAACAGAGCCCTTTACCAAATTGTCTCGCAGCTTTAAGAGTTATGTGAGTGACTCCATTCACTCTGTGTTTTCTGTCGCTTTTGAGAAACAGAGTAAAACAAAGGTATGTAAATAGCTTGACAGATGTATATTTGACACTTTTGAAAGCAACCAGGATTTGCTTGGCAATTTCTGTTTTCTCTAGGGGTTTTAGAAGAGTAGAGAAATTTAGTTTTATATGCCAGTATATGTTTCTAAAATATGTTTTATACACCATATATAAGATGTCACTGATTCACGGAATAAGAAAAAGGGATTCAAAACTGAATTACCTATGATGCAGCTGCCCATCTCAGGGCAGACGCTTCGGGCATCACAGGTTGTAAAACTACAACCATCTTCTTCAAAATCACGGAGGCCATACTTCCGTTGAGATGTCATATTTGACAGCTAGTGCTCTAAGGACGAGGGAAACGCTGTCCAACAATTCGATAGCATTTTAAAAGTGTACACTAAAGAACCTGAAAAGCAAAAGGAATTCCTTAACATTGAATAAAACAAAGCGAGAAATCCCTCACCAACATTTTACTAGCTGTGGACCTAATGCAGTAAAAAAAAAAGTAAAAGGTAGATAGAGAGGTAAAATATTTGATAATGATATTATCAAATAAAATATTTGATAATATTTCAGAGTCCAGTGTTTTCAAAAGTAGACATTATTTTGATAAACTTTTAAAATAATATTTTAATTATAAAACATTGTTATATATAGCATTTACTAGTGTATTTTACTATTTAGACATATTATTTAAACTATTTTCTTAAAAACCTAAGCAAACCACACTGGCAGAATTTTGAGAGTGGACAGATAAAAGAAAACATCAGATAAGACAATATTCAAACTTTTAAAATTCCACTTTTATAACAATACAATAACTATGACTTTTTCACAAAGATGTTTTTAATCTATCAAAGATTGCTAGAAGGTACTTAATCTTAGGTTTAATAATTTTGAGGAAATAGTATAGAAGTTTTGCTTTACTAATGACAGAATTTTTATGGCTATGTCATTTTATTCCTGTCCAACCTCACTTTCCTTAATGTTGAAAGAAAATAAAGATCCATATTGTGAAAACTAAAAAGCAATAATAAAGAAGTAGTTTAAAAGAAACTTGAGTTTGCTCTAAATGGTTACCAGTGGAAAAATGAACATTTTCTTTTTCTTCTGGATGATGGGTTTCTAAAACTTCAAGCTCATTTCTATAATGCATATTGAATACAAACACCGATTTGTCAGGTTATTTTATTTTTGTTAGTTGATTGTGGGGATGAGTGTTTTATTTCACATCATATAGAATTACCTTCATGTATGTAACATTGGCAAATGTTATCCAGTCTTAAATTTTTGTGATTGGTCAGTCTCTACTATTTCTGCAGATGATTTCTGATAAGAACGAAGTGTGTCTAACACCAAACAACAAGGATTTACAATAAGGTGTGTGTATTAAGAAGCATATTAATAAAGCACATGTGTTTGAGTTCTCTAAAGAGGCAAAACTAGTTACATGGATATGCATATGTATACAGAAATAAATTTATATCAAGAAACGGCTCACACAGTTTTAGAAGTGGGTAAATACAGTCTAGTTCAAGTCCATGGATCAGATGTTAAGGTAGATGCTTCTCCTCACTTATACAGGTGCAGAGGCTGATGAATCACATCACTCTTGGTGCAGCTGTTGTCTGCTTCCTCGGACACCAAGTGCCCTGGCTTAAGTCATCAGGTTACAAGTCCTATGAGGTAGCATCCAATTCACCCAGTGGGGTTCCCAAATAGGAGTCTCACTGCTTCAAAATTGGATCATGGTATGCACCCTGAAGATGCAGATTCCAGTGTCCCAGTGCTCTATGGCACCCTGCCTGGGTTCCTGGAAGAACCCCAGATGGCCTGGCTAATTTCTGTTCACCTACTGCACGCCACTAAAAACCCTCCCCACCTTCTGTTCCAAGGGCATCCTCAGCCTCTCCTCCCCCCTACCTGGAGATCAACTTCCTCCCACCTCAACAGACATGTACCTATGTTCCAAACTTGATCATTCCCTCTCCCCACTAACACGCAGCCCCTCCCATCAGTAAACCTCATCCCTTGGACAGGGCTGCCACCCTCTCTGGAGGACCTCACTCCAGATCCACGTGGATCCAGATCTACCACTCAGCTGCCAGCGCTCCCTCCCTCTCCCCCTCCATTTGATCCCAGCTGTCCTGAAGTGCCTTCTGCCAAGTGGCCCATGATCTCTAGATCACCCTATGTTGTACACAAAACTGCTAATATCTTCAACCTTTATTTACAAACTTAAAGTATAAGTTTCACGAACAGAGTTCAAATATTTAAAATATGAATTTCTTTTTTACATTCAAAGGTATTGCAGATAGGTTTTCAAGTCTGAGTCAATGTCCAGCCTTTGACTCTTAACTTAGTCATATCATTTCAAGACTACTACTAATAAAATGAATTGTCAAACTTGTGCAGAAAAAGCCCATTAACAGACAAGGTAATCCCCCCCACCCCAATAACTGTTCTGAATATATTAATTTTGAGGAATAGGCATAATTGGCTTTGATGCCTTCATGGCTGCTAACAACATATGACATGTGGTTATGAAAGGGAGGGCAGTCTGAGGGTGGTGGAAATGCTAAAAGCATGCAATTGCTTTGAAAGCATGAGCCCCAATGACAGTGGACCTCTGAAATACATACACCCTAATATACACCGACATAAGCAAAATATAACAGGATAGTCATCACAGGATCACCGGTATAATACTTCTTTTCACACAGCATACAGGCATTGATGTAGCAAGATCTTGTCTGCATGTTCAAATTCCCTCAGAGGTACCATGGAAGATGGGCCTAGTGATCTGCTTCCCAAAAACTGGTCGTGGGAAATCCTATGGAGCAGTTCGAACCTGACACCTACAAGCTAGAAGGGACTCCATCGCTCCTTAGGGTTGTATTTTTGCATAAGCCAACAAAAAAGTAAACAAAAGTAGAGAAAAATCTTCCAAACATAAACCTAGGAAGTGGGATAGATATGGATGTTTTAGAACAGCAATAAAATCAAAAGACAGGAAATGGAGGGAAAGAGATTGCTTGAGAGAAGTTGGTTTATCTGAAGGTTCATGCCTCCTTGATTCCTGGAACCCATTCACCACGAAATGAAGTGCTAGTCAGTCCTGGGCCATCCAGGACAGAGGGCTGGATTGTCAGAAGGGGCATTCACTGGTTATTTTACAGTCAAAGATGGATATTTTATAAAATTGAAAAAATGACCAATCACTTTTTTCACCAACAGGTTTGCCCACCACCATAATACAGGTCTGTGTCAATGAAGGTCATCGCAAAAACCTAAGCCAAAATGGGAAAGTAAAAGAGTCATAGCACCATCATCATCATCATTGGACATATCGATTCTGGCAAGTCTAGTACAACTGGTCACCAGTTCTACAAAAGAACTATTGAACAATTCGAGGAGGAAGCTACTGAGACTGGGGTGAGGAGGAGGCTCCTTCAAGACTGCCTGGGCCTTCGATAAGCTGAAAGCTGAGCGGGAGTATGCCAGCACCATTGATATCATCCTATGGAAATTTGAGGCCAGCAAGTACTACGTGAGCATCATTCATGCTCCAGACATAGAGACTTCATTAAGAACATCATTACAGGAACATCACCGGCTGACTGTGCTGTCCTCATGCTTGCTGCTGGTGTTGAATTTGAAGCTGGTATTTCCAAGAATGGGCAGACCCACGAGCATGCTCTTCTGGCTTACACACTGGGTGTGAAGCAGTTCGTTGTTGCTGTTAACAACATGGATTCTCCTGAGCCACCGTAAAGCCAGATGAGATACAGTAGGACCCCGAACGTCTACGCTAATCTGTTCTAGAAGGACCGTTGAGATGAGATACAGTTGAGCTCCAAATCAATGTTTCCCATAAGAAATAACTGAAAACAGATTAATCCATTCTCGACCACCAAGTTTTTACCCTAACCTTGTCTTTTTATACAAAATGCTACACAGAAAGTTCAAAGTGAATAAGTTCAGAGTTAAGTAATATAATTTAAATAAGAAACACAACATTAGAAAAGTGTTTACCAATAACAGTATGGCCCACACCTTGAGATTTATGAGGATCTGGAAAAAGGGTTTACTAAATTATCAACAATATTGATAACATGGTTAACCAGTTAGTTGCTTATCGTGATTCTTTTCAAAACCTCTTTCTTAGGACCCATGTGTATCATCTAAAAACAGTACAAAAAACCACAAACCTATGAAAATTATAGCAAAACGCTTGAAACACAGCCACCAAAGGTTTAAACTATGCGTACTAACAACACCAACACTGAGTGAGTGAAACATGACCTGCTTTTGTTTAAAAAATTCACGTGTTGGGTCAGATTCTGATATTTTGTTCAAGCTCAGAGGCAACATTTTCTCAACATTCCGCGTTGAAATCTGATTATGTAATGTACTGAGGCGGTCGAGTACCAGGGTTCTACTATATAAGGATATCATTGGAGTCAGCACCTGTCTTTAAGAAAATCGGCTACAACCCTGACACAGTAGCATTTGTTTCAAGTTCTGGTTGGAATGGTGACAACATGCTGATACCAAGTGCTCATCTGCCTGGGTTCAAAGAACAGGTTACCCATAAGGATGGCAACGCTAGTGGAACCACAATGCTTGAAGTTCTGGATTGTGTCCTGCCTCCAACTCATGCAACTGACAAGCCCCTCTGCCTGCATTTCCAGGACGTCTACCCAGTTGGAAGCATTGGCACTGTCCCTCTGTGCAGAGTGGAAACTAGTGTTGTAAAACCTGGCATGGTGGTCCCCTTTGTTTCAGACAATGGTAACCACAGAAGTTGAAATGCACCATGAAGCTTTGAGTGAAGCTCTGAAACTATGCCTGGGCACAAGGTAGGCTTCAATGTCAAGAATGACTCTGTCAAAGATGTTGACCCTGCCAATGTGGCTGGTGACAACACAAATGACCCGTCAATGGAAACAGCTGGCTTCACTACTCAAGTGATGATCCGGAACCATCCAGGCTAACTCAGTGCTGGATCTGCACCTATGTTGAATAGTCACACTGTCCACATTGCTTGCAAGTGTGCTGAGTTCAAAGAGATTGCTGTTCTAGCAGGAAGCTAGAAGTTGCTTTCAAATTTTTGAAGTCTGGTGACGCTGCCATCACTGACATGGTACCTGGAAAGGCTATGTGTGTGGAGAACTTCTCTGACTATCCGCCTGCAGGTTGTTTTGCTATCCTAGACATGAGATAAACAGTTGCTGTGGGTGTCCTGGTAGTTAATCTCGTGCCAACTTGAAACTATTAAGAGTGAAGGGGTGGAGTTTAGCCTGTCAATCAGGTTACAGCTTGATGACCTCATTTGGAGGCACTATGGACATAAATAGCTCACCGACAGGACACCGACAAGCTCCTCTGATTGATATTGCTGTTGACAAGCCACATGGAGCCACACTGATGACAGCCAGAGCCCCGGAGCTGGAGGAGCCAGGCAGAGAACTGCACCAGCACTGAGATGCTTCCACCGCCATTGGATCTACCACTGGCTGGTGATCTTCTAGCATTCTGTATCCTTGCATGTGCAGCATGAGTCTAAAGAGGAATTGGTGGGCTAATGGACTTGATCTGGACTGGTCTGGGATGCTTTTTTAATACATAATTTCTCTTTGATATAAAGTTATCTTTTACACACATATGAGTGTCTCTGAATTTGTTTTTCTGGTAAACCCAGACTAACACAGAAGTCACCATGGCCGTGGACAAATGACTACAGGTGTTGGCAAGGTCATCCAGTTTGCCAAGAAGGCTCAGGGGCTAAATGAATGTTACCCATCACACCTGTTAGCCCAGTTTTATTCAGTGTTGGAAGAATGGTCTCAGAGCTGTTTGTCTCAATTGGCCATTTAAGTTTAATAGTAAAAGACTGGTTGATGGTAGCAATGCATCGTAAAACTTTCAGAAGGAACAGAATGTTTGTGGACCATATGCTTTGGTGGGTGGACATTTCAATTTATTAGTTTTTAAAAGCAGTACTTTTAAAATGGGAAGCAACTTGATCAACTTGTCACAGAATTTTGAGACCTGTTATAACACAGCTTAATGAGAAATCTGTATCGTCTTTCGGTCAATCCTGATTCTAATTCTGCCATTTACTGAAACTTTGCTGAAACAGGTTGTTCACCTGTGAGGCGTGTAGTGGCGGTGAAGGATCGTAAAAGGTTTTGAGCAGCACAGGGAAGTGTGGGGCTGGTTGCAACACTTAGCATAATAAAATTTGTAATGCTCATAAGGCGCCTTGAAAGGTGGTCAGTGAAGGCATTACATATAGCATCTAGTATGGTGCGGTGATAGTGCTATGACTCGAAAGGATGCGGTAGTTAGAATCTAAACCAAGATAATTGAGTCCACTTAAAAGTTGTAGGGCAGCAGTAGGAAAAATAAAGATGCTGGAAGTTGAAAAACCAAAAGGAACCCAACAGGACAAATCATAAAAGAAGTCCTATCTTTGCTTGCAGCACCACCTGTAATTGTTCTCCTGAAAACCTTTTAACTGAAGCAAATCAGCCTTAATTAGCTTCAGTCTACCCTTTCACGTGATTAACTACAGGTGGCTTTCTTTTGATTAGCATGCATTTAAGATAACCGCTTATTATCTGACAATTTGAACAGAAAATTCTGGACTGTAGTCCAAGATGGCAGATTGTTAAAGTTAACCCAGAAATGAACACATCTGTAGGAACTAAGGGGACTCTCTGGTCTGCTTCTTCACATATAAGGGGCAATGCCACAACATTTTAACTTTTGAATAAGATACATAAAATTGGGGTGGAGAATGGCATCGTGTATCAGGCAGTTGCAGCAGGCTTTCCCAAATGAGGGCTGAAATCTTCTGTAGCTGGTGGCCCATAATTTTGGCATAACAATTTGAGAAGTCCTTGTTAGAGCGAGTGTGATATCGAACCTATTTCCAGATCTTTTATGTTTATGTACTGTGTTTCACTCCCATCTCTGCAATTGGACCACACCCTTTCTCATGATCTGACTCTTTGCTAACTTTGGGCCTTCTCCCCTCTGCGATGCACACTCCATAAGATCATATGTCCCATTTGTTTGGCAAATTCTGTCTGGCTCGGGCATACTTTTATTAATCCTTCAAAACTCAGAACTAATATTAGTGCTATCCTTAGATTGTCTTCTGAAATAATCTCAGAGGTAATATGTTAATCATTTATCTACACCGATTTCCTCTGGTGCACGTTTATTATTGAAAGGATTTTTAGTTTAACATCTGTCTTCTCAGTGAGATTGTGTCTGGAAACAGACCCAGGCCTCAGCAGTTCTCTATTTCTGAACATGCTACCTGGAGGACAGGTGGATTCAAATATTGTTTCCTTTATTTTGAACTGAGTTAAATGTTGAGTTCTAAAATAATATGTAAACATTCTTTTCCGGTTACAAAAACTTCATAGATTTCCTCTTCATGGCTAATATTCCATAAAAATAAAATAATTGAGCTAACTACTAGGGCTCAAAACATGCTTATCTATTGTCAATGTAACAGAATAGCCTTCACCTTATTGAAGTAATCTTTATTCCTCATTAAAAAAAAATCAAGGGGAGAAGATAATCGGCTTCAGTGGATCAACACTTTATGAATCTAATGATCTTAAAATCTAGAAACTCATTGTTTATGCTTGAATAAATCCCCTTCACTGATGCTGTGTACAGGTGAGGGAAGCATTTTAAATAACATCCCACTCAATCCCTACTTTACACAAAGAACATGTTTAACTGGACAGAAATTTAAAAGATAAAAATACTTTCTTGACTAACAGTTTACTTCAAATGAAATTGAATAAAACATAAAAATTTGTAGCCATGCCTTTGAAGAATAATGACATAAGCATGTATCTTCACAACAATAGGCAGTTTTTCAAGAAGACATATTGGGCTAAATCATATGGGAATGGAAGGGATACGAGGGAACTAAGAGTTAGAACTATTAAAATATGAAGGAGAATCACTAAAACTATAGAAGGGGCAAGGAGAGGGAGAGAGATGTTCAGAGTGTGTATTAATATTCTGACCTAGAATAGTTCACATGTTCATTCATTCCAAGAGCTTGAAAGGAAATTGGAGAATTTATAGACAAGGACATACAGCAAATGCCATGCTCTCTGTACTTTCTCACTTAGATACAAAAAATTTTTGATAAAAATCATTTATTTCATAATGAATATGTGTTAGAAGATGTGCTTTCACTTTGCATGCATTCTCATGTTTGATATTCACAATGACACTATGACATGGCTATAATTCTCATGATCCAGATAAGCAATTTGGGTCTCGGGAAATTAACTTAAGAGCACAATGCTAGTACAAAGTAGAGGCAAAGTTCATATCCAGACAGTCTGATTCAATGACCCATGAACTTAAACAAGTACTTGGAATTTCATATTATTAATCCATTAATCTTTTCATTTAAGAAATTTTTACTAAATGTATATGGGTGGAAAGTATTAGATTAGGGAAAAAGTTCCTTTTGTCATAGCTCAGGAGTATTAGTCATTTAAATAAAAGCTGAACATCCACAAATGCCAGTTTAAGATTTGTTATCAAAACCAACAAGGGCCTTGAGGAGGGAGCTGAGAGAGAACATGAAAACCTTCCATAGCTGTCAAGGGCTTGTTAAAGTAATAATGAGAAAAACGTATTACAATATGCTTTGGTCCCTTTTACCTCTTAAATCTTGGTCCAAACAATACTTTATCGTGTAAATAGTGTTGCACTGCTTTTCAGCTCTTTCCAGAGTACTAACATCTTAAATCCTCTCATCTACCTAAAAGCTTGCAGTTTACACCCCATTTTACAGAAGAAGAAACTGAAGCTTTCAGAGTTTGGGGTGACATAGCTTGTAAATGCAAAGCTAACACGGGTTCTCCATTCTTGCAGCAATAAGTTTACTGTTCTTTGAACTAAATCCCTGCTTCTCAAACTTTCCTTCTGAAGTGCTCCTTAAAGCAGAGGACACTGTGTGCGCATCCCTGGGAAGTCCGGGCACAGAGCCTGAAGCAGCCCTGGAAACACAAAGTTCCTTTGAAATCTTCTACTTTATATAAAACATGAAAATGAGTGATTCTGCTGTTTTTATATGCACATACAAGTGAAAGAAAACGTTTTAAAAGTGCACACATTCAAAACTTTTTCACCTTTAGTTAAAATAATTCTCGAAGGAATACCAGATTGCTTATCACACATCTAAAACATTTTGACTGGCCATCAGAGTTGGAAAACTAGAAATGTATGCAATGCTAGAAAACAAATCCTTTTTACTACGTTTGGATAAGATACTTTGTGGATTTAAAATTATTTTTATTTACTTAGGCTTGTTCTGTGGCTTAACAGATGGCATATTCTGTATTATGATCCATTTGAGGTAAAAATATTTTAACATTTTATTTTTCTACTATTGATCATTGTTCAGGGTGTGTTTTTAAAATTTTTATTTGCTTTTAGCGGCAGAGTAGGTATTTCTTCATGAGTACTCACATTGTCTACCCTCATGGACTTAATTCTTCCCCCGCATAGACAATGTAAGTCATAGTAGTAGGAAGTGCACAGCATGCAGAGAGGGGCGTGTAGGAAGACTGAGCTGTGATTAGCACCAGCAGGTTCACTTGAAATCTGTTCTGATTCTTCTCTGAGGTGTAGTTACTGCTGAAGGGTCCAGAGCTCTTTGGTATGCTTCTCCGTCTATTCTATTTTCTTATTTATGTATATGGTACGATTTTTGGCTTCTTATTATAAAGTTTTTTATTCATTTGGTATTCCCAGAAATCTGAGAGATTCCTTACCAGCTGCTCTTAAATTCACAAGAGAGGTTAAGTGAGCAAGTCGACATTTAGTGCATCCTCCTCCTTGGTCACCACCTAGGCATGCACACCTTCTTCTTGGCCAACTCTAGGAAGGTCAGACAATAAAAAATGAACAAGCAAGCCCAGGAAACAGTCTCAGGATCACATGAGACAGAAATGCAGGAGTCTGAGGAACGGGAGACTGTCAGAATAGGAGGGGAGGAAGTCTCAGTCACAATGTGGGCATCTTCCCTGTTGTCTTTATTTCATGAGGAAGTAGGGAGGAAGACCAAAGCAAGATGGAAGGACTCATAGAGCTGGGGTTTTTCGTGTGTGAATGGACGCATCTCAAGCCATTTGTTTGATAAGTGAGCAGAAAATGCTGACTTTTCCCATCTGTACTACTTCTCAGAAAAGAGTATGAGGTACTCAATCCCTTTCTCATCAGTTCAAAGAAAATATACTTTTAAGAAAGAAAAGGACGTCTCATTGGATATGCTAAACTATAATTGTTGGGTTTTTTGTTGTTATACTAGGCAAGGAAAATTGTATTTTCTCATTAAATAAATTGTATAATTTTCTACACTATGTATGATCTTACCTACTTTGACTGCAGTCCTTGTTTGGTGTTTGTTTGTTTTTCATTCTTGCCACCGCCACCCCATTTGTTTACCCTATTTACCTGAAAGAAAGCCCCCTGGTGGTACAATCCGCAGACACATGCCTGCCAATCAAATGGCCAGCAACACACCCCTGCTACACCTCAGGGGAAATGTGATGCTGTGACAGAGGGCCATGGAAACCTGATGACTCAGTTCTACTCTGTCCTCTAGGGTCATTCTGAGTGGAAACTGACTCAATGACAAGAAAAGAGTTTTGTTTGGGTTAATTTAAGAGATTTGGGCTTGTGTTGGGTTATCAGCTGCTTGCAGTAAATAAACCATGTTGTGTTTGCTGTTGTTTCTCTTTCTGTAGCTTTCTTTATTAAGCAAATATTTAATAAGATTATGCCAATAAGAATATATGTTGAAGGTTAAGATACAAGATCATTGGCTCCCTAAATTAACTTTGTCATGGCCCCTTTCCTCCCACAAACTATGATTCAAGTGACGAATATGAAGTAAGTCGAAAGCTCATTTCATGATTTTGAAGCTAAAGTCCATTACCCTCAAATAGACTCACGTTTTAGATACACTTCCCTCTGTGATTTTTAATACATTCATCTTCTTATTTTACATTAAAAAGTGGCCTTAAACATTGCTTCTAATTTAACAATAAAAGAAAAAGTGATGCATGTGTACCCGTAGTATTGATGGAACATTATGCTTATATAGATTATTTGGTTGTCTATAGGCATTCCATTAAACCTTCACTTTTGTTGTCACTGAAAATTTTAGACTTCAATTTTCAATTACACGTGGAAGAGAACACCATATTTCTGTCAAAGAGCATTTTTGCATTTACAAAAGGGAATATATGTTTTCCCTTCTGTCTTTTTCCTGGATACCAGTAAATGAAGTATCTTTTTTAAATGATGCATTTCTGATTTTCTGATAGTAGCCAGTGCATAACTCATCCTATGATTTATTTTTGTGGGACAGACTGTCTTTTCTGAATAACAGCAAGCTATACCACCATCAAGAAAAAAATTCTGTGTTCCTAAAACTGAAAATATTGAAATGTGATTTGGCGATTTCCATAAAGAGGTAATGAAATGTCCAGGGTGTTGTTTCTCTTCCTTTTCATTCACCAGCTTTTTTTTTTGCTTTTTGCAGAAAGTCAGCTTAGTGGTTTCACACTGGGAAATGGGATGTTGGGGAAGATTTATTGTTATTTTGGTATCACACACACACACACATCACATCACATTTGATTTACTGAGCTCTGAAACAGCAATGGCAAAACTGACATATTTTAGACAACGTTCTTTGTTAAAGTGGCATTTTAGTTTTTAGTCAAATGTAACAGATAAGGCAACTGCACTGCTTAAGGAATAATGTGTCATCTTTCATTATCTTGTGTCAAGTGTTTTCCCTGTAAAGTACTTCTATTGATTTATCAAATACACTGAAGGATCCTCAGCCCATTAAAAAGACCTGGGATGGCAGCGCAAAGTAAGAGTAAGACCGGGGTGCATCATACAGCTAAATGATATGTAAGAGAACTGTGCTCTGGTAGCGAGGTAGTCACAGTACCTTGCAGTGATAATGTAACCATTTCTCAAGGTGGTGATGTCAACAGGTACCAAAAAGTTTCACCAGTTTATAGGTTTTCCTCATTAACAAAGGGCTCATTTTATACCAAAAAGCCCAGGAGAAATACTCCTCATATTTTCAAGGATAAGTACTATATTTTCAAAAGATTCAAGATCATTGTTAGAGTTGGATAATTATTACTTTAGACAAATGAATTTTATTTAGTACTATCCAACTGGTCCTAGCTATCATATAATTTTACAATTCTATAACTTCAAAACAATAATTAACCTTATACTATCATTGTAATAGAAAAAAAAAACAGTTGGAAAACCAATTCCAAAAGATTAAATAGTCTACAATTCTGATTTCTAAAATACATTTTTAGGAATAATAAAAATTTTCTGAAAGAGTGAGAAGAAAAAGATACAGAAATCAAAACTCAAAAGATCAAGAAAGGATAATCCTATTGTGATTTCCAGGGTCAGGATATTAAAATGCTATTTGAAATAGCAAGACCTTTAATGCAGACACTTTAGTTTTAAAATATAAGATAAATTTTATAATCTCTTGATAATTATTAGACATTTTTTTATTAATATAAAAAGATTATGCATACCCAATAAAATAAGACATGCAACTACCAATGCAAGGTGTTGGGAAGGGTGAGTTTGCTGTCTACTTCTTCAGCTTTCTTTTTTTTCCCTGGAATAATTCAATTATCTTTTAATTCCATTTTCCAGAGACTTTTTTGAAGGATATATATTATCATTGCTTAAACATACATAATGCTTATTTACCTAAATATCTACCTATATATGTATCCATTAACATTCCTTTTTTTAAATTATTTTATTGAGGGCTCATACAATTCTTATCACAGTCCATACATACATCCATAGAGTCAAGCACATATGTACACCTGTTG
>NW_022103906.1:64148009-64186084 GCF_000313985.2 Echinops telfairi
ACTGGTCCCTTCTGCACCTCGTGGTCAGACAGTCTGGTGTGCTTCTTCCATGTGGGCTTTGATGATTCTCAGCTGGATGGCTGCTTGTTTATCTTCAAGCCTTTAAGATCCCAGATGCTATATCTTTTGATAGCTGGGCACCATTAGCTCTCTTCACCACATTTGCTTATGCACACCTTTGTCTTCAGTGATTGTGTTAGTATAGCGAGCACCCACTGATATGATTTTAAGTTCTTTGATGTCTGATAACTGAACCCTTCTACACCTCTTGGTCAGGCAGGCTGGTGTGCTTCTTCCATATGGGCTTTGATGCTTCTCAGCTAAGTGTCCGCTTGTATGTCTGCAAGCCTTTAAGACCCCGGATGCTATATCTTATAGTAGCCGGGCACCATCAGCTTTCTTCACTACCTTTGCTTATGTTCACATTTTTCTTCAGCAATTGATTTGGGAAGGTGTGCATCCTGGAATGCCAATTTAAAAGAACAATGTGTTCTTGTAATGCATAAGTGCTTGAGTGGAGGCCCAATGTCCATCTGCTGCCTTAATACTAAACCTATAAATATATACATATAGATCTGTTTCCCCACACTCTTATATAAATATATTTACATATGTACATTCCAGTCTTAAAACCTCTATATATACCCTTTGTCCCCTAGTTATTTCTTCTAATTCCCTTTACTTTCCTCTTGTCCCACTATCATGGTCAGCCTTCATTTGGGTTTCAGTGATTTCTCTCAGTTACAATGCCCTTGCTGAATCCCTGCCAGGCCTCTCGCACCCTCCTTGCCACTGTTTTTGGATCACTTGTTCAGCTTTCTTTTCTCTGAGCATCTGTTAACAATACACCATGTTGTCACTGAGACACTGAATACACTGACTATGCCTGTGATTTTAGGCATGGGCCTGTGACTCAGGCTTGGCCAATCATTTCACTTGCTGCAATTATAGGAAAAAATAGTATAATCCATTCAGAATTAGTCGCAAGATTTTGTTAAAATTTGTAGATGAATTGGAGTAAGCTGGGAACTATAGAGGGCCACTAAAAAGAGAGAAACTGACTGTAAGTGAAGTACACGTAGAATAAAGCAGAACTGAAAGACCAAGAGAGGGTAATTTGCTTTTGATGTTATTTGAACTTCTAGATCCAGCCATGCTTGAAATTAATGGTACCCTCTGGACTTTCCAGTTATTTAAGCCAACATATTTCCTCTTGTCTTAAACCTGTTTCTATAGTTTGTGACACAAAGAATTGTAACTAATACCATTTCCTCACATAATCACCACAGATAAATTTGAGAAATCTAATTCATTAACCTTTAAGTAGTTTCCCCCGCTGAAGGCATTTGCTATTGCTGAGCAAAAATGCAACCGGATTACTAGAAAGATTATTATTTTCTAGGAGTTGAGTGCGCTCCATTTTAAAAACTAATCAGATGGCTTATAGTATCATGCAAATTAGAATATATCTTTAATTTTTAGAATCAGAATATAATTTTGTGATCTTGATATTTGAGTATTAAAACAGCTTAAGTTTCTCTGAGAAATTCAATTTCATTTTACCTTTGGACAAAGATCATATGTTGACAATTGAAAAATGTAGAAATCATTGCACTTCAAAAATAAAATTGAAATAATTTCCTTCTATAGACCAACACTTACTTAAAATTGGTTCTTTCTAGGGGGTGTGTGTGTCCTAATGGCTCTTTGATTGTACTGCTTTTAGGAATTTGACAGTGTTTGCTTCTTGGAATGGAAGTTGGTCGATAAAGTTTATTTAATCCACAGGATGAATTTCAGCATCTTAGTAGCTATTTCAGTGGCAATCATACATTTTTGTGTTTGAAATGGCAGTAACCAACCATATCTATCCCTAGACTGTTTCAGTGGAGCTGGTTTGCCTATGCTACAAATCTCCTGAAGCTCATAAAACACACTGGTGTGAAATAACTGTCTAGCTGCAATTCCTAATGTCTATCCCAACTCAAAACCTGATCTTTCATTTTAATCTGTTTTTATTTTTATTTTCTGCTCCCATTCCTTCTCTTCCTTTTTCTTTATTTTTTATTGCTCCATCTTGAACTCTAATATTGAACATCTCCACTGCAAATTTGTGATCGGGAGTAATTTGGTGGGCTAGGGATATATTTGGGTTGATAACTGATATTTCAAATACAAACAAAACAAAACCTCTGACTTCCAGTATAATAGCAAGTAAGATGCTGAAATGTACCCTGGCAGATGAAATAGGCTTTATAGATGAGCTTTGATTCTAGGGAAGCAAGCACAGTCAAATCTCTAAAGAATAGTTTTATACTATCCAGAGCTATGGTGGTATAGTGGTTATGCTTGGGACTTCTAATCACAAGGTCACCAGTTCAAAGCCACTATTTACTCTGTGACAGGAGGCATTCTACTCCTGTAAAGGGGTAGAGTTTCAGAAAACCACAGGGACAAATAGACCTTGTCCTAGAGAGTCATTATGAGTCCCAATCAACTCAGTGGTGGTAAGTCACTGAAGCTCTGGTGAGTTGTGGGTTACACATTGAGCTTCTAACCCATGGTCAGTGGTTGTAACCCACTGGCTTCTCTATGTGAGAAAGATGAGGCTGTCTACTCCTGTAATGATTTAGTCTTAGAAACCCAAAGGATTAATTTTAATCTGACCCATTGGGTTGCTATGGGTCAGAATCTACTGGTTGACAATCGGTCTTTTGGGGAGCAGGGCACTAATAGTTGGAATCGAGTAGATAGTGATAAGGTATGAGTTAGAATCTTACTTCATATATTTTTTATTGTTTTTAGTTAACAATTGGAGACATTATTTCAATGGCACTTCTTTGAACTCTAGTTCCATGCGACTCACAGAGATTGGTCAATAATCTACTGTTAGCTTCATTTGCATAATCAAACCTCTTAATTCCTTCCTTTTTGATTATATAGTTAAACAATTATAAGAACAGACACACTGCTAGCGATTGTATACAATCACACTACATTGTTTCAAGAGGCACTAAAGGAGAAATATTCTTTCCCAGAGGTACATTTACTTGGCTGACATCAAAATGAAGATCTCATTTGTTTTCTATCTTCTTTTGTCACAAATGTACAATTTAAACTATTATATAGTGGCCAAAGAATGGATATTTTGCATAGCACTCTATGGGTGTATAAGAAGAAAAGTCTACAAAGAACATTAATCTGGGGGGATTGCAAGGTTTCAGGAAGCATAAAGGTGAGGACTATCATCGTTAATTCTCAGTTTGAAAGGCTGGTGTTTTCAGGACAGTAGTGCACACACAGAGGAGAAAGCTCCTTTTCCCCCTGACTTACTGCTACAGCCCAAGACACACTCTATTCAGATGTTTAAAGATTAAACAAAGACAAATTCTTCACATACTTTAGTTCACTAAATACTGACCCTATTGGAATTTGCACACCAAATTTAAAAATTCATTTCTATTCATGATTTTGTTGAATAGTCTCCTTAAAAGTAATGATTTAAATACATATGTATTTTGATTTACATTTTCACCTTCCTTTAAGTGTTGAGTATCTGAATGATTTATTGATTAATAGTATAATCTCTCTATACCAAGTAGATAATCACCCCATAAATATTCAGTTGTTCAGATAATCCTGCTTCCTGTCAAAAGTGCGTCTGGTGTTTTATCAAAGCATAGCATACATTTTTCCCAATTACCAGTTGTATAGCTAAAAATATATCATTTATTGAAAAATTGGTGCATGCAAACTTTCCTGATTTAATTGCTTAGGTCAGCTATAGATGAAAAATACCCTTACCTGAGCCCTTTGTCATTAAGATTCATATGTCATCTTCATATGCATTTATTTGCAAAGAACTTCTCAAATGCAATCACTCATATTCACTTTTGACCAGAATGTTCTGAAGAGCATTTATTATCTAATAATATAATTAGATAATAATTATTTGAAGTCAGTTACTTGAAGCAATTTCTCTGCTTTCATTTCAATAAGCCTTAGCTTCTCCCAATTAAAACTATAAATAACAGTGTAGCTGGGTATTTATAATCTCAAGTAATATTTATTTTATATTTTAAATAGTTGAGAATAGCTGATTGAAGAGAGGCAGTCAAAAAGAATGATCTGCTGTCTGAAATCTTGAGCTTCATTTTTTGGGAGACTTTTATAATCCCCTTTATCACTAATTATTTAATGCTTAGCTCTGAGAAGCAAATAAACAAGCATACTTGCATATTAATTACTGATAATATGATAGGATTTAAATCATGTTCACCTACTTATTATCCACATGAACTTCAGCTATTTACTTGTTCTTCCTAAGTTATGACCAAAGTCATTTATAAAGTGAACAATCACTACTATGGCATCCCTTTCTTTTTACAAATAAGTAGTGTAATGAGTAAAATGAAAAAGTATTTAGCCCATTATGAAGCCTGTTCTGTGTTGTGAGGTGGCTTCAAGTCAATGCCCACTCATAATGACTCTGTGCACACTGCAATGAAACACAAGCTGGTATTGAGTCATACTCACAGCTGTGTTAATGTCTGAGTCCACTTTAGCAGCCGCTGAGTCAGCCCATCTTGTTAAAGGCTTTCGTCCTTCTCACTGCCCCTTCCCTTTACCAAGCATGATGTCTTTCTCTGGGTGCTGGTCTTTCTGGAAAGCGTGGCCAAAGAACATGAGACCATGTCTCCCCATACTTGCCTCTAAGGAGCATTCTGTACTTCTTCCAATTCAGACTTATTTCTTCTTTTGGCAACCCAGGGTACTTTCAGTGTTATTCCCAGTACCATAATTCAAACACATCATTTCTTCTTGGTCTTCCTTATTCAATTTCCAACTTTCACATGCATATGAAGAGACTGAAAATGCCAATGCCTGGGTCAGGCACACCTTAACCCTCAAAGTAGCATCCTTGCTTTTAAACATTTTTTTTTGGGGGGGGGGCACCATTGGGATGCTAAGCCTTTAAACATTTTAAAGAGGCCCCATGTAATCAATGTACTGAATGAAATGATCATTTGAGCTCTTGACGGCTGGTTCCATGGCAGTGATGGGGATTCAAACAAGCTGAAATCCTGGACAAGTTAAAATTGTTCTCCATGTAGCAAGCAGTTGCCGAATGGTCCAGTTGTGAAGATTTCTGCTATAAGCACCAATTGCCCTTTAACTAATAATTGATTATAATGAAATTTATGGCATGCTATTTATTGTAGCTGCATGATAAGTGTTCTAATAACACACAGACTAATCTAGACTCTAGGGAGGAGTGTCTCAGAGTGTCTGATGCCTGCTCTCAGCACTGAGGCTCCAGCTGGAGCTCCTTAAAGTAAAACAAATGGCATATGTAAAAAGATCTTAGGAAATATTTCAAGAATTCTCCATTTATATTGATTACATTTGATGCTATTTAGATATATTGTTACAATTCCCTGCAAATAAGATGCATTGATAATTACTGGTGGTTGGAAAACAAAAGTTGGAAAACAGAAATTAAGAGAGCAACAACAACAACAACAAAACAATAACAAACAAAAAGACTCACTGCCATCAAGTTGACACTGACCATGTAGGACAGATAGAACAGTGAATTTCTGAAAGTATAACTCCTTACAGGACTGGAAGGCCCCATCTTTCTCCTGCGGAGAAACTGGTGGTTTCCAAATACTGAAATTGCAATTAACAACCCAACATTTAAACACTATGCCACCAGGGCTCACTAGTTGAAAACTATGGTCTAGGTTGTAGAAATTAAGCTGGAGATAGATAGAAATGTAAGAATGACAGAATTTTTCAACACCAACAACTTATGCATAGGAAATAACTTTTTTTCCTCCAAAATACAAACGGTGACTCTACACATGAACTTCTTCAGAAGGAATACCCAGTAATCAAATTCACTATGTTTGGGGGAAGAAACCATGGAGAAGCTCAATATCAACAGCTAAAATGGGGCCAGCTTCTGATTGTGGAACAGACCACTGAGGGCTCATATACAAGTTCAAGATGAAGCTCAGGAAAACCAAAACAAGTCCAGGAGAGTGAACATAGTACCTTAAATTTATCCTACCTGAATTTTGACAGCATCTCAAAACATATTTTCTGCACTGAACACTAAATGACAGAACACGTGATGAACTGGGGGGACATCAAGAACAAATCATGAAGAAAGCAAAAAGCCATCCAAGAGGTAGGAAAGAAAGGAAAGATCAAAATGCATGTCAGGAGGGACTCGGAAACTGGCTCTGAACTATGGAGCAGCACAGGCAGACTGAAGACACGACGAAGACAAAGAGCTGAACAGAAAGGCTCAAGGAGCAGCTTGAGAAGACAACGTCAAGTATTTTAATGAGATGTACAAAGAACTAGAGTTAGAAAACCAACAAGGAAGAACACGCTCAACACATTTTAAATGGAAAGAAGTCAAGAAAAAGTGCAAGCTTCAAGTTGCAATATTGAACAAGTCTATGGGAAAAATATTGAATGATACAGGAAGCATCAAATGAAGGTGGAAAGAATACACAAAGTCGCTGTACCAAAAATGACTAGTAGATATTCCACTATGTCAGGAGGTAGCATATAAGGAAGACCCAGTTGTAAATAAGGAAGAAGATCAAACTCTATTGAAAGCATTAGTATAAAACAAGATTCCATGGAAAAACAATTGAAATGTTTCAACAATATCATGCACTTGAAGCCTGCACTCATATATGTCAATAATTTGGAAGATATTTGGGGTCAACTGACTAGAAGAGATCCATATTGACCCTGATTCCCAAAGAAAGATGGCCCAACAGAATGCTCACATTATATAACAGTATTATTGATATCACATATCAATAAAAATTTGCTGAGATAATCCAACAATGGTTGTGGCAGTACATTAACAAAGAGCTGCCAAAGGTTCATGGCAGATTTAAAAGAAGTCATGGAACAAGTGATATCATTGCTGTTGTCAGATGTCTTGGCTTGAAGAAGAGAATACCAGAAAGATGTTGATTGTGTTTTTATTGAAAATGTAAAGACAATAGACTGTGTGAATCATAACAAACTATGGATGGCCTTGAGAAGAATGAGAATTCCAGAACACTTCATTGTGCTCCTGTGAAACTTGTACATGGATCAAGCAGCAGTTGTGGAAACTGAACCAGGGAATATTGTTTGCTCTAAAATTAGGAAATGTCTGTGTCAGGGTTGTATCCTTTTACCATACTTATTCAACATGTATGCTGAGAAAGTAATCAGAGAAACTTCATGATACAAATATAAATGCAGTATCAGGATAGGAAGAAGACATATGTACATCTTGCAATAAGCAGATGATACCCTTGCTTGATAATAATGAAGAGTTGAAGAACTTGGTGAGGATAAAGGATTGCAGCCTCTAGTATGGATTAAAACTCGCTGAAAAGAAAAGAAGATTCCTCAAAACTGGCCCAACGAGTAATATCACGATAAAGGGAAAAAAGATTGAAGTTGTCAAGGATTTCAGCTTGCTTGGATCCAAAATCAAAGCTTATGGAAGCAGCCATGAGTAGATCAAATGACCCATTCCATTGGCACATCTGCCACGTAAGACCTCTTAAATTTTTGAAAAGCAAAGAGGTTACTTTCAGGACTTAGGTATGCTTAATCAAAGCCATGGTATTTTCAATCTCCCCATAGCCCTATGAATGTTAGACATTGATTACAGAAGACCAATGAAGAATTGATATATTTGTATTATGGTGCTAGTGCAGAATATTGAAAGCACCGTGCACTCACTGAAGAACAAACGTGTCTGTCTTGGAAGGAGTACAGTCAGAACGCTCAGTCTCAGGTACTTTGGCCATGTTGTCAGGAGAGATCAGTCCCCGGAGAAGGGCCTGGTGCTTGGTAAAGTGGAGGGGGTGGAAAGGAGGAAGACCCTGGACAAGATGGCTTGACCCAGTGCCTGCAGCAATGAGCTCAGACATGAGAACAATTGTGAGGGTGGCACCGACCCAAGCAGTGTTGTAACTGGCTCACTATGAGTGGGAACAGACTCTAGGCACCTAACAACAACAACAAAAATGACATCATTCTCTGCAAATACCCTAGTTAGTAAATCAGTTAAATTCATAACAATAAAATATATGTCCTCATGAATTATTCTAGAAATCAAATTGATGTCTAATGAAATTATTCTTATATATAAAATATTTTAATAATCTCATGATTTCAATCTAGTTGGTCTCCTTATGAAACTACATCATAAAATCAAATTTCTAAGTATTTGTGATGGAAGTTGTTTAATTCAGAATTTTTATTAGACCTTATAAAATAAATCATAATCTAGTTATATGGATATGCTGAAATATTGTATGATACATGTTGTTAAGGAACTATTAAAGGCCATTATAAACATGTTTAAGAAGCATTTTTTTTCACATTGGAAATATTTTGTAAGTAAAAGGCAAGTGATATATATATGTATAATATATATAAACAATATAGTACATAGTTATAATGTTTTACTTTAAAATAGTAGGATTATGGGTGGTCGTAATATACATATTGTTTTCTGAAATTCTAAGATGAGTATATATTAATCTTATCATTAAAAACTCTTTCTCACCGCCACTGAGTCAATTCTGACTCACAATGTCCCTGTGGGGCAGGAGAGAACGCCCCGTGATTTCTGAGACTGTCACTCTATTCGGGACTAGAAAGCCAAGTCTTCCTTCTGGAAAAGGCTTTTACACAAGAAAATAATATTGAAGTTAGTTGATCAGATTTCTAGTATGTCATTTTCTGAAAAGCAGTTAAAGACCAATATTTTCCTCAAAGTTTTGCTATGAGCATTCATGTAAAGGAGTAATTTAAAAATCGTTGTTATTATAATCTATTCTGTCATTCATGACAGACAAAACCTCATGAATGACCTCAGGTGAGTTACTGTTTAGCCAATGGCAGTTATTAGCTTATGGTGTTAGATAAAATCCCCTTACAGTATAAACTGTGGTGGGTAAGACCCAGCACAAATGCACTTATTGCATTCATTATAGGTCAAAACAAGAAAAAAAATTCAGACTGGAGACTGAGAATACGAATTTAGGAAGAAGAGTTGAGACAGAAACTATAATTATTGAAGAAGAAAATAAATACTTTTGAGAAGGTGGGAAAATGGCTGTTTATTCATAGTCAAATAAAATGAGGGCACCAGATGAATTTGGGCTTGGAAATATGTAGGCTATTGGTGAATTTAATGAAATAGAATCTAGTGGGATAATGGAAATAAAAGTATAAATATATTGACTTGAGGATAAGACTGCTGAGTTTTACAAATTAGCACCAAAATGTTGAATAATAACATTGGAACAAAAAAAGAGAGAAAAAATGAGAAAAGAAGAGGTGTTAAAGAGTGTGGTGATGAGGATCAGATTGTCAGAAATATTGCAGTTATTGATAAGACTTGGAGAAACTACAAGTACCTTTTTTTTCTTTCTGGCATGTCAGGTTCTATTCTATTAACTACATACTTATTTTAAAGAAATAGAGAAAAATATCTACCCTCTAGTTTACAGTGATACTTCCCCAAATTTGCTCCATGTAGTTAAGCAGGAAAGTTCAGCTGCTTGAAAAAGACTGCCTATTTGTTGAGATAGGTCAGTAATAAATAAGGAAAACCCATTATAAATATGAATTGGCACAATAGCCACAGCACAAGAGACGTAAGACCATACAAGTGGATCTGACTGCATGGCAAATAACTAACCAGGAAATAACACTTACAGTTTATAGAAGAAACTGTATTTTTAACAATATATTAGGATGGGTCAAAAATTGTTGCTAAAAATTCATAGAAATGTTTATTGAACAAAAATTTGAAAATGTGAAACCATTTCTCATCATATCATCTGTATAAGCTTATACACTTCTGAAAATAATGTTTGCATCTCTTTCAACTTCCATGAAGAACTTTGCACTCTTTGCACTTTTGATTTAACACTTTAAAGCGGCAGTCTGGGCATTCTTGAGGGAATCAAATCATGTTCTTTTGAAATGTCCTTTGAATTGGGGAACAAAAAGTAATTTAAATGAACAACATGAGTGCTGTGGGTGGTTGATCTAAATGTTTCCTGACACCGTTCTGTTAAGAAAGCACTTGCTACCACTGAAAAATGAGCAAGTCCGTTTTCATGATGAGGAAAAAAAAATCCCTTGGTGCAATATTCCTGTCCTCTTTTCTCACTCATGCAGTTCTTTATTTTCTTAAAACTCTTACCTAATAAGCCATGATTGCCATCTGTCCCTTAGAAAATATATATTAGAGGTACACCCACGAAATCCCAAAATAACAACACCATAAGCTCCTGCCCAGACCCATTGCCTTGATGGTCCTTGTGTGATGAGCCTCGTAGGTCCCTTCTGAAGACACTGTTGGATGGGTTCTGTTTTAAAGGTCCCCTAATGAGAGCAGGACAGGTGTACTACAGAAAGAACTTGTCTGTGGCCTCCTCGCTGATTTCAGAGATCTATTTAAATACCTCTTGTTTGTTGTAAATGTATCTATGAACCAGAACCTTTTTTCCCACATGACTAATATATGTTAGCATTAATGTATGTTAGCGAATATTACATTATGCGGAAGTCTACGTATCCTCTGAGTAAAATAAATTAAGGATGCCTTCACTTCCAATTAAGTTGAAGTATCAGAATTGTTGCTCCCAGTCTGTTCCAACTTAGACTGTCTTGTATGTTAGAGGGGAAGGTGTTTCACGGGGGTTTCCTGGTGGCAATCTAAAGGAAGCAGATCAACAGACTTTTCTCCCTCTTGATAGCATTTATCCTTCCATTTTACCTCCTATGAATAGCCAAAATAAGCTTAATCAACATGACTCTAGATATGAAAATAGTAATGAATATAAACACGAAGAAATGAAAAATACAAGATGCGAGTCCTACATATTCTTGAGTTTATTTTGTTGAATTTACCAGATACTATATAGGAGTGAAGCCCTGGAGACTCCCTGAATTGAACAGATAGAGCTGAAACTTTGGAAAGAATAAAACAGCTAGAAATGGAGTGTGAAGGACAGGTAATCAGAGAGAGACAGTTGTATAGAATAAGAATTTGGGAGTTCTGCAGAGGCTGCCCTCGAGTTTTCGACTAGATCACTGTTTGAGTGTCAAGAAACTCAAGAAATGAAAGAAAGAACTTTCAAAGCATTAGTTAGCATTCTGAGAAATGCTCTCAGAGTCTTGGAGGTGGTTCCTGGGAAACCTCCATATTGTACAGATGAGCGGTGAGAGGAAGGGGGATCTTCATTCAGGGGAGGACAATAAGTAAACCCAAATAGTGAACTGTGCAGGATTAAACTGACATTTTTTTTAATGGGCAATCACCAAAAGGACCAAAGTATTAAAAAAAAGGTGTTCAGCATAAACTCAAGAATATTCATGGGAATACAAAAATAGCCAGCCCCCAACAAATTTCATAAAGTTTAACATCCAGGAAAAATGAACAAGTATTCAAAGAAAAAATATTACCCATCATAAGGAGATTTTATCCATTCATCAATGGGAAAACAAAACAAGCACCCTGACATCTAGCACATGCCAAGTCACAGCGATCCTATGATTCCATAGGGTAGGCTGCCACTGCCCTTTTGCGTTACTGAGACTGTTTATGGGCATAGAAAGGGGTTGGTCTTTTCAAACTGCCAACCCTGGGTATTGCAGCCCAACACATACTCACTGTGCCACCAAGGGTGCCCATGGAAATGAATCCGAAATAACAAGTACTTAAAGGAGTTTGCGAGAATATTTCAATTTTATTCCAAAATATTTAAAGTTAATTTATAAAATATATGTTAAATTGTAACTTGGATAGATGAAGATGGCAATGTGTTCTTTGTGCTTGTTGCATTTCCTCTTGTGTTCTTTTGGAGTTAACTGATTTTATGATTCCAATTTATCTTCTTATTTGGGTTATTTTCTTTAATTGTTTTGGTGTCTTTGTACTTGTTTTAGCTTATTTTAACTAGAAAGCTCCAGTTACTGTAAAACTAAGATAAATTTTCTCATTTTTAAGTCTATTGGGTTTGATAGTATAGTATTTGGAGTAAAATATAATTGAATAGTAAATCTGTATGTCAATTGTCAATTCTCCTGCCCCCAGTTATCTATGCCATATGTACCGTTTGCTTTATATTTTTGTTATAAAAAAAACAACCTACTGCCGTCTAGTCAATTCAGACCCATAGGAACTCCTTATTCAAGGTTCACCTTGCACATGCATATGAGATTGAAAGTACCGTGCTTTGGGTCAGGCACACCTTAGTTCTCAACATGACATATTGCTTATGAACACTGAAACGAGGATGTGTGCAGCACAGGCACTCAATGCAGTGTGTCTTTGGCTATCTTGACTGTTGCTGCACAAGCATTGATTATGGGAGCAAACATGAAATCCTGGGTAACCGCAATCTTTTCTCCCTGTATCATGATGCTGTCCATGGTGGAGACGATCTTTGCTTGTCATTGAGATGTAATTCATTTGGAAGGTTGTAATCCTTGATCTTCCACAGCAAGTGCTTCACGCTCTGATTGTCAGCAAGCATGGTTGTGGCATCTGTGTATCACAGGTCAATAAACCTTCCCCCTTCTGGATGCCACGTTATTCTTCATATTCTACAGCTTCTCTGATTATTTGTTCATCACGAAGATTGAATAAGGTTGATGACATCATACACACTTTTCTTGATTTTAGATCATGTAGTACACCCTTACTCTGTCAGCACAGCTGCGCCGTGAACTGTGCTCCTTGTGAGCACACTTTAGTGTTTCTCGCGTGCACAATGAAGTGTTCTGGAACCCCCATGCTTCTCAAAGTGATACAGAGTTTGCTCTGATGCACACCACCGAAGGCTTTTGCATAGTCAAACAACACAAATTCATGTCCTCTGATTCTCTTTCCTTTCTGCCAAGATTCACCTGACGTCAGTAATGATATTGCTTGACCGTGTCCTCTTCTGAATCCAGCCTGAATTTCTGGCAGCTTCCTCTCAATGCCCTGCTGCAAAAAAACAAACCAAACAAACAAAAACCCTTCCATACGACATTAATGAGATTATTCTACAATTTGTGCATCCTTTGGGGTCTCCTTTTTAAAAAAAAAAGTATTTTATTGAGGGCTCGTACAATTCTTATCGCAGTCCATACATACATCCATTGAGTCAAGCACATATGTACATCTGTTGTCCTCATCAGTCTCAAAACACTTGCCTGCTACTCTAGCCCTTAATGTGATTTGCTCATTTTCCCTCTCCCTCCCCGCTGCCCCCTCCCTCATGAACCCTCCATACTTCATAAATTATTATAGTTTTGTCATAAGTTACACTGTCCGACGTCTCCCTCCGCCCTCTTCTCTGCTGTCCATCCCCCAGAGAGGAGGCTATACAGTACTTAGATTCTTGTGCTTGGTTCCCCTTTTCTACCCCGCATTCCCTTTACCCTCCAGGCCTCGCCCCTCTCACCACTGGTCCTGAAGGAGTCATCTATCCTGGATTCCCTGTATTTTAAGTTGCTATCTATACAATGTACATCCTCTGGCCTAGCCAGATTTGCAAGGCAGAATTGGGATCATGATATCGGGAGGGAGGAAGCATTTAAGAACTAGAGGAAAGTTATATGTTTTGTCGTTGCTACCCTGCACCCTGATTAGCTCATCTCCTCCCCAAAACCCCTCAGCAGGGGGGTGTTCAGTTGCCCACAGATGGACTCGGAGTCTCCACCTGCACTCACCCACCTTTACAGTGACATGATTTCTTGTTCCTTGATACCTGATACCTGACACCTGATCCCTTCGACAGCTCGTGATCACACATGCTGGTGTGCTTCTTCCACGTGGGCTTTGTTGCTTCTGAGCTAGTTGGCCTCTTGTTTATCTTTGGAATTATTAG
This sequence comes from Echinops telfairi, assembly GCF_000313985.2. Classification (NCBI taxonomy): domain Eukaryota; kingdom Metazoa; phylum Chordata; class Mammalia; order Afrosoricida; family Tenrecidae; genus Echinops; species Echinops telfairi. Next base: position 64,161,941 of record NW_022103906.1, read on the forward strand.
AAACCCAGAACTTATCCTGTCACGTGTCAGGTAACTCTCTTCCAATTTTCATGGCATAGAACATGAGTGCTTCCAATACTTTATCACCTTGTGGAACCATTTCAATTGGTATCCCATCAATTCCAATGTTTTCTTGACTAATGGCTTCAATGCAGCTAATGCCTTTAGTGTATCATCCTGTTATTCTAATGAAACACATATTCGCAAGTATTTAAAATAAGATGAGAATGATACATTGACTGTTTTTTGTGTGCAAGTGAATTAGGGAATAAAAAGTATTTTTGAAGAGTTTGGGAAGCAAAACCTGAATGACTTAGAAGCTTCTATGAGAGAATATAAAGTAAATAATGAATATCTAAATATAAACAACTCCTTAGGAAGGATTAAAAAGAATCACAACTTGAATAGGAACTGAGATGAAGAAAAAACTAGAGTCGTTTTTAAGCATGTTAACCTACTTTATGCTAGTTAATAGACGCTTGGTTTAAAATTACGTTGCAAGATATAAAAGGCAGGAACTCAGGGACATGATCCTTAAAAGGATGATATGGAGAGTGATACAGTAAATAAATTTTGTATTGACATAGGATTAAAAAACATCTTTTCCTTTATATCAGAATGAAAGAAAGGCTATATGAGTACAAACGCTTGGGGATTTGTAGGTGTATTCCTCAAAAACACTATATTTTTCTCAGTCATGTGGAATGCACAGCTACCCATAAGAGTGAGAATGATAGTTTTATGGGATAGAAATGTTTATGATCTAATCATCTAATTAGGAGAATATAGAGAGTTGAAAATACTATGGTATTAGACGTTTAGTTACAAGGTAACAGAATATAATAAATATATTAATTTCTCACATGGTGTCTATTAGCTTTAATTTAAACAAAATAATTGACATGGATACAGGGCATTCTTCATAACAATAGTGTAGATAGTTAATGTTTGAACAGTGAAAATTAGCCAAAATATAGTTCAATAAATTTCCTGTATCTCTACTTTAGGCATGATCAATGAAGACAATCTTAAAATATAATTTAATTTAATATTTTCCAACTTCATGTTCATCTAAAAATATTACCAGGTCTATTTTATTTGCCATGCAAATATTCTGCCAGCTTCATAACTTAAGCAGCTGTGATTCATGTCAAATTTTTTTGTCAATCAGAAGTGTGACTGAAGATTTTGGTGTTAGATCACATTATTAGCTCTGAAAAAAATTGTTATCAATATAGCACACTGGCTGGCAGGTTATCTCAGTTGAGTAGAGTGTAGTGTACACTATTATTAGAACATTCTTACACACTTTGAAACTAAGTTAAAGAAAATGGAGAAAATAGAGTGAATATCAAAAAGATTCATGTGGAAATATTTCACCTAGTTTGAAAGATTAACAATTTATTTGCTCTTCTTATTTTATTCATTCATTTAATATTTATCTTTATTAACTATTTTCTCAGTGCTCAGAACTGAAGTAGATAATGGAATAATAGTTTTTAAATCCTTCCTGTCATTTATGTTTATAATAGTTCATGTTATTAGTTTCAAACAACAGAGATTACTGTGATTTGTTTAAGCATGAAATAACTTATTAAATTATTATTGAATAGCTGAGTTTGTCCAGACTTGAAGTAAACAAAGCTAGAACAACATCCAAACTCATGTCTGGGATCAGTTCCTATGAGACATAGATGGAAACAACCCCTTGACCATCTCCATCCCTGGCCCTGGGCAGGAAGTTGCCCTGCGTAGTGTTGCATCAAGCCTCACTGCCTCTCGGAGGACATTGCCTCTGCTTTTTCCTCTAGTTCCCTATTTTGTGTCTCATGGGTGTAGATGATGTGCTCATAATCCTCCATGCTTGCTGAAATAGAGACTGGGAAATGAGCATAGGATATCAGATAAAACACATGCAACTTATACTAAGGTTATTCTTGTCTCACCCTTATTCTTTTCTTGTCTCACCCCTTTCAAAGGGACCTGATTTAAACCCACCTGACTTCTGTGGGAGACCTATTGTTCCCGTTTCTTCCTGGAAAGCCATGAGCAGCTATTTCTTAGTAGGATGCACTGTTTTACATGCCTAGATGTTAGTGGGAAATCGGTAATTCTAAACTAGATACTTTTTATTTAGAACTAAATATTGGTCATTGTTTTTGTCTTACATAAAAATGCAGGTGACTCTTCAAGGTTGGAAGGATAGGATAGATCTCTGTGTGGGCCCCAAAAAAGCCAAAACAAAACAGGAGGGACGCCTCAGCCTCTCCCTTCACATGCCAGGGTTTATGCTGAGATAAAGCACATGCCTTCTATCCTGATTCCACCTGACACTGATTTCCAGGGTTGGGGTCTCCCCTGTCAGACAGAACAGACTCCAAAGAGAAGGGTTGTTGTCCTCTTCTGTTTTGTACATCTTGAAATGAAGGGCCACGGGCCTGGAAGAAATAGGCTCTTGTGTAAAAGGATGGAAGTCATTGTTTTTTGGCCCTGGTACCTGAGCAGACACTGTTAGGAACTCCGCCTGGGACCTGGAAGTTCCTCAACATGCCTACATGTGGACACGACTCACACTGACTGGCCAGCCCAACATCAGAGGAGGGAACTCTGAGTTTCAGACTGAGAGAACCTTTCCAGAGAAGGCTAAAGTGTGCATGTTCCATCGTCATTGTGCTTAGAATCGAATAAAATATCCCAAATACAGATTTGTGTGAACACAGAGGCAGGGACTGAGCACTGCATTGAGTGCTGACACTTACTTGCTAAAAAAACATTAATATGTGCTAACCATATTAAAAGACATCACGTTGAAATGGGAAATAAAGGTTGCTTCACTTTATCTTAATGTTAGGCAGTTTTTTCTGATCTCAGTAGGTCCCTAAAGAGATGCAAAATACATTCCTAACATTTTTGATTGAATATAAAATCTTTATAGAAATACTTATCTCATTGACAGGTCAAGCAATTATTTCAAAATGGATTGAAATATTTTGAACTATACTTACCATGACTATATAAGGAAATGTCCTTGCAGGAAAACTTTGGTGAGGGCAACACTGGTGTTCTCATTTTCTAAGCTATTTCGGAGGCCTCTTACATCCATGCAACTACTGTCAGCTCCGTACAATAACGTTCACTGATGCTCCGCCTGGGTGTCATTGTTGAACATGATCATTTGCAAAAGACCTTAACCCGCTGCCATGCCAGAGTGCTTCCCATCTGTGCCATGGGCTGCAATCAAATGAAGCCTCCCACTCTTGAAGGTCAAAGTGAAGCACGGGCCTCTTAACTCTAGCAGCTTATGCTACAGGTTGGTCCTGGGATCCTTGCTCTAGAATGATGAAGTTGTAGCAAATGAAATCCTTTTTGTCTGCTACTGGCATAATCATCAAATAATATTTTTCTTCCAGAAATCTTTTGGTCCTGGTATCTTTCACCACATTCATTGTCTTTTACCAAAAAGAGGAGCCCAGTCAACATTCCAAAAGTTTTAGGTAAGGACCAAGAAAAAGTTTAGAAATGATTCAGTTATGGCCACCTCACCTTTCCTTAATGATGTATGTATATTACAGAGTTTACTCTTTTAACTATTAAAATAAAAAAATAAAAAAAAAACTATTAAAATATATAATTTTTTTCCGCCCCTTATGTTCAGATAATATTCTTATTTCTTCCATATATGCCATATATTTCCAAAAGAAATCCTATTAATATGTGATAATTCATTCATGATTTTTCACAGTACAAAAAAGATCTCATACCAGAATATAAAAAGATCTTTTGATAAAGTATTTACCAAATGTGACAATTTATATACCATTACCTTATTTCATTACATTCATGTACCTTCAACCTTATTTGTTGCTGTTGTTGTTCATTTATTAATTTTCTAAATATGTATTTAATATGATTTTGGAAAGAAAACATTTGTTACTATTATAAACTGAACCACATAATAATATGTTATAAATTAAATTCTGAAAACAAACATTATCCAATTAGCTGAGATTCCATAGTGTTTACAATGCTTTTAGACTGAAATCATACTTGTTGCCTTGATTATTTTTTGCTATTCCCAATAATTTACTTTAAGAGGCTTTCTTTCTGTTCAAGGTGCAACCTCAGCACCAGCAGCAGTGCCTAGTAGACAAAGGGTCTCAGTGAACATGTCTAGAGGAAGTGCCTTTGTAAACTCAAAGTAGTCTAACGGCAGGAACTTGCTCTGAATGTTACCCATTTAGTGCTGGGTTTGGGGGAATATCATCGTCTGAACAGGCCATGCTTAAGCTATGGGAACATTGAACTATTGTGTTTTATGCAGCAGGTACTGACAGTGTTCCTCGTGCTAAGCAAACTACAAATTCCACAAAATTCTTCATCATTAGGTTGAAATGACTTTTCTTGAACTTTACAATAATATGAAATTTGTTCATCTATTAATTATTTTCTAATTAAGTATTAAATACCTTTTACATTCTGAAATTTCTGTATGTCACAATATTATTTCTATATGTCACATTATATGCAGATTAAAATCTTCATTTTTTTCAAGTTAATTTTGTTAATTTAAGACCTAATTTACAGGTATTTTAGAAAACATGTAAAGACATAATAGTTTGATGATTTTCCATGAAAGTATTCATATTCACCAAGCTAAAACAACTAAGTCTTTTAGGACATAAGGAACAACTTGGGCATTAAATGCAAATTTTGTTTAGGAGAGCTGTTATCATCTAAATATATATTTGGAATTAATATGAGGAGGGTTAAACTGAAATATTTAAATTTAGGGAATTCTAAAGAAACAACTTAATTTGGGATTTAAGCAAGTTGGCCTCGGACTGTACCAATTCACAGTATATTTTTTCAGCTGTAAGAATAAATATGGACCACATGTTATAAACTTTTTTCTCTCTGAATTGTTCTGCCAATCTCTTTAAATCCTAGTCTACCTTAGACAATAGAATCACTCCCACACAAAAGAGCTGTTTGGATCACTTGCTTGTGATGTGGCAGGCCCAAATTAAATAATGAAAGAAACCCCTGATAGCAAATGCCAGAAAGCATTGTTTCCGCATAACAAATGTCATAATTTCACCGCAGACAGACAAGAGAAGCAACACACACCTTACATACTAGTGAGTTAAAGTTATTTAGAAAGGATGACACCTGACTACAACAACCTTGCCTATGCTTGAGGATCCCTGGCATCATAGTGGTTATACAGTCGCTTGCAATCAGCAAAGTCGGTAATTAGGAACCACTAGCCCTCTGCAGGGGAAAGATGGGGATTTCTACTCTCTTAAAGCTTTACAGTCTCGCAAATTCACAGAAGCAATTCTACCCTGTTGTAAGGGGTCTCTATCAATGAGTCAATGACAGTGAATTTGGGTTTTGTTTTGTTTTGGGGGAAATATGGGACTTTCTACGCTCATAAAGCTTTATAGTCTTGCAAATTCACAGAAGCAATTCTACCCTGTCTTAAAGGGTCTCTATGGGTTTTGTTTTGTTTTTGTCTATATTTAGCAAATCTCTCAAGTACATTGACTTCTTAAAGACCCTATGTTGGTTTACTAAGGCTTGGTAACTATCTATCACAGTCTAATCTTTTCCACATTTTAATCTGCACATCTTTAATTTCTCACATCTAATCCCTCCCACATTTTAGGTCTTAAGGAGAGTTCTGGCTGTACTTCCTCCAAAATTGATTTGTTTGTTCGTTTGGCAGTCCAGGCACTTTTAATAATCTTCATAAGCACCATAATCCATAGTCCTCTGACAGTCTTCCTTATTCTCTGTCCAGCTCTCGCATGCATATGAAGCAGTGAAAAATAACAGAGCTCGGGTCAGGGGCGTCTTAGTCCTCAAAGTAACGTCTTTGCTCCTTAACACTGCTATAAAGAGTTCTTGTGCATAGAGTGGTCCAATGTAATATGATATTATTTCGTTTCTTGGCTGCTGCTTCTATGAGCATTGATTATGGATCCATGTAAAATGAAATACTTGACGACTTCAATCTTTTCTCCTTTAATTGCACTATTATCTACTGATTCCGTTGTGAATGTTTTCATTTTCTTTACATTGAGCTGCAATCCATACCGTGATCTGTAGTCTTTGGTCCTCATCAGCAATTGCCTCAAACCTTTGCTTTCAGCAAAGATTTTCCATCAGCATATCACATTGTTGTTAATGAGTATTCCTCTAAACTCAATGTCCTATTCTTCTTTATATATTGCAGTGTCTTGGAATATTTGCTCAATTTACAGATGGAAAAAGTATGATGAATGGATAGTATATTGACAAAAACCTTTTCTGATTTTAACACATGCAACATTCCATTTTCTTATCCAGCAACTGAATATTAATGTCCATACAGTTTCCAGTTACACCCAATTAAGTGCTCTGGAATTCTTATTTTTTTCATAAAATTACTTACAGTTTATTTTTATCCACACATAATCAAGTGTTTTTGCATATTGATCTTTCTACTATTCTCTGTTATATGATTTTATTCTCTGTTATCTGATTTCAGCAATAATATCCCCTTTCCACATTTTCTTCTAAAACTTGCTTAAATGTACAGTAGTTCTCTGTCGATGTTCTGCAGCAGCAGTTTCTGAATTATCATCAAAGAAAGTTTGCTTCTGATGATATTAATGCTATCAATTGATAATTGCCTTATTCTGTTGAGTCATCTGTCTTTGGAATTGACACAAGTATACTTCTCTTACAGGTAGTTGGCTAAGTAGCTATCTTCCAAATTTCTTTATATTGACTAGTGAGTGATATTTCAATTACCATTCTGTCAATTCTGGAAGCATTATTTTTTTCTAATGTCAAAGGACATATGTCCACGTGGGTTCGTACCCCACTCCTGGTACCAAAATGTGTTAGACAGGGTTCTCTAGAGAGATAAAACCAAATTGCTGTTAATTTAATATATTTATTTATAAAGATAATTAAATATATAACACAATAAATGAACTGTTAAATTATATACAGATAGCTATAAAATACAAGAAATGAACAGTTAAATTATGAAGCAGTCCAAAGGGCTCAGTGCAATAAACTATCTCAGGCTTCTTTCTTTGACATCATGTGTTCTCGATCTTAGATTACTTCTTGATATGATTAAAAGTTGACCTAGGTTCTTCTTGTACAGTAATGCTGTGTATTCTCAGCATTCAATTTTGATGCTTTCTGTATCAGTAAAATATTGCCCATAGAACCTTTAAGTGCTGTTACCACATTCCTGTCATCTTTGTTGTTGTTATGTGTCCTCATGTTGGCTCTGATGCACGGTAACCCCATCACAAGAAAATAAAAACAAAAACAAAGCACTGGCTGGTCCTGAACAATCCTCCTAATTGTTTTGTCCCATTCCATGAGCATAGCCGCCACATAACTCCTTCTTATCCAGGAGCTTCCTCTTTATTACTGAATGTCGAACGTAGAGAGCATTATGTCCCACTAGTGAATGGTCCCTCCTGAAAGCATTGTCAAAGTACGTGGGAGGAACTCTCCAATCCCTGGTTACTCGGGTAAAGTCTGGCTGTAGGTCCTCAAAGGCTGAATGACTTTCACAGTTCTTCCACGATATCACAATTCAAATGGACCAATCCTGCTCCAGGCGTCTTATTACTTGTCCAGCTACCAGATGCATTTGTGACAATTGAAGATACAGTGTCTGGAGCAAGTTCACCTCCACTTTTGCAGTAACAGTTTTACTCTTTAACAGTTGTTTATTTGTTTGTTTTGCAATGCTTTGTCTAATGTTATGTGATATTTTTGACAGTGAAAATGTGATTAAGCACTGAAGAGAAAATATTGTTGGGTGCTGTCTAATCCGTTCTGACACATAAAAGGCCTGTGTGTAACAGTAGCAATACTACCAGGTCCTGCACCATCCCCATCATTATTGCTAAGTTTGAGCCCATCGTTGCAGCCTGGGTGGTAATCTTTCTGAATGAAGCTCTTCCTCGTTTTGGCTGACTTCAACTTATGAAACATAACCTGTCGCAGGGAATGATATCTCCTGATGACACATATAGGGTGTATGAGAAGTCTCAGCTCAAAGGAACTTTCTGGGTGTCCTTCTACAGAGACAAACTTGTTTGTTGTTCTGCCAGTACAGTGTACTTTAAATGTTCTTCACCAACATCATAATTCAAATACATCGATTCTTTTGTGCCCTTTTTAATTTGTTGTTCAATTTCACTTGAATATGAGTCGATTGAAAATGCCATCATTTGGGTCAAGCACACCAATGTCTTCAAAGTGACAGCCTTGCTCTTCAACATTTTAAAGAGGTCTTGTGCAGAAACTTGCCTAGGTAATATGTCATTTGATTTCTTGACTGCTGCTGCCCTGCGCATTGATTTTGGATCCAAGCTTTCTTTACATTGACTTCCATCCATAATGAAAAATAATTATTGACCTTCATCGGGAATTATTACAAGTTCTCCTCACTTTCAGAAAACAATACTGTGTCATCTACATATCATATATTGTTAATAACCTTTCCTCCAATCCTGATGCCACATTCTCTTTATATAATCCAGCTTCCCAGATTGTTTACTCAGCCCACAGTTCAAATAAGTATGGTTAGGCTGGATTCTCTAGAAAAACAAAGCCACTGATACATTTTTTTCTTTTATATATAAATTTACATCAAGAATATGACTCAAGCGGTTGTAGAAATGGGCCGATATGCGTTCAGGCTGGTTCCAAGTTAGTGGGTCAGACATGGAGCTGGAGGTTTCTACAGACTAAAGTATCTTCAAAGGATGATGAACAAGATCAGAAGGAACACCACAGGCTGGTGACTGCAGAAACAGATCAAACCAACATCAGTAAGTAAGGTGTATGCATGGATAGGAAAATAAATCTAAGGTTTCCAAGTCAGATCGGCAGGTGATATGGTAGGCTGTATGGTAGGGTATTAGCTCAAGTTAAAAAAAATTATATTTCAATCGGATGTAGCATCTAGGCCCTGCACCTGAGCTTTTCCACAATGTCCAGTTGTTTAGTAAGTAGACCACAACCTGAGGAAATGCCCTTTAACTTGCATTAGGGTTTGACTTGAGTAAGGGACCAGCAGTCCACTCTCATAACTTCTTAGAACTGTTTGCTCATTCCAGATCCCATTCTGCAGGTGACTACAGTGTGTTAAATCACATCACGGAAGATTGCTAGGTCTTAACTGCCAAAACACTCAGACACCTGGTCCAGTAATTACTAATAAAGAGCCTAATAGATCCTTCAGAATGGATTAAAATTCAATGTAAACAAGTGAAAACCCTCACAAAAGCCAGAGACATCCGCATGATGGAAGAGATTGAAACTGGGAAGGGTTCATTTGACTTGGATTTACAATGAGTTCTCATGGAAGCACCGGTCAAGAAATAAAAGTATGTGTTCCTCAATAAAATAATATGATGGACCAGGAATATATATAAACTGGTGATGTATGAATATGTTTTGAACTCACACTGAATTTTAGCCCTAATTTAAGACCAATTGGTTCTTATCATGTGGCCATACTCAATACTTGCCTTATTGAAGAGATCACTGAAGATATGGGTACTATAACAGAGGGTAGTAGACATCAGATGGTGCCCATATGTCAGAAAGAATAGTGCCTGAGGTTTCTAAAAGCTAGTCTTAAAGCAAGTAACACCCTAACACCTCACCTCTAAGTGAGGTATTAGCTAACGCTACAGGAAAAGCCATACAGTTTGTCTGATACAAGAATTGTGAAAAATGAAACTCAACACCCAAGGAAGGAAGCATATCAGAGCTTAATTTCAGCACATGTGGTTTGCAGAAGGCAATGGATGACAGTAAAAGCATGAAATATATTTGCAGATATCCACGTGGATTAAGCCTCCAGCGAATTCCCTCTTACTATTGACTAGGGATGTGAGCGGCCACGTCACCAAACAGAGCACATGGGAAAGTGCATTGGTGCAGGTGTAGTTAGGTCAACATTTAACATTGTTGTTCACATGCTAACAGCATCGTGTCACATGTTAACAACAATGTGTCTCATGTTAACAACAATGTCACATGTCAACAACATTAATTGTTCTCTCTGTGGATGCATTTTAAATTTCTTCCATTTTTAAATTATTTTATGCTTTCTTGTTGATTGAGGCTTATCTGCTTTATTTTGCTATTGGTGGGTCTTTTGTTATTGTTTTTATTTGGTTTTTCATGCTTTTCTCTATATGAAATCCAAGATAGGTAAATCTCTATCTACAACCACTAAAGTAATAATTTCTTGGGGTTATGGTAAAGGAAGTTGGGAAAAATGAGTAGCTAATAATAATGAGTACAAGAAAGAAAATGGTTTTAAATTTTACTAGCAATTTCACAACCCTTTTTAATATATTTTAACCATTGAGTTGCATAATATGTGAATTTCATGTCAATGATACCATCAAAATTTTTTTAAAGGAATAATGTACATATTGTACTTGGAAAATCTACTGCTGAAAAAACCTTTGAAAGTGTTCAAGATAAGAGATGTTACTTTGAGGACTAGGCTCTTCCTGGATCAAACCGTGGGATTTTCAAATAGCCTTATACTCATACAAAAACTGGATGATGAATAAGGGAGACTGGGGAAGAATCGGTGTTCTAAAATACAGTTGGTGAAGAATATTCAAAGTATCATGGACTGCCAGAAGAACATCTGCCTCAGAATGCTCCCAGCAGCTGAATAGAGAGAGTGCTGCTCCAAGAATGATGCTTGGAAAGGCAGAGAGTCATGAACAAGAACCCTCCATGAGGCTCATTGACCCGGTGGTTGTAATGATGAGCTCACACTTACACTTGTGAGGATGGTGCAGGACCAGCCAGTGTTTCCTCTGTTGTACATAAGGTCTTTATGACGCAATTATGTCCCAAGACAGTAAATCATACTACTACTAATAAATACTGTATTGTAAATTAGTGATCTTGAGTAGTCAGTATCGAGTTCTTACCGGCCAGTTTTGGTTAGCATTAATCATCCATACAGATTGGAAACACAATACTGTCATATTGTTTGTCCTATTGAAAAGACAATTCTATTTACACCTAGTCAGATGCTGGACATGTGAAAATGGAAAATAAATAGTTTCAATTTATGAGAGTATTTTCTAGTAGATAAAATAGATTTGAAATAGTACAAATAAAGTATAAGTTTGAGGCCTTTCCAAATATTTTAATTAAAAGTTTTAGTAGAATAAATAACATAACTATGTTTTGTTAGGAAAGGATCAAGCAAACTTGCAAAACAAGAAAAACGTGGAGTGTCCTAAAGATTAAAAAAAAAAAAAATCCAAGACAGACAAAAGGAACCAGCATGTCACACACAGAAGAATTTTATGTGATTAAAAAAATAAGGCTGAGGTAGCTCATGGCCAACGAATGACATTCATTTTCTTTATTGGGACAAGAGCTCAGAATTATGGTAGTTAAATTTAGAAAATGAAGGTATTAAGGAAAGTAATATGCACATTATGAAAACTTTGAAAGATATTCCAATGTGTGGATTTAAAATTCATTCATTTATATCCTTCCTTATTTTAAATATGCATTTAAAAATCCTACCAAAAAAACTCATACAAGGAATGATCATGTTAATAGTAAAAGATACAATGAAAATAATATGAAATGTTTGAGAAAACTAGGACAGGAAAATTAGGGTGTGAAAAGACAGTCAAAGGAGAAGTGGTATTTGAACAACAAAAATAAATGCTAGGATTAGAAATTGTCTTGCCAGATGGTGACTAAGAAGTTTGTTCCAAGTTTTATAGCAATCAAAATAAAACCAAACACACACAAAAGATTTATTAGCATTTTCATGTTGTAATGGAAGCTGGAGTTTCTTATGACAATCCAGGCATTATCTTCCATCTGAGTTGGGTGATAATGTGATGCCCTGCCATTATTTTTAATTCTTATTTCTCTCTTGTACCTCACGTATCATCATCTAATAATATATGTTATATATGCATCTAAATTACAACAGAAAAGTCAACTTTTCTCCATATCCACTGCTATTATCTTAGTTTATCTTACAAATTCCATACCATGTGTTTCAAAACACTATCCAAAACCCCTCCACCAAAATTCTCAAATTTGATATCCATGTAATAGCATCATTGAAAGAGGAAAGCATTTGATGTTTTATAGTTTATAATCCTTACCTTAAGTGTGTGCTTTTAAATAAGATTGTTTATCACTACACTAATTAGGAACAAAGTTATAAGGAAAACAATTTGGTAAAGTGGGCCCTTACTAAGATACATTGACACAATAGTCTCGTAGATGACAAAGACTGTCAAGATAAAACTCTTTAGAGTTTCTGTTGTATATGGGGTTTCTATGAGTCAAACTGACTTGACATCATCTAACAAAAAAAAAGAACATTTGAAGGGGTAACTAAATTCTTCATTGACTGGCTTAATGAAGAGGAAAGTATTTCCTTGGCGGAACTGATCTAAAACCATTGGATAAAGATATGTACACACATACACACACGTATCATGAGAAATTATGCATCACTAAAAAACAAGGACAAAATCACCTCAAGGCACAGATGAACCCAGAGAACATTAAGCTGAGTGAAATTTTTCAATCACAAAAGGAAAAATAAAACAATAACTACAAGAAAATATTATACAAGTCCACTGTTCCACGGGATAAGATACACACACACACACACACACACACTCAAACAAGATAAAGGTTTTCCTACTAAAGCCAGAAGACTTTGAAGCTGGTCCAGGGGGAGGAAATGAGGCGGAGAGCAGGGATCGGTAAATTGGGGCTGCAAGCTACAGGACGCTCTTTGAGTATCCAAATGGGGTTAGGCAATGATATTTAAAATGAAAATAAAATTATCATAGTTTCATTTAAAGGATATTATTCAGATAATTATATTTCAAATCTTTGTAAAAATATATTTATGGCTCTTGAATGGCTCTTCCATCTCAAAAGTTTGCCAACCACTTGACTAGACTGTTGACAGATCTCACATTGGGTGAAATTGAAAACATATATTCATAAGGGAGACCAGAGCATCAAAGAGTGGCTGCGGGTTAAAGTCTAAGGAGGGTTGATTAACAGTTTTAACTCTAAAACACATATTGGATGATCTGAAATGTAACCCCTCCCCACCCTAATTTACCAATTAAAAGTTGTTTTTAAAAAAAGTGTCTCCTCAGGCTCTGAGTGGGGGGTCAGTGAGTAGGAGAAAAATCATTGAATAAGCCAAACTGCCATGCTACGGAAGGGGCTACACAGCAGAGATCGAAGGGCCGCTGCTGGAACCAGAGGGTCTCTGTACTATTTGCCCAAACACCTGCACTCTCCAATGAACTAAAGCTTGGAAGATAACCCTGAACTGTGCATGAAATCAGTACTTGCATTGCAGCCTTGTGAGATTTTGAGCAGGGGACTCAAATAAATTGCACCCAGTGTCAAAATAGTCTGCCAGGGATATTATGAGGTTATAAGTGTATATTGTTTTAGTCTGTCGAACATATCATGAAGTAGAGCTCATCAATGGAAATCAATTACAGACTTGAAGGTTTGAAAGTGAGGTGCACATGTAAACAATATTCAAAATGTTGGCACAGTTTTTAAATAGGATAGTGTGCAGAGGCTGAAAAACTTCTGAGAAGCATGTGAGATATACCTTAATTACGTTAGGGAAGACCTAAAGCATATTTAACAGACTATTAGCTATCAGCTGTACTTTAAATCTTGCCATGTCAGGTTCAAAAAAGAAATGTGATCAATGAAGTAGTTCCCATCAAATCAGCTTTGACTCATGACACCCTTAAATATAGAAGGGTGGAATGTTGAGAGAACTCAACAACGACTGCCGAAAGTGAGTCACAGGAAAAACAGATTGAGGAGGGCCTCAACTGTACAATATTTTGTTAAACCTCAAATTTAGCAAAATATCAGAGCATCCAGATAAAGAAAGGGCTATTTCTATTGGTTAAGGCTGTTTCTCATTGATCTCAACCAAATAAGAGGACCTCTCTGAAACTTACAGACATTTTCCCCTCACTATTTCCAAAATAACTCCAGTTAAAGATCTACGACTGTGGTTTTTACCCAATTATATAAAACCCACACGTTAAACCAAACCAAACTCACTGTAATGGAGCCAATTCTGAATCCCAGCAACCAACATCCACAAAGGTCTTCACAAGTTTATTTCAGCAGATGCTACCAGCTAAGATTGAAATTGACAAGGAGTAGCAAAGGAAATGCAGCCTTTTGGACTTCTCCAACATTGCAAATGCAAGAAGCAAACTGATGGATCCCTTCAATTCCAAACAACTACCGCCGTTTATACCGCCGTTTATGAAGAAAGCAAAATACCTCTGGATGAAAAACAAAGAGGCTTGACAGGTTATTCCCAAACTTAGAAACCTAATAAAGGACGCTTCCATATTTGTTCTCTAGATTTTAGAACTATCATGGACTACATATGTATTTTTTGCATTTTATTTTCCTTCTTTTTGAAGTTTAATCTATTTAGCAACATGTATCCACTCTAAGCTCTTATGGTGTAGCATTTAAGCACTGAAATACTCTTTGTGAAAAATAAGGGGGTGTGTCTTTTCATAAAGAACTTAGCTTTGAGGGACCTTATGGGGCAGTTCTACTCGGTCCTATATGGTTGCAATGAGTCAGGGTCAGTTCAATGGCAGTGGTGTTGGTTTTGGGTTAAGGACAGGTAATTTGTTTCCTGAGTTTTATGATTCTACAACTGGAGGGGAATTATTCCCTAGGATCTGTACTTATGAACTGAAGTTAGGATCATCATCTATAACTGATTAAATAATGATATTTTAGACTGACTGAAAAAATAATAATGAAGGTCTAATGATGAGACTGGCTATGTTGGAAGGGAATGAAAATAGTTTGCATGTGATAGGCAAATTAATTGTTGGAGGTCAGAAGTAATGGTTGCAATGATTCAAAATGGTCCCCAGAGAGTGAACTATATAGTGTATCTGTCTTATATAATCTACCCTCCTTGTGAATGAGGGAAACCTGTGGATATGTTAGGTTCTCTCTTGTTATTAGTTTCTATTAGATGATGGGATTGTGTAGCTGTAATTGAGGTCATCACAACTGGAACAATAAGTACTGTGGAGTACCAGCCCCACAATTGAATGGGTCCAAGGGGTGGTTGTGTAATTAAGGGATAAAATCAGAGACACCAAACAAGATAAAGCATGCAATTGCTCACCTCAGGACAGCCATGACTTCAGGAGCCTGGTCAGTGCAGAGAGAAAGACTACATTTCCATTCAGGGCTTATATACACACACACGCCAGGGGTGTGTGACTCCCTCTAATTAAGGCAACCATGTGCATAACAGGAAGGGGTTGTACAATAGGCATATGCGTGACAGGAAGGAATGCACAAGATAGGTGGGCTCTAGAATCAAGATGGCAGCCTAACCTTGGTTGTGCCTGACTTGGCTTAACCTTTGGTGTCTTTGGGATCTCCTTGGGGGGAAAATCCATTATCCTTATCAGAAGAGAGTAGTCCTTACTCAGGGTGGGACAGACAATAGGGCCTGATTGCTTTAGATGGCTGAAGATCTTCAGGCAGATAACCTTTCAGCAGTTGACCTCCAAATGTATAGTCAGTGACCATATGTTTGCCAACAGCACCTTAGGTTTGGCATATATTATGCGGGGACAACCTGGGGAATAACTTTTCTGTTTCCTACAGAGGACCTTAATGATAAATAGGAAAAAGTTTGACGTCAAGGATTTCATCTTGCTTAGATCCACAATCAATGTTGATGGAGGTAGCAGACAAGGGATCAAATGACAAATTGTATTGGGTAAATCTGCTGGACTGAATCTATCTAAAGTTTTGAAAATTGAGGATGTTCCTTGGAGGACTAGGTTTCTCCTGACCCAACCACGGTATTCTCAATTGTCTCATACACATCTGAAAGTTGGACAATGAAGACGGCAGAATGAAGAAGAATCAATATGTTTGAATTGTGGCAAAGAATATTGAAAATGCCTGGCCTGGGCTCCCAAAAGAAGCAATTTATCTGTCTTGGAAAAAGTACACCTAGAATGCTCCTTGAAGGCAAGGATGGCAAAGCTTTGTCTCAAGTTCTTTGAACATGTTGTCAGGACATCATGCTTGGTTAAGTAGAGAGGCAGCAAAAAAAAGATGACCTTGACAAGGTGGATTGATACAGTGGCTGCCACAGAGGGCTCCAATATAAGAACACGTGTTAGGATGGCACAAACCTGGCCCTGTTTCCTTCTGTTGTCTACAGAGTCACGAGGGGTCAGACCCACTCAATGGAACCTCCTAACAACAACAAAGTTGATTTCAGTTCATCTGTAGGATCATGATCAGTTTTACCTCACCTGTTAGACCCTTAAGAAGGGTCTAGATATCAGAGTTCCTCTCTCCTCTTATTTGATGTTTTATTATGATAATTAGCCATTCTATTCTAATTTATTCTTTTAAAGCAATATGCTAATATGTTGGAAGTAAAATAAAACTTTAGGTACCCCTTGATTGAAATCCTTCACTGGCTTTTTATAGAACATAAATAAACCCAACCCATGAGAAAACTGAAAAAGACCAGTTTATTTTTATTTCTGTTGATGTATGCAAAATTTAGACTCTTTTATACATAAAAGAGTCACAAAACAGGGACTGAAATTTTATCTGAATAATCTTCCCAGATGTAAACTCGGACTCCATCTTGGTTTTTGTTTATTTCATTTGTAACTGGCACACCATTAGGAAGACATAAGTACATGACAAAGGATTACCTCTGCACATGTCAAACTCTTAGGCTGACTGAAATATACAATAAGGAAAATATTTTCCTCTGTGATCAGACTAAAGATATGGAAAATGTTCTAAAAGAGAATCTTCAGATAAAAACCGATGGATCCCAGAGACTACTCTCTCTTTTTATACTAAGATTTTTTAATATACTAAGATTTTGTTGCAAGTAATATTAGCTGAAATAGACAACTCATTGGCCAAGATTTAAATTAAGACAGAATGTTGTACTTATGAACTAACCCTATTTTTTTCTTAACTGTTAATATCAGTTTAGTGAAATTCTCCATAAAATTAAAAAAATGTTTAAGTTTATCATTTCAATTGCATTTAGGCTTTTTCTAATTATCATACTTAAGGCACCTTAAAAGGTTTGAGAGGCAGATTATAGACAAGAGCCAAGTTGTTCACCTTTGAACTCCCCTCAGCACCTAGAACATCGTGTGAATGAGTGAATCATAGAGTGATTAGATTTCATGCTTGGCATTTAAAAATATTTTTTAAAGTTTAATATGCAAACTAGTTAATACTGCTGCTAAATATGGAAAGTTAACCTTTTTTTGTTTGGTTGGTTTTTGAAAGGAATTTGTATGTCACTAAAGAATTTAAGTCCAAAATCATATCATTGTGAATGAGGGGGAGTGCGGAGTGGAGACCCAAATCCCATTTTTAGGCAATTGGACATCCCCTTACAGAAGGGTCACAAGGAAGATATGAGCCAGTCAGAGTGCAATATAACACTGATGAAACATACAACTTTCCTCTAGTTCTTTAATGGCCCCCCTCACTACCATGACCCCAATTATACTTTACAAATCCGGCTAGACCAGAGCATGTACACTGTTACAGATAGCATCTGGAAACACAGAGAATCCAGGACAGATAAACCCCTCAGGACCATTATTGATGGTGGTGATACCAGGAGGGGAAGGGGAAGGTGGGGATAGAAAGAGGGAACCGATCACAATGATCTACATATAACCCCTTCCCAGGGAGATGGACAGCAAAGAGTGGGTGAAGGGAAACATCAGTCAGTGTAATACATAAAAAAATAATAATTTATAAATTATCAAGGTTTCATGAGGGAGGGAGGAAAACTATGAAGCGCTGATACCAAGGAATCAGGTAGAAAGAGAATGTTTTGAAAATGATGATGGCAACGAATGTACAAATGTGCTTACACAATGGATGGATGTATGGATTGTGATTGGGGAGCTCTATGAGCCCCCAATAAAATGATTTTAAAAAAAATCATTTTTTTTTGACATCATTTTGAATGACCCGATGAGTCATTCCCTCGGGTGGTAGTGTAAGATAATTAACTTAAAATCAGCCTGTAAATTCCAATTTTGCTACATATTTTATCTACTAATCCAACAAGTAACAGTAGAGAACTCTCCTTTTCAGTTGCACTACCTCCAACTCCCCTGATCTTACAAATTTTAATCCAAATGTAATACCTTTCAATTTTGGTTTACCTTATAAAATATCCACTTTTCCTCCATAGTTGGAATGTTTGCTTTTGCTTTGTGAGATCCAACATGGCACTGGCTCAAATTATTTTCAACCTTCAAGAAATCTCTTTGCTTTATTTTAATATATAAGTTAATATTTCTACTCACTGAAATGTGTAATTACTTTTTCTTTCTTTCTTTTAATGCTTCAAATGCAACAAGTCATTTCCATTGAATTATTTTGTGAAAATCAGTTCTGTTACAACTAAGGACCTTCACACATGCTATTTTCCTTGTTCAGGATATATTTTAAAACACCTTTTAAATGAAGTTATTTATTAGCATTCTGATCCTCATTCTGCACATTGTCAACCTTTGAAACATTTTTTCTGCCTCCCTTTGTAAATAGAAAGACTTCAAAAATGAAATAAATAAATAAACCTCTCCTGTATCCTGTCCATTTCCTTTATGTGTTATATAAAATCTAGTTTACTTGTCTGTTTCCACAGTATAGTATAACCATGGACCCTGTTTTATTCATAATGATGATGTTGTTTGACTCCAATTCATAGCAAAACCCCTGTACCCCGTTTCCCCCAAAATAAGACAGTGTCTTGTATTAATATTTGCTGTCAAAGATGTGCTAGGTCTTATTTTCAGGGGATGTCTTATTTTTCCATGAAGAAGAATACGGTACACATTTATTGTTTAGTTTAATTAAAAGCAGATACACTTCCTGTCTGCTCTGGCTGTGCTTCGGCCAACAGTGAGCTGTGCAGCAGCACCTGCCGCTACAGTCCAGAGTCCAGAGTTAGGGTAGCTTCAGGGGGCCTTATTTTGGGGAAGTCTTATTTTCAGGGGATGCCTTATATTTCAGCAAGAGGCAAAACTGTAAGTAGGTCTTATTTTCGGGCGATGTCTTACTTTCGGGGAAACGGTATAAACGAACAGATTGTTGCCTACTGCCGAACCACTCTCCATGATAAATTCGAGTCCATTATTAAAGAGCACTTTCTATCTAAAGGGCACCATTTCCAGCATTACAATCTACAATTCTTTGCTATAGTTGATTGAGATTTCATTTACTAATTTTCAGAAGCAGCCTTTTAGATAGTTGTGACAGATTTAGAAGAAAGAACTGTATAATTCAATAAATCAAACACTCGCTGCCTTCCAGCTGATGCGGACTCCTAGCGACCTTACAGGAAAGCTTATGAAACGGCAACAATTTAAGGGAGCAGACATCCTCCTCATTTTCGCAGGAGTTTGGACCTGCTGACCTGTGGGTGGCAGTCTACTGCAACCACTAGAACACCAGGGCTCCAGATACTTTTTAAGGACCACTATCAACTTTTCAAAGCAAGTGCGACCACTCTTCTGATTGAAAGTAAAGAGAAAAGCTGTCTATAAAACTTAATTGCAGAATATTCACTTTAGTGAATGGCATATTCAAAATATGTCTATGACAATAATTATTTCTTCTGCTTACATTTTATATAGTCTATAGTGTGATAAATGACAGTGTATCTCACTGAGCTAACGGGTATATATAAGTCCTTTAAAAATTTACACTACTACTCCCCTCATCTGAACTATTGGACAGCATTGAAAAAAAATTGTTTATTGAAAATTTCATTTTGTGATTTACACATTAGTAATATGCATATGTTTATATGCATGAGTTGGCATTTAAAATGAAAATATAAAAGGATTTACTTTTGATTCTATTTCTGTAATAAAGTGCATTAAAACTGCAGTATTTATAATCCAAGTCAAGGTTTCTTTCACCAAGTATTTTCAGGTAAATTAGTCTACAAATTAGAATAAAGGGGTCACCATAATATCCTTAAAATTAAAACAGTCATCTAAAAATACTTGTTACTATGAATTAACAATAAATTTTAAATTTTGGACCCGCAGTCCCAATGTATCTATACTTTTAATTTATCAATTAAAGATAAGTTACTGTGCTAATATAATGTAAAGATAACGTACATTTTTCACAAAAGTATCCTGAAAGAATCAGATAAAATTAAAATAAGACATATATAAACAACTATATTATATATATTCATTTATTTATTTAAAAGCCACACGTAAAAATATTTTTATTTGTTTCTCTGTTCTAGCTTATTGGTGCTTAAATATGCCCCTTGTAATGCCCTCAGGTCATTCTGAGCACATAGCTCAAGGCAAGATTAATATTCTTGACTGTTAGGTGGGGTTCTCTAGAGCATCAAGAAAGTGACTCACACAGCTGTAGAAGGGAATAAACCCAAATATGAGTCAGATGTTAACATGGAGCTTTCCTTACTCATAGAGCTGCCCGGGCTGATGAACCAGGAAGGAAGAAGAGGAAGTAGGAAGAAGGAAGACAGTTGATGGGTACCTCTGTTGATGTATACAAGGTGAGCAGGCCACAGAATGCTCAAATTATAGAACAGTGTCATTAATATCACATGCACGGATACATTTGCTAAAGATCATCCAACAATAGTTGCAGCACTAACCTGATTGGGAGCTGCCAAAGATGCAGGCCAGATTCAGAAGAGGAAATGGAATATTATTGATGTCAAATGAATTTTGACAAAAGCAGATAATACTCTAAATGTTTATCTGTATTTCATTGAATATACCAAGGCAGGCATTCAACTGCATGGGTAATAACAAACTATGAATAGCACTGAGAGCACAGGACTTCCAAAACACTTCATTGTGCTCATGTGGAGGTTGTACATGAATGAAAAGGAGATTATGTGACCAGAACAAAGGGAGACTGCATGGTTTAAAATCAGGAGCAGTATGCATAATAGTGTACCCTTTCATGATATTTTTCGATTTGCCTGCTGAGCATTTGGCTGGATTATATGAGGGGGGATGCAAATTAGGATTGGCAGGCTTATTAACCTACTGTGATATGAAAATTTAAAAATGCACTTGCTGAAAATGAGGAGAACTTGAAACGCTTGCTGATGAAGGATTGTAACCCTCTGTATTAATTACAACTTAATGTAAAGATGACCAAAATCCTCATAATTGGACCAATAGTATATATCATGATAAATGGCGAAAAGATTGAAGTTGTGAAGAATCTCATCTTGCTTAGATCCACAGGCAATGCTCATGGAAGCAGCAGTCAAGAGATCGAAAGATGCAGACATGTTGCATTAGATAAACTTGTTGCACAAGATATCTTGGGAATGTTGAAAAATAGTGAGGTTACTTTGAGAACTAAGGTCCACCTGTCCTAAGCCATAATATTTTCCATTTAATGATGAATAGTTTAAAAAAACTTGATAATGAAATGTATACATCCACACAAATATCATTATATTGAAATTCATTAATATGGCTTACAATGTAATATTCTCTATATTAAATCTATTGTTGAAATATTAATACTCCCTTGTGCCTACCTATTAGGTAAAAGAAACACATCCACACATCACTTAGGAGACACCGGGCAGTGTAAGATCAGGTATAATAATAATCTATAAATTATTAAGGGTTCATGGGGGAGGGGGCAGTGGGGAGAGAGGAGGAGGGGAAAAAAGGAAAATGAGCTTATTCCGGGAACCCAAGAGGAAAGCGAATTTTTGGAATGATGAGGGCAAGAAATGTATAGGTGTGCTATACACAATTGATCTATGTATTGTGATGAATTGTATGAGCCCCAATAAAATGATTAAAAAAAAAGAGCAGAGGAGTCAATGCAAGAACACTTTACTTTGTTCTATTAAACTGGCATTCCATGATGCTCACCTTCTCCCCCCCCCCCACAAAAAAAAATCATGCATAGTCTTTGAATGTGAGAATGAGTTCATGAGACTACTTACCCAAAGTGGAATAAAAATTGTGTACTGTTGTATATGGTTTCACATGTAATTTTTGTGATATCCTCTCAGATATTCTTATTTGAGGTCCTACTGGTCTTGTTATTAATATATACTATAGATAATTATGAAACATTGTGATTGTTACCTGTTGGACTGCCACCCACAGCATCAGGAGTTCAAAGCCACCAGCCTTAGATGGAAGAAAAATAAGGCTTTCAATCCTGTACAGATTTACAACAGGATCAGTGCCACTGGACCTTATAGGATGGCTTTGAGTAGGAACTGACATGAGTGTAGTGGGTTTGGGTACAGGTAATTCTAATGCAAAAGATTATTTGAGCAGACTTTGGAAAGTTGCTAGATTAAAAATAAAACCTTAAATAAAAAACCCATTATTACCACACAATACTATTAATTTTGTATTGTGCATATGTCCATTATTAATTTTGTTTTATGGTTATATTCACGTGAAGAGAATATTTTGTTTGAAGGTGATAGCAGCAACATTTTGAAAGGCCCTACCCTTTAGAAGAAGAATAAATGATAAGTAACTGGACTAAGGTAGCATTATTGTGTTATGAGAAGATGGATGTAGGTGATATTTAGGTGATTAATTCAATATAAACATATGATTCACTAGCTTTTAAGTGCAAGGGAAACTGATGGGTCCCAAATAGCTCTCAAGTTTTAAAAAGAAATATGGGATAGGACACAGATAAATGCTTTCAAGTGAAACTTTTCATAAAAAGTGAAAACAGGGACTTTTTTGAGCGAGAAAAGGCAAGTAATCATAAGGAAGCGCATATTAAGGAAATATGAACAAAATTAAATCCGAAAGAGACCAAGTATTCAACAGAAAGAGACCCGAGGGAGGCAGTGTTGTAGTTATAGTTAAAAATAACGAAACGTCCCTGCCATCAAGTCAATTACAATTACTGGCAAACACCTGGAGAGGCTGGTCCCTTCGGTTGGCTTACTTTGTGCTCAGCAGTCCAAGCCTAACCCATAGGACAGCGGGTAGTTAGTTGTAGTTAGTACTTTCATATCCATCTGGACTCAGAGTGACCAAAATACAACAGAACAAAACAGTGGTCCAGCCATGTACCATGCTCACAATTGTCACATTTGAGCCTGTTGTTGAAAGGTCCACTGTTCAAATCCAGTAGCCACACCAATGAAACATATACAGCAATCTGCTTCCATACAGATTTAGTCTTACATACTCTAGGGAGAAACTCGACTCGGTATTACGGTGTCGGAATGGATTACCTGGCACAGAGTTTGGTTATGGTTGTTGTGGCAGTGACAATCTATCAACTTGAGGAAGGGGTGGAGTCTGGCCTGTCAATCAAGTCACAGCTTGATGACCTCATTTGGAGGTGCAAAGGAGATAAATAGCTCACTGCAGGTGGGACACACTTATTCCCTGTGAGATATTCTTGTTGATAAAATACATGGAGCTATGCTAGAGCCGTGTAACTGGAGGCAAGTGGAGACCCCTCCCAGCCCTGTGATGCCTCCACTGCCACTGGATCCACGAGCCTTTCCACACACTGACCTGTGATCTCCTGCATTCGGTGTCTTATGGACTTGATCTGGATTGGCCTGGAATGTTTCTCAAGATAGAATTGCTCTTTTAGAAAGCTCTTAGTTATACACATATGAGTGTCTTTGAATTCATTTCTCTAGCCAACCCAGACTAACACAGTTGTCTTCATTTTAGCAAGGATGAATACAAAAAGTGTACTTACTTTGAGAATTTATGTGTGATACTCAGGAAATTAAGTTAATGAGGTATTTAGATATGTATTGAGCAGAGAAAGTAGTAATAATATGAGTAATTTAAAGTATAAGAGTGTTAAGGTTTATGAGACTTATAATACCATGTGGGCTATATACTGATATTAATTACCATTCGGGCTACATACTGATACCAATATCAGCTAGAACAATGCATCCTTCAGAAGGTCAGTTCAATAACATTCTCTTATTTCCTGCTGTCATTG
>NW_022103906.1:64186955-64207142 GCF_000313985.2 Echinops telfairi
GTTTCCCGCCAGTGAGAGGGAGCAGACTGTCCATCTCCATTAGTGGGAAATATTTAAGGTTTCCTTTTCTGCTAAATGTCAGCCTGGTGCAAGTTTAGACATTCACAATTTTCCTATGTTTATCTGAAATTAAGCCCAGTTTACTTTACTATTGACCTGCATTTGTGGTTTTATCACTTTGTTTCTAAGTTATATTGCACCAATTAAATAATAGTACATAAAGAAAATAAGAAATAAAATTTGTCTCTTTTTGTTCTACCCTCATCTTTATTTTGAATCAAAATGTAATGATAAAAATATTAAATGCGATCAGACTACATTTCAAACTTTGCTGAATTTAAAAATGACAGATTACAAACTCCAGGAAAAACATTGTTCGTAGAGCTTGCTAAACCAGATGTCCAAGAATCTTTTCCTTAAAGGTTAAGAATTAAATCTCATTTGTTTACCCAGCAGATTGCGTATCTTGAAATAAATATCTTATATTAAAGAACACTAAAACATTTAAGAACTATCATTTCATGGCAGAGCAGTAGTCAAAAGCCATAGTTTTCTGTAAAATAAAGTTTAAAATATTATGGTATTATAGCAGTAGGCTAGATGATATTTTCAAAGATCAAGATATTGACAGTTATGGGAACAAAGTCAGAGTCAAGGGATTATTGACATACTTCAAACTTGACATTTGATAAACTGTTAAGCTCTTCTTTGGTGGTAAAATGCTCTCAGATGTCATGCATTAAACATAAATAAATGATTTTCATGGGGCCACAGTGAAATATGTCAGGGGTAAAAGTTCTGAAGTCAATGTGCACTGAAGTAGTGCGACACCCTTGCCCAAGCAAGAGATGTTGGCCTGTGATGGGATCTCAACAGGTCACAGGCTTGTGACATGAATTTCACAGACAATCGGTACATTAAAGACAGGTTTAAACATTTTCATTCATGTGCAACACGGTGTCATTGATTTCTAACCTATTAGTAGACAAAGAAAATGATATTCTTTAGTCAAGGGTAAAAATGAGTCTTTTTCAGATGATTTATATTTCCTGTCTTAAGGAATAAAACTGACAAAAAAATCTCTATTGTGTTAGAATATATCATTGAAGTTTTGAGTGATATTATTTTGAAAAGTTATCAAAGGACTTATGTTTAAGATAATATTTAAATGCAAGACTACTGAAATTAATGAGAATCTCAATAACAAAAGAGAAACCGTTTACTTGGTCTTGTGTATTTTCCAGCCTCTCAGTTGATACATGGATTCATCACACTATCAGCCTCACATGAAGCACTATGTTTTCTCCCTAAAGAATATTAGCTTGGTAGATATTTGAAAATACATTTTGATAAGTAAGAGCATATGCATAAACCTATGAATTCTCAAAGACTCTTTGTCCATAAAGCTCTTCTCTCTAATATGTAATATCTAAAATTAATAGCATTCCTGATCTGATGTGCTTCAGATGTATGTAAGAATTTTATATTTAGCTACACTGTAATTTGAAGAGGATAAAGGCATCTAAATGAATTGCTATATTAACCTTAAAAATGAAGAAGTGATCATTTATTTCACTTTTCTAGTTATGCTTAGTTTGAGGTACTTGTTGAATGATAGAAAACTCAGCTTTATCTAATATCAAGTACATAAAAGGAGAGAAAGTCTCTAGAGGCTTATTTAGTGCTACAGGGCTTCTATGTATTAGAACATGAAATCACTAGCCAAACAACAACATAGTCTCTTAAATCAAAACTACCTACAGATTTAGGAAATATGAGTGCCATAATGGTAAGATACTGAAGTAGTATTTTGACAAACAAGGCTCACATAATAATCTTTTAAATGAGAGTAAACTAAGAGTACTACAACTTCGACTTCCAGTGAGCAGTTTAAAAGAAGTTTAAAAAAAAAAGAAGTTTTAAATCCTAGAAAGTAACAAAAGGCTGTCGTGTGGATCATCAAAAGAAGTCAAACTTTCAGTGTAGAAAGAAAACAATAAAATCATTCATTATTATGCAAGTTTTCAAAGCATTTCTTTGGAGCTTTAAGGAAACACACACTACATATGAGGATATCTTTTCATTTCATCAAGTAAGATATGACACAGTAATTTAAAAATCGGTTTCCTGACCTAACAATCATTTTATATTAAAAAAAGATCTACTGAAAGATAGTTTATTATTTCATACAGCTAAAACTTACATAAGAACAATAAAAGAGGTACACAAAACTACATTTTTTACACAAGTTTTAAAATCTTAATCAAAAATATTAAATACCTGGAAAAAACAATAAAACTATTATTTATGATATTTGCATATAGCATCTTGATTGGTGTCCTAACTTGCAATATTCTTCACTTCTATCTGAGCATCATCTCTTGTGTGATTTATTCTTAACTGTCTTCACTGTAGGAACAGGAGCCCATTCCTTTAGCAGCAGACCAATTAGACAACAGACAGATGATTCCTCTTCTCTAAAAATATTTTGTTCGTCTTTGGGAAATTCCTTTCTGTTTCTGCTGAACTTGTAGCAATGGCTCTGACCATATTTTTAGCTCTTTGAACACTTTCAGGACCTGCATACTTCACTTGTTGTATCTCATGGGAATTTGACGCATGACACAAAACTGAAATGAGTGACAGTATGTCATCAGACTCTGGTTGTTTGGCACTGGAATACACCCAGCCTGTGGAGTAGAGACCCCATTGCAGATAATTTCTAGCTGAGGCCCAGCTCCCTTTCCCAGGTGACAAGTGTGCAACTGGAATACACATATAGTGAGTCCAAACTATTTGCAGAAGGATCCGAAACTGGGAAGAAAGAGGCGAGACTGGAATCCACAGCATAGCAGGCTCCAGGGGGTTGTTAGATTTGTTCCTATTTTCTTTTGAGAAAGGAAACCCCAAAACTCCCAATCCCAGCGGAGGAAACAGAAGCCAGCATTTTGGGGTTCCTTGGTGGGTTTCCCCCTACTAGGTAGCCTGCAGAACTGGGGTAAAATTAGACGTCCCTCTTCTCAGAAGACCCCTCTGACATGGGGCATTCACTGCAATAGCCCATTTCGACCCTGCAGCCAGATAGTTCTGAGTTGTGTAGGAATCCACTACCATGAGCACAATGATGGAAGGACTGTACTCTCCCTACATAACATACAGGATTGGCAAGGGACTCTAGTAGATTCAAAATTTCCCAACCACTTTAACTGCTGAAACTTTTTCCCTGAACCTCAGTAACACACACTCTCCTTTGACTTACCAAGTAAAATCTCATCTCGCATAAGCCTCTTCTCCAACTCATTAAACATTAGTATATTTAATGGGAAGGTTTCCTAAGATTAATACCACTACTTAAAACCTACACCCAAGCACTTATACGCTCATTCTCTTATTCTCACAACTAACACTCTCTTCTCATCTATACACAATGCATTTGCCAGCACCTATCTGATCTTCCCCTAACCTAAAGAGCCAGCCCCTTCCCCTCACACAATCCAGAAGACCATGTACCTCCTTTAGCTCAAACAAGATGTGATGGAAGCAACAGTCAATGCCAGCTGCCACTATAAAAATCTAGAGAAACAAAACTCAAGTACTGAAGAGGACCCTTAACTAAGAGTGTACCTGGAAGAACCAGCCCTTGATCTCCCAGAGAAAGAATGCGTAAGAATGTTGTTTAGCACTGTACAAGAAATTAGGGGCTCAATCCTGAAAACTGATAAAAATAATTAGAGATTCTAGAGTCCTTACACTGAAGGAAAATCTTGGACGTAAGGGATAATGTAGCAGAAATAAAGAAAAGGGTCAATGATCTCATTAATACAATGGAGACAGTGGAAACATGAATCAGCGATTTTGAAGATAACCATGCAGAATTCAGCAAATGATTTCAAAGTAAAAAGGAAAAGAATATGAAGAAAGCCTGAAGATGATGTGGGATTCCATGAAGTGAAACAATATTTGAATTATTGGAGTACCTAACCAAGAGGATTTAAATAGCCTACATTCAAAATATTAAGGGGGATTCTTGGAAGAAAAATTCCCCAATATCACAAAGGAGGAGGTGATAACTATTCAGGAAACAGAGAGAGCACCAATTAGATTAACACACATACACCCCCAAAACACATCAAGACATAGTAGTGTAATTATCCAATTTCAAGGAAAAGCAGAGAACATGAGAGCCGCTATAGAAAAAAGGCAGTGACATATAAAGGTAAACAGAAAGTATAAACTCATATTTGTCTGCACAAACTATGCAGTTGAAATTGGAGCAACATATTCCAAAAGTTGAAATATAGCACATGTAATCCAAGAACCCTTTATAGCAGCAAAGTTCTCCATCAAATTTGCGGGGAAAATGCAAGTTTCTTTAAACAAGGAAACACTTAGAGAATCCGTAAAAAACAAAACCAGCATTACAAAAAATACTTCCAGTTCTCTATGTGCAGAAAACCAACAACTGCAGTACACAAACAAGAGACCACCACAGATATAACACCACCCAGAAAGCAATATACTGAAAACAGTACCCAAGACATTACCAATCCATCAGAGGAACGAAGATGAGCATAAACTCCTCACACACACACTACCCTATAAAAGATGAAGAAAGGAAATTATCAAACAAATACACTACGATATGGCAACAACTAATCTACATTTAGATCTAATTATATTGAATGTTAATGGTTTAAACACACCTCTTAAAAGACAAAGGGAAGCAGACAATAAATAGACTGAGTCAAAGAATGGCAAAAAATTTGCCAAGTTAATGGAAATATATTTTTTTAAATGGAGGATGGCTATACTTGTCTCAGACAAAATAGGACTCAAGGATCATTGGACCAAGAAGCCATAAACATATATATGCCCAATAAAAGACCCTTAAATCCATCAACCAAATCCTCAGAGATAAGAGAGAAAGCACTAGATCAACAATTTTAGTAGGTGATTTCAATACACTGCTCTCCAAGAAAATATATCAAAAGTCAAGAAACTCAATATAGAAACTGAAGAGCTGAACAACACAATCAAACAACTCTATCTGACATGTTCAGAGCTCACCAACCAACATAAAAAAGAACACATATTCTTCTCCAAGGCACAAGACTCATACTCAAAAATAGACCACATTCTGAGACACAAGGTAAGTGTGAGAAATTTCAAACATACAGAGGTCATTCAGACCACTTTCTCTTACCACAGTGCCATAAAGCAGGAAATCAACAACAACAAAGAAGAAAAACCACTTGTAGACTCAATAAAATACATCCCCCAATAGAAAGGGTATTAGCCCAAATTAAATAGGAAATTAGGAAGTTCCTAGAAACCAATAAGAACAACAATATAACATACCAAAACTATGTAACGCAGCAAAGGAGGTTATCTAAGTATGGTAGTTATACAGTTTTATGCAAACATAATAAAAGGATGAAGGGGTGAAATCTAGCCTGTCAATCAGTCTGATTGCTCCCTCCTTGTGGGTGTGGCCTTCTCATGAGGATTCTGGGAACTTCTTCTCTCTGGAGGCAGGACACACACTCTCTGCCTTGTCTCCCTGGTGACAAGCCACAGGAAGCCACGTTGATGGCAGCCAGAGCCCTGGAGACGCTTTGACCTCCACTGGATTCCACAAGACTTTCACCCACTGGTCTCTGTACTTCCTGTATGTGGCATCATTGCATGTGTTGTGTGAGTCTGGATTATAGTATCTGACATATGGACTAATTTCGGACTTATGGACTTGATCTGCACTGGGCTGGAATGTTTTCTTCCTTTCTCTTCTTTTCTTTTTCTTTTTTTTTTAGAGTGAGTGAGTCAGTGAATGAGAGAGTGAGTCAGTAAGTGAGTGAGTGAGTCAATGAGTTAGCGAGTGAGAGAGTGAGTGACAGAGTAAGGATGTTTTCTTAATACACAATTACTCTTTAATATAAAACTCTCTCTTACACATATGAGTGTCTCTGGATTTGTTTCTCTAGTCATCCCAGACTAATACACCGAGGTCACTTTATTGCAATAAATGCACACATGAAAAAAAAGGGAGAGAATTATGGTGAGCACCTTAACACAGCATCTCCAGCAGTTAGAACAGAGTCAACAGCATAATCTTTTCAACAACAAAATAAAAGAAATTATAAAAGTTAGAGAGGAGGCAAATGAACTGGAAACAGAAGAATAATGGAAGCAATGAAGACAGTATAAAATTGGTTCTTTGAAATGATGAACAAAACAAAAACCGCTAGCAAACAACAAAGGAAAAGACAGGGCAGACATCAATATGTAGAATAAGAAATGGAATTTGGAAAGTCACAACAGATCCTAATAATAAAAAATTAATTATTCAGGAATATGAACGACTGTATTTCAGCATATTCAATAATTTGGAGGACATGGAAAAATACCTGGAAAATCACACTCTCCCCAAATTGACGCATGTGGACATTAAGAACTTTGACAGATCCATAGTAAAAGAAGCAATAGACAAGGTCATCAAGAAACTCCAACTGAAAATGTCCCGGTCCCAATGGCTTCGCAGGAGAAAGATACCGAGCATTCAGAGAAGAGCCGACACTAATCCTACACTAACTCTTCCAGAACATAGAAGGAGACAGCAAACTCCCAAATTCATTCTATGAAGTGAGCCTAACCCTGATAACAAAAACAGGCAAAGCCCCACAAGGAGAGAGAATTACAGACTGATATCTCTCATGAACGCAGCTGCAAAAATCCTCAACAAAATCTTGGCCAATAGTACCCAGCCACATATCAAAAGAACAGTAAATCATGACCAAGCTGGATTTGTATGAGTCATGCCGGGATGGTTCAACATTCAAAAAAAAAAATGTAATCCACTACATCAGCATGAAAAAGGACAAGATTCATATTATTATATCAATTGATGCAGAAAAAGCATTTAATAATATCCAACATCATTCCTAATAAATATTCTCAAGAAGATAGGATTTGAAGGGAAAATCCT
This sequence comes from Echinops telfairi, assembly GCF_000313985.2. Taxonomy (NCBI): domain Eukaryota; kingdom Metazoa; phylum Chordata; class Mammalia; order Afrosoricida; family Tenrecidae; genus Echinops; species Echinops telfairi. The sequence continues at coordinate 64,193,938 of NW_022103906.1, forward strand.
CAATAATATAAAAAAGCCATATGCAAAAAAAATAGCCAATATTAAACTCAATGGTGAAAAGCTGAAAACATCTCCACATGAATGTCCCTTATCCCCACTTTTATTCAACAGTGTGCTGGAAATCACAGCTAGCACCATAAGACAATACTAACAAATGTAGGTCTGGGTTGAGGTCCCCTGGAGAGGAGGTGGCCCTGTCGAAGGATGACGCGTACTGATGGGAGGGGTAGCAAAGGATATGGAATGGTCATGTTTGGGGGAACATAGGTGCATGTATTTTGAGAGGAGAGGAGGGAGGGCTGACCTCCAGTTGGGGGGAAGAGAGTTTGAGGATGTTCTTGGGAACATTAGGTGGGGAGAGTCTTTAGTGATATGCAGTGTGTGGGCAGAATCGACCTAGGATATCTGGGGGTATTCCAGAATCCCAGGCCAGGTGCTGTGCACTGCTGGGACACTGAATCCTGGATCTTCAGGGTGCATGGCATGCTCCAGAGGTTCCATCAGTAAGACACCATATGGGAACACCACTGGGTAAACTGGGCTCTACCTCAGACATACTTGTAACCTGAGGATTTAAGCCAGAAAATACATGGTGTTTGAGGAAACAGAACACAGCTTTACCAACACCGGTATACTGTTGATTGGTAGACAGACAAGGTCTTGCTACATCAAAGTCCTGTATTTTGTATTAAGATGCGTATTATGACCATTCTGTTATATTTTGTGTATGCTTGCTTATTTTAGGGTGTATCTCAGAGGTGCCTTGACATTGGATGTCTTGAAGCTGTATGATTTGTTTCTGTTTTTGGTAAATAAAACCCAGGGGCATTGAACCTATAGAGTAAGCAAATATAACAAGGGTTTCAGGGAGAGGGAGGATATAAAGAAGTGGGGAGGGGAGATAAGGAGATGAGTTCAAGAAGTCCAGGAAGGAAAAGCATGTTTGGAGACTGATTATGGAAGCAATTTTACAATTGTGTTTGATGTGATTGAATGATATAACATATGTATCAACTCCCAAGTTACAGGAAATTCTTTTTTAAAAAGGGGGTGGGGTGGGGTTAGATCCAGGAATGGGCTTGGGCTCACTCTAAATCCTAGCTCCCACTTAAAAACAATTAGTTCTTACATCGCGGTTCAATACTTGCCCTCAGGAAGGTAATATAGGACATATGGACACTGTAGAAAAATGTGGTGAAGAATTTAGATGGTGCCTGGCTATGAGATAAAATAGCACCTGGGGTCTTAAAGGTCTGTCTACAAACAAGCAGCCATCCAAGTGAGATGTCAACTAAGTCCACATCAGGTACTGAATTATTAGAATCCATATAATCTGAAGTGGAAAGAGGGGTCAGTATCAGAGCCAAAACTGTGAGAAGCTGGTGTGCAGAAGGCGATGGACTACAGTAGGATCCCAAGATTCACTTGTGAAACTACCTAGGAAATAAGCCTCCAAATAACGCCCTCTATCTAAAGTTGAGGGGTGGGAGGAAAGTGCTCACTAAACACAGTGCTTGGAAGAGAGGAGTATGGAAGGTCAAAGGCATGCATTTGGTCTGAACAGTTAAAACACTGTCAGTAGATACTCCCTATGATGTGGTCTGAATATGATCGAGTTTCCAAGATTTTCCGCATTTTTGGTTTGTATTGTTTTGCTTGGTTTTAGTTTCTCCATATCGGAGTGTATCTCAAAGGTGTTATATCAATGGAGGTTACCCTCTACAGCTGTGTTATTTGCTTTTTCATTTTTCAGTATATGAACCCCCAAATTGATGAACCTATTGGTACAGCTAGCAATATATGGAGTTTGGGGGGATGAGGTACACTGGTAATGGATGTGAAAGGATGTCAAGGAGTCTATGCATAAAAAGAATATTTGGTAACAATTGTCCTTTCTACTTGACATGATTGAAATATGGAATGATATAATATGTGTATTCTATATACAGTATATATCAAATTAAAGCAAATTAAAGTCTAACTGTGGTGCTGTGGGTTAGATTTGGGCTGCTAACTACATGTTGGACAGTTCAACCCACTTTTCAGGACTTCCTTTATTAAAGATTTACATTCTCAGAAACCCTGTATACGGTCCCTATGAACCAGAGTTAATTTGATGATTGCTGCTTTTGTTGTGTTTCATGACTTAGAGGATTCCTAGAAATGACTGAGCTTCAAACATTTTTTGAGAAGATTTTGTTCTTTAGAATCAGTTTTTCCACAAACTTTTCAAAGCCCCCTTATATAGGAAACGGATTTAAAGACATACAGAATATAGATAGGTCAAAAACATGCACTGAGACAGAGTAAGGAATAAAAAAAGTTCATTGGGGAGAATTTCTTATGCATTACACTGGGCAAATATACTGGGGAAGAAAAAGTAGGAAAAAACCTCTTTAAAACATTAGAAAGCAAAGATGTCACTTTAAAGTTTAAGGAGTTCATGACACAAACGATGGCCTTTTCTATCTCCTCATCTATATGTATAAGCTAGACAGTGGATAAGGAAGACAAAAGAAATTGATGCATTCGATTGGTAGTGTTGGCAAAGAATAATACATAAATTATGATCTGTAGGAAGAATGTAAAAAGCAGTATTGGAAGAAACACCATTCTTAGTCTGGCATGACTGGCTCATTTACTTTGGACAAGGAATCAGGAAAGATCATTGCTAAATAGAAGAGATGTTTACTTATTTTTGGCAAATGGCCTAAGATTTACGTATCGGGCTGCTCACCCCACGGTCACAGCTCAAAACCACCAGCCACCATGCAGGAGAGGCACAGGATTTAATTACAGTCTCAGAAACACAGGGATAAGTCTATCCTGCTCTGGAGAGTCACTATGAGTCAGAATGGACTCAATGGCAGGGAGTTTTGGGAGAGTCAGCAAAAATAGAATCAGCAAAATAGAGGACAATTTCAATGAGATGGATTGCCACAAGCACAGCAACCATGGACTGAATTTAATATGTGATCAAGACGATGGCACACAACGGGCAATATTCTGTTCTGTGACATATCAGGCAATCATAAATTAAAACAGGTTTGAAAACCACTAGCAACAAAATTAACAATCCACGAGAGAGAACAAAAAGCAGATGTAAGAGCAATTCTCAAACATATGTGACATGCATTTGCCAAAACTTTGCTAGCCTAACAAGGAGTCAGAACAAATACATTCCTTCCTATTGAAAATATTCTCTGAGGTGATGATGGGTAGGTCCTGAAGTGATCTACTTCCTGAGGACCTTGCTAAGAAAAGAGTTATCATATGCGTTAGGCTAGGTTGTGTAGAGAAACAAATCCAGTGTCACTCATCTGTGTATAAGAAAGATCTTTGTAGCAAGAAGTCATTACATAGCAAGAGGCATCCCAGCCTAGTCCAATTCAAGTTCATAAGTCTGGTGCTAGTCCATAAGTCCCTATTCAGACTCATGTAGCCCTGTGCCAGTGACATAGCATGTTGAACTGGGAAGCAGGAATACAGCAGGCAGGTAGGTGCATAGTCATGTGGATCCAAAGTCGGAGAAAACAAGGCAGCGTGTCAACAGCACTCAGGAAGATGGTGAAGTAGAAAAGAAGCAACTCGCAGAGTCGCTCACTCTCCTACAAAAAGTCACACCACCCAAGAAGTGTCAGTAAGCTACCACTTGATGGACAGATTTAATTCTACCCCTAGCAAGGAATGTCCAGTTGACAAAATCATCTACCACACTTCTGATCACATGGCTTGTACAGTTATTCTTGGCTGCCACTTCAAAACAGTACGTGATCTTAATTAGAAAGTTCTATGATAACTGAAGTGCGTTATAGAGCTCTGGTGGAGATGTCGGGTAAGCATTAAACAGCTAACCACATGGTCTATGTGATGTATACACCAGCAGTGTGGTGAAGCAGATCCTGAAGAAACTTCAAGCTCTAGCAACATGATCCACAGGTTGGCCTGGTAGTGTAGCTCACACATTGAGGCAGAGAACTGCAGCAGCATGCTCCCATCACCAGAGAGCAAGAGAGAGGGGGTGGCCCTTGCCAAGCCATTTATCTCTTTGCCCTCCATTGAAAATGCAACCTGATTAATCCCACATGATCCTATTGGCCAGGTTAGCACAATATACCTAACTATCACAGGGCTCTTACATATCTTATAACAATCCAAACATTTTAACAAGTACACCTGTATGTATTTTGCCATCATTATGAATTGTGTGCATTTTAGTTTATCCTATTAGGTACCAATTTTATTTTTATTATTATTTTGTTTAAAAATTATATATGGCTAAAGAGTTGTGTAAGAGTGTCAGGTTGACAAGGGGTGGTATGTGGCAGTTACATAATCTCCTGTCAACTTGTGAAGGGGTGGATTCTAGCCTGTCACTCAGGTCATAGCCAGTAAGGCCTCTGTGTGGGCATGACCTTCTCCTGAGGCTTCTGGGACCTCTTGTTTTCCTCCCTGGAGGTGGGACACACACACTCTCCCTCAGAGGCATTCCCACTGACAAGCCACATGTAGCTACACTGATGGAATCAAAGCCGTGGAGATGGAGGAACCATGTGCATACCCATGCCGGCACAAGATGCTTCCACCACCTCTATCTGAATCAATAAGACTTTCCATGAACTGGCTTGTGATATTCCTGTATTTGGTGTCATTGCATGTGTTGTGTGAATCTGAAGAGGAATTTATAGACTGGTATCAGACATATGTGCTAATATCGGACTTAAGGGCTTGATCTGGGCTGGGTTGGGATATTTTCTCAATATACAATTCTCTTTTCTATACACATATGAGTTTCTTTCTACACACATCTGAGTTTCTATACACGTGTGTTATGTACATATGAATGTCTCTGGATTTGTTTCTCTGGTGAACCCAGACTAACATAATAAACAGCTTCAAATATGCAGGTGACACAACCTTGCTCAGTTAAAGCCAAGGTGACTTCAAACATTTGCTGAAGAATATCAAGGACTGCAACCTTCTGAATGGATTTATTGCAACTCAATGTACAGAAAACCAAAATCTTCACAACTGGGCAAGAGACAACATTGTGATGAATGGATACAATATTGAAGTGGACAATGATTTCACAACCATTGCTCAGTAAAGTAACTGATAATACATCAAAGGATGTATTTCATTTGGCAAATCTGCTGAACAAGATCTTTTTTAAAGTGCTGAAAAACAAGGACGTTACTTTGAAGACTAAGGCAGGCCTGACCCAAGCCGTGATATATTCAGTCTCATCATATGCATTTGAAATTTGGACAATAAATATGAGACACCTAAAAGGAACTGATACATTTGGAATATGGTATTAGTGGAAATATGAAAGTGCTTTGAATTGCCAGAAGAACAAAGAACTCTATATTGAAAGAGAGGCAGCCAGAATATTTTTTAAAAGGGACATGATGAGGCTTAGTATGTGACTTAGTTTCATGTACTTTGGATCTGTTATCAGGAGAGATCAGTTCCTGAAAAAAGACATCACACTTGGTTAAATATAAGGTGAGGGAACAAAACAGGCAGCACATCAAGGAGATGTCTACCATATGGGCTCAAACCAAATGACAATTGTGAGGGCGGTGCAGGAGCGAGCAGGGTTTTGCTCTATTGGGCATAGTATCCTATGAAGCTGCATCAACTTGAAGGGATCCCATTATGGGTGCATTAAACTCTTCAAACAACTTTATGCCATGCTTTCTTTTAATCATAGATATTGATCCTCACTCCAATGTTATAGATGGTTGTATCAGATATGAACCCCTTACAATAAAGTGGGTAGAAAGATATGGTTTGTAGCTTTCCTAACAATATTTGGACAGTCAGAGTCTTAAAAACATTTGCTCTCCACTTAAGGCCCAGCTCTGAGAATGATGAGGACAAGGAATGTGCAAACGTGCTTTACACAATTGATGTAATGGATTGTAAAAAGAGTTGTATGAGCCCCCAATAAAATGATTATAAAAAGAGTGTCCTTAAACAAGAAAATAATGTCTGCTTTTAGTTTTAGAATGTAATAACATCAAAAAAGAAAGGTAGAATCACCCACCAATATGGCAACTAAATTGTTGGTTTTTCTATAACTTGTACAGATAAACTAAAAACAGGATGATGGCTAGTCTTTAAAGCTCTGTGGGATGGCGTCAAGGACACAGTGCTTGAAGAAAGCAAATGGTCATTAAAAGGGCAAGAAAGAAAGTGTCAGGAGAGCCTCTGAAACTTGATCTTAGTTATAGAGAGTAAACTGTTATTTCTCACTATCATTACATTATTGAGACACAATGCCTAGTTGTTAGAATCTATATTTTATGAAAGATTAAAAAGGATCTGGAAAAATATCCAGAGGCAATATAATAAAATAGCTAACAATCTGGCAAACAAGATTTAGATGTACAGTATAAATAGAAGGTGTCTAGAGGTGAGAGGAATTAGATAGCGATATTTATTAGAATTTTTTGTAAAGTACATGAAGAATTACTGTGGTAGGATAATGCTATTTTAACTATATTATATGAGGAAATGGGACAAAAATCCATGGATTTATATGATATTAGGAAAAATCGAGACACAGGAAGGTAGTAAGAACAATTCCATCATTAGAAAGCATAGGTTAGAGGGAATCATCTATAATTATTTAATTATAACAGCATTTCATAATAAGAGATTGTGTAAAGGAAATTTCAAGTCGTTTTTAATGGTTCTAAAGCACTAAAAATCTTTATCCTCATTACTCCTCTTATTTAGATTACATACTCATAATGTATTATGACTGTTTTATATCCCTGGAAAGAAAATCTACCCCAAATAATTAAAAATATCTCAACATCTCATTGAATATACCTATTGAATTGTGTCCTAGACAGTGAACTACCCTTTATGGTCTCAGCTTAGGGGTTTCTGAGTGAACTAAATATGCAATGTCTCTTTAAAATTTTCCATATTTAGAGCGTATAAATTAAGATTTAACACCTTCCTAGATTAATCATTTTTTATTTCGAATACTAACACCATCTATTGTAGCAATCCTGATAAAGCAAGATGGACCCCACAGAAATTTTGGTTCAGAGATCAACAATGACTTCAAACACATCCACCAAGGGTATCTGAAAGGTATACATTACTTACAGGTGAGGCTTCCTTAAAATAACAGAGCAGGTTTCAAAGCTGTCTAAAATGGCTTGGGAAACAAGGGAGGAGACTCTATTGGATTTGTATTTGGTTGGGAGATGGGATGATGTGCGTTCACATGAGTGAGGGATCAAGCACTGGGGTCATTTGACTAACCTTGTGGTCTCAAGGGGTCTCCTTATCAGCTTGCCCCGATGTGGAACACCAGCAGATGATTCAATGCTGCCAACAGTCAAACGTCAAAACATAAAGTAACACTCTCTTATTATACTACCCCAGACATCCTCAATTCTATTTGACTTATAATTCTCTGATTTCACAACTGCATATTTAGGAATGTTTTTCTCTGCATTCTTCTGAAAACAGATCTCCCTTATCCAATGGGGAACTTAGATATTCCTCCGAATGCTCCATCTGCTTACTCTTTCTTGGCTTTTTCTCTGTTTCTTGTGATAGAAAAAAGTGCAAGTTCACCAAATACTTCTAGAAACTGTGTTCCAGACATGAGTAGAAGTATATTTCTTGGTCCTCCTGTGGGTGCATAGGATCTAGTGAATAGCTCTGGATAATACATTGTTAGCAAAAATCAAGCATTGCCCTACTAGGTCATACATATAGCAGTCAGAGTAATATCTAAAGAGTTTTCTCTTTCACTGTTACTTTTGGCAACTGATAGGAGTCCTGCTTTGCCATTGGTATGGCAACTGGCAGTAGCTGGTTATGTAAGTTCAGCAGTTTGAGACCACCAGCTGTTCCACTGGAGGAAAGTGAGACTTTCTCTTCCTGTAAAGAGTTACAGCCTCAGAGTTGGAATCAACTCAATGGCAGTGAGTTTCATTTTTGTGTGTGTGCAACTGGCAACATGCTAATAGGAGTTGCTCTAAAAGATCGTGCAATCTCTTAGTGGCTAAAATAGCAAGGCACTCACTCCATGAGCCATTGAAAGACATATAGTGTGAGCAAGTTATAAACCTTTGTATGTGAAGCCATGGAAACTTCCTTTATCTCAAGTAGCAAGTGATAGTCCTCCTGAAGTTACATTACTTGCCCAGAAGCTTCTTACACACTCCACCCACTTTGACATGTGCTTTCCTCCTTTGGAAATGTCTTTGCACTGTTGCCTGAGAGCTTGCGTATGAACATGATCACCTTCAGAGCACAACTGATATAGCTCTTCTATAACTTTTTTGAGGAAGTATACTTACTCAGACTAAGAAGCTGGAAATTTCCATAATACTGTCAGTATCTGACCTTAGGCCTACATTAAATAGTAATGGAATTCACTGCAAACTATTATTTTTTAAACCATGAGTATCATAAATTAATACATTTTAGTATCATATTTAAATTATTATCCTTTTAATCAATTTATTGATCATTCTTTATTCAGCAATCAACAAATAACTATTAAGTGAATTATATGTGTAACACTGATCTGGGTGCCAGAGATACATCATTGGATAAAACAGGTATTATTTCTAGTCCCATGAGAGTAGAGACAGCCAATTGAATCAAATAATAATAACTAAGAAAAAAGACTTAGCAAACTGTCTGTTTCAAACCCAGGCTCCCTTATCTACAAGTCATGGGCAGATATCAATCTCTCCTATGGCACATTGTAATCTACTGTAAAATGAGGATTTAGTAATCTGTAAATATCCTTATATAAGGTCTATGTAAGGATGTTTAATATATAAACATCTGTCAAAACTAAACCTGGGACACTAGAAATGCACAATAACTGTTAGTGGGGATGGTGTTGATTATGATTCTAATTATATATAAAATGTGTCCTCAGTTAAGATGAATTCAATTTAAGCACTTAAATCCCCTGTCATTGAGTTGTTTCCACTTCATAATGACCCCATCCTGAGCCGTTAACAGAGCAAAATAGCTCCTAGGGTTTCCAAGACTGATAAGCTTTACAAACACAAACAACCTCCTGTTTAACTGTAAGGTAAATTTGAACTGCTGACCTTGTGGTTAGCAACCCAATATGTAGCCCACTAAATCACCAGGCTTTCTAAAGCACTTACGGAGTATTTTAAAAATAAACTAAGTAAATTCTAAGTAGATAAAATTTATATCTCTCTATCTATTGTCAGCAAACTAACTTTATTCTACAGGCAATGGGGACTCCATGCATGTTTTAAAAATCACTTTTTTCTCTCTTCATGGTTTTTTGTGCATTATAGAAAAGTGAAAAGCAAAGAACAAAATCAAAGAACACAAAAGGCATCTGTATCAGATCATAATGTAATGTAATATACCATCACATCACATCACTACACAACATAACATTACATAATATAATATAAAATAATAATAATGAGTCAGCATATTATATTCTTGCTTCTTTAAGCCGATCATGTTTAGGCAGAGGTCTGGTGGTTTCAAGAACAGAGTCATGTTTCTGTGGGGATAGCATTTCTGGCAGGGACATTAGTAAGTGCTCAGGGTATTATTTGAGTATTTCAGAACAAAAAGAAGGTTAGTGTTGCAGAGGAGTATGTGAATGGTGCAAATGTGGCTCACATAGTCTGAAAGATTGGAAACCACCCACAGGAACCTCAGAAGAAAGTCCTGGTCATCTAGTTCCAAAATGGTGTTGTTGTTCAGTATCATTGGGTTGGTTCGGACTCATAGAGACCTTCTCCACAACAGAAAAAACTACCTGGTCCTGCTCCATCCTCAAAACTGTTCCTCTGACTGAGTCTGTTGCTGCAGACATGGTGTCAGCTCATCTCCTTGAGGGCCTTCCCCTTTACCTAATATGATGTCCTTCTCAGGGACTGGTCTCTCCTAATAACCTGTCCAGCATATGGAAGAAGAAGTCTCACCATCCTTGTTCTAAGGAGCACTCTGGCCTTATTTCTTTCAACACCGATCAGCTTGTATTTTCAGCAGTCCATGGTGCTTCCCCTATTCTCCTCCAGCACCACAATTCAAAGGCATCAATTCTTCTACTTTTCAATATCCAACATTTCACATGCATATGAGGTAATTGAAAATACCACAGGTTAGGTCAGGGGCACCTCAGTCCTTAAAGTAACATCCTTGCTTTTCAAAAAGATGTCTTGTGCAGCAGAGTTACCTAATGTAATATATCTTTTGATCTCTTCACTGCTGCTTCCCTGAGTATTGATTGGTGATCCAAAGAAGGCAAAATTCTTGACAACTTCAACCTTTCTCCATGTATTATGATGTTATATATCGATCCAGTTGTGAGGATTTTGTTCTTTTTAAAATTGAGTTGGAATACCAAAAAAAAAAAAAAAGATAAAATTGAGTTGTAATCCACACTGAAGGCTGTAACCCTGGATCTTCATCAGCAAGTGCTCCAAGTCCTCCTCACTTTCAGCAAGCAAGATGGTGTCTTCTGCATGTCAAAAGGTTTTAATAAGCCTTCCTCCAAACCTGATGCCATATTCTTCTCGATATAAATCCGCTTCTCTGATTATTTTCTTAACATAATGAGATACTAAGTATGGGGAGAGGATACAACCCTGACAAAGACCTTTTCTGATTACAAACCATGCAACATTCACTTGTTCTGTCTTCACAACTGCCTGCTGATCCATGTACAAGCTCCGCGTGGGCACCACGAAGTGTTTCCATATTTCTCAAGGTTATACATAGTGTGTTATCATCTACTAAAAATCTATGGCACACAGTAATTGCTGGCAGTCACAGTCAATTCAATGGCAGTTTTCCTTCCCCTTAATGAAATAGATACAGCAGAATAAGTATTAGTATCAAATAAGACGTGCAAATTAAAATGCAGTCCAAACAGATGATAAGTTTAATTTACCAATGATTGTAAATTAAAACTAATGAAATAGAAATATTTAGAACCACTTTTTGAGATTGGACTTTAATATTTTCTAGAATAAAAGGATATTTCAAAGGGATAACTCAATATATTAAAAAACTTTTTATTCAAAATACAATGTAGTTTTCACCTTCAGGGACTACCCTGTGACCCCATCGTCAACCCGGCCACGGGGTCACAGGTCACTTGAAACATGGCTAGTCTAGAGGAGGAAATAAATTAATTTTACTGTTATTTTAATTAATTTAAATTTTAAATTTAAATGCAGCATGTGGCTAGTATCAACTGTATTACACAGTATAACTTAAAATAAAAAATGTTTTCATTTTATTGAGGGCTCTGACAATGCTTATTACAATCCATACATTAATTGTATCAGGCATATTTGTACATATGTTGACATCATTCTTTTCTAGACAGTTACTTTCTATTGGGTCCTTGGCATCAGCTCCTTTTTCCACTGGACCTCCATCCCCCACCCTCATGACCCCTTGATAGATTATAAATTATTATTTTCATATCTCACACTGAACACTGTCTCCCTTCCTCCATGGTTTCTGTTGTTCTTTCCTCTGTGTGGTTGTGTGTTGATGATTGTGATCAGTTCTCCCTTCTTCCCCTCCTGTCCTCCCTTCCCCCTTCCCCTCTTGTATCTCACTTCCCATTTCTGCTCCTGGGTTGCGAGTGTCCCGAGCTCTTACCTCTTATCTACACCTGTGTACATGTTCTGGTCTAGCCGACGTGAGAGTCATCACTGGGGTCATGGTGGTGCAGGGTGAGGAAGCCCCAAGGAACCAGAGGAATATTGTTACACAGAATAACCTTAGGCCTCAGAAGTCTAATAATTTTTCAATAGCAGACAAGTGATCACCAATAGACATCAAAGAGCCATACAGATGAGCCATGCTACTGGAAATCTGAGTGGATTCCCTTGTATCTGATGCTGGGATTGTTCCTAGAAAACATATTGTCAAAGACTTCCAGACACCCACTGTTGCTTCATCGGATTCTACTTTAGCTCTGAAAATAGCTGTGTGCAAAATGTGTCATTAGGAAGTTTTATGATACTTGTACCCTAAAAGATGATGGCAATATTGACTGAAGTCTGTCCCATGTCTTCTAAAATTGTCACTAGTGGAAAATATAACAGTTTGAAAGTTTATATTTTAATGACAAGTTGATATTGGAAGCAGTCATGTATTTATTTTAATAAATGTCAACTCGTCTTTTTCTGAGGCGACACCGCTCATAGCAGGCAGTGCACTGAGCCGCTAAACCCAAGGTCAATAGTTTGGGCCAACCAGTTACTTTCCATGGAAAAGCCGAGACCCTTCTGCTCTCAGAAATACTCAAAAGTCTCAGAAACACGGGTAAGCCAGTCTGCTCAGTCCACAGTATTGTTGTCCATAGGAATAGAGGCAAGGAAAGCGAATTTGAAGTTTAAGTCTCTTTCTAGTACTATCTTATCTGAAATAATTATTGATATATATTAAAATATTGTACCTTGCCTTACAATAATTAAAGATAAGTAAATATGGAAGAGAATCGTGTTCATGTGTATTATAATGTTGACTTATGGAACTCAACAGTAACATTTATTGCTGACACACAATGCAATATGAGAAATAAATAAAATATTTCCATTATTTAATAATTCTTTTAGATTTACATTATACTCTATTCTTTCATTTATATTTCCCACTGAGTGTAATTTAGCCCTTTTTTTTTCTTCTCATCATGCTGTGCTGCTTTCAGTATAGAATGAAATGTAGCCACTAGTCCTTTGCTGCCTAAAACTCTATAAAACACCACTCTACAAGCAGGCTTATTAATAAGTGCCCAAGATAAGCTTATATGAATATTTCCATGCTTGCTCCCCAAGAGTGAATATTTACATGAAACATTTCATGAAAGCCAGTCATATTCCGGTTAAGACTGAGAGACAGAGTGGTCAGAGACATGAATGAACACACATTCAAGTACACCTCGGGATGGGCCGGTCGTAAGCTCATCAGTGGGGGGAGTGTAATTTGCTATTTAGTATCTCCATTTGGCTTGAAAACAACAAAAAAGCAAGCAAAATATGTTCTGTTACACTTATATAATCATCAGAAGCTATTAGAACATTTCTATATAAAAACCTGACAAAGCCAACTCACTGCTGTCAAGTCAGTTCAGACACAGAGCCACTCTATGGGACTCAATGAACTCTTGCACTGGACTGGAGTATGCGCTGCAAATA
>NW_022103906.1:64210241-64216093 GCF_000313985.2 Echinops telfairi
AAGTTGAACAGACTGAAGAAAAAAAATCAAGCCTCAAGAAGAAATATTGAACAAAAATAAACAAAGATTGAACAATGAAGAAAGCAGTGAAAGATGATGTAAAAGATCGTGTAATATACAGTCTCTACACCAAACAGAACTGGTCAAGAGTCAACCACTTCTAGGGAGAGCATGATCAAACACCTATGGCAATGAAAGAAGCCCAAGCTACACTGAAGGCATTAGCCAAAAAACAGGACGGAATGAATTGGTGAAATACCGATCAAAATTTTCAATAAGCTGAATAAGTACTGGAGGTGTTCATTTATCTTTGCCTAGAAATCTGGAAAACAGCTATATGATCAAAAGATGTGAAGCGATCCATTTTTCGCTCATTTCAAAGACAGAAGAGTCAATAGAATGCAAATATTACCAAATGATCCCACTAATATCACATGCAAATAAATGGATACTAAATGTTAAAGCAGTCCCCTGCCAGTGAGCTGACAGAGGTCAAGTTAGATTCAGAAGCAGATGTGCATGAAGGATAGCATTGCTGATGGGTCTTGGCTGTATGCAGAGAGGGCTTTCTTTGTGTTCTATTGTCTATGCGAAGGCATTTGACTATTTGATCATAACAAACTATGGATATCGTTGAGAAGAAAGGAAATACCAGAACGTTTCATCTTGCTTAGGTCAACTTGTACATGGTTCAAGTTGCTGTGTTAATGTTCACGTAGTACAGTTTCTTGGATTATTTGCTCAGCATAAAGAGTGACTAAGTATGATGAAAGGCTAGAACTCTGGCACGTATGAGTCCATGTTCTGTTCACACAAAACATGGATGATATTAAGAAAAAGAAGAATAGAATATGTAATTGTGCTCATGCAGAACCCATACACAGACCAAGGCAGTCATCCAAACAGAACTAGGGAATACTGTGGTTTAAAATCAGAATTGTTATCTGTCAGATTTATATCTGTTCACAATACTTAATCTGTACTTAATCAGTCTATGCAAATGATTTGAGGGTATGATTTGCAATTCAGTGTAAAGAAAAATCCTCCCAACTGGAATGATAGACAGTATCATGTTAAATGGAGAAAAAGAAAGGAAAAAAAACTAAGGTTGACAAAGATTTCCTTTTGCTTGAATCCACAATCAGTGTTCAAGGAAGCTACAGTCAAAAGTCAAATTATGTGTTGCACTGGAAAAATCGGTTGCACAATACCTCCTTAAAGTGTTGAAGAGGAAGAATATAATTGTGAGGACTAAGGTGTGGCATTTTTAATCACCAGTTCATATTTATGTCAAATTTGGACAATGGGAGAAGGAAGAAATTTGAGTTACGATGTGGGTGAGGAGTACTGAAAACGCCAGGCACTGTCAGAAAAGCAAACACGCCTGCCTGACAAGTTCAGTGAGATGTGTTTCTGCTTCAGAAGGCTTCGTCTCATGTACTTTGTACCTGTTATCAATGAAGAGCAGTCCCGGAGAAAGACATCATGCTTGGTGTGTTAGCCCGGGCAGACTAGAAAAACAAATCCATAGAAACTCATACATGTACAAGAAAGAATTTTATATACAAGAGCAGTTGAACATTGAGAAAACATCCCATCCCTGTCCAGATCAAGTCCTTAAGTCTGATATTAGCCCATATGTTCAATACCAATCTATAAAGTCCTCTTCAGACTCACGAAACACATGCAATGACACTGAGTGCAGGACGATCACAGGCCAGTGGGTAGAAAGTCTTTGGATCCAGTGGCGCTGTAAGCATCTCAGGACTGGCAGGTGTCTCCACGTGGCTTGTCCAACACCCAGGGCTGCATCAGTAGGGCCATGCGGCTTCTCCTCAGGGAATGTCTCGCAGGAAGTGAGCACAGAGAGAGAATATCTCCCACCTCCAAGAAGGGATACTGGTTTTCCCAGAATTCTCAGGAGAAGGCCATTTGCACACAGAGGCCTCATTGGCTATGACCCAATTGACAGACTAGACACCACCTCTTCACTCTTAATCCTCAAACTGACAAATGATTCTACAACTACCACACTGGGTAACCTAGAGGATCAGGTAAAACGTTAAGACGCTCTATAATAGGCATTGATAAAATGGCTTCAACAATTGCCCCAAACAATTATGAGTCGGACAGGACTGGACAGTGTTTCATTCCATTTTACATAGATATTGTCACTGTGAGTTGGAATCTACTCAAAGGCAGCTAACAACAAGAATAACATGGACATATCTAGATATGTGCAATCCTTACATATACAGAATTTGTCTACACACATTTATATCTTATCATATTGACTTATAAACTACTGGGATTTCCCCCTTACATTCAATTATTTCCTGTATCATTATTGCTTATCATAGTCTCTGGACAATGAAGGGTAATCAATTAATGCCTTCTATGAATGGTTTAATAATGCAGTTACATCAATGAATGCTTATACATTATAACATTCTAGTATATACAAATGATTTCTTCTTCAATTCCTTAAAGCTGATAACTGACATTAACTCATGTTGAAGTTTGATGCCAAATACAAGTAAAACTTCATGATCCTGGATATTTTTTTTAACTCTCTGTGACTTTTATTTCAGAAATAATTTCTCTCAGGACAAGGCAGATTTAAACTGGATATGAATAATCAATCTTATTTCCTTATTAATCTCAGAGTTTAAAATGACTATAGTATTGCAAAAGCAGTGAAGCTGGATTAAATTGTAAATAAGCTCACCTAGAATTTTTTTTTTAAATTTGTATCAGAGGGTGAACATAACGAACAAACAAAATTACTAAATTTTTTCAAAAAAACATGCTTTCTATAATTACTAGTATTTGAATCACTTTATTTAGGCATGTTCAAAATTTGTTCAAATGGAACAGGTTTTTTAGTGGTGTGTGCTGTTTATTTTTATAATGAAATATATCAACAGACTCATTTTTCTGGCAAAGCCTTTTCCCTTACTGAAAGGTTATGAGTGGATGCGTTTTGGATTAACTGCAGGACTGAGCTGTTTCAGAAAATTACCTTCATTTTTGGCTGACATCCCAGGAGTATTGGCATAGTTTAATGACATTGTTGTACATGGGCTACCCATATTTTTCATGATCAACAATTCTAGCACCTTTTAAAATGTCCTGTTATGCTTATCTTACTAGAATAGCAGTTATGCTTACCTTACTAGAATAGCAGAACATTTTTAAAGTTTACAAAATTTATTTTGCCTTTTTTGAGTGTTCTATTAATATACATATAATACTTTACTACCTCAATCATTTTCCAATAATCTACTTATGAAAAGAGAGCCCACTCCTTTTTCTTTACAGATTCGATTTTATCTTGTAATGTTCTGATGTGATTTTTCTTTGGTAATCTGTCTTATTTTTGAAATTCTTCCCATGTACATAGAATTCAAGGTTGTAGGTCATAGTTTCTGTTAACAACTAAGAGAGGGAAAGAAAGAAAAAGAGACTTTTTGCCAGGCCATTGTCTCGATCAATAGTGTGTAGACTTGAACCTCCAAGATTTTGGTGTGCAGCAAAGTGCTTAACCTTTTGTACCATCTAGCAACTCCATATGGAGAGAACACCCGGTGATCAGGTCAATACTGACTCATAGTGACTCCAGTGGTTGGGGGAGAACTGCCCTTGTAACGTATCCATACTGTAACAGTTTGCTAGAGTAGAAAGCCCTGTCTTCAGCCCATACTGCAGGCTTTGGGGATCACTGCTGAGCTTGAGCATCACAGCCCAATGCAAAACCACTAAGCCACCAGGGACCCTCATATTGAGTGTAAGCCTATGTTAATTTACTGGGAATTCTCACTCAACTCTAGTTTTTGTTGAGACCTGTGACTAAGCGTCATATGTTTTTGTGTCTCTACCTTCCCTCCAAAATGGTAAATGTTTTTTCTGATTGATAAAGGTCAAATGAAACAAACATTATTTTTCCTCCAGTTAATTTCCTATGTGAGAAATTACAAGTAACGTATTTCTAACAGTGACGTAAACTACATTACATTTGTTGTCTCAGGTGTTGGAAGAGAGTTTTATTCTTGAACTTCCTGATCTCTTGCTCTAAATTTATATGTACTCACCCATGTAATTTGATTTACACTTTATTCATGAACCAATGTTACAGAACTATTTTAAAATTACCCTTAACCATTTCTTTTTTTCTGTATATCTTCTATCTGTTGGGCTAACTGATGTCAACATTTTCCCATAACTAGCAGGAAGTGAAGGAATATAAAGAGCAGTTGCCAGAGCATGTCTCAGATCACAGTGTTAGGCCTGACAGTCTTAAGCAACTAGTTTCCATCATTTGAAGTTTTGGAACTCTGTAGCATTCCACTCAGATGATAAATCATTCTTGTATACATGAATAAACACTACAGTGGATAATAAGAACTGTTCTGGTCTAGGTTAAAATTGATAGGAGTACCCTTCATATATGCTCCAGGAAATTCCTAAATGTCAAAATTTGCTCTACACTGAGCAGGTAAAGCTGAAAGCCCCTGCATATAGATATTAGGAAAGGCTTTTATAAGTATTAAAAATCCTAATTTGTGGCCATATTCATAACATCTTATATCATCTAATTGAGATGTGTGTTAGTATGGGTGGACTAGAGAAACAAATTCATAGAGACTCATATGTGTATAAGAAAGAGGTTTATATACAAGAGTAATTGGACTTTGAGAAAACATCCCAGCCTAGTCAAGATCAAGTCCAGAAGTCCGATATTAACCCATATGTCCCATGCCAATCTATAAAGTCCTCTTAAGACTCCTGAAACACATGCAATGACACCAAATGCAAGAAGATCACAGGCCAGTGGGTTAGAAGCTTTCTGGATCTAATGGTGCTGTAAGCTTCTCAGCACTGAAAGGAATCTCTATATAGCTTCTCTGGCTCCACAGGTCTGGTTGCATCAGGGTAGGCCCATGTGGCTTCTCCAGCTCCCAGGGCGTAGTGCCAGGTGTCTTGTCAGTAGAGAGTCTCCGAGGGAGTGAGGAGACAGAGAGAAGTGCCTCCTGCCTCCAAGAAGGAAATACCAGAGTTCACAGAATTCTCAGGCAAAGGCCATGCCCACACAGAGGCCTCATTTTCTAGATCCTGATTGGTAGACTCCACCCCTACACTCTTAATCCTCAAATTGACACCAGATTATGTAACTACCACAAGTAGTAAGCATAGGTTTACTATTTATGTAGACTTTTCCCCCATTGTACATGGACATAAATATTAACCAATTCTAATCTTGGAAGGCATAAAAGACTCAAAGATTATAAAAGCTAGAAAGTGATAGGCAGACAACTAGCTTCGAGTCAGTGACAAAAAGACTGTAGAAGTGTGAACAGGAATATAAATCAAGTGATAGAACATAAGGAGTCCACATTCGATGCAACCAGGGGGTAACAAATGTGTACTCAAACCTTGGGACCAGATCCAGTATTACCCCTAATGTGACTTGATCCAAAGGAACATGTTTTGCAAACCCAGCCTAAAGGTCAAGCAAGTTATTTGATTAGCAAACCAAAGGTTTGTTCCCTTCCCTCCTGCCCTGCCCTGCCCTGCCCTGCACCCCCTCTCCCCAGCCCTCCCTTCAAAGTTCCTCCAAGCCCCTTTCCCCCTCCCCTCCACTTCCTTCCTCTGCCCTCCCTTTCCCTTTTCTTTTCTCTCTTCTTTTTCTCCAGCCTTCCCTCCCTTCCTCACTCTATTCCCTTCCTGCTCTTCCTCCTCCTCCTCCCCCCACCTCCTCCTCCTCCTCCTCCTCCTCCTCCTTCTTCTTCTTCTTGTCTTTTCTTCTTCTTCTTCTTCTTCTTCTTCTTCTTCTTCTTCTTCTTCTTCTTCTT
>NW_022103906.1:64216400-64255720 GCF_000313985.2 Echinops telfairi
TCTTCTTCTTCTTCTTCTTCTTCTTCTTCTTCTTCTTCTCTCTCTCTCTCTCTCTCTCTCTCTCTCTCATTCACATCTTTGATGTTTCCAAGGAACGCTGTTGGCATAGTGGGTTATACACCTGTTATGTCATAGTTTGTCTTGTGTTTGGGTGATTTTTCATAGGGTGTGTATATTTTTATTGATTATGGGTTTATTGTGATTGAGTGCGGTTTCCTCAGCATCCTGGTACAAGTAATAGTGACGTGTGGACTGCAGACCTGTATAGAGATAGCTGGTTCTGTCTAGTGATGTGAAATAAGTCCAATAGGAGCTGGAAAATATATGGAGGTGCAATGGAGAAAAGGAGAAACAACGTGGGTGGGGAAAGGGAGTGGGAAGAAGAGAGAGACTAAATTAAACTAAAATAATGACAGTAATAATAAGCAGCTTGACCTAACAGATTTGCAAAAATAATTGGAAAATATACTTTGACATGGATAATCAGAATGAATAGGTTTCATGGAAATTATCCCATGAGGAAAAAGACAGAGCAGAAAGAGATAATGGGAGGTTGTGTGGGGCAAAGGAGTTAGAAAAGAGACAAAAGACTCAGGTGTGGCTTGAGTTCGGGTGCTGAAGTTTTGTTACTGTGGTATGTGAATTTGGACATGTCTGTGTGCTCAAGGAAAAGGGTGGGGAGGCCTTGTTTGGATGGGGTACCCAAACTGCCTGTTTCTGCCTGCCATAGGGATGTATATTCTAGGGAGGGGAGGGCCTTACCAAAAGAGGACACTGAATGCAGACGTGCAAGAGAATTAAGAAAAATACATGTACATATATAAAAGTATTGTCATAAAATCATGTAAAAATATTATACAAAAGTACAAAAATTGAAGAAAATAAAATCGTGTTAAAAATGAAACTGCCTCATTTTGTGGGGATCCCTGCACTTTTGGTAGTGTAATTGTGTGCACATATGCTGCACGGACTGCTGAGGCATGTAATGAGGGAAGACACTGGAGAGTAAAGCAGGAAAGAAGAAAAAATGGGGGTGCATTGACAATTAGTATAGCTTGGGTGGTGAGTATAGCTGCACTAGGCTGCCCACATGATTGGCTATTCACCAGAGTGCAGACAGACGAACGATGTAAGAGGTTTGGCTGGCTGGGTTGCCTTAGGGGCCGAGGAAAGGCAGCTGAGCCTAGGATCGTGGCTCCCAGAACTGGCTTTTTGTCTTTGGTCAACTGTAAATGGATCTGTCAGCACAGTTTGCTGTTCTCCCATTTTAAGAACCTTGGGTCTACTTAGTTTTTAAACTGAATTCCTTGCTGCCAGGAAATGTGGACTATTCCTATTATTGGATTCTCTCTGATAGTTGCTGAAGAGCTCTTCCCTTGTTATCTGTTAACCACGTTATTCCACATTATTCTCTTCTGTTTTCTTTTACGGAGAGGAGTGAAAAAGGTATAAAGAGCCATGGAGGTGTGTCAAGATTATTGTGGTATTGCAATGTGCTTTGAAATTGAGAAATGTGAGCTGTTTTATGTTGTTATTCTTCTTCAGCCTTGCTTTGGCCATCTAGAGCCCCCTTCAGTTCTCTGTATGCATTTAAGGGTTGTTTCTTCCATTACTATAAAAGATATTTGGGTTATTATAGTTATTAGATTGATTCTATGGGTTGTTAGAGAAATATTGACATCTGAACAACTAGTATTTCAATCCATGAAGCACAAATACTCTTTCATGATTTAGGCCATCTTTAATTTATTTCATTAATGTTGTCTAGTTTTCAGTGTACACTCTTTTTATTCTTGGTTAAAATGCATTTTTAGGCATTTTGTTACTTTGGATATGCAAAACGAGAGCAACTAATGGTAATCCATATTTATTTTAATCAATATCAAGATTTTGCTTATCATAGGAATTTATCTGCAGAGAAGGGGCAGCCTATAATTTAGTGAAAACAGTGAGAGCTGTATATCTGATACACTCTTGTATATGGGACTTATAAAGAACAACTACAAAAAAATACCCTAAAATGTGGCCAAAAGACTTGACTAGACATTTTACAAAGGGAGAATAAGCACAGGAAAAGATACTCATCACCATTAGTCCTTAAGGAACCACAAATCCAAATCAAAATCAGAAAGTACTTTGCAACACTTAGATGAATATGATAAAAATGAAAACAATGTAACATTATACAATAACAAGAATATGGAGAAATCAACATATTCATATATTGCTGGTGAAATTTTAAAATAGGACAGCCAGTGTGCAAAACATATTAGAACTTCTTCAAAAAGTTAAAAATAAAGTTAATATATGATCAAGCAATTCCACTCTGCTTTATA
This sequence comes from Echinops telfairi, assembly GCF_000313985.2. Taxonomy (NCBI): domain Eukaryota; kingdom Metazoa; phylum Chordata; class Mammalia; order Afrosoricida; family Tenrecidae; genus Echinops; species Echinops telfairi. The sequence goes on from NW_022103906.1 coordinate 64,218,737, forward strand.
TACCATAAAAATTTAAGTGTTAAAATAAACATGTAAAGAAACAGCAAAGTGCATTGTAGTATTCTTAATAATTTTCAGAAAGTAGAAATAACCTAAAAGTCCATTAATAGAAAATGGACACACAAAATAGAATACATACAGAGAATATATATATATCTTTGTGGTAGGGTTATAGCTCATACATCCAAAGGTTTATTCCAAAGAAAGCCCAAATTTTAAAAAGCCAACAAAAAGTATCCCTCATTGCCATGAAGTCAATGCTGACTCATAGTGGCAATTCTGCAATAAGTGGGTGATTGTAAAAATCATTTCAAGGTTGTCACATTCATACGCTTATATTAATATATTTAGCTCACCATGTTTGTCCGTTTGTTTCATGGTGGTGACTTGCATGATACTGTGATGCTGAAAGCTATGTCACTGGGATTTCCTTTTCCAGCAGTGCCCCGCAGGGTGAACTAGTTTCCTTAGAGCTTCCAGATTAAGAGCAAAATACAATGAAGCAAAAGTACCCAGTTTGAGGGATTAGTCACTGGAGATCTTATGAATAATATGGGGATATTTTCAGGTGTGCTAACAAATTTAGAATAGCAATGAAGCATTTTCAGAAACCGTGCTGGAAAGGGCACCTCTAAGATTAGAAAGCACTGAAATTGCAATGAGGAAGAGCTGCCCAAAGGTATGTGGAACATAATAACATGGATGGAGAAAAGCCTTCAGAACCTTTACTTGTTGATGGAGCATAAATCAAAATGAGATGACGGAGCTGCAAACATATACCAATAATTGGAATGTATGAAGCATGAATCTAGGTAAAATAGAAGTCATCAAAAATGAAATGGAATGCATACAGAGCAAATCCTAGGCATTAGTGAGTGTAAATGGACTGGTATTAGCCATTTTGGATCACACAATAACAGGGTTTGCTATGCCAACCAGGGTAAATTGAACAGGGCTGGCATCACATTCATATTGATCTTGAAATCAAAGCTATCTGTGACAGAAGGACCAGTTAATATAATTATTATTCTACTTAAGACAATAAACAATAAAGTTAGTGATGAAGAAATTGAAGAATTTTATCAACTTCTTCCGTTTAAAATTGATCAAATATGCAATCAAAATGCATGGATAGTTGTTGGTGAAAATAATGGGAAATTTGGACACAGAGGAATATACAGTTATTGGAAAATATGATCAATCTGAAAGAAGTGTAACTAGAAACCACATGATAGAATTTTTCCAGACTAATGATTTCTTCTTAGAAAGTTACTTTTTTCAACAATGTAACGGGTCACTACACACAAGACTTTGACAGATGGAATATAAAGAAATCAAATGGACTCTATCTGTGGGAAATGAGTCCAAGGAGTGACTTAAACTGTTCATCAATTGCTCAAGTGTAGATTTGAGTTGAAGTTAAAAAAAATTAAAGCAAGTGCATGAGTCAACATAGGACTTTGATAATATCTCACTTAAATTTCAATAACATCTTAAGAATAGACTTGACTCCTCGAACAGCATGGGCACACTCGACTAGTTGTGGGATGGCATCAAGAATGCCATACAGCAGTTACCCATAACGGTAAACAGATCACAATATGATGAGAATTATCAGCAGAAACCACGAAGAAGAGGAGAGGATGGAATAGCATCTTCTGAGAGTTGAAAAGGAACAACTTTTTCCTGAGAATCCTCTATCCCGCCACACTCCCTATCAAAATAGAAGGTGGAGTAAAAACTTCCTCAGACAAGCAAAAAATTTAGAGAATATGTTGGTTTTTTTTAAGGCAATTATCTCCTTTATTCCAAAAATAAATATTTCACTTTTGAAGTCGACATATTTCAAATCACATGAAGCACAGAGAAGAAATACAGTCCCTTTGGAAATCGTGAACACGTGTAGGAAAGGGTCATGTTCCAAACAGCGGGGATGGGGGAGCATGGATTCCAACTGACTTGTGACCCCGAGACGCTTCCTCTCACCAGGACGGGGCTACAGACCGATTTCCCAGGAGAAGAAGACACCCCCACACTGCTCTGAACCCGGAAAGGCACATGGAGTGGAGCCTAAGGTGTATGGCACGTTCACTGATAAAACGTTCCCTATTCCCTCCCAAGAAAAGTGGAGAAACTTTAGTTAAGTCAAAGACCAGAGAAGACAGGGAGTTCCTGCTGGGAGCTCGGCATCTTGGAAACCCCTGAATATGAGAGCCATTTTCTTGCGCTTGCTTCCCCCCCACCCCCAACCCCACCCCTGCCCTTGCCACTTCACCCTGCAGGCGATTCCCGCCGGGGCTCACTCGGTGGTGGTGGGGCGAGTGGCCACGTACACAAACACCACGATCAGCCGCATGACCACGGCCAGCGTGGGCAGCACCACCGTGGTGATCTGCTGCCGGGCCTCCAGCATGGCCTGCTTCCGCTCCTTCTTGTCCTTGGATGTCTCCTTCTTGGGCTTCCCTTTGAGCTGCCGCATCTTGCCTTGGTGGGATGCTAGGACAGTGCGTCCAGAGGAGTTCTGAAGAACTGGCCACTCGGCTCTACACCGAACGTCCTTTTCTTCAACCAAGATCGCAGCTACTTCAATCATTCTAAACAAGCTGGTTACCAGTAAAGGTGCCTTGAGAGTCCTGCCTGCCCGCGGGCACCGCAGCAGCTCACCGCCTCCCGTGCCGCCACTGCCGGGAATAAGTGGCAGTGGCCGCGGCTGCTCCGAGAATATGTTAAAAAGAATCCAGCACTACAAACGTCACTCTCCAATTCACTTTGAACAGAAGATCAGCATCCACAAAACACAGACAGGAATCCACCACATAGTGTAACACCATCCAGAAGTTATCACACTGAGAGCAATGTCCAAGACTTCTTTGTCCCAGTGAAGAAAAGAAGGCAGGAATGAATCCCCCACTCATATACTACACACAACTAAGGAGGGAGATAGGAAAATATCTAACACAAAAGGTACTAGATAACCATAAAAAAAAAAAATCCACAGATGGATGTAATTACTCTGCATGGCCATGGTCTGAACTCACCTATTAAAAGACAAAGACTAGCAGACTGAGTTAGGAAACAAAACCCATACACATGTTTTTTACAAGAGACACATCTCAAGCTTATAGATAAAAACAGGCTGAGGATCATAGGATTGGAGAAAAGTATATCATGCGAATAACAATCCAAAAAAAAGCAGTAGTTGTGATTCTAATCTCTGACAAAATGGATCTCAAGGTACAGCACATAACAAGAAATAAGCATGGGGATCATATAATGCTTAAGGGATCAGTAGACCAAGAACCAGTGAGCATAATAAACATATATTGATGCAACGAGACCCCCATGAAATTCAAAAAGCAAATCCTTCAAAAGATGAAAAAAGAAATAACAGCTTTGACAATAATAGTAGGAGAGAGATTTCAACACTGCTCTCCAAGACAGATCAGTGGGAAACAAGCTCAACAATGAGGGCACAGAACTAAACATTAAAAAAAGACAACTCAATCTGATAGATATATTCAGAGCTCTTTACCAAAATGCAAAAAAGTACATATTTTTTCAAGTGCAAATGACACACATTTGAAAATAGGCCACGTATTGGGACACAAGTCAAGCTTGAGTAAATTCAAACACAGATAGGTCACACCAACTTCCTTGTCTGATCATTGCATCATAAAGCTGGGAAATAAACAAAAGAAAGAACAATAAAACAAGGGAAAATAAATGGAAACTAAATAACTTACTTTTTAGAAAGGACTGTGTAGTGGCCCAAATTAGAGGTGAAATTACAATGTTCTAGAAACAAATGAGAATGAAGATACAACATACCAAAAACTATGAGCTACAGCAAAGGAAGTTATTAGAGGATACTTGATAGCCATAAGTGAGATTTATGGTCAACACCCTATCAGAAAACCTTCAGCAGCTGGAACAGAATCAACAGAACAATTCTTCTAACAGCAAAAGAATCGAAAATATAAAAATCAGGGCATAACTAAATGAGTGGATAAACAAAAACCAATGGAAACAATCAACTCAGTAAATAACTGGTTCTTCAAAAGGATGAACAGAATAAAAAAACTGCTAACAAACCTAACAAAAGATAAGAAGGAGCAGATATTATCCAGGATGAGGGATGAAATGGGAAATTACAATGGGCCCCAATGGAATTAAAATACTAATTACACAGTAGAATGAAGGACTCTACTCCCATGAACTCAACAACTTGGAAGAAAAGACAAATACCTGGAAAAACAAACCCTCCCCAAAGTATATCATAGGGATGTCGAGAACTTTAGTAGACCCAAAGTAAAAAAAAAAAAAAAAAGATAAGGTTATCAAGGAACTACCAACTAAAAAGTCCTAGCCCAACTGGTTTTATATGGGAATTCTACCAAGGATTCAGGAAAGAACTCACACCAATGTTACACAAGCTCTTCCAGACCATAGAAAAGGATGGTGAATCCCAAACACATTCTATGAAGCTAATATAACACTGATACCAATGCCGGGCAAGGATCCCACAAGAATAGAGAACTACAGGTCAGTATCTCCAATGAACATAGATTCAAAATCCTTTACAAAATCTTGGCCTATGAAATACAAAAATATGTCAAAAAATTAATCCGTCATGACCAAGTGGGATTCATACCAGGGATACAGGGATGGTTCAACATCTGAAAAGCAGTCGACATTATCCATCATATTGACAAGAAGAAGGACAAGAGCCACATGATAATATCAATAGATACAGAAAAAGCATTTGACAATATTCAACACCCATTCCTAGACACTCAAGAAGTTAGCATTAGAAAGAAATTGCCTCACATAATAAAAGATACACATGAAAAACCAATAGCCAGAATGAGAATCAACAGAGAAAAGATGGAAACATTCCCTCTGAAAAAGGGGACCCAACAAGGATGCTCCTTGTCCCTACTTAAATTCAACATCATCCTGGGGGTCCTAGCTAATAATATAAGGCAACCAAAGGATATCTAAGTTATATGTCTGGGGAAAGAAGAAATAAAATTATCATTATTTACAGATGAGATGATTTATACATAGAGAAGCCCAATGGCTCCACAGTAGGATTGCTGGAAATGACAGAGGGAAAGATAGAGTGGCAGGATATAAATCAATAGGCAGAAGTCAAATGGATTGCTGTACACCACTGAGGGCATTACAGAAAAAAGAGATCAAGAAGGTAGTACCTTTCACAATAGCCAGGCATAAACTGAAGTATTTAGCGATATACCTATACCTAGCCAAAAGATCTGTATGAGGAAACCCACAGAACATTATTAAAAGAAATCAAAAGGGACCTTCACAAACGGAAGACTAGCCCATGTTCATGGATAGGAAGATTCAATATTGTAAAGATGACCATCTTGCCTAAGGCACTATGTAAATTCAATACAATCTGGATAAAAATTCCAGCATCATTTTTCAAAGAAAATTAAAAACTGACTACCAAATTCATATGAAAAAGAAAGAAGCCCCAAATTGGCAAGAAACTCCTCAAGAGAAAGAACAAAGTGGTTGTCCTTGCACTACTGGACTTTAAAACTTATTATAGCGCCAGAGATGTCAAAACAGCACAGTACTGGTATAATGATAAGAACAGAAAACCCAGAAATAAAAACAGCGGCATACAGACAACTGATCTTTGACAAAGCCCCCCAAAATATCAAACAGGAAGCAGATGCCCTTTTCAACAAATGGAACTGGAAAACCTGGATATCAGCCAGCTGAATAATGGAACAAGACCATTAACTCATGCCATACACAACAACAAATTCAAGGTGGACCATAGATCTTGAGGTGAAACCCAAAACTATCAGGATCATCAATGAGAAAACTGGGACAAAGCTAAGAACCTTAGCGCAGGACAGAAATGATCAATCAGACATATGGATGGATACACACCTAGAGGAAGATAAAATTGAGAGTGGGACCTACTAAAGATAAAACATTTGTGTACTTCAAATGATTTCATCAAGAGAGTAATAGTAGATCCCACAGACAGGGAAAAGATATTTAGCAATGACATATCAGACAAAGTGCTTATTACTAAAATTTAAAGAATACTGAAAGCTTACCACAAGAAAAAATGAATAGCCCACTGAGGAGGCAGATGAAATACTTGAACAGAAGTTTCACAAAGGAGGATATCTGAATGGCCAATAAACATGAGAAAATCTTCCTGATCATTAGCCATCTGGGAAATGCAAATCAAGACAGCTATATGAGCCCATCTAACACACACAAAGGATAACCCAATTAATAAACAAAACAAAAAGAGAAAGCAAAAAATGTTGGAGGGAGTGTGGTGACCTAAGAATGCGCATTCACTGCTAGTAGTAGATACCTACAGCCATTGTAGAAAGCGGTTTGGCAATACATAAAAGAGATGGAAATTGAATTACCCTAGGACCCAGCAAATCCACTACTGGGTGTATACACAGAAGAAATAAGAAACAGACCATGACCAGACATATGCTGTCCAGTGTTTGTCACTGTGTAGTTTACAATTGCAAAAAAAATTGGAGACAGCCTAAATTTCCATCAAGAGATAAATGGATAAAAAATGCTCTGGTATATACATACAATGAAATACTACGCATCCCTAAACAATAGTGATGAAAATATGAAATACCTCCATTTGTGCAGAGTTGGAGGATATTATGCTGAGTGAAATTAGCCAAACAAAAGGTCAAGTACAATGTGAGTCCATGAGGTAAATTAAAGCAACAGAAAGGACACGAGGGAAAAGGCACACAACACTTCCCGGGCTGAGACCAAACCCAATCATTCATAGGTCAACAAAAACAGATGCAGATTGTGCAGATAGCACCTGTGCTGAAAGGCATCTTCCTTCCACCCACCCGCCATCTCATATACCTTTAAGGCCCACAGATGGGTGGGGGAAGAAAAATTATGGCAATGGAGGGCACAAAACAACCCAAGGGAAAGGGCACTGTTTATATCTCCACAGGAAAGGGGGATCAATAGTAGACCTCATTCTGGGTACCAATCGTGTTGTTGCTCAGAGCAGCTTGTTCCCAGAGATAACTGCAGGGACAGTCCCAGCTTTGAGGCATTATGTCCTATCCCTAGATGACAGCACTGCAGAGGACAGCCCTGAAGATTCCGCTCGGGCACAGCGGCCAGTCTGACCCACACACATGGGGGCAAATCAAGAGGGGTATGCAACAGGCCAGTGATGGAAGCAAAGCCACAAAGTCACCTGAAGTATCCTGATTATAGACTTCTGACTCGGGGGCAGCACTTGGCACCACATCTGAGCTGGTTGGGGATTACTCACAAGGGGGCTAAACTGAATGTCTAAAGGCATAACTGGAGGGCAAGGGCGGGACAAGACCAGGCCATCCCTGACAGCAAGAATAGCAGTGGGGACATTTAAGATGCTTTCCTTTGGACACGAATGCTGAAGACTAAAGGGATGTTAGGCAGTTAGGAAAGTGGTACCCAGGATATGCAGCTCTGGGGGTGATGGTGGGGCGACGGGGAGTTGAGGTGAGTGGGGAGTCAACAATGACGAGTTCAGGGGAATAGTAAGTTCTCTAAAATTGATGGTAAGGATGGTATAGTTTTTCTGGTTGTGTGTGATCAATAGAGTGGTATCTGAGAGGAATTACTGAGAAGTGAACAAGGGGAAAACATTATAGTGAGGCAGGAGGCAAAAAAAGAGGAAAGATGAAAAAAAAGTCCATATGTAAATATATACATAAATGTGTAGTTGTTTATATATGTATATATTTATATATGAAAATGCAACAAAGAAGCAAATGGACTTTGGGCCTCTACTTTAATTTTACCAGAGTATGAGAACAGTTTGCTCTAATAATGTGGCATTGTATGATACTTCCCTGACCCAATTGCTGAAGACAAAATGTGTGCATAAGCAAATGTGCTGAAGAAAGCTGATGGTTCCCAGGTATTAAAAGATATAGCATCTGGGCTCTTAAAGAATTGTAGTTAAACAAGTGGCCATCTAGCAGGGAAGAAACAACACCCACATGGAAGAAGCACATCAGCCCATTTCATGTGATCTTGAGGTGTCAATGGCAAGAGATATTAGAAGTTCAAAAACAACAATCAAATCGATGTGGAGGGGTGTGGCTATAGGAGACACCCCAAACCCATCTGAAGGATAATTAGACAGTTCCTCTCAGTAGGGCCACACGAAAGGGATGATACATTCAGGGTGTGATGAGGCACTGAAAAATCACATAATTATCCTCTAGTATGTCCTTCCCTTCCTATTATGGTTTTTATTTGTTTTACCTCATTAAGTATGTTAGATTTGTATATGTTCATTTGTATATTTAAGAACTTTTGTTATATGAAAGCCAAGATAGTTAACCCTTTAGAAACAGAACCATGAGTAATGGCTTCCTGAGGGTACCATAAGAGAGAGTGCGGGGGTGGAGGGAATAGGGAGCTGGTAGGACTGATGACTCTATAACTCCACTTGATGGGATCGAACAACAAAATTGTATGTGAATGTCTATGTTGGATTGTATGAGCTATGGCAAAAAAATATTATAGGGGGAAAATAAGGGCTCTGCGGGGGAGGGGAAGAGGAGATAAAGGGGAGCTGATATCAAGGAGTTCAAGAGGAAAATGTTTAGAAACTGATTGTGGTAGCAATTTTACAACACTGATTGAGGTGATTGAACTATGGAATGCTATGATATCTGCAAGAGCTACCAATAAAATGATTACTTAAAAAAAAACAACACTAAACATAAGGAAAGAGGTCATTCAAAATAAAGAAAAAAAAGATCAAAGTGGATTTCAAAGAGACTGTGGAACTTACTCTTAACTTAACTTAACTCCCAGAGCAGTTAAACCAAAGGAAAGAAATGATGAAGTGAAAACTTTCAGTATGGTTTGCAACTCAATGTAAAGAAGAACAAAACCATCACAATTTGACCAACAAGTAACATGATAATGAAAGGAGAGATGATAAAAGGTGTCATTGCTTTGATTATTCTTTGATCAAAACACAAATCCTTGATAACTTCAAATTTTTCTCTATTTATAATGGTATTACCTATGATACAGTTGTGATGAATTTTGTTTTCATTACATTGAGTCATAATCCATATTAGAAGTGACAATCCTTGATCTTCACCTGCAAGTGCTTCAAATCCTCCTCACTCTTAGCAAGCAAGGTTTTGTTGTCTGCATATCACAAGATGTTCAGAAGCCTTCTTACAATCCTGATGTCACAACCTTCTTCGTATAAGACAGCTTCTCTGAGGATTGTTCAGTATACAGATTGAGTGGAGCATACAAGGCTTTCACACTTCTCTCCAGATTTTAAGAGATGCAGTATTCTCTTATTCTGTTTGTACAACTGCCTCTTGATTGATGTACAAGTTCTGCATGAGTACAATCAAGTGTCCTGAAATTCTCATTCTTCTCAAGGTTATCCATAGCTTATTTTCACCCACATTGTTGAATCCTTTGGCATAGTCAATAAAACACAAGTGAACATTTTTCTGGTATTCTCTGCATTGAACCAAGATCCTTCTGATATCAGTACAGATATTCTTTGTTGCATTTCTCTTCTGAATTTGGCCTGATCTTCTGTTAGCTCCCTGCCAATGTACTGATGCAACCATTGTTGTATGATCTTCAGTTTAATTATACTTGCATGTGTTATCAAAAATATTGTTCCATAATTTGAGAATTCTGTTGTCACCTTTGAATGGGTACAAATATGGATTTCTTCTAGTCGGCTGGTGAAGAAGCTGGCTTCCAAATTTCCTGGCATAGATGAATAAGTGTTTCCAGTGTTTTATTAAATTCTTGAAGTATTTCTATCTCAGGAGCCATGGTGGTATAGTGATTATGTTTTTGGCTGTAATCCACAAGATCAGCAGTTCAAAACCATCAGCAGCTCTGAGGGAGAAAGACAGGGCTTTCTGCTCTCTTACATAGTTACACAGGAGCAGTTTGGTTCTGCTCTGTAGGGTCTCTAGGAATCAACATAGACTTGATTACTGTGAGTTTGCTTTTGGTGCCATCCAATTCTGGGGCCCAGTTTTTGACTAATGCTATCAGTTCAGCTTGAACTTCCTCCTTCAGCACCACTGGTCCTTGCTCATATGCTACGCCCTGTAATGGTGAAATTTTGACTAGTTCTTTCTGTGTATTCTTTCCATCTTATTTTGGTCCTTCCTGCATCATTCAATAGTTTGCCATAGACTCTTTCAACATTACAACACAACGCTTGAATTTTCCGTTTAGTTCTTTAAGTCAAGACATGCTAACTATATTCCTTTTGGATTTTCTTAAGGTCTTTGCACATTTCATTAAAATATTTTACTTTGTCTTCTTGAGCTGCTCTTTGAAATGTTCTATGTAGCTCTTACACTTCACCTTTCTTCCATTTGTTTTAGCTACTCTGTGATTAAGGACAAGATTTTGTTTTTCTATACCAAATTGTGTGTATCAGTTTGTTTATCCATCTTTCTACTGAAAAATATTAAGGTTGTTTTCTTCTTCATGAAAAGTACTTTGATGAACATGAAAGATGTATATGTCTGTGACATTAAGTCTACTAGGTTTTTTATAGTATATAAGCAGCAGAGAGAGTGGTGAGTCACATGGAATCTCTATCCACAATCAACACAGTACATTTAGAGGGGATTCATTGGACTGGACAAATTCCACGCAGAGAAGTTAGCTCAGAAAATTATGACAACTACATTTTTGGGGTTTCAAAGATGTAATCTTGATAGATTTTCTCTGAAGGGCACATGATGATTATGGAGACTTATATGGAAGCCGTTTTACAAAATTGAGATCATCACTGGTGATTGTAGATGCAGTGAATTATTTAATGTGTCTCTTTTAGCCCAAATATCTAACTTCCATCAAATGACCTTTGCCTGAATAGGTCTGGTCAGACAGTGAGGGAAGATACTGATAACATCACCTATGAGAAATTGCAAATAGGATTCTCTGTAGTGGCATCCTGCTTTGTATAAAATTATTCCTCTGAAACGCAGGAAGAAAAATCACATTACTGGTAAGAACTAAGAGTGGAACTAATTCTCTGTATCTGAGATCCCAGCAAGGTGAACCTCCTGGATCCAAATGGCTGCTTTATCATCAGTAGAGCAGCAGCAGAACCAGGAGTCACAGCATGGAACACATGGATGAACTTCACAGCTCACAAAAGAAAGGCAAGGTGAGTGTTTTTGTACAGGAGACTTACTCTGGCCTGCAGAATAAGTTTCCTCTGGGCACCTTATTGAAGAAGTTGGACTTGCTGACCCAAGGAAGTAGAGCTGAGTGTCATTGGGCTGAGATGTATTGGAGTGAGGTGTCTCAGGGCACTTGTTTCTGGGATCTGGATTTGCTAACACACAGATCTTGATATGAATGCTTTTGGGTTGAGGCTTACAGCAAAATGCTATGGCCTCTTTCGATATATATCAGCAGACCTGAAAGAACTTTGTAACATGTCCTGGTCAATAAGTACCCAGAATATTTCTCACTTGCTTCAGAACTTATTAACTTCCTTAGTAAACCTTTATGTTAGGCAGGGTTCTCTAGAGAAACAAAACCAGGACACTTATGATTATATATACATAGATATAGATGATATAGAAATAGATATAGATATAAATAATGACGATATAGATATAAATAGATAGAAGATGATAGATAGATACAAGATAGATAGATGATAGCTAGCTAGCTAGATAGATGATAGATAGATAGATGATAGATTGATAGATGATAGATAGATAGAAGAAAGATAGATAGATAGATAGATAGATTTTTACAGCTAGAAGGAATATAACAGTTAGTTCGTGCACACAGCAATACAGAGGGCTTAGTTCAACTTACTTTCTTTGGAACAGTTAATATACTAAAGGTTCTTCAACTCACTGGGGTTGCAGGTGATAGGACAAGGAAGTACACATCAGGGTCTGCCCTCAGGCAAGACAGGTAGAGTTGCCCTCAGGATAAAGACAGCAGGATGGGGTAGCAACAGTAGCAAAGCAGGCCCAGACGGGGCCTTGAGCTTCAGTGATGTAAACATGTCACCACGCTCCACCAGCACTGTGGCAAAGCAGGTCTTCAAGGAGGGTTGGCTCAGCCACAGGTAGTGCAATTCACTGTTGAGGCAATGCACTAACTCAAGCTGCAGCACAGTGGTCTGATCACCAGGGAGATAGAGAGAAGGGGGCTGGCTTTGAAAAACCTTTTATCTCTTCATCTCCCAATCAAGCTGTGATCTGATTAATCTCCACCCACCTGTTCCTATGGAAGTCTAGTAGGCACAATAAACCTGGCTATCACAACCCTTTAGCCAGGAATTTTGCTTGTGAGTATCTGAATAGCCATTTCATTGGACATTACAACCAAAAGAGGTAAATAGAGAACACTAAAATTGTACCCCCAAACTTTATTTTTTCCATCTAGACAATAGGTCTGTTCATTTGTTGAGTACAGCATGGGCTGTATTAAAATCATTCTGTTATCAAATCTTATTCTGTGTGCCATACAGTGAAGAACTTCTTCTACCAGAATTCATTGCCTCCAAACTCCAAGAAGACATAAAGGGAATGCAATCCAAATTCCTCAAGGATGCCATCACTGTCGTTTTGACATATTATAAACAGAAGATCTCAAAATTATTCCAGGAAAGGTTGCTGTTGTCGTTGTTGTTAGTTGCTGTCCAGGTGGTTCTGACATATAGGGGCCGTATGATACACAGACCAGTCCTACTCCAACCTCACAATTGTTTAATTTATTAGCCCATTGTAGTCACTGTGTCAAATCCATCTCATTGAGGGCTTTCCTCTTTTTCACTAACCCTCCTATTTACCAAGCACAATGTCCTTCTCAGGGACTGGTCTCAGAATATATAAGATGAAATATTGGCACGGTTGCCTCTAAAGAGTATTCTGAACTACTTCTTCCAATATGCATCCTTTTGTATTCCATAGTAATCTCAATATTCTTTTCCAGCACTATAATTCAAATGCATTGTTTCTTTTTTGGTATTCCTTATTCAACTTCCACCGTTCACAAGCATATGAGGCATTGAAAAATACTACTACTTATGTCAAACATACTTTGGTCCTCAAAAATAACATGTTTGCTTTTCAATACTCTGAAGAGGTTTTGTGTAGCAGTTTTATTTAATGGAAACATCCTTTGATTTCTTGACTGCTGCTTCCATGAACATTGATTGTGGATCCAAGCTGACAAAATCCTTGACAACTTCCACTTTTTCTCCATTTGTAATGATATTACTTATTGGTCCAATTGTGAGGATTTTAGTCTTCTTGTTCACTAAATTGTAATCCGTATTGAAGACTGTAATCCTTGACCTTCATCAGCAAGAACTTCAAGTCCTCCTTACTTTCAGCAAGCAAGGTTGTGTCATCAGTATATCTCAAGTGGATAGTGAGCCTTCCTTCAATCCTGATGCAGCATTTTTCTCCATATAAGATATATATATATATATGACTTATGATATATATATATAATTCATATAAGCCTCCCCTGATCATTTGTTCAGAATGGAGATTGATTAAGTATGGAAAGAGGATACAGCCCTTCCATACATCTTTCCTGATATTAAACTATGTACTATTCTGTTCTGTTAACACAAAAGCCTCTTGATCCATGTACACTTTCCACATGAGTACAATGAACTGTTCTGAAATTGCCACTCCTCTCCTCTCAAGCTTATCCATAGTTTATTAAAATCCACACAATCCAGTGCATTTTTATCATCAATAAAACCCAAGTAAATATCTTTCTTGCATTATCTGCTTTCAGTTAAGCTCCCTCTGACATCAGTAGTGATGGCCTTTGTTCCATGTCTTCCTAATCATGCCAGACCCCCTGCAGCTCTCAGTCAGTGTACCGCTGCAAGTTGGGTTGGATGATCTTCAGTTAAATTATCTAGCATGCAATATCGATGATATTGTTCTATAGTTTGAGCATTCTCTTGGATCAGCTTTCTTTGGAAGGTGTACAAATATGTATCTCTGCCAATCAATTGACCCAGCAGGTGTCTTCCAAATATCTTGGCATAGAAGAATGAGGGCTTCCAGCACTTCATCAGCTCGTTGAAACATTTCAATTGATTTTCCATCATTTCTTGGAACCTTGTTTTTGACTAATGCTTTCAGTGCAGCTTGATTTTTTTTCTTCCTTCAGCATTGGATCTTGCTCCTATGCAACATGAAATGGTGGCATGTCGACCAATTCTGTTTGGTGCAGTTACTTTGTGTATTCTTTCCACTTTCCTCTGATGCTTTCTGCACCATTCAATATTTCCCCATAGAACCCTTCAATATTCCAACTTGAGGTTTGAGTTCATTCTTGAGTTATTTCAGTTTAAGGTATGCTGAGGGTGTTCTTCGTTTTTGACTTTATAAATCTAGGCCTTTGCATATTCCATTGTGATATTTGGCTTTGTCTTACCAAGATGCTCCTTTATGTTTTCTATTTAACGTCTTTACTTCACCCTTTCTTCCATTTGCTTTAGCTAATCATAGCAAGTTTCAGACTCTCTTCTGACATCCACTTTATTTCTTTTCTGTCTTTTTAATGACCGTTTACTTTCTTCATGTATTGTGTTTTCATAAAGTCTTAGTGTATACTTTGTCAAATATGTTCTTGAGATGTTCTCAAAATTCAGGTGTGATAATATCAAGGTTATATTTTGTTCCTCATGACTGGTTTTTATTTTCTTTAATTTTAACCTGAACTTACAAAGGAGCAATTGGTGGTTTCATCCACAGCCAGCCCCTGGCCTGATTTTAGCTGCTAATAATGAGCTTCTCCAATATATCTTTCCAAAGATGTATTTAATTTGATTTTTTTGTACATTTCATCTGAAGAAGTCCAGGTGTATAGTCCCCTTTTGTGTTGTTGTTTCTGTCACCAGGTTCATAGTTTCCTACTACTGTTCTTTCCTCCTCTCCTCCCCCCACCAACTTTTGAATTCAAATTGCCAATAATTATCGATATTTCATTTTTGCATGTTTAATCAATCCCCCAGTGAACTCATTGGTGGAATTCTTCCTCACTAGCTTTTGTGGTTGGTGCTAAATTTGATAATAGTTTATTGATTGGATTCCCTTGAAGGTGGCTAGATTTAATCTTATCATAGATAGCATTGTACTTCAAGATTGATTTAGCCAGGAAGGGTTAGAGAGGTGAAAAAAGCCTTCAGAAATGTGTAAACCTAGATGAAGGAGATTAGAGAAATAATAATTGCACATTTTTTCTTAGATAAAGATTTCTATGATTTTTGAGTATATTATTTAACTTACCCTTGTATTTTATTTTATGTGGTACATACATAGAAAATCATAATAAAGAAAATGAAGTAGTCAAGAATTTTATTTTTCTTGCATTCACAATCAACACCTATGGGAGCAACAGTAAAGAAGTCAACAAACATACCACATTGGGCACATCTACAACAAACTATCTCTTTAGTATGTAAAAAAGAAAAATGTTATCACTTAATGAGACAAAGATAGGGTCACAGATATGATGTTTTCAATTCCATCATATGGATATAAAAGTTGGACAATTAATAAGGGAGACTGAAACATGATTACTACATTTGAATCATGGTGCTAGTGAATTGTCAAAAATATAACATGGGCTCCCAGAAAAACAAAACAATTTATCCTGAACAAGGTACAGCCAGAATGCTACTTAGAAATGAAGATGGTGAGACCATATCTCCTCTGTTTTGGCCATGTGATGAAGATTGACCAACACCTGGAGAATGACATCGTGTTTAATAAAGTAGAGGGTCAGCAAAAAGAAGAGTCTCAAGTAGAAGATTTATCCAGTGACTGAAACAATGGGATCAAACACAGGAACAATCATGAGAATGGGCAGGAATGAGCAATATTTTGTTCAATGTACATATGATTAAGAGGTGACTGAGCAGCATCTAACAGCAACAGCAGTATCATATATACAATAAAATATTACAATACTATAAAGAACGGGATAGAGTGGTAATTGTAATCATTTAGGAATCACTTGACTATTATTAAGTATAATAGGAAAATTTGAAACAGAGACTGGAAATGTTTGCACAACTTGATGAATGACATTCAATTAAAGTCATCGTAGGGTACATTTTACAATATTAAAACAGACCATCTTTCTTTCGTATCTCATTGTCATTCCTCCTAGTGTGCTTCTTTCCCCCTGACTCTTGTTTCCACAACTTCCCTTCACCAGTCTCCACCCTTTTGACACATCCTGGGCCTTTGGGTGGTGACAGTAGTGGCAGATACATCAATAGCACAGCAGCAGCAAGATTACCATTAGCCACCACCTACACTGAAGCCACACCCTTATTCAACTGTGCTCTTGTCTCTGAGCCAATCTCCAGTCAAATTTCACCACCATGCAGTCAGGTG
The DNA here is from genome assembly GCF_000313985.2 of Echinops telfairi. NCBI lineage: Eukaryota > Metazoa > Chordata > Mammalia > Afrosoricida > Tenrecidae > Echinops > Echinops telfairi. The sequence goes on from NW_022103906.1 coordinate 64,235,200, forward strand.
TACAGTTCAATAAAGTTGTATCAATGGAAGTGAGGTTCAACTTCTGGCAAAATTACCACACTGCACAAATATTTCCTTTGTAGGTAGTGCATTTCCATGTAGATGTTACTGTGCATATATTATCATTAAAATGATATGTATTTTCATGGGCAGCGTCACTGCAGATGTTTCCAGGTGTTTTCATGCAACCTGTGTTTCATGAACTCTTTGATTTGACCTGCCTTATCCTAGCTTATTAGCTGGGAGCCATTAGAATCAGTTATTCAGAACATAGTTTGCTCATCACAAGCCTATCACAAGCATACAATTGTCTGTGATAGAGTGATGAAACTGAGAGTGGTCAGCAGTTCTTGATGAGATGCTCTGGACAACTATATATCATTAAGCCCCTTGGATTCCATTCTGTTTTATGTACAAATAATATCAAGGCTTTGGGAATCTCTGAGATTGTATTATATTATATGCAAATAGTTTGTTTTCTTTTAGGTTTTCAAACTCTGAGTAAAATCAAAGCTTTGTTTTCATGCTCTTTTACATTTCTTAAAGTTATTTTGAATTTTCCCCCAGTGAATGTGCACCTATTCATTATACAATCAGTGGCTCCATTACTTGCTAGGCTGTGAGTACAGTCAGTCCTCTGCATCCATTAGTTCTGCATCCAAGAATTCAGTCAATCATAGATCGAAAATATTCAGAAGGGGGATACTAAAAAGAAAGCAATTAAATGATCAGAGCAAATTCTTAAGGCTAAAAGGAAGAATAAGGTGCTATTTGCATAGCATTTCCATTGCATTTGGTATTATTTGCAATCTAGAGATGATTTCAAGTATGTAAGAAGATCTTAATAGGTTATATTAATCTCATATGCCATTTTCTATAAGTAACCAGAGCGTCCATTGATGTAGGGATATGCACAGGTCTTGAAAACAATTAGAGGAACCACCTCCCCCTGAAAATACAGATAAATGACAATATTCTCAAGAAGTATTTTAAATATTTGTGCTAACTTCACATTTATATGTAACTTTTTATTAGACTAGTTCAAAATTGTTTGTTTTGAAATATAAGATATATGCATTGTGATTGGACTGTTTATTGTAGCTTTACCTTAAGATTATAGTGACCTACTTTGGGAGGAAACTTTGGATGTGCTTTGATAGGGTTGTAATAAAAGAAACATTTATAGACACTGTAAGTTTTGGTTTTATTGTTTGTAGTTATTGATATTAGGTGCACTCAGGCCTGTACAGCATAACAGACCACTGCCCCATCCTGAGTTATTCTCACAATGGCTGCTATGTTTAAGCCCATTGGCGCAGACACTGTATCAACCCATTTTATTGAGGGTAATCCTTTTTTCCATTGACCCTATAGTTTCCCAAGTTTGATGTCCTTTGCCCATGATGGTCTCTCATGATTACATGTCCGAAGTACACAGTAAGAAGTCTGACCCTCCTCACTGCTACAGAGCATTCCATTTGTCCTTATTTCAAGACAGATGTGCTGGCTCTTTTGCCAATCTATGGTATTTTCAGTATTCTTCACCAACACCATAATTTAAGTGCATCAATTCTTCTTTTGGTCTCCTTATTTAATATCCAACCTTTACACGCACATGCATACGATATGGTATATTGAATATAGCATAGCTTGGGTCTGGAACACTTAATCCTCAGAGTGACACCCGTGCTGATCAACAGTTTAAGGAGTTTTTGTGTAGCAGATTTATCCAGTGTAAAACATCGCTTGATTTCTTGACTGCTGCTTCCACAATTAATTATGGATCTAAAAAAATGAAATAGCTGACAATTTCATTATTTTCTTCTTTTATTATGATGTCTTTTGGGCCACTTTTGAGGATTTTTCACACATCAATTGATTGATCTGATCACACAACTCTACAGGTTCCATATTAGCACAACGAAATGTTCTCGAATTTCATTCTTCTATATCTATAGTTTGTTGTGATCTACACAGTTGAATGCCTTTACATGCAGAATGAAACACAAGTAAACACATTTCTTGTATTCTCTCTTTTCAACCAAGATCCATCTGATGTCTGCAATGATATCCCTCCAGCAACATCCTTTTCCACAACTTGCTTGAATATCTTGCAGCTCCCTGTCAATGTACTGCTGTTCTATTGTTGAACTATCTTCAGCAACAATTCCCTTCCACGTGATATTAATTATTCTACAATTTACAGATCTTGCTGAGTCACCTTTCATTGTAAGAGAGAAAACATGGGTCCCTGGCCAGGTAACTTACAGTTGGTTAAGCAGTTCTTGTCCAAATTTCTTGCTATGAACAAGTGAGTGTTTTCAATGTTTCATCAGTTTCTTGAAAGAGATCGCATCAGTATTCTGCCAATTCCTCGACACCGTGTTTCTCTAATATCTTAAGCATAGTTAGATTTCTTCCCTCCATACCATTGTTTTTTGATCATATGCTCCCTTTTGTAATGGTTGAGTTTCTACCAGTTATTTTTGGTTACAGTTAATATAGTTAACATGTATTTATTCTATCACCTTTTGATACTTCCCACATTCTTCAATATTTCAAATCAAGATGAATATTTCTTCAAGCTTTTTTTTTTTCAGTTTGAGATATACTCTTATGTTCTTCCTTTTATACTTTCTAACTCCTGGTCTGCATGTTTTGTTAGAAAACTTTATCTACCTGAGCTGCCCTTTGAAATTTCCTACCCAACTCTTCATGCTGTCTACCATTTGCTCTAGCTACTGTACATTCAAGAGCAAGTTTCAGAGTCTCTTCTGACAACCATTTTGCCATCTTCCCACAGCTCATCAAGTCTTATATCATTGATGTCCAATGCTCCAGGCCTGCAGTTGAAATGCTAGAAATCCAAATGATATATGTTCAAGTGTGTATTTTGGCTCTTGTGAACTTGTTTTCATTTTCCCCAATTCAACCTAAATTGCACTTCCAAAATTGTACCATATGATCCCCAGTCTTTTTTCTATGCATCAGGCCATTATTTTCTAGCAAATTTTCCTTCCACTTTGTTTCCATTTTTTTAATTTAAATAATCAACAATAATTAGCAATGTATCTTGATTGCATATTTGATCAATTTCAGACTGAAGAAGTTGGCAGAAGCCTCAATTTTTTCATCACTAGCTTTAGTGATTGGCACAGGCATTGAATAATATTTGTGTTAACTAGATTTACTTGTAGGACTATAGATATTAGCAAATAACATTGTGCTTCAAGATAAATCTGAAAATAGTTTTTGATCATTAACGTGATGCCATTGTTCTAGTATTTGTTATTTTGGTTTAGAAATCCATGTGATTCTGATTCCGAATGGCAATGCCAATCCATTTCTGCTTACTAATATCAAATCTTTATGAGTTCCTTCATCTTTGATAATTTTCTCTTTTTTTTCTAGATTTATGCTCCTTAGAGGCAAGGATGATGAGGGCTCATCTAATACTTTAGATATGTTGTCAGGAGAGACCAGTCCCTGGAGAAGGACATCATGCTTGGGAAAGTAGAGGGGCAGCAAAAGAGAGGAAGGGTTTTGAAAAGATGGAGTGACACAGTGGTTGGGACGAAGACCTCAAACCTACGGACGGTTGTGAAGATGACGACAGAACTCGTTTTCGTCCTGTTGGACTTGGTGTGGCTCTCAGTGGAGACCGACTCAGGCACACCTACTGCAACATAGTAAGAAAACTGCATCAACGTGAGCCTTAACACGAACACACCTCACCTGCCTTCAAAATTTATTAGAGTTGCATAATCATTTTTATGCTGATCTCGCCATTAACCAGTCTCAAGTTCTGCCACTCTGCTCCAACAAAAAAGAGGTAATTTTCTGTTTCTTCCCCCCATAATATTGCTTCAATGGGTTATTATTAGCAGCCCTGTATGAACTTGTACAGAGCTCTGCAAATCCTCCAAACTAAAGCAGTCACCTAATTATGCCTGCCGCAGCACATGCGCAGCTTCTAACTCTTTTTGTTTATTTACTTCAGAGTCCTATCAGTTTCCTACAGTAATTCTTTAGCCCCTTAACACAAAACTGTTTTCTATTCATTTTTAATATGACACATCAAATACTTATAACAAATTTTGGCATATGTGTGCAAAATAATTAATTCTTTAATGAGTGAATTAATAAATATTCACAATTTGTAGAAATTTCATGAAAATACAGGTGTTGTTTTGTTTCTTATTTATTTTACATGTCCACCACTATAGTCTCAGACTTATTCAAAGAGAGCTAGCACATTAATGTTGACTTCATTTTCTTATTTTCTTATTTTATAAATGTCTTATTACTTATTTGTATTGTGTGGGCAAGTGCTTGATGTTAAAATGTGTATTCATATTTGATCTTGGGCAACCTGTTTAACTATCATCAGTCTATATATCCTTACTGATGAAATTAGTTTAGTAATAGTGCCAACATTGTGGGTATGAGATTTAGACCATATAAATGATATTTTAGTCTCTTAGTGACTTTTTTTACTTCTCCCAATCCCCTTGAGTGGACATGACCTAGTTTGGGGACAGTAGAAGCTCAGCATAGCAATGATTTGAGGAAGTCCCTAGCAATTTTAATCAGACACAGAAGTCCCTCAAAATGGAGAATAAGACATGTCAGTTTATCCACTCTAACTTTAGCCAAACAGGTTTCTGGACAAAAGTTCTGAATAGATGTCTCTATGTTAAGAGAATAAAGTCTCGTGTCTTTAGTTACTTGATTTTATTTCTAGAAAGTAACAGCCCAAGTAGAATCTGTGTGGATTCATACATAATCAATTAATTTGTGTTACTTCCCACTGATTTAAAGATAAACACAATAAATCTATAGCAGTAAATCATTTCACAGGGTTTTTGCTTTGCTTGTCGTACATTGCAAAGTTTCTGTGAAGTTATAGTATGTTTCTGAGTAAACAACTTTCATTTTGACAAAGGATTTAGAGTCTCTGAAGTACAGATATTGCATACAAAATACACACATTCTCAAAAAAGGTGTCGTTTCCTACTTGATGGCACTAGGAACATCAAGCCATCTAAATAGAATAAGTAGAACGTAATGTACAGTGCATATGCTGGCACACATTTTCAAGGCATTTGGGATATAAGAAATTTGACTGACAAAATTAAAAGGCCGAATAGTCCATAAAGTTAATCTAATCCTGCTAGTCAAGTATTTCTTTTGTTCTTCAGTTAAATATTGTAACAATTTTTAAAAGAGGATTAGTGCTATATATAGCATTAAAAATAAATTATCAGATTGTTTTTAAATTATCTAAGTTTGACAAGTGCTTCCAAGAGTCGATTCATTATAATTTCATTCTCCTTAAATTTGAAATATATAAAGAGAATGTATAATAAGCAGGAAATACTTTTAAGTTGTTTAAATTGTCTGTATGGCTTAAGAAAGTTAACTGTAAAGCCACACATAAAACGTATTACTCATGTGTTTCACAAAACAACTTTACTTATAAAATGTATCTTTAAAATATAATTTATAACATTTTACTCTTGCCCCTGCAATTAGCATATTCTAAAATACTTGTAAACATATTTTATGTTAAACTAGCATATGTCACAGTGCATCTACTTAATTATTTAAATGTTTTGTTTACTTACTTAAGAAATATTTATTTCTAAATATTGTCTTTCTATTAAGAATGTCACTATGAAGGTATTGTGAACGATGGTGATTCCTTGAGGGAATTCTCCCCTTCTGGGGACAAGACCTGCGTTTGACTCCTGAAAAGAGCACTTGATGAACACCCAGCTCACACCTGTCAATGGCAGCTTGAATGGTTCTTTGATGCTGAGCTGTTTCTATGAGGAGAAAAGGACTGGAAACTGCTTCAAAAAATGAAATCCTGTGGATCCCAAAGGAGGAAGATGAGGCTTTGTATCCCCATAAAGATTTATCTAGGAATCTCCTGGGAAAGTTCTCACATTGAGTCAGCCTCAAGCAGGTGCATATTTGAGAGGATGGATCCCAGGGAGAGGATGGCTTTGTGCATGGGGCCACCATCAATAGACTCCCCAGCAGCTGACGGTTTCTCCTCTACAGAGTTTACACTTCAGACCAGTGTTTGCTTGCGCTAAAACATAGCATATTGATTTTTTTCTCTAAACTAGTTTTAAAGCATCTAAAATATCAATGAAATTGTCTTCACTTTAAAATATGTACTAGAAATACTTTGGTATAATTATATCATTTCACATCACCACTATTTTCATATCATGAATAAAGAAAATTAAATATACCATAATACCATCCTTCTCTTTTTTTCTGTTGCACCATGATGAACGACTTCACACTAGTGTTATCCTGTTTCTCCATAATTGCCACTGAATAAAAGAGAAACATGGGAAACAAGCCCCCACTGCCATCGTGTCGATGTATGCTTTGATCTTCAGGCTGGCGTTGCATAATTGATCAAAGACTTTGAGCCTCCAGGTAGAGCATGAGAGATTAGATTCTGAAATGCCAGTCAATCCGCTCTAATTTTGAAGTGATACGTTTCTGGACAGAATATTAATTTCTTAAGAAAAAAGAAATAGAAATCTTTACCCTGTTGCATGTTATTTGAAAACACACAAAAATGTTTAAACCTGTATACTGAGATTTCTTCAGGCCAGCTAATAGATTTCAGTAGCAATATTTATATAACGTATTGTTTCTTTAGTTATTATTAATAATAATAATTTGGGTAGCATCATACTAATTTCAATCACCGTCTCTAAAATTATATCACATTTGTGAAATTGTCAATAATTTGGGCAACATTAATACTGCATAACCTCTCATGCTACAAGAGATTTGGAACAGGGTACCTTGGAAGTTAAATATTAGACTGCGCTTTTTACAAGTTGGTGTGTAGCTATGAAAAAACATGAAATTGAAAAGTAAATGCCATTACAACCGCAAAACATCTTAGAGTTTATCAAAGACCTCGTGTGAAATTGGCTAATAATAGAAATGGTATACCACTCATGCTACTACCGCAGGGACAGTTTTTTTGCTTGTTTGCTTGTTTGTTTTGCAGAAAATCAGATTGATTACGTTGTGGTTAAAGTCCTTTTTGAAGACAGGAAAACATTATTGCTCAGAAGTGAGAGCTCAAAACAGAGATAGTAGAAAAATAAACTGAATTAAATCAAATAACTTCTTTTTGTTTCCCTTGATTCCTCCTCCTTTTTAATCACTTTCCTTTCTCACCAAATATCCTGATTAATTTAACGAAATGAAGATTACACGATGGTATTGGAATATGAAAACCTGCCACCAAGCTTCGTCACGTTTAATACATTGGTGAGAGAATTTCTGAGTTTTCTGTTTGTAGATATATCGGGGGGGAGGGGGGGAACGGCAGTGGGGTGATGGTGTAATAATTTCATGGGAAATATATTGATGTACAAAACACAAAACCTAAAGTCTAAAATAAATTTTATTTTCCTATAGCCTTATTTTATTTCATTGCCTCTGCAATATAAACATTCTGTCTGTTTTATAATAAACGAGTTTATTTTTAGGGTCAGAACCATCTGAAGGGAAATAAAAACAAAATGTGTTATCTTTGGAACACAAAGTGATAAAACCTACCACTGGTCTATCGAGGCTTATAAGTATAAATAAGTAATAGAGTTACTTATTTGGGTTCCATTTACTGAAAAATGTTTGCATACACATTATATTGTCTTTTTCTTTGGTTCTGTTTTTCAGCAAGTTATTTCATCATTTCTATTTTGCATAATTTGTTTCTTTCCTATGGCAACATATTTTACTACTTGTATATAGCATATTTGTACCTCAAAGAATGTATATCTGAAAGGTTGTAAGAATAGTTACAATTCTAATAAAAAATTGAGTTATTATTTTGAATGACATTTGAACCATTTTCAGACATTCAGAACAATTTAGACTTCATCATTCATTTCATCTTCTCATGCAGGGCTGACACCATGTTATTATCCAACATAGAGATCTTTTACAAATCCAAAAATAAATTCTAACTTAGTGAATAACTAACTCTCAGCACATATTTCAAAATTCTATACAATAATTACCTTCACTTCATTGATACATACTACATAGCAGTTCTCTGGCAGTGAATAGCAGTCCAATGGATATTTTATGTGTTTCCAATTTTAATCTGATTTTTCTGTTAGTTCAAGATAGTCTATAGTACTGTAATGAAAGTCTTTCTCTTCACACTCTATTTTTTTCTTGGCCAAAGTTGAAAAGAAAATGAACTTTTTCAGTACACTGTTTTATAGATTCTCAACTATAAACTATTCCCAAAACACGTCTTTAAGAGAGGTGATGATAACGCTATCTTTCATTTTTAAAAAGAATGTGCTATTAGAAACATTATGAACAAGCCACAACGTAGTGGTTCGCTTTGATAATACAGAGCTGCAAACTCATTCCACCCACACACTTGCATGATGTTAAATATAATACATTTTATGCAGGAAATAATAAAATTAGTATCTGAAAATGCTAATAGAGATCAGCTTTATTGTGCAGGTAACAGTATTTTTTCATATGACATTCAGTCATTTTAAACATAATGTCGTAATTACAAATTTTATTATATGAAATATATCCAAAATAAAGTGTTAATTTTAATGTTTAGACTATCCTTAAAATATCATTTAGAAACTGATTCAAATACAAGTTTATGTTGCTTTTAAAAGGGGAATTATTAATTCATCAAATTATCCATAAGTCAATGGAAGCATAGATTCTTTGTTTATAAATTGCATGTATCAACAGACAAAACTCTGAAATCACTATTATTTGATATATAGCTTCAAGATAGGTTGACATGGCTGCTACTCCCTCACCTCCATGCAGTATTTGTCTTATTTGAAGAAGAAATTATTGTTTTCCTGTTGATTGGTTTCCTTTGGACATTCTCAAGGAAGCGGCATTTATGTTTCCAGTGTTCTTACAGAACACATGTTCTTATGTTAAAGGCAGTGGGTGTCTCTGTCCCTATAAGGCCAGTAGTAACCTTTTTATCTCTCCCACTTCTTCACGCTGTTTGCTATCCATGAAAGCCAACACATTATTCTGCTGAAGCTCTATTCTTCAAATGGCATGGACTATTTGAGTATTCCTTATTATTCATTTATTAACTTAATAAACATGTTTTCAGCATTTAGCATGCAGCAGAAACTGTGCCAGGCAGCCAGAATACAAAGTCAAAAGAAACATCATACCTCTCTTGAGAAACAATGTTTATCATGAAAAGAAAACAAATGATAGGTGGTGATACAATGTAATACTGATATGACTATGCTTTGGCAATCCAAGAAATGATAGCTAATCTGTTTTTTTTTTACTTTTTGATGAAGTTATTAAGGCCCCCTCATGAAAACAGCAAGTAAATCCTCATAAGGACATCACATAAAATTGTTGACAACTCACAACAATTATGAGTAATTTGGCAAATCATGAAGCAACACAATTACAATGCCAGTAGACATAGAACTGATTCCAAATCATATCGATCTCATACCTGTTATGGTGGAATTGCACGCCTTATGGTTTTCATTGACTAATTTCCTGTAAGTAGGTTACCAGATACTTTTTGGTACCTACATGCTTTTGGTTAGCTAACTCTTTTGGTTAGCTACCAAGCATATTAATCATTTGCACAAGTTAGGAATTTGAAAGCATCATTTTGAGTGTCAATTCGGTAGAAATTCTAGAAATGTATAGCATGGCCATGGAGGGAGAAATGTCCAAGAAATGAATATCAGATACATTCTGAGGGAGACAAGGGTGGAAATGGTCTTTAGTGTCTTTGTTTCAGGTCTCTTGTTCTCATACACAGCTTGCATGGAAAGATTTATTCTTGAAACAGCCTAGGAACATGCGGTTTTATCTGTGCATTATAGTAGAAGAGCAGTGTGCACAGTGGGATCAGATTTCTTCCCTGTGCAGAAAAGATGGGTGACCTTTCCAAGCAACTATATTAGGGTCTTTATTAGACTAGTATGAAGCTAGTGGCTCATCAATAAGTAGATCTGTGGGACGTGCAAAGGTGACACGCAGCAGGTAAATTATCAGCTGAGACCTATCCAAAATAAGAAGGTTGTTCATTATCATTGTATTCCATACAATTAATTAGTTTAACTGGTACTAGGAGAACATACAAAACTTCTATAATACCTTAACTAAAAAGCATCAGGAAAACTTTACACTTCTAGGTGGACACGTTGCCCGGTGCACAGTAGCTATAATATTGAAGGTCAGAAATTAGCTCCACGTGAACCAAATCTTGAAAATTTGGTAGTATGCAGAAAGAATACATGTAAACAAGCACATACACAGAAATGTTTAGATTCTTTATTTAATAACAGAAATATAAAACAATCCTTAGGGTTATCAATTTTTAAAATAGACTTGATTAATCTAGCCAAATATATTTGGCAACCCTCCAGAGGGAGATTACTGTCTAAGGAAGTAATTCCCCAAAATAAGATTTTAGATATTCATTAAATAGCCTGAAGGAGATTCTATCATATCTTGCACACTGCAGTTTCAGGAGGTAAAATCCTTCAGGCATCCAGTTTCAGACCATGTACAGTATTAAATACCCTAATAAAAAATCAACATGGAAGCAGAATAGGCTGGAGGCTGGTACCAAGGAGAAAACGGTGGCCTGTGTCTTTGGTAAAGATTCTCATCTGTACCTATGCCGTCTCTTCTTTGACGCTTAAGTTCCTTCATGGCTTCTGAGACCTAGTAAAGAAAAGAAATGCACAACAAATTCCAGGTCAGCAGCTCTGTGACTGGCTTTTGTTTCATGCATTTGGTTGGTTGGTTGGTTGGCTGGCTGGTTGAATATTATTAGGTGTTGTTAGGTGCCATTTTTACATTAAACATTGATTTTTTGTATTTGATATTTGGGTTGCCTCAAAAATTCATTTGTATATGAATTTTGACTGAGGGCTCTAATCATAATAAAATCCACTCTTTATTGTTTGCCTATTATATATGCACTAGGCCCCTGGTGGTCGACTGGTTACACATTGGGTGCTAAACACAAGGTCAACAGTTTGAAACCACAGGCCACTCCATGGGAAAAAGGCAAAGATTTCGATTCCCATAAACAGTTAAAGTTTTGGAAACCCACAGGGCTAGTTCTATCCTGTCCTGTATGGTTGCTATGAGTTGGAATCAATTTTGTGGCAGTGAGTTTCATTTTTGAGGATATATATATATATATATCCCAAAATTGGAGAGGATATTATAGTCTAAAATATATACCCTTAAATATTGGACAAACTTTGCTTCAAATTTTGTCTTACCCAGTAATTTAACTGAAGTACATTTCAAAACATCTGAGAGTCTCGGTTTTTTTTTTAATACTATGAAAGTTTGAAAAATATAACCTCCTGCATAATATGGTAATGTATATGCATACTGGGATAATAATATGGTAATATGTATGTATACACAGATATGTATATACACATGTGTTTATATATGTTTATATGTATGTATATTTTCTAATGTGTATATCTATGTATAATAATATATAATTGTGCATTAAACTGTTGAGTAAAAGAATTTGAAACAAAGTTTCTTCAATATTGAAGGCTAGTTATTTAGACGATACTATCCTGTCCTACTTTGTGACAAGTAATATCCTTAATATTTTTATATGCAGAGTAACTGAGTGATCAATTATAGGAAGTTGATAATAAAATATATGTTACATATATTTACATATATATTTCATATGATAAAACTCAAGTGAAAATAGAGTTTACAAAGTATCAAAGAATACACATCTAAGTGGTACAGTCCTTAGACTCAGGACTGCAATCGCATGGTCAGCAGTTCAAAACCACCATCAGCTCGATGGAAGGAATTTGGGCGTCGGACTCCAGTAAACATGCACAGTCTCAAAACCCACTGAGGGTTACTGTGAGTCCACATTGACTGGATGGCAGAGTGAGCAAATGACAGACGTTGTCAAACTTGCATTCAATTTACAGTGCTATTTTTCTTTTCCAAATTTGGTTAAGTAAATAAACTGATACAAGTATAGATAATACTAGGAAGTTTTCACCTGTGATAAATTCGAATGGAACAAAAAGACATTCTGACTTTTTATTTCCTCCTTCTAAATCTCTGGTGGCCTGTTTGTGAATGTTTCTGAAGAGAGAGAGGATGCACATTACTCTACCTACATTATATTATCACTGTTTTTACTTGTATACTGTGTCTAGAAATGTCTTATCTATCCAATATCAATATAATACTGTGGTGGAGTGAGATTTTTTAAGACACCTCTTCTACCCTATTCTCTGTAACTCCTACAAAGTGATTGAGTGGGACTGAGCAAATAGGATGGGAGTCACACTGACAGAGGGAATTCCTCCGTTTCTGTTATGAGGCCATTCGCTGTAAGGATGAGGCATCTTTGAAGCAGCAGCGGAGAAGGAAGAAACACAAAGGATCCTGGAAGAGCATGTTCAAGATCTCTCTCAAGTGTTTTAGTCCCTTGGGACCTGTACCTTCTTCACAGTCTGTTTGGCATGGGGTGCTCCACCCAAACAATGGGGCACCTTCTCCTAATCAGGTCCAAGATGATGGAGCTGTGGGACAAAAGGAAGGCTGGCTTTCTGGTCCATGGAAGTAAAGGCCAAGGGACTATGTGGTCGTAAAACTAAGAACTGGAAAGAGACTTGGCTGCTGGCAGAGGAGCAGATTGCTGTGTCTTTACTGCCCCAAATAAAGCCTTTTTGTGACCATTACCATGAACGAGCAAATCTAGTATAGATGCAGAGTGGCATGGGAAGACTGCTTGGTGAAGATAGACGGATAAAGGTAAAGGTGGATGGACCATGGGGGCTTGTCTCACTCTTGCCTCATGGCTACAGGGAAGACTGAGGAGGTCAGATATGCCATCCCCAAGACATTTATTGAAAGTTGTCCTGTCTCAACAACAAGGAGGGTATGGTGACAGAAACTTATTTCCCTGTCTCACACTGAGCCCCAAATTCGTCTGCATCTATTATTGTGGTGATGAATATTCTCAAATAGGAAGGATTATAAAAAGAAGCACACAATTACCTATTTCTAAAATGTTCTGCCTTAATTTAGCATAGAGACTTATAATACTTTTGCCTGAGGAAAATTATTAATAATTTACTTAAATTGTTGATGAAGATCGAGAAGATCTAGAAACTGGCAGCTTGCTTTAGAAAAAATTTTTTTCAGAATTGAAAAAATATAATTTATTCAAAGAAGTTATCTCCCAATTTAAGTAAAACAGAAGGAATGAGGAATAATACAGAGAAATCGTGAAATCCATATAAAACAAATGATTATTTTTGGCCTGCATTTTAAAAGACCATCCCGGTGTCTGGCTATCAAAAGATGTAGCACCTGGGGTCTTCAAATCTTGAAGTTAAACAAACGGCCATCTAGCAGGCTTGTTGCTTCCCTGCTAAAATTTTTTTTAATTCCTTCTGGGATTTGTCCAACAGTTTCTGGCAAGACCGTGGTGGGGAGGAGAGGGAAGTTAGTGATGGGGAGCCTTTGCCAGGGAAGGCTGGTGGTTACGTATTGGGTTCCTAACTTCAAGGTTAGCATTTTGAAACCACCAGGTGCTTCAGGAAAAATTCAAGGCTTTCTACTCCCAGAAATATTGACAGTCTTGGAAACCTTCAGGGCCAGTTATAACTTGCCCTATAGAATTATTGGGCGTCAGAATCAATGGTGGTTAGTGAGTGAACCTGTGCAGATTTCATAATGCAAATTGGCTTACCATGTTCAATTTCAAGCAACTAATGTTACTTTACTGAATGCCAAGTTAGAAGATAATGTGCACAACGGGCTCTTGCAAGTCAGTGGGAAACGACAGAATTCATCTCTAACCATCATTGCATATGTCCCTATGAAATCTCTGCCACAGTGGCTGCTTCATTGTAATCTCTACTTAAGTTCACTCTTCTTAAATCATGCTGACATTCTTTCAGTGGTAATATCTTTCTATCTGTACTGCCTTTGCCCTCTGTGTTTCCTTTCTGGAAAATATTATTTCATCATGGACATTTCTTCCCATCTTCAAAGAACATCTCAAATGACAGATTCTAAGAAAATAAGTTTTTCTTTAAATGACTTATATAATGAAACTTAAAACTTCTCTGAAACATTATTCTCTATTGCATCAATCTCTTTGCTATCTCTTGGATTTTTGTTCTCTAAATTGCTGCTCATTTACTTGGACTAGGATCCATTTGCATTCTACTATTTATTCTCTCAGCCAGTTACTTCTTCATCCACAGTGTGCTTTAATATGAATCTGAAAAAGAAAAGTCACAAATCGATTCATTTAGAATATGCAGGTGGTCCCCAGGTAAGAAATGAGATCCATTCCTCTGCTTGTCTTTCACTTGTGTTTGAGTCATAAGAGTTAGGTATTGTTCAGACCTAGTGCCATTTAATTCAAAGTTCATCTTATTATGGTTTATAACACATTTATTTTTTCTATGTATAAAAAACATCGAAGAAGCATATCCAGATGCACTAAAACATCTTGAATCAAATAGTAATATTGATAATGCCTTGATGAATATCACAAATAGAACCCATTTGTTATTAGGAACCATGATGAACTTTGAATTTTTAATATAAAAGGCTTTATGGGGATGTTTCATAGCTAAGGGACTTTTGTAACCCAAGGGGTGCTTGTATAATCTCTTTAACAATTATTTCTTATTGCCTATTTATACTGTATAAGACTTCAAGAAGGGAGAATAAGAAAACTGAAACATACATAGGATATAGTTTCTATCCTTACGTGCTTTTCTTCTAATATTAAATATATAAATAAAATAATTATATATAAATACATAGCTTGGTCTCTCCAGGCTAATGTTAATGAGTTCATGAGTAAAACTGTATATGAAAAAGTGAATGAAATAGAGCATATCATCTTTAGTTAATAGATAGGAAATAGAGACCATGAAAATTTAAATTATTCTCTCATCATTTATAAAGCTAGCTTTAGAAGTTAAACTCAAAGTATGGACCCCTCAGTGGTCCTGTGCTTCTTTTTCTTTAGAATGCATGCCTTGATACAGAATAGAGAAGTGTACCCAATGCTTTAGAAAAACTAACGATGGCATTGTCATCAGATGGAGCAGGAAGGAGATTCTTTAAAGTGATTGGGGATGCATATTTGAACTATTTAGAATTGAATCAGTTTGAATGCATTGGTGTGACCCCTGCTGAGTGTCAGTTTGTCATACTTTGATGGTGTTTGTCATATTGTGGTGTCAGTTTGAAACATACTGGGTAATCCATCGGTTTCTTATCCTCTGGTGGCTTGCATATTTTTATGATGCTGGAAACCATTCTACTGGTATTTCAAGTACCAACACATTGACCCATACTGAGCAGATTGAAGCAGAGCTTTTGAACGGAGAAAAGACCCTGAAGGAGGAATACGTTATTCATTTTTGAAAGATTTCCCACTGAAAACTTATGAATGGCAGCAGAACATGTAGCACCAGATGTAGCACCAGAATGTGAGTCACTCACATTGAAAGGTAATCAAAATATAATTGGGGAAGAACTGTCTCCTCAAAATCAAGTTGACTGTAATAATATGATGGAGTAAAACTGATTGTTGCTTATGGGGAATAACTCAAAATAAGAAGAACAAACACAAAAAAACTGAAAACAAGTGTTAATAATCAGAAAGTGGAATGGATGAAGACTGACTCAAAGAAAACCAGAAGTCATCAAAAATGAAATGGAATGCAAAAAGATCAGTGTTGCTGGCTTTAGTGAGCTGATGTGGATGAGCGTTGACCATTCTGAGTGTGGAGCGATCTAGTTCACTATTCAGGAAATGAAAAATCCAAAAATGGCATTGCATTTGTTGTTAAAAAAATAAACAAACATTTCAAGATACATCTTGAAGTATCGAGATATACATGTTAATCTATCATCTATACACCTACAAAGAAGTCCGGTTGATACAACTATTATTCAAATGTATGCATAACCACTAAATGAGATGATGAAGAAACTGAAAAATTCTACTTCTTCAGTTTGAAATTTATTTACTATTCAATTAAAATAGATGAATAATTATGGTGATTCAATTGACTAAGTTGGGAACAATAAGGAAGTTGTTTATAATAGTTGGAAAAAAATTACCTTGGAAACAAATGAAATTAGAGATCACACAATGGAATTGTGCAAGGAAAACAGCATATTTTGAAAGAAAAAATAATTTCATTGGAAATATATATTTATCAACAATATACATAGCTATTATTCAAGTGGACTCCACTACATGGAATACACAGGAATCAAAATGATTATATCAGTGGGAAGGAATGATGGAGAAGTTCAATATCAACAGTCAAAAAAGGCCACTAGCTGGTTGTGGAATAGACCACCAATTGTCCCTTTGCAAGTTCAGGTTGAAGCAAAAGAAAATGAAACTATATTCCATGAAAGTCAGAATACAACTTTGGGTATATCCTGCCTTCATTTAGATAGTATATCAAGAACAGATTTGATGAATTAACACTAATGACAGTATCCCAGATGACTTATGACATGACATCAAGATCACCATGTGCGAAGAAAGCAAAGAAAAGATTAAAGTGGATGTCAGAACAGATTCTTTAACCTGCTCTGAAGTGTAGAGTACCTAAATCAAATGGAGAAAATAGTGAAATAAAAAAGCCGAACAGAAAATATCAAAGGGCAGCTTGAAGAAATAAAGCATTATAATAAAATGAGCAAAAACTTGGAGTTAGAAAACCAAAATATAGTACATTCAGTATTAATCAAGACAAATGAATGGGAGAGAAATCCAAGCCTAGAGCAGAAATATTGAAGGATTCCATGGATAAAATATCAAAAGATAGAGGAAGCCTCAAAAGAAGAAGGAAGCGATACACACAGTCACTGTACCAAAAATTGTACCAATTGGTCAACATTTAACCATTAAAAGAGGGAGCATATGATCAAGTAACAATGGTGTTGAAGCAGGAAGACCAAGGAAGGACAAGGCTCTAGGAAATCTTTCAACAAACTTATAAAGCAATGGAGACACTCATTCATATAGTTAAGGAATTTGAAAGACAACTCTCCATCCAATCTAATAGAATAGATCCATTTTAGTGCTCTTTCCAAAGACATTGACCCAACAGTGCACAAATCATCAAACAAAGACATTGTCACATGCTAGTAAATTCTTGCTGAAGATAGTTCAAAATTGGCTAACACAATACAACAATGGAGAGTTTCCAAGAATTCAATCTGTGTTCAGAAGAGGACATGTATAATAACCCTGCTGACATTGCACTGTTCTTGGTTTAAATCAACGAATACCAGAAAGACGCTTGGCTATTTGTGCTTACTGACTACATAAAGATATTGAACTGTGAAGCTCATTACAAACTATGGATATAATCTCAAAGAATTGTTAATTCCAGAACACTTTTAATCATGTTTATTTGCAACCTGTACAAGAACCAAGATGAAGGTTTTTAAACTAAGGAATGGACTACAGCATGATTTAAAATTAGGAATGTTGTGCTTCAAGGTTGTATCATTTCATCAGACCTAGTCACTCTGCATGCAAAACAAATATTCTAAGAAACTGAAATATATGAAGAGGAGCTCAGCATTAGGTTTCCAGGGGGGCTTATTAATAATCTGCTAGATGGCGATGACACCGGTTGGCTTGCTAAAAGCTACAAGAGATTGCAGCCCTTGCTTATACAAATCAAGACTGCAACTTTGGATTACTATGAATTAAAAATCAATATAAAACTACAAAAATCTTCATAATTGGGCAAATGGACAACAACATCCTCCATGGAGAAAACATTTAAGTTATCAAGCATTTCAATTTTCTTTGATTTTAATTTAATTTTTACAGAAGCAACAGCCACAAAATAAGATCAATGCCCCCGATTCTACTTGCTGTCCCCGTAGCTCCATCAGCCTTGGATTTCATAGACTGAAAAACCGAGAAACATATAACACAACTTCAAGAGGGTGACCTTTGATGACAAAACACCTCTGAGATACACTCTAATATGAACTAACAAAACCAAAAACAAAACAAAAAATACAGAAAATGTTGAAAATCAGATCAGGTCTTACATGGGGTACAATGGTGGTGGTAGTTTTTGTGGTGGGAGCAATAAAGAAGAGATGATGTCAAGGAGTCCAGGAAGAATGTTTGGAAACTGATTGTGTAGCAATTGTACAATATTGCTTGACATGATTGAACTATGGAATGATATATGTATTAACTCCCAATTAATAATAAAAATATACATGCATGTATAAAAAAGAACGCAAGGAATCTGTTCAATAGTCATGTTTAGACCTCAGTGAGGGAGTTAGTTATCATGGAGCGCAGAATTTCTGCCTACGTGCCTGTGACTCTTGGCTCTGTTAACTTCATATCAGAGAATTATGTACACAGTTATTTTGAGGTTTAAGTTTGGTAAGCCGAAAATTCATTATTTCTGAGAATATAGACGTCATTTAAGGGACAAAAAAATAAATAAAATCCCTTGCAGTGGGCAAATCTGCTGTGCAATGTTTCTTAGGATGTTGAAGAGCACAAGTGTCACATTGATGCATAAGGTGCACCTAACACCAGTTGTGGTATTCTTATGCCTCATATGCATGTGATCGGCCCACAATTGATAAGGGCCACTGAAAGAACTGATGATTTGAATTGCAGTCTTGGTGAAGAATATTCTAAGTGACTAGGGACTGCCAGAAGAACAAGAAAATAATTTTGGAAATACAGCCACAGTGCTTCCTTCAGGCAGGTACAATGAAACCTCAACTCACATGATTTGGACATATTATCAGGAAAGACCAGTCCCTGGGAATGGCCAACATGCCTGGTAAGAGAAAGACCTTCAGTCAGATGGATTGACACAGTACCTGTGATTGTAGCTCAAATATCCCAATACATGGGAAATGGTTCAAGATTGGGCAATGTTTCTTTCTGTTGTGCATAGGGTCAATATTAGTCAGAACCAATTCAATCAAATTTAACAGTTACAGCCAACAGAGCTTAGGACATAGATAGGGAAGCATGAAAAATATACCTTCATTTATTAGTACCATTAGTAGCAGTAGAAATAGTATGAGCAATGTCATTTCTTATAATGGTGTGGTAGTAATTAACAGCAGTTGTGGAAATCTCAATAAACTTGGTATGGTACTAATTCTATATAAACCTATATACAAAATCTAATTTGAACTTAAAAACTGGCTTTGAAGATACATAAGGAAAAGTCTTATATTTCATTATGTAAGAATACAGAGATTCAAAGCAGTCACATAGCTTTTGAATTTTTATGCCATATAGTTTTTAATTGTAGAAGTACAAATGAAATAATTTTCTAATTCAAACCCTGTAATCCTTCCCTCGATAGGCTATAATGCTTTTATGTTGACACGTTTCATATTATTAATACAGTAATACCTTTATTTGATTGTATGTTTCCACATTTTATTTGTGAAAATTATTATAGAGAAATCAACTTAATATTTTGCCGTGAAGAGTCAGGGTTCTTACCTTCAGAGCAGCTCCCATCGATGCCTAGTCTGCTGAAAGTGGATATTAATATTGATTTATTTTCTGTATAAAAACATCGTGGGGGGAAAAAGAAAAGCATAAAAATAAGTAAGCATTTGCGGTTGGAAGTAGGCAAGAAAATGAGCTGTAGGGATGCTAGAAAATACTACATTAAGAATTTTTAAGCAATAGTCTTTCGTTTTGTCATTTTATGAAAGAAACTGTTGCTTCTCTATTATTTTTCAGAAGCATAATGTGATAAGCATGAAAATGCTAAAAATTAGATGTTTTAGAAGTAAGTTAGCTCTTTTTCATCATCTGGCCACTGTCATAAAAGGATTATTATATATGTATGTATGTGTGTGTGTGTATCCTTCAAAACTTTTAAGCTAGCATATGCTTATACATGGCATCATCTTTTGGGTGTTTTATGACCTAGCTATCATGTGTACGTAAACTTCAGTTTATTATGTTTCTTTTTCTTAACACTTTGATATGTTGTCTGGGGTCTATGTACTCTGATTCTCTCTCTCTCTCTCTCTCTCTCTTTCTCTCTGTATATATATATAGAATTGCACCCTTGACTTTACTTTTGACTTATAAATTATTCACTATTTTTTTCCAGGATGGTCTTTGAAGGTGCTACACTGTGAATAACTAAGCAAAAATTTTATGGTAGAGCAATGATTTTCTTTCTCATGCATTTGAGATAGGAAACTTTAAAGGTGCGGTTTCATCCCTCCAGAATGTGCTCTGACCCCATGGCATGTGGCGTAGAATGATGAAGACACAGAGGTTATGCTGACACCTTCCCTGGAAAGTACACTTTGTTTCACTTCTTCATAGTTCTGAGATGACAACGTCAGTGATTTTTCAAATTATAATCCAGTTTTATAATCAAAATAATAAATT
>NW_022103906.1:64257004-64314122 GCF_000313985.2 Echinops telfairi
GATAAAGACATGTACATATACAAATATATTATATGAGGATGGGGAAATAGATCTATGAGCCTACATTTATAAATTATCATTTTTCAAGTGACCCACAATAATAGAATGTTAGTCAACTCTCTTCTAAACATAACTAACAATCAATCAATGTAGATATGCATGCGTGCAGCATATGTGAGTGTAAAATGAATCACTATAAAGTTTAATTGTTATAAGAATAAGTATTACGCTAAATTTTCATAATCAAATTTTAAAATTGTATTTTCTCTTTCTGGAGTTATAAATACAAGATTTCATATTAATTTTTATATCTGCTTATATTCTCTATCTAATAATTTGTTGGACACAATTTAAAGAATATATACATGGGTGAGATTATATATTTATAATATATATATTATCTTACCAAAGTAATTTTATGGTCTTACATATAGAAACATGGTATATTCAATATCCTCATATGCCTACAAAAGCAGGAAAATGAATAAGGAAGGTAGAAGAACTGATGCATTTAAATTAAGGTGTTGGGGAAAAATATTAACTATACTGTGGACAAGCAGAAGACTTAACAAATTTGTCTTGGAAGAAGTACAGCAAAATGTTCTTTAGCAGCATGGAGAGCAAAACTTCATTTTGCTTACTTTGGACATATTTTCAGAAGGGTTCACTCCCTCTAAAAGGACAACATTCTTAGAAAAATAACAGATCAGTGAAAAAGAGAAAGACCTTCAACAAAATGGATTGACACAATAGTTCCCCAATGGACTAATACAGAGTAAATATTGTAAGGATGGCACAATGCCGGGGTTTGCATTAGATAGCTACCAACTAAATATACTATAAATAAATATAAGCTAATCTCTGTGGAAAATCATGAGGTTAAAGGACTCCAGAAATATCTTTTTCCTGTTGTACAAAGGGTCACTTTTAGTTGAAATATAGTTCTTTCCAATTTTCCTTTCTTCAAATACATAGCAAGTCTAGCTAAGTATCTTCTTATTTTGATAGACATGTATGTTTCCATATGCTAAATGGCATGGCAACTAAGTACACTATACACATACAGAAGTCACTGTAAGCTTTGTGTAAATATACATTGGAAAAGAGATGACAGTTGGAAAATAAAATATCTTGAAGCAAAGTTTTTCCATTTTTAAAATCGTCTAGATTTACTATCTGTTGAGCACAAATTATGGGCATTCGTAGGAGAGAACACGGTGTCAGAAACTTACGTTGTTGATGTTAGGGGCCATTCAGTTGGCTCTTTCCCATGGTGACCCTGTGCGCAACAGAAGAGAACACTGACCCGTCCGTGCCATCCTCACAATTACTTGTATGACTGAGTCCACTGATGTAGGCACCGTGGCACTCCATCTCCTTGAGGCCCTTCCTCATTTTCTCTTCCTTTTCACATGGCGTCCTTCTCCAGGGACCCGTCTCCTCTGACAGTAGGTCCAAAGGATGTAAGACGAAGTTTTGCCATCCTAGCCTTAGTTTTTCCAATACACATGTGTTTTTCCTTTTAGCAGTCCATGGTACTTTCAATATTCGACTCCAGCACCACAATTCAAATGCAAAACTTACCTTAGGAGATGATAATGGCCAACAAGAGGAAGGTCAGTAGGCTGATATGAGTTCCCGCCATTCAGGCACAACAGCTTGTCAGTGTCACTTGGCAGAGCAAAAAGAGATTCCAGAAAGAGTAACTAAGGATTTGAGCTTAATTTATGGAATTAACAACAGGAAAATGACTATTTCAGGGACCTACAGGATGAGTGCTGTTTTTCTTTTGCGTTAGGTAGCTACCAACTAAATATGCTATAAATATAAGCTAATCCCTCTGGAAAACCTTGAGGTAATAGAACTCTAGGAATATCTTTATATGTCTAAGGGTCTTTTAAGTTTAAATTGTTCCAAGAAATAATTCAAGGATAAAATCAAAAAGGAAGAATACAATCAAGAACAGTAGGTTATAAGGAGTAGTGGGAAGGAGATGAGTCACTCAGCGTTCAGTATAGCAATAATGAAACTCACAACCTTCCTCTAGTTCTTAAACGCTTCCTCCCCCAACTATCATGATCCCAATTCTACTTTGCAAACCTGGTTAGACCAGAGGATGCACAGCGGTATAGATGGGAACTGGGAACACAGGGAATCCAGGGCAGATGAACCCCTCAGCACCAGCGGTGACAATGGCGATACCGGGCGGGAAGTGGGGGTAGAAACAGGGAATCCATCACAAGGATCTACATATAACCTCCTCTCTGGGGGATGGGCAACAGAAGGGTGGGTGAAGGGAGACGTCGGGCAGTGTAAGATAAGACAAAATAATAATTTATAAATTATTAAGGGTTCAAGGGGGGGCGGGAGGGAGAGGAAGGGGGAAAAAGAAAATGAGAGGCTAATTCCAGGAACCCAAGCGGAAAGTGAATTTTGAGAATGATGAGAGCAACAAATGTATGTGTGCTTTACACAATTGATGTATGTATGGACTGTGATAAGAGTTGTATGAGCCCCAATAAAATGATTTAAAAGAAAATAGTATGAAAATGAAATAAAATATCAGAAGTACCAGATAAACAACTACATATTAATAAATAATTACAAAACTTATCTAATAAATTTTGTAGTAAGAATATTGGGAAAAGAAGAATTCCATGGTCCATTAAAAATAAAGACATTCTACAAAAACAAGTTCATGGGAAATTTTTATAACTAACATTGATTAATTCTCTCATTTCTTCTACTGATTCAGGTAGCACCATTCTTTTCACAGTATGTGACACATCCCTGCAGAGGAAGATAACGTTTAGATTTGCAGATATGACATGACAACTGACATGTTCTTCCAACTGTAACATAATGGAAGCTGTTAGGTCTCAATGAACTGTAGGCTTGTGAGTGTAGATCTGAAATGTACTAGTGACTTCTTTGATCCTACGTAGCAAATTGCTAGAAGATAGAATATTTGTAGAGCTAAAGGTGTTTGGAAAATAACTGGAGGGAAGCTGATCTTGAAAAGTGGGAAGGAGAAACCTACTGCCATCTTAACGTGATGTTAATTAATGCGTTTCTCTAGACAACCTAGCCTAACACAGCCATTTTCCAACTATTGTTCCTTCTTCCTTGTTCTCAATTTTTATTACAATTGTCAATAATTATCAATGCATTTGGATTACATGTTTATAAATTTCCAACTGAAGACATTCATAGAACTCTTAAATTTCTTCATCACTAGCTCTGCTGGTTGGTCCATCAAATTGAATGGTGGTTGTATTGATTGGATTTCCCTGGAGTTGTTCCTATCATAGACAGCACTCTATTGAAATATAGATCTTGAAATGTCTTTTTAAATATATATGCAATGTCATTTCTCTTGATTATTTCATTCCCAGCATAGTAAACCGCATGATTTTCTTATTCAGAATGGCCAATATCAGTCTAGTTAAGGTCACTAATACCAAGAATGTTGATTTTTATATATTCCATTTAATATTTGACAACTTCCAATATGCTAGATTCAAATTTCGTACAATCCAAGTTTCTATTAGTAATTACACCTTTTAGCTATTTCTTCTTACCTTTCAACCCGATAGGCTTATGTTTTGGTATTGTATTAGGCAATGTTATTCTGCTGTTCATAAAGCTTGAGAGGATAATTCTGCAGAAATACATTGCCTAATTGTTGTTCTTGTATGTTCTTAGCCTATAAGCTATGCTGAACTCTATCCACCATGTCTGAACCTGCTGATTCTTGAAATGCCTGCTATGTAGATTCTAACATCACAGGAACAGACAATCTATTTAGTACATCAAATTGACAGAATGGTGAAAATGATATCAAATAACAATAATAGGAAACTAATAAAAATTATGGCTGTTGACGTATTTTCTAGTCATCAGATAGCCATGTCATACCATATATTTTCCATACATTTATTATGATACAAACAAGTTATTATTCAAATTTTATTCAAATATTACCAGAAACAGCTGTATGAGGGGATTGCACTGAAAAAACCCCGGAATTGCGCTGGGCTGAGTGGAGCTTTCATAGAATGCATTTTTCACACCGGGCAAGCATCAAGCAACTTGCTCTGCGTTAGTGCACCCAGTGACGTCACCTGAGAAAGTTCTCTCTGGTCACAGTGAATTTTTTCATAAAAGCAGTTTTCTTTGAACTTCACTTTTTTTGTTATGGCCAAGTGAACAGCGTGTGGCTGTGAAATATTTCCTGCTCAGGAAAAATGCCACAGAAACTGTTATGATGTTGAACACAGCTTACAAAGACATCGCTATGAGAAAAACTCATGTACAAGTGATTTTCTCATTTCAAAAAGATGAAATATCAATTGATGACAAACCTCGTTCTGGATGTCTGTCAACTTCCCAAACAGATGAAAATGTCAACTCCAAGTACATTTGGAGTTTGTTCCACCAAATCAAATGGTTAATCAAGCTTTCTATTTAGAGGTTCTGAAAAGATTGTGTAACAATGTGCGACAAAACCAAATCTGATTTGTGGCAGACAGGGGACTGGTTTTGCTGCCACAACAATACACCTGCTCATGCAGACATCTCAGTGTGCCAGTTGTTGGCAAAAAGCAGCTTGCCTCTCTTGTCCCACACACCTTATTCATCTGACCTGTCACCATGCTATTGCTTTTTGTTTCCACGAATAAAGAGGGACATGAAGGAACAGCGATTTGATGTCATAGAAGAGATGCACAAAAAAGAGGGAGGTGCTGTCAACCACCCAAACAGATGAGTTTGAAAAATGTTTCTAAGAATGGAATCACAGATTTGACAAATGTCTTAAGTGCAATGGAGAGTACTTTGAAGGTGATAAGGTTGTTTTGTAAAAACAAAAAAAATTAAATACATAGGTTTGAAAAAAAAGTTCTTTTTTTTTTTTTCGGTACCCCCTCTTATGGTGGTGTATGGTCTCCTTCCTTCTCTGTAGCTGACCCAGAGGCTTTGCAGTGAATAAGATGCAGAATTACCCTGGAGATCCACAGTGAATTTTGGATGTATTCAGCCTGAGATTTCAAAAAGCATATACTACACAATAGGGTATTGCCAAATAGTAAAATACTAGAATGATTAATATTTCTCACTCATAGAGATTTTATTAAGTTATATTTTGTTATTTGAATTAAAAAGTTAGTTATCTATCTTTTAGTCACATAAAAAAGAACAAATTCTCTGGAAAACAAATACAGGGTGAGGGTATGCTCCAAACATCTCCTCAACCAGCTGTGCTTCATGGCTGGTGTGGCCTCCCTCCACATGCCCATGTCAGGAGTCTGGGGAACATCTCCTCTAGACAGGCTCTATGCAGCACAGCACTTTCCAGAAACCCTTCTTTAAGCACATGTTATCTCAATCTAAATCCAGTTTCAGTTACTTAGTTCCTAGTATATTTGTGCAAATTGAAAGAAGAATTTAAACAAAGAATCCATGTAAAAGCAGAACACTGCCTAGAGCATAATAAGCACTCAATAAATGTTTATTCAATTCATTTTGCAAGAATAAAACAAAGGTCATCTATGAGTTAAGTATTCTTCAACTAATCTGAATTTAAGAAATACGAACAGCTATGGAATTACTGTGCAATAATTATCTACAATTAAAGAAAATGTTTTAGAATCACACTTAAATTTTCATTATCTATATGAATTTCAATAAATAACAGTACATAGTTTATCATTGCCATCTTGATAAATAGCTAACTTATTCAGGTTATATTAAATATGTTTCTGAAAGACATCATTAAGCATTGTATATGCTCTATAAATGAATATTTACATTGCAAAAGTAATTCTTCAACCTTTTTCCAAATAATCAATTGCAAATATATTCTTGTGTAGGAAAGACACTTATTGATATCAATGTAGGAATACATGAGGCTGGAATAACTGGAGACATTAAAAAATATTGATTCTAATTCTGACAAAGCAGACCTTTTAAAGGTCACTTGCTATTGCTTGAAATATAAAGTTCATGATTGGTCTTTTGCCTTCCATACTACTCTTTCTCATTGTGCTTCCTTGGCTACTGTGACCTTCGTGATGATAGGCCATAAACACACTCAGTGGAGTATTTTCAGCCTTATGTAATTTCATTATTAAACATCAAACTTTTGGTTGAAATATGTTCACTGGTAGAATGTTTATCACTATTGTAAAAGCTTACTATGTTGTACAATATTCTCAAAAATATATCTCTCATATATTAATGAGTCCTTAGAATTTTCATTTAATAAAATTGAATGCATACATGTTAAGAGCTCCCTGTGATTTTGTAATATGTACATCATTTGATGAATAAATGCATAAATAGTTAATTACATGTCAAATATAATCACACCTGTTTAATTTGTTGTTGATTCAGCTTAAAATACTGTTTTAATCATCACTCTTTTGCATAGTCACCCAACTACTATTATATGGAGAATTATATTTTTTGGATTATTTTTCTCTATCATGTTCAGTTGGAGAAAAGATATATTTTTCTGGTGGAATTTTAATTAATCATTGATATCTGTTTATCATATAAGCTGATCATGGTGGCATTTTAAAATAACATGAAAATTCACGTATATAGTTGTTCATAAGAAATATAAGGAAGCATTCAATGTTCAAAAACACAATTCTTCACTATTATTATATATGAGAACAAAATATCAAATAGAAATATCACTATCCTTTTCTAGTTCTTGTCTATGTTTTGCTTGTTTTTATTAAAATAACAATGTAGATGTCAGGATACATATTCAAATTCCATTTTTTAATGATAAACATATTTAATTCGATTTCAATTTTGCTTTCAAATAGGTAAATATTTTATGATACTCCAATGTAAATTATATTAAAAGGCTTTGTTTAATTTATTTGAGTTTTAACTTTAGTAAGATAGTAATATTTTTAAGCATCAGATCTGAGCTATTTTGAACTATGGAAACTCTCATGTAATTTAGAGATATGTGTATGTGTGTGTAGTAATATAGATTTGTAGATAAATTACAGATCAAGATTGAAAAAATGGTAAGAAATGTAATTGGCAAAATTATTTACTATATGAAGTATTCTTGAGTATAGTATTTATGTTTTAATTTCAGCATGGTTAAAGAAATTGATTAATATTGCTTGTATATACTAAAGGAAATTATCACAAAATGAGATTAGCTAATGTGCTTTATTTCTAAAGCTACCTTCAGAAGAGAACTATAAAGTAAAGATAACCAATTATAAAATAAAGATAACCAATAAAGATAACCAAAATAATATAAAATAAAGATAACCAATTATAAAATAAAGATAACCTTTTCTTTCCTACATAAAGCACTGGCTAATATATAGCTTTACTATATAAATGTCAGAACTAGAAAACAATATGCTTTACAACTAAGGTTTACTTAAGAACTTAGTCTGTGAGGAAAATATAACAGTGGAAAATATGATTAAGAAGCTTAATATGATCACTCAGATGAAGGCCAGAGACTGATTGTAGAATAGACCATCAGTTGTTTATACACAAGTTCAAGTTGGACATAAGAAATTAAAATAAATTCACAAGAGCCAAAGTACAGCTTTAGCATATACCATCTGAATTTAGAGGTAATTTCAAAAATAGATTCCATGCCTTGAATATTAATGACAAAACGCCAGATGAAATGTGGGATAGCATCAAGGACATCATTCATGGAGTTTTGCCATAGAAACTGTCAAAATTGCAAAACAAGGCTTGAATATATTTTGAGTTCATTTCATTTCAGATATGCTGACCATGTTCTTACCTCTTAGCTTTCTGACCCTCGGCCCTCGCACATTTCATGATAACATGCAGCTTTGTCTTCTCCTGCAGCCTTGGACATTTGCTATCTCGTCCCTGGACTTCACCCTTCAGCTACTCTGCCTTACCAGCGAGCGTCAGAGACTCTGCGGACATTCCCTTTGATGTATCCCCTTTCCTCCCTCTTATCTAACCGTTGGCTTTCTTCGTGAGTGAGGGGCTTGATGTCCTCCCACCGCTCATCAGGTCTTTCATCACTGGTGCTCAATGCACAGGTGGAATAAACTCAGTGTGGCATGTTGGCTTCTGTGGACTTGTTTTAATTTTCTTCAGCTGTATCCTGAACTTATATATGAGCAATTGATTATCTCTTCCCCTGTCAGCCCCTGTCTTGTTTTAGATGCTGCTATTGAGCTTCTCCATCATGTTTTCCGATAGATGATGTCAATGCAATTTCTATGCATTCCACCTGCGGAAGTTCGTGTGTATCGTCGCCTTTTGTCTTGTTGAAAGAAGGTCTTTGCTATGAGTGAGTCATTGGTGCTGCAAAATTCTATCACGAGATCTCCAGCATCATTTCTATCACCATGTCCATATTTTCCAACTATTCTTTCATCCTCAATTTCTAATTTTATATTTCAATTGCTGATAATTATCAATGCATCTTGATTGCATGTTACATCAATTTCTGACAGAAGACTTTGGGAGAATTCTTCAGTTCCTTCATTACTAGTTTTTGTGGTTGTTGCATGAATTTGAATAATATTTATATTTATATTATTTTCTTGAATTTGTATAGATAAAAGCCTATCACAGAAAGGATCATACTTCCTGATTGATTCTGCAATGTTCTTTTTGACAATGAATGGTATGATATGTTTCTTGATTGTGTTATTCCCGGCATAGTAAATTATATAATTTCCTGATTCCAAATAGCCACGAATCCATGGTTGACTCCCCTCCAAGAAATCAGCTCCTCTTCAGTCACATTTCCAGTGCCCAGGACCTGAGGCCCGCCCCCCTCCCACCTTCCAGCAGATTCCCTGACTGTGTTTTGCTGCCTTTGTTTAGGCTTTCGGTATCAAAAACTGATTAGAACAATGCATAAGGTTTCCATGGCTTTTCCTCTGAAATGGGGACCCGAGTTCATCTTCATTGGCTGTTTGTATGCTGGAAGCTTTGCTGAAACCTATTCGCTTTGGCTGACCCTGCTGGCATTTGAATACCAGTGACAATGCTTCTAGCATCAGAGGAACACATCAGCCACCACAGTATTACAAACTGACAGATAGTGGTTTTGAAAAATGTACAGTCAGAGTGCTCCTTAGAAGCAAGGATGGTGATACATCCTCTCAAGTACTTTGAGAGGAAGAATATCGTGGAGACATGATATTCTACATTACCAGTAAATTCGGAAGAGAGCTACTTGGCTAACTGACTGGAAGAAATAATTTCTGTGCCAGTTCCAAAGAAAAGTGTCCCTACAGAAGGTTCAAACTGTAGAAGAATATCATTGATATCACATGCAAGCAAATTTTTACTTAAGATCATCCCACAGCGGTTGCAGCAATACATTGACAAGGAACTGCCAAAATTACCAGCCACACCAGAATAGGACTCACACCAAAGAATATCATCGATGATGTGATTTGGATCATTTATATCTGTTGACTGGCCTTGACTCAAGCAGAGAATACCAGAAAGATATTTACTTGTGTTTCATTGACTATGCAATGATATTCAATTGTGTGGGCCATGGCAAACTATGGATAACCATGGGAAGAATGAGGATTCCAGAAAACTTTATTATGCTCATGAAGAACTTGTGCATGGAGCAAGGGGTCCATGTGGGAAAGGAACAAGGGAATACTGCATGATTTTAAACTTGGGAAGATGTGCTCTCACCGTACTTGTTCAATCTACATGCTAGAAAATCATCAGAGAAACAGGCTTACATGAAGAAGAATGTGACATCAGGATGGGAGGAAAGCTTATTGACAACCTGTGATATAAGGATGACACAACTTTGCTGCTGATAGTGAGAAATACTTGAAGCACTTGATGATGAAGGGCAAGGATTGTTGCCTTTAGTATGGATTACAACTCAATGTAAAGAAGACCAAAATCCTCACAACTGGACAGAGGTAAAATCTTGATACATGGAGGAAAGTGTGAAGTTGGCAAATATTTTGTCTTGCTTTGATCCACAATCAATATGCATGGAAGCAGCAGTCAAGAGATCAAAAGAAGTAGTGAATTATTTAACTTTTCACAGGGCCTCTTTAGAGTGTGGAAGAGCGAGCATGTTATTTTGAGGACAAGGAGTGTGTGATCTAACTTATGATATTCCTCTTGCATCATATACATGTGAACGTTGGACATTTAATAAGGAAGACCATAGAAAAATTGATGAATTTGAATTGTGATCCTGCATAAAAAATATATGGAAAGTCCCATGGGCTGCTAAAAGGACAAAGGTCATTTCACTTGGAAAAAATAAGGGCATAGTGCTCTTTACAGTCAAGGACGGCAATAGTAATCTTCTTACATACTTTAGACATATTGTCAGGAGAGACCAGTCCCTGGACATCGTGTTTGGTCAAGAAAAAGAACAGTGACAAAGAGACGGATTGACAATATGGCTGCATTAATAGGCTCAGACATAGGAACAGTTGTGAAGATGGCATAGGGCAAGGGCCTGGGGAGAAAAGGCTCTTGGAATTTAAAGAGAATGAGTCACCACAATGAAGGTGAAGATGCTGAGCCTAAATCTGGACAACTTTGTCTGTGAAACTAAGTTGGAGATAGAGAGAGTTCCAAGAAATTATGATCCTGCCTTACATCCTACTGAGGTTCCTTGAGACTACATAAGAGATTTAAATGTTATCACTGGGTCAATTGTTTGGGATAGCATCCAAAGAACCTGGATATTGTCCTTTCTAGGGTATGTGATAACGACTTTAGCCTCTGGAATTTGACTAAATGAAAAAGTATCATTACAACACAAACACATGAAGGTTTTATATGAGGACTATTCACTCACTGTTGTGGGTCTTGTGTTTTTACTATTGGTGGTGACAAAACTGTGAAATAGTGGGAAATGAATGGACGAGGACTATGGAGAAGAGGAAAAGCAACTTTATACAATATTAAGAAAAGACAGAGTATACTGGTATGGACCACCAAAGGAAAGGAGCGTTTGGGGCCACATGTGGATAGCAAATGGATATTTGGGATGAGAAAAGAACCAGTCTTATATGTTCAACTACCTGGGGATTTGTCAGTGTAAGTAGTGTTAAACTGAGCACATTTCTTTAGGGAAGTTGTGCTTCTGACAGAGCTATAATAATACATGATATGAGGCAATCTACTCTGAAAAAGATTTTCTTAGCTATGAAAACAAATACAATCTGTTGGAACTCTATGAAAGCTTGTTTTTTACTGCAGCAGATGAAGATGATACTTTTGATATGTGGAAAATGGACACTCCTGTGACGGTGCAGATGGGTCATGTGTGTGCAGTGCTTGGTGTGGATTACTCTCTCACTGGGAAGGAGTTTGTGCCTAAGAGTTTGGTAAGTCTATTTGAATCTTTCCTGTGGACAAAAGTTGAAGTAGGGAAGCGTATCACACAAAGGGAATGCAGCATGTCAACTGTGTGAATGGACTTCTGACAACAAGTTCGTTATGTGTAGGTCTGATGAAATGAACATTCACTTGCGGAAAGCTAATGCTTCTGATAAACCGAGTGTGCCTTCATCACGAGAAAAAGCAGCCAAGGGTTTAATCAGAAATTGAAGGAGAAGTTTCAACATCACTCTCAGATAAAATGGATAGCTCCCCACCAGCATCTCCCCAAGTCCATCTGGAGTCACATTCTGTGGGTTGTGAAAGAAGGGCTTCCACAAAGGGAAGTGAATAGATGTAAACATAGTGTGTTAGACAGGGTTCTCTGGAGAAACAAAACCAGGACACTTATGATATATATATCATGAAGGAATAGGAATATAACAGTTAATTAGTCCACACAGTGGTGCAGAGGGCTCACTTCAACTCACTTCCATGAAACAGTTAATATACTGGAAGTTCTTCAACTCACAACTCCTGAGGGCTGCTCAGTTCAAGATCAAGGAAGCAGACAGCTGAGTCTTCTGTAGGACAATGCAGGAAGTCTGGCCAGAGGCAGCAACCAGCAGGGTGGGTCACCAACAGTCAGCCAGAGGGTAAGATCCAACAGTCCCAAGCTCAAGCAAAGTATACACCAGCAGCATGGAGAAGCAGGCCTCGACGGAACTTCAAGCTCTAGTGACACGATCCATGGGTTGGGTGTCCCACAGGTATATTAGCTCATGAGTTGAGGCAGAGAACTATTTAAGGCAGCCACACACTGGTCCAATCACCAGAGAACGAGAGAGAGGCAGAGCTTTGCGACCATTTATCTCTTTGCCCTCCAATCAAACTGTGAACTTATTTATCCCACATGTTCTTATTGGCCAGCTTGGCATAAAAAACCTACCTATCACACATAGTAAGCCTGGATCTGTGCCAATTGTATCCGAAAATGAAGCACATCATGACTATTGTGAAATAGTAATCGGTACTCATATTAGTCTTGATATTTAAGTATCCTGTTCTGTTGTGATATGTGGATGCCAGTTGGAAAAGGAGCATTTAGCTTTTCTTGTGTAAGTTTTATCAGTGCTCACTTTGGTTTCCTTGAAAAGCATCCCTTAAAGTTAGTCTAATTGCTAAGACTATCCAACATATTTACCTTGATTTGCTTTCTTCTTTCATTGGAGAATACAATATTCACAAACTAACTTATTTTTGCTGTTAGGAATTCGGATTATACTTTCCCTAACTTGTTATGGTTGACACTGTGCTGGACATTCAAAACCAAACATCTTAGCTACCCTCATGTTCACTTAGATAGGCTGTAGTGATTCTGTCTTTAATTTCACATAACATTTACACAATCGAACTCAGTAGTTTTTTCAATTGAGTTTCTCTGTGCTCATTCATTTTGGTCTTTTTGAGGTTTTAAACAGGATCATGATTTATGCATTTGTGTAACTTTAGTAAGTCCAGATAATAAAACATTCTTTTTCTCATTATAAGAAAAAAAAGATGGCATAAGACCATGTAGTTTTTCATTATGTTGGCACAGTTGTGCACAGGGCCACTATGATTCAAAGCCAAACACCATAGTGCCTAACAACAACAAATATACAGTGAACCGTAGTTTATCGCGGTTAATCGGTTCTAGACCCTACCATGATAAATGAAATTCCACGAAGTAGGATTCCTTATATCCAAAAGTTTTACCTTTTCCTGGATGGTGAGCATCTTCCTCTGGCACTTATTTTTATTGTCAGAAGGCATAGAAGAAGCAGCTCGTTTAGGAGCCATCATAGGGCTTAGATAAAATTTCTTTAAAATCGCAAACAATTACAGTACATTGTACAAAAGCAAAAATGCATCTGATACGTAGCTCCGATACGTAGCGATGCAGACAGAAGCATGTACAGTATGAGCCAATCAGTGGCAGTAATGACAGAGCATGCGCTGTTACGCAAAAACCGCGATAGAGTGAAGCCACGGAAGTCGAAGCGCGAAGTGGGGAGGGTTCACTGTACAATCTTCCCCAATATCATAATTTAAAGTTATCATTTCTCCACTTTTCCATGTTCTTATGCAGCTTTCACATGCATATGGGATTATTGAAAACACCAGGGCTTGAAGCACACCTACCTTATTCCTCAAAATGGTATCTTTGGTTAATGCTTTACAGAAGCAGATTTGCCCAATGCAATACGTTTTTTGATTCCTTAACTGCTACTCTCATGGATGTTGATTGTGGATCCACATAAAATTAAATCTATGAAAACTTCAATATTTTCTCCATTTATCATGATGGTGCTTATTGGGGTTTGTGTATGTGTGTGTGTGCGTGTGTGGCTGTATGTATGGTGCAGGACTGAGAAGTGTTACTTTCTTGTATGCATTGGGTTCCTATGAGTCAGAATTGGGTTGATTGTAACTAGCAACAACAACAAATAGAATGTATGGTTCTAGTCTATCCTCCTCAAATATGCCACCACCACCCAGCCCTGCACCATATCCCAATTCTTGTTGTGTTTGAGTCCGTGGTTGCAGCCACTATGTCAATCCATTTTGATGAGGGTCTTCTTTTACACTGACCCTTTCCGTTACAAAGTATGGTGTCCTTTTTCAGAAACGATTCCTTTGGAAATCTGTCCAAGTACTTAAAAGGAAGCCTCACCATCCTTGCTGCTAAATACATTCTGACTGTATTTTTTTTTTTCAAGACAGATTTGTTTGTTCTTTTGGCAGTTCCTGGTACCTTCAAAATTCTTCATCAGCAGCATAATTCAAATACTTATTATTATTCCTTGGTCTTCCTTATTCACTGCTCAACTTTCACATGGGTGTCAGCTTGAGATGACAAAGCCAAATACTATAATGAAATGTGCAAAAACTTAGAGTTTGAAAACTAAAAAAGGAGTAACACACTGTGCATGAACTTAAAGTGAAAGAGTTAAAACAAAAGTCAAGGCTCAGTTTCAATGCTGAACAATTCTATGGGCAAATCATTGACAGATACAGGAAGCATCAACAGAAAGTGAAAATACCAGGATTATAAATAGTAAAATCCAAATCCAAATGAGGGGATGGTCTCAGAGCTTAAATTCTGGACATTAAGTGTGCAGAAGGCTATAGATGGCAGTGGAAGCCCAAAATCCACTTGCCATGTTTGCTGGAGGTTTTAGCCTCTGACCAGAATCCAGAGATATGAATAGCCTTGATGTCAGACCGAAAACGTCATAAAGTAAATTATGGAGATATAGGTGAGAATGTAACAATTTTATCTCCCATTTGACCCCTTTTGTATTTGTTTCAGTTTTTAATATGTAATGCTTTATTTTTCAGTTGACATTTTTCTCTTTAATTTGGGCCTTGTTGGGTTTTCTATGTTCCTTCAGCATATGAAATCCAGGAGATGTAAATCTATAGAATAAGTACCTGGATTGAAAATTACCTAGGGGCAAGGCAGGAAAGTTTGGGGGAAATGAGAGGCTAACAACAATGAGTACAAGAAATAAGAAAATATTCTAAAATTGATTGTGGCAATGATTATACACCCATTCTTAATATGAGTAAACTATTGAATTGTACATTACATGAACCGTAGGCCAATAAAGCAAGTCGATTACAACTCTTAATAACCCTATAGGACCAGGTAGAACTGGCTCTGTGAGTTTCTGAGACTGTAGCTTTTTACAGGACTGTAAATCTACGTCTTTCTTCTGCAGAACAGCTGGTGGTTCCAATCTTCTGGCTACAGCCCAGTGTGTACTGACTCCAGCTCCAGCGTTCTGAGTGGATAGTACAGATGCACAAAGTAGGTGAATTGAAAATTAGTGAGGTAGCTAGTTTATTGTGCCAATCTGGCTGATAAACACATGTGGGGTTAATTGAAGGACGGAGAGATAAATGGCTCTGTGAGCCTCACCTTTCTAGGTCTCGGGTTCCTTGCTTTCTGATGGTCGGACCAGGGTGCAGCTAGCTGCCTTAGCCAGTTCCCTGCTTCCACTGGCAAGGATCACTTCCTGCAACATATCCCTGAGGAGAAGCCACATGGACCTACCCCGATGCAGCCCTGGGTGCTGGAGCAGCCATGTGGAGATCCCTGCCAGCGCTGAGATGCTGACATGCTCACTGACTTGGCTTTCCTCCTGCAGTCTTCATCATTGCGTGTGTTTTGTGAGATGGAGCAGGAATTTGTTGATTGGTTTTGGACATAAGGACTAATGTTGGACTTGTGCACTTGGGCAGCACCGGGTTGGGATGTTTTCTTGATGTGCACTTACCCTTTATATAAAACTCTCTCTTGCACATATGAGTTTCTGTGGATTTATTTCTCTAAAGTACCCAGACTCACACAATTAGTGATACTATAATGGGACATACAGAATGTCCATAAGGTGACTTCTACTGGCGTACTTTACTTCTCATCTGGGAATCACATCAGCCATGCAACTGTGCTTTCACCACCTTGATTGACAGAAAAACAAACGGCAACTCAACAAGGTTCATTCATATTTCAAAGTCACACAGAGGACTGAGCCCCATCATGTTCTGCCTAGCTCTGCATCTGAGTGGCTTCCCATGGTGATTAAGGAAGGAATTCGTGGTAGTCCTACACAGAAAGGCTTGGGAGTGTAAAATGTTTATTTAAGAAGCTGACACAATAGTACATATTATAGATTTCCCCAACTATTTAGAATGCTAGTTTTAAATATAAAGCCCCAGTTTAAAATAACATCATTACTGGATACGTAGATTCATCATCTATCTTGTCTCTTATGAAGAAGCAAAGATGACCTTTCTGAAGGTGATATTCATCTCCTGCTTTTTGTCTTCTTATTTGCAACAACATCGCAATTATCTCTACTTCACCTCTCCTTCTCCTCCTTAAGGATGTTAGTGACCTCCATGATCAAATTAATATCAGATTCACTAGCGTTAACTTTGTAGCTGGGTCATTATTTCAGCAATTATACACAAAAAAGTCCTTTCTAAAAAATTGGCAACCGCTCAATAATAGTGATTACAGCAATTTGCAAATTGTATTACTGTTATGAAAATGGACATGGCATTCATAACGCCTCTTCAAAAACAATGACTCTCAGAAATAGTTCTTAAGCTTTAGTTGAATCATAACCCCGAACAGGTTTGCTGAAATTCAGAACTGCTGAGCATGTCCTGCGGAGCTTCTGATTCAGTAGTCCGGAGAAAGACTCAAGAATTTGTTTTTCTATTAAGGCGTCAGGTGGTGAAGCCCTTGCTAGTCCAGGAACTGCCCCTTGAAGCGCACTGTCTTTAAGGACCCAAGGGCTTATCATTGGAACCAGTACAAGCAGAAACTAATTTAAGAATTTACCCTTTTTTAACCTGAAGTCCATTTTCAAGTTCTCAGTTGGGGCTTATGTTTTGGGCTCAACTAACATACTTGATGCTTGCACCAGGACTTTTTGCTGCTCACAGGACTGCGCTAATGTTTTTAGATGGTGTGTGACAACTTACAGTTTAATTGAACTGTTGGAATAGACCTTTGGGTTAAATGGACAGCCTGGTTAACACATGGAGGCACAACCTTTTGTGGCGAGAGCCTCTTTTCCCACAAGATTCAAACACAGCCAGCTGCCAGATTTCTCGTTTCTTTGTAAAACTTCACTATCCAACCTTCATTGTAGGGATAGGATTTTAGATTACTTTGCAATTTTTAAGCTGTCAAAGGAAAAGTAAAGTTTCCTGTCACTTGGGATTGTAGTAAAATAGATCCTGCTGCTTGTTTGTTATATTAGAATGATGCTGGTTTTTGTGTTTTTAAGATGGTGACATAAACTTCGGGGAAAACATGGGCTAAACATTGAGCTGCTAATGACAAAGTCAGCAGTTCAAACCCACCAAATGCTCCATAGGAGAAGAAGAAGGTCTCTGATCCCTGAGACTTAAATGTCTCAGAAACTCCAAGAGCCCATTCTAGGTTTTCCTAATAGCTAGGTCTGTCACTCTGAGTTAGAATTGACTTGAGAGCTAGGATTTTGTCTTTCTGAGTAAAGGGTCAGATTAAGAACCCCTCATGGCACAATAGTTACAGACATTGTCTGCTGACCAAAAGATGGGTAATTAAACCCCCCAGCCTCCCCAAAGGAGAAATATAGGGTAATCAGCTTCCATAAAGGTTACAGCACTGGAAATCCAATGGGGCAGTTGTATCTTGTCCTATAGGTTTGCAATAAATCATGTTTACTCACCTAGAGCATTGTGCTGCTTCCTTCAGTCATAGTTAAGATAAGCATATCACATGGTAGCATGACTTGTACATAATAGCTTCCTTCTCTGTTTGAAACACATGTCAAAATGTTAGAAATATTTAAACGCTGATTTAATCATTTTCTTAAAACCTCGCATGTTTTATTCTAAAAGATTCTATTATTCATTCATTGATATGATGGTAGGAGATATTCTATATATTTTTTATAGATGGATAGATAGATTGATAGATAGATGATAGATAGATGATAGATAGATGATAGAGAGAGAGAGATGATAGATGATAGATAGATAGGTAGATAGAAGATAGATAGATAGATAGATAGATAGATAGATAGATAGATAGATAGATGGATAGACAGACAGAAAGGAAGGTGAGTGAGTGAGTCCTGGTGGTCCTGCTCACCGCAAGGTCAACAATTCACACCCACCTGCCCCAGGAAAAAACTGTAAGGCTATTTGCTCCCTAGGGACTTCTAGTGGATTAGGCCTCCAGGCCCTCCTCTGACCTTGACCAGGGATATGAATACCTGTGCTATCAAGTGGAAAACGGATGAATACAAATACAGCTAGGTTAATATTGAACACCTTAGCACCTGTTCTCCCTTTTGATTCATTTTTAATTTGTTCTAATTTTTATTATTTTGTGTTTCTTTTCTTTTTGATTGAGGACTTCTCTGCTTAATTTTGATGTTGTTGGGGTTAAATTTTTTTTGTAGTTTTTTAT
Organism: Echinops telfairi; assembly: GCF_000313985.2. Classification (NCBI taxonomy): domain Eukaryota; kingdom Metazoa; phylum Chordata; class Mammalia; order Afrosoricida; family Tenrecidae; genus Echinops; species Echinops telfairi. The sequence continues at coordinate 64,275,387 of NW_022103906.1, forward strand.
TTATATGAAATACAGGATAGGTAAACCTATAGAGACAAAACTGAATTAATAGTTTCTTAGGGATATAGCAAGGGAGATTGGGGAGAATTGGGAAATAATAATATTAACAAATATAAGAATGAATTAAAAATTCTAAAATTGATTGTGGAGCTGATTGCACACCCTTTTTAATGTACTTAAATCATTGAATTGTATGATATGTGAATTGCATGTCAATAAAACAGTTAATTTTATTTTTCTTTAAGAAAAACAAACTTACAGTTTTGGAAATGCTTTATAGGGTTGATTTGACTCAGAATCAATTCAATAGCAGTGAGCTTAGTTATAGAGGTATATAGATAGACATAGATATGCAGATAGATATATAGATTAGCATTTCACATTTACATATATTTGGACTATTTTTACAGGCATTTCTCTAAGATTTAATTAATTAATTAATCACATAGATTCACACAAAGAAGTGATTTACCTTGACTCTTTAAATTGTGGCCTCTGAATAATAAGACCAGTTAGCAGTTATAAAAATATCATTGCTGGTATAAATAAAAGAGATAAATAAGGTTTCCAGACAGAGTCATTGAATTCAGACAGTGAGACATACTCGGGTAATTTACTCCACCTTGTGCCTGTTTGGTTTTCTATCTTGTTATAATAGCAAGATTAACGTGGTAGACAGCAACGCTGTCTTGATCATGATGCTGCTTTGGGGTTTGCCTTTCCTTGGTTAAGCATCTCCATTTTTAAAGGTTTTGAAAATTTCTAGTGGTTTTATTTCCCAAGAACAGGAAATGTTAGAATCCTTGAGCTGAGCACCATAAAGAATAGGCCACCGAAACCCGCTCTACCGGGTGCCCACTCAACCCGACGTTTGGGAAGGAAGAGTCTAATGGAGAGCGGACACTAAGCTATGAGACCCGCTGCCAGACTTTATACTGACTCGAGGGAATCATAAAGCATTTCCATCCCTAAATCTCTCAACAATCAAGACCCACAATTGTCTTTCTTGAATCCACTACATACAAGCACTCATTTTATGTCAATCACAAGAACCACAGCCCCGTGGATTATCATTCATTTCCTGGCAATTGAAAAGAAGAATTATGATAAATTAAAAGAGGAGGGAAAGTAGGGTCTGGGTTTTTAACTTGTTATTAAAGAGCAAATGTAGATTCCTAGAGTGTAGTAGTGTATGTGTCATCTAAGTGTGAGAGTTAGATCTCAAGTAAAATTATCAATTTGGGAACCGACAGACAATTGATGACTTTTATGAGTATTGGTACAGTTTTTAAGTACTTAACTACTAACCCAAAGTTTGAACCCACCTAACTGTCCCAAGGGAGGAAAAAAAAAAGACCTGCTGACTTGCTCTCTAAAAGATTACAGCTTGCCAAACTCTATAGGGATGTTCTCCTCTGTTACACTAGCCCGCTAGTTTGTCATATTGTGGTGATTTGAGTGTTGCTACGTTGTTGGAAGCATTGCCACCAGTCTTTCCAATGACAGCAGCCACCCACGGTAGAATGGTCTCAGTGGACATTTCCAATTAAGACCAAACTGGGAGGAAGAAATAGACTCTTCACTTCTGAGAGATTAATCATTCAAAAATGTTATAGGAGCAGAGCATTTTATCATATATAATTTTAGATGAGCTTGTCAAGTTGAAAAGTTCAAGAATGAACTAGCAAAGAGCTGCCTCCTCAAAGTAGTGATGTGGATGGAGGAAAGCTTTCAGCACCTTCATTTGCTGATGAAGTATGGTTCAAAATGAGGAGAGACTGCTGAAAACATCCATTCATAATTGAAACTTGAGATGCATGTAGTATACTGGTAAATATAGAAAATTCTGTATAGTCAAAAATGAAATGAAACAAATGAAAATTGTATCCTAGCAATAATTAGTTGAAATGAACATGTGTTATTGACTACATTGACTCAGACATTCAAATTTTTTATGCCAATAATGAGATATTCGGGAGCAATGGCATTGCATTAATTGTCACAAAGAACATTTCAACGTATATCTTTAAGATTGATGATGTCTGTGATCATATCTATATTACTACAAGGAAATCCAGTTAGTTGAATTATTATTTAAATTTATGATCCAACCAGTAAGGTTATTGATAAAACTAATTGAAGAAGTTTTCCAACTTCTCCAGTATAAAATTAATCAATCATACAATAAAGACACATTGAAAATTACTGGTAATTGGAATGTAAACTTTGGAAACCAATTGAAAGGATTAATAGTTGTAAAATATGACTTTATTGATAGAAATGAAGCTGGACACATTAAAATTCATGGCATTGGTGAAAAAAATCATAAAAGTATTATAGACTTAATAAATCTGAATCCACAGAAGTACAGCCAGAGATCTCCTTAGATATAAGAATAATGTTACCTCTCACTTCGCACATGTTATCAAAAGAGAGCAATTCCTGGGAAAGGGCATCGTGCAGGGTAAAGTTGAGGGTCAAGGAAAAAGAAGACACTCAATGACATGGATTGACACAGTGACTGCAGCCATGGGCTCAAACATAGCAGTTGTCAGGTTAGCACAGCAGTGTTTCATTCTGTCATGCAAAAGGTCTGTGTGCATCAGAACCGACTGGACGCCACCTAACAACAACAGTAAGGACCCTGGCACCGGGAGTTACTGTGTTAAAAAGCCACTCAGCCACACTTACCAACCACAACAAAATGCCATGGATGAAGTCACCAAGAGACGGAGTGACAGAGCAGTGACTGACCCCAGGCCTTTCAATCGTCTCAATTGAGAGAAAAGAAGGAGGTTCCTGAATGGTCCCTCTACTTGTGTACTTGACCCCATTGCAGTTTGTTCTTCACAGAGTCAGAGAGATCATTTTAAAAGGTAGCTCAATTGTGTCACTTCTGGGCTCCAACTCGTAAAGGGCTCACCCTTCACTCAGCACCAGAGCAAAATGACGATCATTACTTACAACTCCATTAACCCCTGGCCTGCCTCACCTTGGCCTCCCTAATGTCCCTTCAATGCCCCTGTTACATTTGACATTTGTTTCTTTCTTCCAGCTGTTTTCCCCTCTGGGTTAAAAATTCTTTTCCCAGATACACAATTGACTGTCTTCCCTATTTTAAAGTATTTTCCCAGATTGCTTGCCTCAGAAAGGTCTGCTTTAATCTTTCTGTTTCCTATAATAACGCGGCTCCTGTACCTTCCCTCCAAGGACTCATATTGAAAACCTTCCACTCAATTTTATTTTATTCCATTGCACTTATCACTAGCTAACATGCCATGCACTTTACCTACTTATTATCTTTATTGATTGTATCTCTCTCCTTTGACAAGAATGTAACCCTCAGGAGATATTAAAAGAAGAAGGGCCAAAGGGACCAGGCTTTAAACACCAAAGGTGGGGAGGGGGAATCATATCCTCGTCAATGAGGGTGGCGTGTGATGGAGACCCAATGCCCATCTCTAGACAACTGGACATACCTTGCAGAGGGGTAGTGGGGAGACGAGTCACTTAGGGTTCAGTATAGCAATAATGAAGCCCACAACCTTCCTCTGGTTCTTGAACGCTTCCTCCCCCCAACTACCAGGACCCCAATTTTGCCTTGCAGACCTGGTTGGACTAGATGATGCACAGCGGTACAGATGGGAATTGGGAACGCAGGGAATCTAGGACAGAGGAACCTCTCAGGACCAGGGGTGACAGTGGCGATACCAGGAGGGAAAGGGGATGTAGTAGGGAGGAATGGATCACAGGGAGCTACCTGTGGCCTCCTCTCTGGGGGACGGGCAGCGGAGGGGTGGGTGAAGGGAGACGCCGGACAGTGTAATATAAGATACAATAATAATTTATAAATTATTAGGGGTGCATGGGGGAGAGGGGAGGAGGAAGGGAAGGGGAGGGGGAAAAAAAGGAAAATTAGAGGCTAGCAAATTTTGGGAATGATGAGGGCAACAAATGTATAGATGTGCTTTACACAATTGATCTATGTATTGTGATGAATTGTATGAGCCCCAATAAATTGATTAAAAAAAAAAAGAAGAAGAAGAAATGTTTGTTTCTGTATGTTGATATGTCTACATGAGGGTCCTAGACAAGTTTCTCTCATTAACAAGTTACTCAATAAGCATTTCCTGAAAAAGAAATAGTCAGAATTGTATATGACTTTGTGACCCATTTCAGTCACGCAATCATGTTTTTTAAGAGTTTGGTTCCATTGGCAGTGACAAGGGTGGGCTATAAACCCACTACCATTTGAGTTGATTCTTACACAGTGACACTATACTGGGTTTCTTAGCCTGCAAATATTTACCAGAATAGATAGCTTCATTTGTCTCTGCCTGAGTAGCTGGTGGGTTTGAACAGCCAGACTTGTGCTAAATTATAGTACATAGAAAACCCCTTTGTGGTAAAGGGGAAGGGGAACTTCCGTAAGTGTAGGTTGGTGACAGGAGAAACTATCAAAAGTCTAATACTTTACAGAGACAAATCTATTAAAATCATTCAAAATTCATGCATAAATAACAAGTCCATCATACAGTAATGATAAAGTTGGGTTTGTAACTGAAGCAAGAACTTGACCTTCTTTACCTTAGAAAGATGTACCTAGGATTTTATGTCTGGCAATTTTGCAGCATTTTAGACCTGTGCAAATTTCCACCTTAGGTTACTCACCCTGTCTCATTCTCTATGTATTCTGATTTCTAACAGGACACCACAGACTGTATAGCTGTTAGTCTCCTCGCTGATACCTTCTAATAAACTTCACTTTCTTCTTCTAACTTAGAGTGAGTAAATTGGCTACAACACTTCAGGGTAAAATGCCTGAATTTCAGGTGACAATAGTTTTTATCAGTATTCAATAAATGCAAGTTATTTCAATATTTAATTATTTAGCTGCTATCTTTAGATAGACATAGTTAAACAATTGATTGAAACAATCAAGGCAATTTCAAATAATGATTTATGTATTTAAATATGTCATGGGTTGATGATGAGCAGTAATGTCAAAACTTCAGGCTAAATTATCAAGTGCTATGAAATATACTTGTGATCAAAATAGTTTTGTAAATAGAAATATATAGGTTTCTGAATCATTGCTAATACTTGGTTTATTTTGACCTAGGAAAAATTACTCAATTTATAATAATGAGGAAAACAAATGTTATTCTAACACATGTAATGAAAGAAATGTGAGGTGGGATTTGGAGGGATAAACTAACTCTGCCATAGACTGAAAAACAATACAAGACATATAGCATACAGAAAAAATTAGCAGAGACTTGATCCCTTCCTTCACTGCCATGCATTTTCCCACTAGGTGAGCATTGAGCAACTCGCTCTGAGTTAGTGCACCCAGTGGCATCACCTGGAAAGGTTCTCTCTGGTAACAGTGAATTTTTTCATAAAAACATTTTCAAATGAACCTCATTTTTGTAATGTTATAAGAACAACATGCTGTTGTAAAATTTTGTTTCCTACTGGGGGAAAATGCCATTGAAACTGTTGTGATATTGAACACAGCTTACGAGGAAAGCACCATGGGAAAAACTGAAGTGTAGGAGTGGTTTCCTGATTTCAAGAAAGGTAAAATGTTGATTGATGACAAACCTTGTTCTGGAAAACCATCAGCTTCCCAAATGGATGAACATGTGGACTCATAGTACATTTGGAGTTCATTCCACCAGGTCAGACTGCTAATCACGGTTCCTATTTAAAGGTCCTGAAAAGATTACGTAACAGTGTGAGATCAAAAAAGGCCTGATTTGTAGCTGACAGGGGACTGGTTTTGCCACCACCACAATGTATCTGCTCATGCAGCCATCTCAGTGTACCAGCTTTTGTCCAAAGCCAGCATGCCTCTCTTGCCCAACGTACCTTAATCAACTGACTTCACTCTATTAGGCTTCCAACTTTTCACTGACCCATTTACGTTTTGGGATTGTCTTTCTCATCCTCCCCCTCACCATCCCCCAACCCCGGCTTGGTGCAGAATGAATTCACATGACGGAAGCATTACAATTAGTTAGAATAAGGTTTTTATGACTTTAAGTAAAGGGTTTTGCAAGTGTGTGGTCACAGACAAAAAGCAGCATCTCCAAAGAAGGGACAGGGTGTAAAGAGGACCATGTGGTTATATTTTTATCCTTTATACTCTTACCTCCCGACCACTTGTCCTGCAGTTTGTTGTGCTGTGGTGGTTTGTGTCTTGTGATGCTGGAAGCTTTGCAACTGGTATTTCAAATGCCAGCAGTGTCACCCAACATGAACAGATTTCAGCAGGGCTTCCAGACTAAGAATAGGCTACAAAGAAGGAACTAGCTGTCCACTTCTGAAGAATTAGCCACTGAAACTCTATGGATATTGTTGAGACATTGTCTGGGGCTGAAAACCTACTGAACAGAAGCATGACATTGTCAGAGGCAGTGCCAGAAGAGGGGCCCCTCAGGTCAGCAGGCTCTCAAACTATGATTGAGGAAGAGCTGCTTTGGCCCAAATGACCCAAATGGAGTACAGCTTGTGGGAATAAAGATTTGGGAACTTTCATTTGGTGCCGGGGCATGACTCAAAAGGAAAAGAAAGAACCATGAACATCAATCAATAATTGGAACAGATCTAGGAAAATTGTGTCCATCTTGACAACTGTATAATTCTTGTTTTAGCCTGTTCTGCTTCTTTGAGGGAGTGATCTGGGAGGGTCTGCTGGTTCTGGAGAACTAAGGCATTTATGGAGGCCAGGGGGATTGTGCTGAGTGCCATCTGTTGAGCTATTCTGTCAGCTTCTCACTTGCCTAGGGCGACATCTGAGTCTCCCTTTTGGTATCCACAGCAATGCATGACTGCTCCTTTAATAGGCCTTGGGACAGCTTCTAGGAGCACCTTGATTTTACTTCCATACTTAGTAGGATTTCCCTGAATGGTTAAATACCCTATTCCTTGCCAGATTGAGGAATGAACATGTGAAGGATTAGGAACTCCTACTTAGAGTTTGTGTACAAGGTTACTCTTTTTTTTGGTCCCCTTGTCTAGATCAAGTCTTCAGGTCAATGCTATGAGTTCAGCTAGGTGAGCTGAATCCCTTGGGGCAGAGGGTTGGGATCTATGACCTGATGAAGGGGAACTGTGGCATACCCATGAGAGGCAGATACAATCTTCCAGAAAGAGCAGGGCGTCTTTAAGGTATGGCCCAAGCATGCTGTTAAAAGAAAGTAGTTCAAGACAAGAATGAAGGGGCTCAGACACTTTCTTAGAGTCAACGAGTATTGTAGCTGGGTTAAGATGGCTGCCAGATTGGACAATGACCTCAGGGATTTCTCTAACAAAAATTTGGTGTTTTAACAGACAGCTAGTGATAACCTTTGACCTATAGGACATCAGAGAGTTCCTGTGGTTAGTTAGAACCTCTAAAGTTCCCCTCATGATAAACTTAGCTGATTCTTGAGCCAAGAATGCCTCAAAAGCTCATTCCTGAAAGGCAAGGGGGGCAGCTGACTAAGGTATGAGTTAGTCTTTTTGAGAAGTATAATACCACTTGAGGCTGCTGGCCTACTTTTTGCATTAATACTCCTAAGATTCCCTTTGTCTCATGGGCATACCAGAAAAAAACATTTATAGAAAGGTTGGGAAGCCTAGTGATGGTGCTTGAAGTAGAAGAGTCTTAATTTGATCTACTGAATTATTTGCTGTGTTTCCCCACAGGAGGGTTTCTAGATAACTTTTTCCCTTTCGGGTTCATACAGTGGTTTTTCTAGGACCAAGAAATTGGAGATCCATATTCAGTAATACTTGGTAAGGTCTAGAAAAGCTCATAACTGTCTCTGAGTCTCCAGCTCACCATCTAGCTTTACACTTGTCTTTATTCAGTCTAATGAGTTCCCTCTATTTCCATATAATAAGATGAGTCCTAGGTGAGTTACTTCTTGTACTTGGCTCTTTTCTACTAATATGTTAGGACGTGTACAGTTTGGCTAATAGACTATTCTTGGATGATGGAACAGATGAGCAGGTGATTTACATATTGTAGGACTATACCTCTTTCTAGCGTAAGGCAAGCCAAGTCTTGATTTGTCCAAAAAAAAAAAAAAAGACATAAAGCTCATCTCTAAAATGTTGCGGCAAAACCATCCAAATGAGTTGATTTGAATGCCCTTGATCTGACTGCCATTCAAAAGCAAACAGGAACTGACTTTTCGGGCCTAGTAAGATGTAGAAGAAGGCATCTCTTAAGTCTAGGATAGTATACTATTCAGTTGAGTCTGGGATTTCACTTAGGCCTGTGTAAGAGTTAGGCACTACTGGGTACAGGGTGGGCACTGCCTTATGTATTATCCTAAGGTTCTGAACTAGCTGGTATGATATATCTTTCATTTTGACTGATAGGATTGAATATTACACAGGAGATTTATAGGGACTAGATGTCCATAGTGGAAGAATTTGTTGATAAGGGCATCGGGTTTTAAGGTGTGTTGCCACATCGGGGAAACTAAGTATGATATTTTAGGATAATCTTTACCAGGGTTGCATGTTTAGCTTGGCAAAGGACTTCCATGTTCCAAAAGTTAGGGCTTATGATATTGTCCCACTATTCTTGAGTTGGGTTTAGCAGGTCGTCTGATGTGAGGAGCATTTAGAAACCTATGTTAAGGCTAGGATATGGGTCTATATAACAATGTGCACTTGTAATTATGAGAATATATTTCAGCATAGGAAAACAGCTGTACATTCAAGGTCTACTAGAAAGTTGTGAGAGAAATAAAAGTTGTTACGCAGGCACCTCAAGGGCTGGATAAAATGTTTGACTACACTCTTCGCTGATACTCCCATGGTGGTTCATGCGCATTTGAGCAAGGGGACCAGGAAATGAGGTAAGGACAGAATAGGCCACTCTGATGCCTAGAAGGAAACTTACTGTCTTACCTGCCTCATCCATGCTCTGTGGCTACAGGTGAGTAAGAGCAATGTCATGAAGTTGGGCCCTCTGGACCAATGTGCCTCAGTTGTGGGCTGAAATTCACCAAAGGACTGTTCTCCTCTTATGTCGTTCTCATTGAACAGAGTACCACCCAATAGCCAGTTTGTTTACAGCAATAGGACAGCCTTTGTGGAAGACTATTTTTATTAGGACACTCCTTTGCCCAGTGACCCAAATGCTGGCAGACATGGCACTTTGTGTTTTGTATAGGGGTCTTTGGAACGTGGAAGGCAGGAGAAGGTGCTGATTAGCTATGGGGGCTAAAACCTTGGTATGCCTAGTTTTCTTCCCTTAGCTCTTTTTCCTGGGCCTTGAACTTTTGTGTTACTTATTCTATTGAAGAAAGTAGCATTGGCAACAGTAACCTTCTTGCCTAGAGTAGCTCCTGCAGGATCCTGGACTAACTTTGGAAATGTTTTTTCTGGCTAGCTGATGCAACCTGTGTAAAAAACTTACCCTCCAGTATAATTTTCTCCTCATGAGTCTAGATCTAAATTAGTGTGTTTACTTAGGGCTTCTCAGCCATTCTAACATGCATGTAGGACTTTTATTAAGATCCTGCTTGCTGGCTGTTACTTTAGAGTAATTGCTGATCTTTTGCCGCCCTGATTTTAGTCCAGTTTGATACACACTAGTAAGGGATCCCAAACCCACTTTTCGGTGAAATCATTATAATTCCGATGGGGTCAGTTGAATATACAGCTATTTCTCCTTCTGGGTATTTCTATTTCATCACACGTATGCTATCTGTAAATTTCCTGCTCTCTTTTAGTCCTTTCAGACCAAGTCATAGGCAAGAGTGAAGTTTTGAAAGGCCTCCATGTGTCACTTTGGATTATCTGTTAGTTGCTTAGGTTACTTTTAATCTGCTTAAATTCAAATAGAGTGAAAGATGTATGAATCGTTCAGAAACCAAATTCTCCAGCTGTCTCTACTAAAGGTAGACATCTGGAGGGGCTATTTTTCTTTCAGGTTTCTTTGGGGTTTGATTTTGTTTGGCTTGTGCTCTGTGAGCCTGGGGTCAATGGCGCCAGTACAGTTTGTCCAAAAGCCAAAGGGTGCTCAGCTTCAGGCTTTGGGCCCTTTACAGGTGTATAGTCTTTACTGTACCTCAAGAGAAAGAACCCCTGGATATGAGGGACTTCATGCCACACTCCTAGCTTCTGGCAGAAAAATAACTAACTTTATTAAGGCAGAGAAGCAGAGTGCTCCATGCTGTGGCCAGAACTCCCCATCACCTTGTCTACACTGGGGTCAGGCAGTGCTGCAGTAAAACACTCTTTTTTGCTTTGTTATTGTTTGTGCGCCAAATCTAGCCCAGTTAGACAAGGTGCAATGCAAAGATGTTCTCCTCAGAATCAACTTCTGGCTCCCGAGCTATAAAACAAACAGCAACAAGTTAGAGAATACAGCATCCTGGAGTCTTAACTGGAAGTTCTAGTGCCTTGAACCCTGAAGACCTCAGGCAGAAGTCTCTGTTCTTGGCAGTGGGGACTCACTCAGCTTTAGGCCTTTGGCCAACCCTGACTGTTTTCTAGAAAGAAATTCAGATATTTGGGGCTCACTGTCTCATGGGTGGTGTTATACCAATTTGTGTGTTATGGGCCTATCTCAGGGCCACAGGACTTGTCTTCAGGCTAAACCAGAATAAGTCATCATATTGGGGAAACTGATATCCTTGGTTAGGTGCTTGTTAACCCAGCAATATTTCTCTCAAGGACGTGAATAGTGCCGTGCACGGAGCTAGTCCTTGTGTAGGGTGGAAGGAAACACTGACCGCGTTTATAACGCTTCTTGAGTGTTCTTTGGAATAATAGGGTCAATGATTGTCCTAAAATCTGACATATATTTAGACCTTTCTAAATGTTTCTGAGCAAATGCTTGGCAAAAAGACCAGGGATTCCCCCTTTCCCCCTCCCAGGTTATTCTATAATTGGGTGAAGGGTGTCTTGAAAATAACTCCCACTAACACATGGCTGAGCCAGTGGGTGACAGTAGATGGGGAAAGGGAGTCATTTTTCATAATGAAGTAGCAAAGGACTACATGCCTCCCTTTCTTAGAGAATTTTAGAAAAGCCATGGGTCGAAGGGGCTGCAAAGAATGAGTAGACTCACATAGAGAGACTAATAGAGTGATTAAACTGCACTGGCAAATGGGAGTTGCATATGTGAAAAAGAAGAAGCCAAAATGGGGGCTGAAGAGAACCAGAAAAGAAAAAGAAGTTGTGAGAAAGACCCAGGAACAGAGGAGAGAGCCATGGTAGCTGCGCAGGCAATGCTTTCTGGTGGCATATGAGATCCAGCGGATGAAGGAGGTGCAGGCAGTAAAGCATGTAGAAAAGACTATCACAGGAGAGTAGAGGGCAGGACTGTGTGGTAGGTGGCTGGATGTAGTATGGAGTAGCCATTTTGTCAGAGCAGGGGCTACCAGCCATTTTGTGTGTCTTCTGGAAGAGCAGACATCAAACGCACTGCTTTGGCATGGATTCTAATAGTGACTCCATAGGACAGAGTAGAATGCCCTCTGCCGGCCTCTAAGACTGGAGCTCTTTATGGGAATAGATAGCCTTGTCTTTCTCCCTCAGACATGCTGGTGGTTTCAAACTGTTGGCCTTGCAGTGAGCGGCCCAACATGCAACCCACAACATTGCCAGAGATCCTCCTGCTCTACGTAAGTGGTGAAAAAGGAGGTCTGAAAAGAAGAAATGTGAACCATGTAAGGTGAAGCAGAGATCCTCACCCAATTGTAGGGACAGAACTTTGTCCTCACAGGTCTATCTCTGTCATAAGGAAGATTTGAGTCAGGAGGATGGCACGTTCTGGGATGTGCTCCCTTGGTTCTTGCTTCTTGGCAGAAAGAATTTACGTGGCAAAAGTACAATAGTAAGCAAAGATAAGCTTTTGGGATTTAAAGCAAAGTTTTTTGATAGTAGATCCTCAAAGACAGAAATGGGCCAGGGAAGGGAGGCATGGAAAAAGGACCCCATGCTTTCTCCCTTTCACTCATCCTCATTGACTGGGCATGGTTACGCGTGCTCAAGTGGGCTTGTGGTGTCTAATGTCACTGCTCTGTACCACTCAGGCCTGGGCTTTGAGTGGGCACACATTTTTAGTAGCTGTGACACAACTTACCTTTACTATGGATGTGTTTCCTAACAACTTTCCAGTGTGTGCCTGATATGTTAAGCAGAACCCTTTACTTTATGGGCATGGCTAGCTATTCCTTACAGATCACTGGGCCTCTGGAGAGTAATTTCCATTCCCCTAAGATGCTTTTCTGTCACTTCTACTCTACTAAGTATGATATTCTTCTTCAAAACTAGGTCATGTTGATAATGTCCAAATTATATGAGTTGAAGTTTTAGAACCCCTCCTTTAAAACACATTATGATTACACTTCTTCCAACATAGATTGGCATGTTTCTCTGGCCATCATGATCAATGGAATATTCTTTGCCAACCCCGTAGTGGAATCATATCGATGTTCAAGGAGTCATGGTAGCACAGCAAGCTACTGAGAGATAGTTGATTATTTAATATGGCCCTTCTGGCCCTATTCTTGGAATAAGTATGAACAGAGTGCTCCTTGGAGGCAAGAATGGTGAGATTTCCTCTAACATACTTGGGACATGTTCTCAGGAGGAGAACAGTCTTTGAAAAAGGACATCATGCTTGGCAAAGTAGAGAGGTGGTGCAAGATAGGAAGGTCTTTGTGTTAGTCTGGGTAGCCTAGAGAAACAAATCCATGGACACACATTTGTGTACAAGAAAGAGATTTATATACAAGAGCAATTGAACATTCAGAAAACATCCCAGCCCAGTCCAGATCAAGTCCATAAATCTGACATTAGCCCATATGTCTGATAGCAATCTATCAAGTCCTCTTCAGACTCACAGAACACATGCAATGATGCTGAATGTAGATCACAGGACAGTGGGTAGAAAGTATTGGGATCCAGTGGCATTGGAAATATCTCAGCACTGGCAGGGGTCTCTGCATGGCTTCTCCAGCACCCTGGGCTGCATCAGCGGGAGTGGAGTCCTTGTGTCTTGTCAGCTGCTGTCTCCCAGGGTGTGAGCAGAGAGTCTCAAACCTCCAAGGAAGAAATACTGGAATTCCCAGACTCCTTCGGGGAAGGCTATGCCCACACAGAAGCCTCATTGGCTATGACTTCATTGACAGGCTAGACTCCACCCCTACATGCTTAATTCTTAAATTGACAATTATATAGCTACCACAGCCTTCTTTTAGATGGGTTCACACAGTGGCTGCAACAATGGGTTGAAGCATAGAAACAATTTTGAGGATTAGAAAGAACTGGGCAGTGTTTAATTCGATAGTACATAGGGTCACTATGGGTCAGAACCAACCACAACAGCCATATTCCATTTGTTATAATCCATTTGTGATGCGTTGTTGATTCTACCTAACATGCTTGCGGTTATGATTCCATCATGTTACAGGATTAAGGTGGGATGTACTTTTAAATTCTATTTTTCTAGAAAGTGTGACTGAATTCATGATCCTTTGTTCTACCTGGGGCTATGGTTGCTGTAAGGTAAAAACCACACCTCCATCAAAGCCTTCCCTGTTTAGTGACCTCTGACTTTGGTGATGTAGTGGATTACTAGTTAGACTGATAATGACTAGCTTGAGAAAAATGAGACATTATTCCTCTAAGACTTATAATCTTAAAAACACACAGGGGCAATCCCATCTTTTTCTATAGGGTCCCTAGAAGGAGAAACTGATTTGATGGTGGTAAGTTTGAATTTTTTTAAGCTTGGTTTCTTGACTGAGAATTGGTAGGGACAAGATGGCCTGCTTTCACTAAGACATATTTGGCTTTGACACCTGTACCTGCCTTGCATCTACCCATTCTTATCATTGGAACTTAATAGCACCCACAATTATGGGAGACAGCTCCTTAAATTTTGTGAGTTTCTGTGAGATGTTGCAGCAAATTACAGAATCCAGGTATGTAAAATCACGTGCTTAAGGTAGGCATAATGGGATGGCTGGGAGACTGGAACTGTGTATCATTTTGGAAACATTGGACACTTGGGACAACTTTAATCACCAGATCCTTGGAGTTGACTATTCTAAAAAGATTTTCCTACCACAGCTACCTATTAGGCAGCCAAGCGCACAGTCAGCAGCTGGAGTCCACCTGTCATTCCATGGGAGGAACACCTGGCTGTGTGCTCTCATAACCATTTAAAGTCCCAGAAACTCCAAGGAGCCATTCTTTGGGGTTGCTATGAGTTAGAATTGATTTGTCATTGAATTCTCAGTTGGGTTAGGTTTCCCTTAGTCTTCATCATGGTGTATTTTCTTTTTTTACCCTAAAGAGAGAGTGATATCTTGGATCAGATTGCCAAGTCATGTTCAATTTTTCGCTTATTGCTTGTTGATTATCAGCATGGGTCTTGACTATGGATTCCAGTAAAACAAAATTCTTCACAACTTAAATATCTTCTTCACTTATTGTGATGTTGCTCACTGGCCCATTGATTATGAAAATGCCTGTGCCATAACCAAACACTTTGAGGGAATGAGGCACTGGGCCCTGACAACCACAAGGCCACACGGTCTACAGGGAGTGCTTTACAGCCTATGTGGGGGAGTAGAGACAGAGGTCTTTAAAGCTTGCAAACAACCATCTAAGGGGAAACCATTGGACCCTCATCATCTGGAGCAAAAAAATAAAAAAGGTGAAGAAAATCAAAGGCACCAGGAAACAATTGGTATAAAGGATTAATGGATCATAAGAACTTCAGCTTCCTCACCCTACAATGAGAAGAAATAGATAGATGTTCACATTAGGAGGTATTGTATAGACAAAGAGAAAGTTTTAAAACAAAGTTCAGCAGTAAAAAAGATCAGACTTACTGTGTCAATAATCTCCTGTCAACTTGAGTGAAGGGGTGGGTTCTAGCCTCCTGAGGTTTGTGGGAACTCCTGTCTTTCTCCCCAGATGCAGAACATAGATTCTCTCTGTTTTATCTTTCTGCTCACAAGCCACATGGAGCTATACTGATGGCAGCAAGAGCCCTGGAGTTGGAGGAGCCATGTAGAGACCCACACCAGCACTGAGATGATTCCATTGCCACTGGATCCACAAGACTTTCCACCTATTGGTCTTTGATCTTCCTTCAGTCATCATTACTGCATGTGTTGTGGGAATCTGAAGAGGTATTTATAGACTGGTATTGAACATATGCAGTAATATCAGACTTATGGACTTGATCTGGACTTGGCTGGGTTTTCTTAATATACAATTACTCTTTGATATAAAATTCTCTCTTACACATATTTGAGTGTCAAGGAAGTTGTGTCTCTAATCAACACGGACTAACACACCTCCCCAAGACACTGGTCTGCTGTCCACTGTTCAGGCCAGTACTGTCTCTTGTTACAATAGACAGGTGTATCAGGTAAACAATAGTACTAGAGTGATACACATCCATTAGACTAGTAAAACATTTGAGATCAAAAGGGCAATTTTAGTCCAAGAACAAAGCTCGGAAGGCAGGAAGAGATAGGAAAGATGGATAGACAAAAATGAGGAGCACAAAGAGGAAAAGGGATGTGATGTTGCATTGTGGAAATTGCAAAATGTGTAGAAATGTTCAAGGTTAAAGTGATTTGTTCTTTAAGCCATTACTCAATTCACAATAAAATATTTTCTTTAAGTTTTAAAAGTTATCAGATTGAATAATTCTGATTTGTACACCATTATGTGTATATGATACATTAAAAATTTGAGTGCTTACTCAATTGAAATCAGAATACCTCATCAATGGTAAATGTATCAAATCATAAATGATTTATAATTCACTAATTTAAATGGTGCTATTTAAATGGTGCTCAACATATCTGAAACTTAAAATATTCAAGCATTGAATTGAAATTTTGTATGATTCAATATGAAAACTATTGAATGGTGCAGGAAGCATCAAGGAAAGATGGGAATAATGCACAGTCACTGTAGAGAAAGAACTAGTAGATAGTCCATCAGTTCAGGAGGTAGCATATGAGAAAAAACAGTGGTGCTGAAGGAAGTAGTTCAATCTGAACTGAAAGCATTAGTCAAAAATAGGGCTTCAGGAAGAGATGGAATACTGTGTTAGTCTGGGTACATTAGAGAAACAAATCCACGGAAACTCATCTGTATAAGAATTTTATATAAAGGTTAAATGCACATCAAGAAAACATCCCAACCCAGTGCTGTCCAAGCCCACAAGTCCAACATTAGCCTATTTGTCCGACACCAATCCACAAAGTCCTCCTCCATCTCACAAAACACATGCAATGATGCCGACTGCAGGAGAAAAGCTGAATCGGTGAGCATGTAAGTATCTCAGCACTGGCAGGGGTCTCCATGCAGCTGCTCCAGGACCCAGGGCTGCATCGAGTAGGTCCATGCTGCTTCTCCTCGGGGATGTCTTGCAGGAAGTGAGCCTTGTCAGCTGAAGCAGGGAACTGGCTAAGGCAGCTGCTTCCTGGTCCAACCATCACAAAGCAAGAGACCGGAGAACATGAAAGACGAGGCTCACTGAGCCATTTATCTCTCCGTCCTTCAATTAACCCCACATGTGTTTATCAGCCAGGTTGGCAGAATAAACGTTATATTTCAAATACCTATTGAAATATTTCAGAAAGCTGAAGAAGCACTAGAAGCAGTCACTCATCTATGCCAGGACATTTGGAAGAAAGCTACCTGGTCAATTGACTGGAAAAAAACCCATACTTGTGCCCATTCCAAAGAAAAGTGACCCCATAGAATGCTCAGATTATATAACAATATCAGTAATATGGCACATATGTAAAGTTCTACTTAAGATCACCCAACAAAAGTTGTAGCATCACTCTGACAGAGAACTGCCAAAAGGTTTGCTTGGATCCAGAAGAGGTTGTGGAGCAAGGGATACCATTGCTGACATCAGATGAATCTTGGCTCAAACACAAGTAAACCAGAACAAGGTTTGCTTGTGTTCCATTGACTATGAAAAGGCATTTGACTGTGTGGACCAGCAGCAGGCTTATTAACAATTTGTAGTATGCAGATGACACAAGCTTGCCTGATGAATGTGAATAGGACTTGAAGCACTTGCTGATGTAGATCACAGATGGATTCAGAATGGATTATAAATCAATGTAAGAAAGACCAAAATCAATGTAACCAACTGGACTAATAGGTAACATCATGATAAATAAATTTTAAAAAAGGATGGAAGTTGTCAAGGATTTAGACTTACTTGGATTCACCATCAATGCTCATGGAAGCAGCAATTAAGAGATGAAAAGATGTAGTGCATTACGTAAATCTTCTTCACATGACCTCTTTAGAGGATGGGAGAGCAAGGAAGGTACTCTGTGAACGTCGGTGTGCCTGACCTGAGCCATGATATTCTCCATTGTGTATATGCATGTGAAAGTTGGATATTCAATAAGGAAGATTGTGAAGAATGGACGTGTTTGAATTGTGCTGCTACAGAAGAACATTCAAAGGACCATGGGTTGTTAAAGAGACCAATATATCTGTAGTGGAACAACTAAGGCCAGAGTGCTCTTTAGAGGCAAGGATGGCAAAATTTCTTCTTACAAACTTTGGAAAGGCCAGTCCCTGGTGAAGGCCATTATAGCTGATAAAGTAGAGGGGTCAATAAAAAGAGGAAGGCCCTCCAGGTGATGGATTGATACCGTGGTTGCCTCAGAGAGCCCAACTGTCGTAACAATTGTGGGGACAGCACAGGACCTCGTAGGGTTTCCTTCTGTTGTGCCGACTGCTGCAATGGGTCGGAGCTGACAGGATGGCACCTAACAACAACATTTAATTGATAAAGTTTCAAATCTTAAATAGTTTTGCAAGCTTAGATTATACTACAATGCTTCTGTTTTATTATTCTCTGAAATGAGATGCCCTATTATGGCAGTCAAGGAGATACGTGGCACCGTGGCTGCTACAATGGGTTCAAGCATGCCTATCTGGGGAGTGTTTCATTGTGTTGTACATACGGTCCTGACTCCCAGGCACCAAAGAACAGCATTAATGGTGCTTTTTATAGATAATTTAGTCTTATATAATGATGTTTAAATTACGACATCGATTACTACAATATTTCATTTCAAATAAAAAGTTGATTAAGAGTTCTGATAAAGGATAAAATATTAAAATACCAAATGGGTCTTCAAAAATTGCATGGAAAAAATTACCTTTTAATTCCATTTTTCACAAATTTTTGAAACTCCTTCCTCTGTAAAAGACAGTAACCTACCTATTACTTCAATATTAAAATATTTTTAGACTAACTGCTTAAAATGGAAATAATATAAATGTCCTTTGATAGGCGCTTGCAAATGCATAGCAACATCCTAAAATCCTATTGCGTTTACTCTGTATACATTCTTAATCTTTCTTTCCCCCTTTGCAATTTTCTTAGTCTCCTTGACCTAGTTGGCAAATGGTTTCTTTTTACTTCAGAATAAACTATTAGATGACGGAAAAGTAATTTTTTTTGGTATTACAGGATTAGGTGAAATTTTATGCAAGATTAATTATAGTTATTGTCATCAAATATCTCATTTGACGGGGCCTAGATTTGGCTTTTTGAATTTAATGAGAATATTGTTCCAGTATTTTATTGCGATTCATCATGTATTCCATTTCCTTTTAAAAATGAGACACCACACTTATTGTTTTTCTGTCTCTGGGTTTAGTACGGTGGATAATTTATTTTTGAGATTTAATAAAACGTGTAATGCTAGGAAGGGGGAATACTTCTTATATAAACCAAATACGTCTGAAAATAAATAAGATATAAGCATGGATGTACAATATAATGTTTTGTTCCAAACAAAACAACCTGGAGGCACTTCTCTATCAGAAGTAGTTTCCCAGGAAAAGCGCTGCAAGTCAGTACAAATCGGACTGTTTCCACCTCAGCAGGCGTCAACCTGCAGGGCCCTCACAGGCAACAGGATATTTTAGACCAGCTCAGCGTGTATAGGTGTGTGTGCCCGGAGTTCTGTGTATTATCCCAAGTCAGGAGAAAAAATTGACTTATACATAGTTCTTCAGTTTTTTGAACCACCTCATTTTATGGAGGCAGCGATGAAAAAAAGGAGGTTTCTCCTGTCATTTTTGTTTTTCTTTTCCCTCTTGCAGCAATTGAAAGAACTATATTAGTGGACTCATTATTGTCATCTATGTTTCATACCTATGTGGAAAAGAGCAAACAGAAGCTGCTGTTTATTGAAAACAATCCAGCATCAGACCGTACCTAGTAATTATTCACCAAATTACTGCAGTAAAAGGAAATGTTCAGATCTTTAATACATAAGAACATCCAAAAGGAAACTTCTGATTGGTTGTCAATTCTGTTACAGAATTAACAGAGGCAAGAGAATGGAAAGGGAGGGCGGGGATGCTGTGGTCATGATGAGTCGGTCTGGAGTTGACAGTGGTGAGAGTGGGATGATTTTTGGGTGTCAATCACAAAACTTTCAGAAATAGAGACTAATCTGGCCTGTTCTCAGTGGAAGCAGTAACTTTTGATTGTGGAAGATGGAAGTGAAATGCTGGGAAGGAAGCACCATGATGTAACGATTATGGAGATTTATTAGGAAAGTTAACGGGTTGCAAAATCAGCATCAGACAGCATTGAGGAAAAAGTTATTTGGCTCACAGTGTCTTTCCTCAGCCATACCCTGAGGTATATCTCTCTCTGATCCTTTGTCTCCGGTAACAGGACTCTTTGGCCCCTGGCCCACTCCAGCAAAGATCTTTAGTGTTGATAGAGACCCCAAAGGCACTCCACTCTGCAAATTATACTCCTGCCTGAGTGTACCCGGCTTTACTTAATCCAGCGCTCTGTATCAAGGGTTTTGCTGCCCCAATTTTGTCTCGCGATACAGGGATTTCAGATATGCTTCATTTTCTTGGTGATTATGGGATTCTCCATTTCTGGTTATGCGATGGTTCACTTTATACCCAGTATAATAGCAAAACTTTCCAATTTCCACATGAGAGAAGCAGATGAGACAATGCGATGGATTAGCACCGTGGTCTCAATCCTGGGCTCTGATATGACAGCACTGGTGAGGATAGCACAGGACTGGGCAGTGTTTCATTCTGTTGTGCATGAAGCGGTTATGAGCCAGAACCAACTGAATGGCACTGAATAACAAAAACAGTAACATACCTTATTACATGTTCCTACCCATTCACTGGGGGATAGCTATTAAGCCCATGGAGAGAAGAGCCACGCCAAGTAACTTCACTTCCCATAACATGTTCACAGATTTCCAAAATTAGGTCATGGGGATATTAGCAGGAGTAGATGTAAGTTCATTTTTCTAATTCTCATGTTGGTGACACTGAGGGCTATACCTCAGGCTGCTAGCCATAAGATTGGTGGTTCAAACTCATTAGCTGCCCACTGGGAAAAGATGAGGCTGTCTGCTCCTACAAAGAGTCAGTATTCAGATCCATGAATAGGGTTGTTTGTTGTCTGAATTTGCTCAATGACAGTGTTTTCCTTATTTATTTATTTATTTATTTATTTATTTGCTGTTTGGCATGTAGTCTCTTCCATGTGCTATAAGTAATATCCACAAGACCATGTTTTAGATTTGACCAAGCTGGCACGTAAATATGTTTCTTCTTTCATTTCCCACAATCAAACATTCACTTTGTGCTCTAAACAAACAACACTTTAAAAAATGAGAACAAGAAACATTAGCAAACAATGCTTTGTATTATCTAAAAACAGAATTTATATCCATTCCCTGAGGAACATAAACACTTGGGAGTTTCACTTCAAAGAATTTCAATCCTAATGTTACTTACTTAATGTGTCTTGCCATTATACATTTTCTTATACAAATTACCATCATCAATGCAAATCTTATCCTATTGTCTTTCATATAATAAAATACCTTTGAAACTTTCTAGCACACTCTTTATCCTAGTATACTACATTATTTGAATTTCGTGGGCAAGCAATATTATTCAACCTTTTTTTTATTAAGCTTATTTTTAATTGCTAACTATTTGCTCCATTTCTTTGAAAGAGTACCACTAACCACACCTTCTTATTCTTTTTGTTTGGACCTCTATGGAAATCATGATCACCACAGAAAGAGCAAAAACCATACTGAGGATGATTGCAATGCTAGTTATGACAGAAGTAAATTCTTAAATGATGCTTAATAATCTGCAGGCATATCTGGACAATATGACAAATCAAAACAAACAAAACTGAAACACTGCTCATCAGACCAGCAGAGCATAGAGAGAGAGGTAAGTCACATGCTCCCAGGCACCATTTAGGGAAGAAGAACTCCCATGAGCTGTGTCCCTGCCTCCAGGTGCTTCCTATGGCGGAAATAGTTCCTCCAGGACCGAGGATCCTGACCTCAACCACCCTCTGAACTGGTCCATATTGTTTCTGGTTCTGGACCACTGACTAAAGACATAATCTAGGCTGTTAGAACTTCTGTGTAGGATAGGGTGCCTTGCCTCTTCTTTATTCTGCCCCTCATTCTAGGCGCTCCTTTGTTGATAGAGGGGTGAACCCCTACTGGGTGCTCTACCCCTTCTTGTTTTCTCTTCTCTGAGTCTTGATCCCCATCTTTTGCTCCTTAACTTCTACCCTATTTTTCCCCTTTTATTCTCTCTCTTGATTTTATCCTTTATTTTTCTTTTTACTTCTATTTCATTTTTCTTTTCCATGTCCTTCTTTTTTTTTTTCTGTGTTTCTTCAGTTGCTTTTAATATTCTCTATTTTCTTTCCCCACTACATTAGTTTTATTTATTGGCTAGCTTGGCTTTTATTTATTGGCTTTCTAGCTTCCTTTTCATTATTTCCCATTTTTTTCTGCTTTTAAAAAGTTATTACTTTTTCGCCTTAAGTTGTCTGACTGCTCTCCTCTGCTGTTTTCTTCATTATTTGCTATTTCTTTGTTTAGCTATGTTTCTCTTATTTTTGTTTGCTTATTTGTTTTGTTTTGTTTTGCTTTAGATATTTCTTCTTGTCCAGACCAAGGAGAGATAGCAACTGTGGCCACATGGCCCAGTTCTCACTGAGAGAGGGCCACCACCTTGATCGTCTCCCATCTGAGTCATGTTAGCCATGGCTGTGGTGGAGTAAAATTTCATAATATGACTCTTCCACCCAAGTTTCCATAAGTAGCACCAAATGCTTGGGTGGGAATATGCAAGCAGTGCACATTTAACATTGAGAGAGGGGATTTCATGAGTACTGACTCATGTTACATCTCCCTGGCTATGCAGTTGGCTCCCTTGGAAGAGAGGAGAAGGAAATCTGAAGACCTTAGAAGGGCACAGTCAAGATCTTTGTGTGAAATGGTAGAGGCTGCTGAGACCAGATAGATCAAGACCGTGGGGCAATGACTCAGAGGAGCAACTCCAAGTCTACAGGGTGTCTTCTCCTTATCTGCCCCAAGATTATACAACTATGGGACACGGTGACAGGCAGTCTGACATCCTGGCCCTTGAAGGGAAAATCCAAGTGACTACATGGCTGAGAGGCTGATAACCAGAGAGAGACTTAGCTGATGACTAGAAAATATCACATACACACACACACACACACACACACATACACTCGCGCACGCATACAGAGACACACAAGAACACAGAAGTAGTCACAAGTCTATCAGGGATTCTGACACAGAGCAGATGACTATCACTCTGTTAAATAGAGGGAATGACATGCTATAATCCATCAATCTAGTCCCTTTTCTTTCAAGGATCCATATCCCAGTCCTGTTTACATAACAACACAAATGCTGAAAACCAAAAGGGAGTAAAAGGATGGGGTTTATCCTGCCAAAGAGATCACAAATTGATGAGCTAATTTGGAGGTGCTACAGAGATAATAGCTCACTGGAGGTGGGACACATAGACTCTCCCTGCAAGACATTCCTCTTGACAAGCCACATGGAGCCACACATTGATGCAGCCAAACCCTGGAACTGAAGGTACCATGTGGAGACCCACGCCAACACTGTGGTGCTTCCGCTCCCGTTGGATCCACAAGACTTTCTACCCACTAGCCTGTGAATTTCCTGCACTCAGCATCATTTCACGTGTTGCATGAGTCTGAAGAGGAATTTACAGATTGGTATCGAACATATGAGTTAATATCAGGCTTATGGACTTGATCTGAACTGGGCTGGGATATTTTCTTAATGTACATTTGCTCTTTGATAAAAAATTCCCTCTTACACATGTATCAGTGTCTCTGGATTTGTTTCTCTAGTCTACCCAGGCTAACACAAGTGGTTTTATTTCTTTAGAAAACAGGCTAACACAGTTAACCAAAAAGTCAAACTCAATACCATGGAGTCAATTCTGATTTGTGGGAATCATCCTATAGTACAGGGTAGAACTGTTCCTGTGAGTTTCTGAAACTGCAGTACTTCATGGGAAGAGAACATCTCATCTTTCCCCGATGGAATGCCTGGTGATTTTTAACTGCTAACCTTGTGGCTGGAAGCCCAAAGCATAACCTCAATGCTATCAGAGCTCCATTAACACAGACATATGCACACCCAAGTTCATCATACCGCTGCTCATAATTGCAAGAAGGCGTGAACAAGTGCTCACCAGTACAAGAATGAGGAAGGAAACATTGGTACATACACAAAATGGATTACGAAAACTGACGAAATCACAAAGCACCTCCTGGCATGCACGGATGGAACAGGAAAACACAATGCTGAGAGAAATGAGTTGATCACAAAGGAAAAATATTGCTTGAGACCACTGTTACAAAGAAAAGAAACGACAGTAAATGTTCATACCAACGACAACAGGCTTTGATTTAACGGTTACCAGGGGCAGAAGGGAAAGCTAGGGAAAGAGGTAAGCTAAAAGGTAGACAAAAGAGGTATTAACTTGGGTGAAAGCGACTTGAATATTTCACAAGATAGAGCAGAGAAATCAAAGGGGACATAGGGTAAACTAAAGTGAGGAGTAGTGGTGGTGGGGTGATATGCAGTTCAAATCTTTGAATTAAAAGCTTGATGATCTAAAATTTAAACTCCTGTAAAATTTGCAATAAAAATGATCAAAGGAAGCAAGGAGGACCCCTTTATGTAATTGTAGACATGATAGCCATCAAAGGAAAATATCTGAGAATATTAAACTAAACCAAGCTCATTGCTATCAAGTTGATCCTAACTCATCACCACCCAATAAGGCAGAATAGAATTGCTCCTTAGGGTTTCGGAGACTGTAAAAGTTCATGAGAACAAAGGCTCATCCTTCTCCCATGGAGAGGTTAGTGGGTTTCAACCACTGACTTTGTGATGAGCAGCAAAATAGCTCTTTACCAACCATGCCACCAGGGCTCATTCTGACAACAAAAAGTGCTTTAAAAAGTTTGTGGAAAATTTTAGTTGAAAGAAAATATAATTTTCCCACAAGCTTCTAGAAGCCACCCCACGGATCATTAAAAGTATGTATTACATATACCTCCTCCATAGTGCTAACTGGTTGCAGCCTTGTTGTTTGTCCATCTCATTGAAGGCCTTCTGCGTCCAGACCCTCTACCAAGCATAATGTCCTTTTCTAGGGACTAGTCTGGCTCATAACCAGCTTCAATCAGAATAATTCTGTGTAGATAGCCTCTGAATACATAATTATAGAACTTATTCAGAAAATAATTGCAGTTAGATTTTTTTTTCAGAAAAAGGATTTTAATCTAGATCTTTATAATCAGTCTATATCTTCACCTCAATTACTTAACACTAGCCAATCAGAACATTTAAAAGTTTTAAGTAATGTTTATTGACCATATTTAAGTAAAATTCTATCATTTTTTCTGTGATATTATTTTATTTAACAAGCTCCCTCCTCTTGTTTAACTAAAAACTACAATTTAAACTATATATATTTAAAATTTTTATTTTAGACATTTTATTGCTCAATACTCTTAAACAAGATTTTAGACCAATCCACAGAGTCATGGAAAACTCCCACGTCTCACATAAATACAGAAATATATCTAGTTCCT
Organism: Echinops telfairi; assembly: GCF_000313985.2. Classification (NCBI taxonomy): domain Eukaryota; kingdom Metazoa; phylum Chordata; class Mammalia; order Afrosoricida; family Tenrecidae; genus Echinops; species Echinops telfairi. Next base: position 64,300,405 of record NW_022103906.1, read on the forward strand.
CAATTTAGGAACCAAATGTATTTTTTCAGGTTATAATGAATGAACATTTTCTACTTCCTGAGATATAGTTTATAAAAGATTTTGAGCCTTGAAACTGTTTGAAAGATCATGACCTGTAGCTTTGGTAATTATAGCTATACTGAAGACATCTCCTTTGCAGAGAAAAAAGTGTATTTCAGTCAGATTTTGTATCATCTGCTAAGTATAAGGTCAAGCTATTTGGGAGTCACGTCTACAGTGTTAAGCAGAATAAAGTTGTTTTCACAAATAAATACACAAATACAAACAACCCATCGAGAAAATATCTTTCAGAAATGAAATACTATCTATTTGCAGAGTACTCTGGGATGTTTCTCTATCGTAGTGGAGAGCAAATGTTTTGAGAATGATGAGGGCAATGAATGTACAAATATGCTTTACACAATTGATGTGTGTATGGGTTGTGGTAAGAGTTGTATGAGCCCCTAATAAAACTTTTAAAAAATAAATAAATAAAATAAAAAATTTTAAAAGAGACTACAATATTTTAAGGATATAAAGAGATGCCTGAATGTAGTGTGTCTTGTTCTCAATTTTAGATCAGTGTTGTTTTCAGGGTGCTTTCAGAGCAGCGAGCCTTCCACAAAATGTTAGTTATCATTCAGTGTTGAGATAATGAGCAATCATGCTTGTGCCAGCATGTAAATTTAGTGTGTCACTGTCTTAGTCAGTGTTCTCTATATTAGCAGAACCAGTGATCTATAATAAAGTATTTGTAATGAGAAGGAGCCCTGTTGGCACAGCGGGTTGTGCTTTGGCTGCTAACTGTCAGGTCAGCAGTTAGAAACTGCCAGTTGATCTGTTGGAGAAAGATAATGCTGTCTTTTCCCATAAAGATTTACAGCCTGGAAATGATAAAGGGTAGTTCTAGTCTCCCATAGTGACACTGTGTTGAAATTGACTCAGCAGTGTATTTGGCTTTTGTTTCGGGTACTTGGGGCCATCAAAAGTGAAGCAAAAATGGAATGAAAATATAGGGGGATTTTTCCAGGACTGTTATGAAACTCATATGCATACCTGAGTCCATATATACATAATATTTTATTATGCAATATATATGTATAAAATGAATATATGTGGGCAATTAACATAATCAGCTGGCACCCAAATGGTTAGTGGTTCCAACCTATCCAGAAGCACCTAGTGGGGGGTAAAAATCACCCCAGAAAATTTGCAGGTTTTCTCCACAAGATCTTTGTGATAGGTGACAGAAAGAGTATAGAGTGGAGGGAGAATGAATTCTGCCTATTTTTTTTTTAAATAACTGAATGTTAAAAATTCTAGTATATAACTCCCTTTCCTAGTGATTTATTGATAACATTACACTAGACTGCATTAAATAATATGATTACTTTCATTTCTATTGTTGCTGCTGCTGCTGTTTAATCAGTTCCAATTCATACTGACCCTAAGCACAACAGAACAAAACACTACCAATCCTACACCACGCTCACAAATGTTGCTATGTTTGAGCTGTTAGTTGTAACCACTGTGCCAATATATATCTTTCAGTATCTTCCTCTTTTTACTGACCCTCTGCTTTACCACGCATGCTGTCCTTTTCCAGGACTGAACTCTCATGATAGTGTGTCCAAAGTACGGAAAATGAAGTCTATGGAGCATTTTGGCAGCACTGCTTCCAAGATAGATTTGTTCACTTCCTGGAGATCAATGGTATTTCTGACATTGATCCAACACTATAAATCAATTGCATCAATTATTCCCTAATATTCTGTACTCTTGCTCAACTTTTGTATGTATCTGAGGTGATTAAAAATGCCGTGCCTTGAGTCAGGTGTATCTTGGTCCTCAATGTGGCCTATGTTTTCTCTTCCATACTTTAAAGAGGTCTTGGGCAGCACAGTTTCCAATGCAAAACATCTTGATTTTTTTTACTGCTATTTTCCATGAGCATTAATTGTAGACCCAAGCAAAATAAAACTCTTGATAATCTCAATGAGTTCCCTGGTGTTGTGATTGGTGCAGTTAGGTTTGAGGACTTTTGATTTCCTGACATTTCATTGCAATCCATACCAGAGGCTGTTGTCCTTGACTTTCATCAGCAAGTGATGCAGACGCTTTTGAATATTTATTGATAGCAGAAAATACTATGTATAAATTAGATAGATTCGCACACTATTTTTATACATGTACAACTATTATCTATAAGATCTCTTTAGATTAAGCACAAAAACGCTTGAACAGCTATTGCCACCAAGTCAATTCTAACTCTCACCAAAGCACGATAGCGTTTTCGAGGCTGTAGCTATTTCCAGGAGCAGATCCCTTACCTGCTCTGGTTTCTTTTGCCAACCGATCTAACACAAACGACCAAAATAGCTGTCAGAAGAGGGTCTGAACCTTTCGCACAAACAAATGGAAGAACGATAGAGTAAAAGAGCTGATCAGAAAATTTCAAATATCAGATGGAAAAATTGAGGATTTGAATGAAATGTACAAAGAACTGGAGTTAGAAAACCAAAAGAGATCAAACTCAATGTAACTCACGTTCAAAAAGTTGAAGAAAAATCCCAAGCCTTGAGGTGTGATATTGAAGAATTCCGCTGCCTAAACATTGACTGATGCACAAAGCATAAAAAAATATGGAGGAATGCATAGTCTTAATGGGAGCCTACTGGCCTACCTTCTCCAGCAGAGCAGCTAGTGGGTTTGTAGTGCTGATCTTGCTGAATTAGCAGTCCAATCCCAATATGGCAGCACCACCAGGGGTCCTTATTTACAGGTACGGGGATTACAATTTTGACACATTTTCATGGGATACCATTCCATCCATAACAGAATCCTTCTTCTCCTCTTATACTTTATAATTAATTTCCTGTATTATAAGAATTGTGTGATTGGTTAAATTTAGGAGTTGACATGTAGCTGAAAAGCAACTGGAAGAAAATACTAAGAATGTTTTTGATAAAAATAGATCTATATTGCATAAAACTAAGGGGGGCGGTTTCTAACAATGTGAGTATAGCACAACTTGTTTATTCAATTAAACATTTGTGTCCATTCATCATATTTAGTGTTGACAATGATCGACACCAATGTTAATGTGGAGGCTGCTGTTGTTAGGTGCCAGGGAGCCTGTCCGGACTCATCATGACCTCTTGCACGTTCAGCCCCTCTGTATATTTGGGAGTTGGTAACTTAATTCTTTTAATGACTAGTTATAGTATATCCTAGAAATTGGGTGTTTTTGACAAACTATTTCTACTAAATTACAGAAAGATGCCAAGGCATGGTTAGTTATAAAAATATTACTTAAGGATTTTCTTTGGAAAACATTTCCTTTGACCATTTATGTTTGATTTCTTGCCAAAAACTGGGCAGTGAAATTAGCATTCTGAAAACAAATGGATTTTTCTTAAGTAAGTCATTGACAAAATTTCCAGTTGTGAGGCAGGCTCATTGATAACTTTTCACACAAAATTAATATTGAGTTTATATCCTTCCTACTAGTATGAGTGAGAACTGAGTTTAAAGATAAACTTTATAAAATGGAATTTTCCCCCTAAGAGCTATTAAGAATCACTATTTCTATGTTTTATCATCACAATTATAATGTAAATTATTGCTCTTCCTGGCAATAAGACTCTAGAAATTGGTATGCCAGAAACCAATACCTAACAGATAATTATTGTCATCAATAATCCTCATAGACAAAAATCTTTCAGCACTATAAAAGCCTGACTCATTTACTGACTATAAGGGTCTCATTTGCCTGTGGCCTTATTCTTCCTTCTTTAGTCTTTCTCTCAAATCGTGAGAAATCTTTATTCCTATGACCTGGAGCTATTTTCTATAATCTATCACTATGATTTTTCTTGTAACCTTTTTATAGCAATTTGTGTCATTAATGTTATAGACACTCAAATAGACTTACATTAGTTACTATCAATTTTATTTTAGTATTTTTTAGCAAAATAGAGTTCTTAAAAACCTTGAATTTATAAATTACAATGAAATAAATATGCCTTTGTCATATTTTTGTACCATCTAGTTAATTAAAATATAAAAATAACCTTTTCATAAATATATTTATTAGAAGATTATCACTGAAACATTCATTGTAGTATCACAGATAATTTGAAAAATTATGAGAAAAGTTAGTAAATGCTCAGTATGCTGATAACTGGAATGGAAAAATGGAATCATACTACACCATACTCTCAATTCATTATTGATATTTCAATAGGAAATAATACATATTTCTATGTGTATGAACACAATTTTTATATATGTTGTTATGGAGTGCTGGTGCTGCTATGGATATGTATTGAACTGCAAAACAACATTCAAATTCACTAACTGCTTTGCAGAAAATGATGAGGTCCTTCCCATAAAAACTTACAGACATGGAAACCCGTATGGAGTCATTATGAGTCAGAATTTACCCTATCGCAGTGGGTTAAGTTTGTTGCTATGCAAACACAGACACAAACACATGTGTGGTTATGCAAATTAGATAATTTTTAAAAAGGAGTTCATTTTAAATTTTAAAAAATCAAATATGTTGAATAAACTTAGTTTTCATTTACCTCTATTTGTGAAACAAATGAAACATCATATGACTTCTCCATCAATACTGTGAGGGTTCTGTATATAACTGGTGAGTGTAACTGAAATTTCTGATATAGCGCTAAGTATTATACATTTTTTCCAATAAGCTAATTTTGTTACAATCCAATCTTATGTCAATTCTGGAAAGAAAAAAAGCAGAAGTCTTTAATAATCATTTATGATTTATCCAAGTGGCAATTAAAAAAAAAAGCCATGTGTTTGAAACCTTTCACTCACATTAAATGTATTCACAAGTCTGGAAGCCTGTTGATCTGTATTTGGAGCAGTAACGTCTCTATCTCTCATACGAAACAATCTAAATGCTTAGAAATTTCTTTAATTCTCATCATTTTCAGCAACTAAGCATGTAACGGTTCTCCAATGTACTCTTTCTTGACTTTGATCCACTGCACACAGCAGATGTAACCCACAAAGAATATGCGCATACTCACAAGTCACAATATTAAAATTGAAATATGAAAGATAGTTTTCTATTTTGTGAACTTTATATTTCATTGTATACCAAATGTTAATTGTGTAATTCACGATTATAATCATTAAAATTTATGTCAGCTTGGCAGGGCTGAGATACTCGGTGGTTTGCTGGGTCTGGATCATGCATCTGACTCATTGACTTCTGTTTTGCTGGGTTTGAGCCAATGACCTGCCTATACACAGGCTTATCAGAGGCCTGCCATCTGACCTATCAACCATGGATTCACAAGCCTCTGCAGGCACAAACCCATTTTTGTTCAAAGATCTAGGGTTCATAAGCACTAGCTGCACAAGACTCAGGAGAAGCCCCCAGAGAAACATCTGCCCCACAGACTTAGAGCTTGCCCAGACTTGGAACTTACCCACTTCTCCAACTGTGTGAGCCATTTTTTTTAAATATAAGACTATCTCTAAAAATCATATATAAATTTCATAGATTTTGTTTCGCTAGATAATCTAGCCTAAGACAATTAGTGAAAATGTAACCTGAATATGAATACGAATAAGAATAGAAAATAGCAGAGACTAAAAGACAGAAATGTATTACATGGAGGCAAAAATGCACATAGAAATATCTGATGAAGAAAGAAACTGAAGCAAACACAAATAATAAGTAAAAACTTATTGGAAATTGTTGATACCAATAATTGTACGTGTACTCCTGAGATAACCAATGTTTAATATATGCTATAATATATGTAAGAACCCCCAATAAAATGATCCATTTAAAAAATATTCAATCATTTTGAAAGGTAGCATTTGTTCCAGAACCAATGGTCCTGAAGGATGAAGTTAAAGCTGTACTGGAAATACTACCCAAAAATAATTCTCCAGATGGCTAGAATATCAATTGAAATGTTCCATCAAGTTGATGAAGCACTGGAAGCACTCACTCATCCAAGCTAGGACATTTGGAAGACAGCTGATTGGCAGACTGACTGTAAGAGATCCATATTTGTATGGATTCCAAAGAAAGATGACCCAACAGGATGCTCAAATTATAGAACAATATCAATGGTGCCTTGGCCAGTAAAATTTTTCCTCAAGGTCACAGAACAACAATTGCAGCAGTACATTGGCAGGGAATTGCCAGAGGTTCAGCCAGGTTTCAGAAGTGGCCTTAGAATAAAAGGTATCATTGTTGATGTCAGGTGCATCTTGGCTCAAAGCATAAAATACCAGAAAGATGTTTACTTGTACTTTATTGACTATGTCACGATGTGGGTACATCAACTGTGATCGACTGTGTAGATAATAACAAACTTTGGATAATGTTGAGAAAAATGAGAATTGAAAAATAGTAAGCAGAACTTGTACATGGATCAAGAGGCAATTGTGTGAACAGAACAAAGGAATAATGCTTGGTTTAATATCAGGAAAGGTATGATACAGGGTTGCATCTTCTTACCATACTTATTCAATCTGTGTCCTGAACAAATTTTCAGAGAAACTGGTTTATATGAAGACGAACGTGCCATCAGTATGGGAGGAAGGCTTATAAACAATCTTGGATATGCAGATGACTTAACCTGCTTGCTGAACGTGAGGAGGATTTAAAGTACTTGCTGATGACACTCAAGGATTGCAGCCTTCCTCATGGATTACCACTCGATGTAAAGAAGACAGCAATCCTGACAAATGGACCAAGAGGTAACACCTGACAAATGGACCAAGAGGTAACACCATGTAAATAGAAAAGAGGGGAAGTTGTCAGGATTGTGTGTTGCTTGGATCTGCAATCAAAGCTCATGGAAGCATCAGTCAAAACATCAAAAGATACATTGCGCTATGTAGATAGGCTTCACCAGTCCTCTTTAGAGGATTGAAACACAAGGAGGTTACTTTAAGGACGAAGATGCCTGACCCAATTGCCACATATGCATGTGAACATTTGACATTGAATAAAAGGACCAAAGGAGAATCAATGCATTTGAATTGCGGTGATGGAGAAGAACATTCAAAGTACCATGAACCAATCAAAGATCTGTCTTGAAAGAAAGCCAGTGTCCCATAGAGGCCAGGACGGCAAGGCTTTGCATCTTACAGACTTTGGAAATGTTGTCAGGAGAGATGGGAGAAAGCCTTCACATTTGGTATAGATGTAGCAAAGAGAGGAAGATCTTAGACAAGATAGATGGACATAATGACTGCAGCAATGGTCTCACGGGAACACGTGTGAGGAAGGCTCAGGACAAGGCATTGTTTAGTTCTGTGATGTATAAGGTAGCTCTGAGATGGAACCAACTTCATGACACCTAACAGAACAGTATTTCTTCAGAGGTTTCTGCATCATTCAATATTCCACACATCAAAGCAACAATATTAAAATCCTTGAGGGATTCAAATCATGTTCTTTTTCAGTAATCTTTGAGTTTGGGGAATAAAACGAAGTTGAAGGGCACATAAGGACTATATGGCGAACTGGGTAAGGTTTCCCAACAAATTTCTCCCAGGACAGTCCTTGTTATGCCAGATAGATAAGCATGTACCTTGTAATTTTTTTCAATGTTCTCAAACTTCCTGATTTTTTAAGTTCATGCACTTAAAATTATAACTGCTTCCTAATAAGACTATGACTGTCTTGATTTTTTTTTACAGAAGATACATTCATAGTACCTCTTTGTAATCCTCCCACAAAAATCGTCTCCATAGACTCTGAACTTGACCTCTCTGTTTTGAAATTAACTGGCCCAGTATATACCCTTGAAAATCACAATTTTGAGAGCACTCCTTTTGTAAGGCACCCTTAGAAGACTAAGGCAAGTATATTACTGAGAAAAGTTATTTTCAGCCATCCACTGATCACAGATGTATATATATGCAGGTCTTGTTTGGAATAAAAGTGCATATATGAACTAAAAACTCATAGGTGCATTTATTTTTATTCACCCATATGTGTGTGTGTTATATATGATTTTAAGATTTTTTTGTACATGTATTTATTCCTTACTTTGATCTCTTTTTTAAAAGTATACCTCTTATAGTAGGATTTCTTTTAAATATTTTCCTTTACATTTCTAAATTCTTTCAGATAGATTAACATTATTTTAATGAATGAGATAAGGCCCTTTGGTAACAAGGACCTTTGCCCTGCACTCTAAACCTGAAGTCTAGTGGTTCAAAACATATTTAGAAGAATTGTGGAAGATAGGTCTGATGATCTTTGTTCATAAAAAATGACAATCAATACAACACTATGAAGTGATTCTCCTATGTAATACTTAGGATCACCATAGGTTGTATTAACTCAAAGGCAACAAGTTTGTTTGTTGTTTTAGCTTTAGTTTATTGCTCAGAAATGTTCATTCTTCTAGGAAAGTTCACTCGCAATTCTCTCTTTTTCAGTACTTATACTCTAAGATGATGTTGCTGTTTGGTGCCGTGAGGCAGTTAAAAGTCACAGCAATACTATACAATAGAGAAAAACACTCCAATGCTGCACTATTCTCTACTTAAAAGCAATTTAAATTGGGCAGTGAATCCAATAGTACAATCACTCAAACAATACAACAACTAGCCCTGTGTATCCTTGATTGCAAAGTCCTGGCTCTATGTTTCTTTCATTTTACACTACCAGCATGTTTTTGTAGCTGCTGTTGTTGTTGTGTGTGGTATTTTTTGTTCTCTTTTACTTCCATTCTCATCATTTCTAGTGGGAAGCAGAAAGTTCCATTTAGAAAATCTTATGAAATGTGTCATAATTTCAGGATAAAGATTATTCCATAAACAAACAAACCAAGGACAGCATTCAATAGGGTATTGAAATCCTCCTCCACTGCACAGCAGTCAGTGGCATAAATTGAGTTTCACCCCATGGAACCAAGAAGTAGCTACTCCAAAAAGCTGAATTTCAGCACGAAAAGATGGGGTTGTCATGGTAGTTACAATATGGGGACCCCCCTTAGCACTTCGCTGTTGACTCATTAGTCTTTAAGAGTCTTCATTCATCTGGATTCTGTTTCAAACTCGCTAAGAAGTCACATAATTATATGCCACTAAAGATACATCTGAGATTTATAGAAAGTACAAGATATGATGATAGTTCTCTAAGAAACATTAGGTTCTCAGAAGAAATCTTTGTAATTAGAGATGGATGTATTAATATGATGATATTTCAGTTCATTGACAGGGTGTATTATTCTAGTTGTATGTTCTGTTACAGTGTTGGTTAGGTTTATTTCTCTGGAAATTAATAGTGAATATGAAAATTTAACCAGTGATAAATGTTTTCTTTTTGCGAGAGTAGCTATTAATTGAAATCAAAACATCTGGGTAAATGAAAGGCAGAAAAATTTAGAGAAAAAAGTGTGAAGAGGCAAACTTTGTTTATGAGAATATCAGACAGAAACCATTAATGGAGGGATTTTAATGCATATCATGCATAAAGACAATTTAATAAGGTAATTTCTGATATCTTACACTTTCTTGACAGAAAATAAACATGCATCACATTGAGAGAACTAAATATACATTTTATATTTTTATGTATATATATATAAATATATTTATATATTCTCTAATGACATAGACCTACTTGAAAAATACAGTATGGTCACCATGAAAACATGTTATATTTCTTGTTACTTTGATATTCTCATTAAGTACTGTGGTAATTTTATAATCTGGTATCAATTTGGGACTTGAGAGGATTAAGAGTGAAGGGGTGAAGACCAGTCTGTCAATCAAGTCATAGCCAATGAAGCCTCTTGTGTGGGCATGGATTTCACCTGAGAATTCTGGGAAATCCTGATTTTCCTCCATGTAGGTGGAACAGACTCTGTCTCTACTCACTCCCTGAGAGAAGCTGTTCTGACAAGACACATGGCACTACGCCCTGGGAGCTGGAGAAGCCATATGGACCTACCCTGATGCAACCAGACCTATGGAGCCAGAGAAGTCACATAGAGACCCCTGCCAGCACTGAGATGCTTACAATGCCACTGGATCCGCAAGACTTCCCTCTCACTGGCCTGTGTTCCTCCTGCATTCAGCATCATTGCATGTATTTTGTGAGTCTAAAGAGGAATTTATAGATTAGTATCAGACATATTGGCTAATATTGGACTTATAGACCTGATCTGGACTGGGATAGGATGGTTTCTCAATATTCAATTGCTCTTGTATAGAAATCTATTTCTTATACACATGAGTGTGTCTATGAGTTTGTTTCTCTAGTCTACCTGGACTTACACAAGTACTCACTAATTTTTATAATAAAATTTCAATATTTCAAATATTTAAAAAGTTTCTTATTCCCTGTGGTACATCAAATATTGTAATTTTCAAATATATGTGTCAAAATTACTGGCTTACAGTCACTTTAATTTGTAGTTACATACAGAAAGTAAACAGTGGTAGTATTCAGGCTGCCCCATAAATCGTATAGGACTTCCCTAAAAAATTAGAAATATCTCAGTGCCCCTGAATTCGTTGCAGCAGTCGAGCATACCAGATTGAGATTCACCATTTCAAAATATTTTTGCTAATGAATGTTTATGTATTATTGTTTATAAAAAGATCTAAAGCTTCTTGTGTTAGTTTGGGTGGATTAGAGAAACAAATCCAGAGACACTCATATATGTATAGGAAAGAGCTTTATATAAAGAGTAATTGTACATTAAGAAAACATTCCAGCCCAGTCCAGATCAAACTCATAAGTCCAATATTAGCCCATATGTCCAGTACCAGTCTGTAAATGCCTCTTTAGAGTCATGCAATATATGTGATGACACCAAGTGCAGAAAGATCACAGGTCAGCGGGTGTAAATTCTTGTGGATCCAGTGGTAGTGGAAACATCTTAGCTCTGCCGTGGGTCTCCACGTGGCTCCTCCAGCTCCAAGCTCCTCAGCATAGCTCCATGTGGCTTGTCAACAGGAGTGTCTCTCAGGGAGTGAGTGTGTTTCCCACCTCCAGAGAGTTATTTATCTCCTAAATGCCTCCAAATGAGGTCATCAAGCTGTGACAGCCACCCTTTTGCACTTAATAGTCTCAAGTTGACTGCAGATTGCATAAATACCACACTTATCAAAATTAAAAAGTGAAAAATCATAAAGATCTAGTAAATATTAAAGCAATAGCAAGGAAGAAGTTGTCAAGAAAACACTCGAACAAAATTAACTCACTACCAAAAATTATGTGGAACAAAGAAACCAACACCATCACACAAAACACACAGCAAACCATCAGTTATGGATGATGGTCTAACAAACCATATTGTTAGACCCATATCTAACAATAGTCATTATACTTAATATAGATGTATTCACAAGAGTAAACATATGAAAACAAATGTCTGTAATAGTGTGATACTTTTTATCAACGAAGCTGGACCAGGATCTGTTCTAGTTTGGCAGCAAGGCGACCCAATAATATGAATTAATGTAATACAGCAAGCAATTGTGGGAAGATTAGAGTAGAGCAACTTGATCATGTCTATTTGGCAGTGTGGCCTATATCATCTGTATAAGAAGATTCTGTGAAGAGCCTCATCCTTTTCCCCCCATTATTCCTGCTGGATGCATGCATCTAGCTTCTTGGTACTTGGGCAGGTAGCCCATCATACTGCCTGCTGACCATGGGTTCATTTGACTTGACCTTCACCAGTCAGCTTCCTAGCTTGTCTTTCTATTTACTGGTTCATGGCCCCAACAGCTGCATTATTTGGAAAGAGTCCAGCTTAGCATTTGACCCATAGACTTGAGCCAGACTGGGTTTACCTGCTACCTGTAGTTGGGTGGGCTGATTTCATTATCTAGATTTATTTGTTATACAAGCATGAGTGTCACTGGGTTCACTTCTCTAGAGAACATAGTCTCACTCCATGCCCCTCAATAGATAAACAATCTGCAGTACAAACACAGAATGGAATAATATGACATGACACTCTAAAGAAAACACGTGAACCTGTGAGAGTCTTCATATATAGATTAACCTGGGGGACATTGTGCTGAGTCAAATTAGAAATTTCAAAACAATGACTATCATCTGAAACTATTATTGTTAAAATGTTGAAAAAATTTTTTAGCAATGGGTTCTAAAATGCTTACAGCAAATTTGTAATATTTGTAGAGCAGTTCATAGAATTTATTTATTTGTTTGTTTGTTTATTTATTTATTTAACTTACCTGAATCAGAGCAAAAAGTTAGAGATGTTTACCACTACTTTCATTTCCTTAATTCATGACATTTATTCAAATATATATTATGTAATGATTTAGAATACCTTATAATGATTTTAACTTCATAGAGTATATTTTCCCACATCTATTTTGTCTGCATAAGCAAAATGCAAATTAATTTTCTCCTATTTCAGTTTGATTAGTGAAAAGTCCACTTAAGTAATCTGTGGGTTTAAATTTTTTTTATTATATAGAAATATTATCTATGTGTGGTATAGAAAATGGGAAGTAAGTTGCAAATAGTATAGTTGGAGTTGCAAAACATTTATTTGAAAACTATGCTGAACACCATCATCAATATTTTGTTAATTTATAAAACTCAAATAAATGAGGTCTATGCCAATTTCATGATCACAAAATACAACACGTTGGGGTAGCTGTGTAATAAATACTCTTAATGCTGCCTTTGCTGCTGTTGTTAGATACCATCAAGTTGGTGCTGAATCATAGAAATCCTCCCTACAACTCCTCCCTGATCCTGCACTGTCCTCATAATCATTGCTGGACTTGAGTGCATGGCTGCAGCCACTGCACACATTACACATAAGTCTTGCTAAAAATGAAATATTGTGAAAAAAATCAGTGCAAACATCCAAGAGATAGATAATAGAAAAGTCCAAATTTAACTTTATGCTAAGGAAAATGCTACTGAAAGTTACTGATATTGAGTTATTGAAATTTGATTTTAAATAAATGAAATGTGGGTACTGAATAAAGATATATTCCTCTCCAGAAGAGCATAAACGTATATTCTAGAAATGTAGATGAATAGATGAGTTATAGTAGTGAGTATTATATTTTAGTGCCAAAGTAATTAATAGATGTCAGTACAAAAACAAACTAAACCAAATTCATTGCTATCAAGTTGCTTCCAACTCACAGTAAACTTATAGGTTCCATAGCTGCAAATGTTTCCAGGAGCATATAACCTTATCTTTTTTCTGTGCAGTCACTGGTGAATTTGAACTGCCAATATTTTAGTTAGCAATCCAATGTTTATCCAACAGTCATATTAAGGCTCTTAGTAAATGTCAGTAGATAGTTATTCAACAACACTGGGATCTCTACATCGTAGCTTTTGCTTTTAATTATCAGTTGTTCCTGTCTATTGTGTCTTTGTTCACAGCAACTTATCAGTTGTTCCCATCTATGGTGTAGTTGTTCACACCTCCTTTCCCCTCCTCCTCCTCTGCCACATCCCCCTGGAACTGTCAGTACCATTGCTTTCTCCCTGGGCTTGCTTCCCATGCCTATCTTATATAGGTAGGTAAAGCAACAATAACAGTGACAAAACAAAAAGAAAACAAAGGATTGAATAAAAAGAGGGAAAAAAAGCTAGCAAAAAAAGGTCAGTCTGCTGACTATCTCCCCACAGGTCCTGGGGGTTCTGAGAACTACTTCTCCTAGCCTGAAGTCTGTTTGGGGAGCTTTTC
>NW_022103906.1:64316622-64318374 GCF_000313985.2 Echinops telfairi
TTTTCCCTCTGAGGCAATGTTATGTTGGTAATTGTTTTTGGCATATTGACTTCTGGACAGAATTGAACTATATGGTGAACTTCTGCTTGTGCTTGGTGGATGTTAGCCTTCTGAACACAGTTAGTCAGCAAAGATTTTCAATTGGATTTTATGTATTATGGCATATTCTTTGAATTTTTCCTTGTCCGGAAAGACTCTTACCTCACCTTCCATCTTAATAGATAATTTGACAAGGTAGAGGATTTTTTTGTTGTTGTTGTTCCCCAGCTTTTGGAAAATGTTATTCCACTCTCTCCTCATCTTAATGGTATCTGCTGATAGGTTTGAGGACATTCTTACCGGAACACCATTGTATGTGACTGCCTTTTTTTCTCTTGCTGCTCTGAAAATTTTCTCCTTTTACTTGAAGTTGGATAATTTAATTATTATGTGCCTTGGAGAGTCCTTCCTGGAATGTAATCTAATTGGTGTGTTCTGTGCTTCCTGTATGAATGTGTAGTTCTCATTCATTAAGGCGGGGAAGTTTACTTCTAGAAATTATTTTGCTTATTTAGCTGTTGGCTTCCTCATTGTGTCTTGTTCTGGAAAACCAATTATTTGGAAATTGTTTGTCTATATAGCACATGTCATTGTTCTCAGATTTAATTCTGCCTTTTTGATTACCTTGTTTGACTGTCTTTCCTGTTTGCTGAAGTCTGCATGATTGTCCTCTAAATCACTGGTACAATTCTCCACTTCTTCTAATGTGTTGGTGAGGTCCATTATCTTGTATTTTGCTTCTGTCACCTCATCCATTAATTCTTGTATTTTCCTTTGATGCATGGACTTTATCTCCTCTATCATCGCATCCTTATTCTGTGTTGCTTGCCTCATATCCTGTATTATTCCAAACAGCATTCTGGAGATTTCTTTTTGTTGCAGATCACCATCTGTTTCTTCTATGAGTGTCATTAGGGTTAGGACTTCTTGCGCTGTTGTGTTTTATTTTTTTGTTTTCTTGTTGAGGGCATTCAGGTATGTTGCTGTCTGCATGTTGTTTTGGAAGAACTGGGCACCATGTTCCCAGAAGACTGAGGGTCCCTGAGCTCTTTCGCTGTGTTCCTGGTAAAAGTGGTTGGGGGGACTACCTGTGTCCTACTATGGTAGTGGGTCAGGCTGCTATGTGGGTGAGGTGCCACAGAGGCTCACTGTCTGGAGGCAGTTGGGGGCCTCAGAGTGTGGACTGAAGCTGGTGATTGTATATATGCCCGTGGGCCTGCAGCATGGGTATAGGCCTGCTATGAACTGTCTGGCCACAAATTGCAGTCATTTAAAGGCTCTCTTTGGAGTCCAAACCTTGTGGAGTTTGGGTTTGGGCTGTGGCTTTCAGCCCCTGGATTTTCCTATTTTTTTGTTTTGTTTTGTATATTTTATGTTAAAATCCTTAGCTAAACTCTGGGCATTAGGGTGCTGCCTGTCTTTATATGTAAATATTATGGCAATGGACCAGGACGAGGTTTCTGACAGCTTACATTCAAAGTTACACAAAGGAACAGCATTTATTTATTTATTTTTATTTCCATAATGGTCTTGTGGTATGCCCCAGTATCAGGTCTTTGCCATACTGTTCCCCTGGGAAGGTTGACCAGATTAACCAAGTGGGTTTGGGGCTAACGGGATCTGAATTCTCTCCTAGCTGCACTCCTTTGTCACTCCTGTCTCTGTCTTGCACAACTATGTGGACTGTGCTCCCAATAGCTACATTCTGCCATG
>NW_022103906.1:64318743-64320143 GCF_000313985.2 Echinops telfairi
AAGTCTGAATCAGACCCTAGTACACGGATTCCCTTTTTAGCACCCAGACTTCTAATAATTGCCTCCTTATCTTTTAATTTTTCTGAACTAACAACAGGAGCATCAGGCAGGTGATTCTACCTTGATGCCATCTTCAAAATAGTTTTCATGATTATTTATTAATCTATCGATCTATCATCTATTTATTTATTTAGTTAGTTAGTTTTTGCCTCTTCATGTTTGGGAATTCAAATCACATCTAAGTGTAAATTCTTCCTTTTAAATGACCCATATAAACCTTAGATTTTCTTCTTCTTTTTGTGATTATTCCACTGACAAATTAATATTTATTTTTTTCCTTCAATATCAGGTATTTTGTCTTTCAGCAAATCGGTTCTACTATCCTCTTACAAAGCATTATCTATTCCATATTTCAATATTAATCTTCTGAATTTCTACTTATTCTTCTGGGATGATTTCAGATTTTTCACTTATCTTAACAGTTTCTTCTCATATTATTATCCTGAAATTTTCTAAGGTTTGTTTGTGTTTTCGTTTTCTTCCTTTTCTGTGCATCCTACTTATTTTCCTTTCAATTAATTGAAGGCACCTAAATATAATGCTTTGATCCCTTTTATCTGATGGTTCTAATGGCATTTGTTCTTCCGGTCTGTATTTTATTCCCTTGTTTGATCTATCTTGTTTTCAGTTTTGCATAATACAAATTTATATTTTATCTTAGAGACACTTAGCTTCTGAAATATTAATTTGTTGATTATATGTTACCTTACTTTTCCCAGATTTTGTGTTGTGTTTTGTTTTATCGAATAGGGTAGCAGAGTAGCAAAGCTACCCTTGTCACTACTCTGACAGCACTGCGCTGCTCACTATCTGTCTCCCTAGGTAAATTTAGTAACAGGTCAGAGTGTGGGCTTGAGTGTCTGATCTCTGGTAATGCCGAGCAAGTGAGGGAAGATTAAGCAGGGTGTGGCTGAGATCTGTCATCTGTTCATTGGTGCTGGACATGGTTGTGGCACTTATCTAGTGGGTGAGATGGCTGGTATGGTAGGTATAGCTGGATAGGCTCACTCACTCCTGATTGCTCTCTGATCACCAACCATTCTAGTGGATGCTAATGCAGTTCTGGAGGAGCTCTGATTGAAATGATGGCTGAAATAATTCAAAATGTCTACAAGGTGTAAATTGGCAATTAACTACTCCATATGTTTCCTTGTAATTTTTTTTAATTCAATCTCTTACTCTAATATTTTATTTAATGTCTGAATTTTAAAATTGTTTTCTATCCATTTTTGTTCGTTTCCTCAGCTTTTGTTGTATCTGTCTAATCTGCTGTCTTGGATACTCTTATTCTAGTCTTTCTCTTCTTATTTTACTAGAATAATTTATTGTGAAATAATAAA
>NW_022103906.1:64321325-64370905 GCF_000313985.2 Echinops telfairi
CTGGCCAAATCATCTGAAAAACGGGGCTATATGAAGAAGGTAGCATCAGGATTGTTGAGAAACTCTTTAATAATCTGCAATATGGAGATGACACAATCTTGCTTGTCAAAGAAGAAAAAGATTTGAAACACTTTACTGATATCAAAAGCTACAGCCTTCTGTATGGATTACATGTTAATATAAAGAAAACAAAATATCCACAACTGTTACAACAGGCACAATCCTGATAAAAAGGAAAATGAAGTAAGCTTTCAAGGGTTTTATTGTGTAATCAATATTCATGAAAACAATAGTAAATAGACCTAATTACACATTGCATTTGAAAAATCTATTGTTAAAAAATCTTCCAAAATTTTATAAGCAAGTGCCATGTCATTTTTATGACAAAGGCATGTCAGAACCAAGCCATGTTTTTTCCAATTGGCCATCTAAGTTTGTGAAAGCTTAGCAATGAAACTGGAAGTCTCATTGGCAAAGAATGGATCTATTTACATTTTACTGTTGACAAGGAATATTGAGCATACCACTATCAAAATAATTAACAAATCATTCCTTGAAGAAATACAATCATAATGACTCTTAGAAGTATGAACAAGGAGATTTAGACTTGCTTTTTTAATGTATCATCAGAAAAGACCAATCATTAGAAAAGGACATCATTCTTAGTAAAGTACAGGAGGGTTATTGACAACAACAAAATAAGTTTCAATAAAATATGTTGACAATTGGGCTTAACCATATCAGTAATCATGTTCTCATTTTTTTCTTCAAATGTGTGCAAGCATTTACCTAGTAAAAGCCTCTGGGTTTGGTGCCTTCTGATTTAAAAGGTTTAGTTGTGTATTCAATGCCTTCAGTAGATAAAGACCTGTGTAAGCTTTGATAGACCATGTTTTTCAAAAACTTTGTTCACATCATGGAAGTTATCACATTTATATTCCTGCATTTTGTAAATGGGAGAACCTTCCTGGACATGCACTGAAAGAACAATCTGACACCAGGTATCCTGCCACCCCACCCGTGCCCTATTGGGTTTAATAATTTATTGAAACAGTCATACAGAACTCATGTAAATAATAAAACTCCAAAAACAACTGCAATAAGAGAAAAATAGTAATAAAGATATGCAAAGGGTGAAGTTCAGGACTAAACCCAACAAGGAGCCGCTTTTTTTATAAGAGAGCCACTGGCAATGCAGTGAGCTATTTAATATGGCTCTTCTAGCCAAAGCCTTTGTTACTCCCACCTAACAATATTCATTTGTCTGATGGGTCTGGGTAAGACGTTTAGGGAATATACTGAGTTGGATTATATTATTCTGCTTTAGGTGATTGTTAACAGAGGTCATTGTGATTGCCATGTTGCTAGAAAATCTAGTAGGAGAACCAGGTGTAAGATAAAACTAAAGAGTAGTGGATTTCTCAGACTATAGAAAGCAAAGCTCAGTGCTTTGGAGAAGAAGGCTGGCTTATGAGCAGGGGCCTCTGGGTATGTAATTAGGGTATCTGGGTTTGCTCACCTGTGAAACTGGAGCTGAGTGCCTCTAGCTGAGTGGTATGCCTTTGGGGAATTTATTAGCAGTCCTAGAAGAGTTTTTTACTATTGCTAGACCAGGCAAAGAGACTGAAGACCAGATAAAGGCCAGGCTCTAGACATCTATCCTACTGACCAACTATAACCAACCAATAGTTCTCTTTAGTTATAACCTGTTAATTTCCCGAATAAATGTCCTACTTATAAACATCCTATATGAGTTCTGAATGGCCATCTAGTGAATTGTTGAAACCAGCTCAAACATAGAGAGGGCTGTGGAAGACAGAGCACCTCCTGTATCTTGTTTTGTAATTAACGCATTGCCACTCATGGGTTTTCCTTTTAAACATGGAGGACTGTCTGATACCCCCCCAAAACAAAACAAACAAAAGGAAACAAAACTAGCAGGCATTCTTATCCATGAGGAAACTTTCAAACAGGCAAATTTCTCACTTTGGCACTATTTGTCAGTTATTTGGCACTACTTTCATTGGGGTTTTAGTGTTTACAGTCTATTACCAGTTGATATCTCCCTGCTTGGTAGCATCATTACAACCCATGCCTCTATTGTTTCTTGGGTACTTTAAGAACATCACAGCACAGACCCTGATGTCCAGCTTTTCTTCTCCTGAAACTCCTAGGACAGAAAGCCTATCTGTGTTCTAGGCTTGCTTTTATCAGTCTCCCGGCAGCACCTCCCACCCGACCCCTCACCCCATGTCAATCCATATATAGGTGAACTACTGGGTCAGGCAGAACTCCCAGCCAATTTGTGAATAGATTAACTACAGAGTGAGGCCCTCTCCCAGTCTTGGTAAATGTCAGACTAGGTGGGAGTCAAGGCAACTCTGGTACAAGTCAACTGCTAAGTGGGACATCCTCAGCCAATGTTGACTTCACAGTATGTGGGACCCACCAGTCAGTCCTGAAAAGGTCATCTACAGCCAGAGCAGTGGTTCTCAACCTTCCTAAAGCCACGACCCTTTAATACAGCTCCTCATGTTGTAGTGACCCCCAACCATAAAATTATTTTTGTTGCTGCTTAATAACTGTCATTTTACTACTGTTGTGAATTGGGTGACCCCTGTGAAAGGGTAATTCGACCCCCAAAGGAGTTGCCACCCACAGGTTGAGGACCACTGAGCTAGAGCTTTGGCACTACAACCAAAGCCAATTTTTTTTCTTTACACAAATTTCCCTTATTACTTTTGCTCTCCATGGTATCAATGGTGAAGTGTTCTCTTATGAAGATGAAGTTAGTAATTTCTCTCTTTCTTTTTTCTTGGTTAGATTGTCTAGATGTTTATCAAGTTTATTGGTGTTTTCAAGAAACGATTTTGTTTCGTGAATTTTCTCTATTTTCCCTGTTTTCTATTTCATTGTTTTCAGCCTTAGTTTTATTATTTATTTTCTTCTGCTTTCTTTGGTTTTAATTTGCTCATCCACCCCCTCATTTTCCCACCCCCTCATTTTACAATGTAGAAGCTAAGAACATTGACTTCATATCACTTTTTCTATTTTTTCTAATGCATGTATTGGAGCTTAGACTCTTCCTGCGCTGCTTTTTCTGCAGACTAGAAAGTTTGAAAATTCCATTTTTCTTTTACTTTCATTTACTTGAGTTTATTTGAAATGTATTCTTTGACCTATGTGTTATTTAGAAATATATTGGTTTATCTCCCACTTTTTTAGGCCTATCTATGTACTCTTTTGCTTTTAACTTGTACATAATTCAATTTTCATCTGAAAGTATACTGTGTATGAACTTTTACAGTGTATTATGATGCATTATAGTTAATTTTTAGTTAATTTTATATATATAAAATGATGCAATTTTAGTTTATTTTAGTTAATTTTATATATGAAGAGATATATGGATTAAAGGATATTTGTATTTTGCCTTTAGATATTTAATTTTTCAACAACATTTTCTTAAAGTAGTACTCTTTCTTCCCTGAAGTGCCTTCACACTACTTAAGAAAAATGGTTGTTAATATATGTGAGGGAAAATGCCTGTACTCTGTACTCTACTCCATGAATGTATTTGCTTATTTTTGGCCAATATTATAGTATTTTGACTCCTGTAGGCTTATAAAAATCTTGAAATTAAATAATTTTACTCTCTAGATTTATTTTTGCTCATCTTTCTTTATTCAAATTATTTTACACTAGGAACTTTGTATTTCCATATGAATTTTAGAACCAGCTTAGTAATTATTATAAGAAGACTTTTGGTGTTTTCATTAGTAATTCATTGATTTTGTGTGCCTAAATTGAAAGATTCCATTTGCATATATTCTCACAAGAGACAATTTTGTTACTGCGGCTGGTTTGTATACTTTTTCTTCTGATAATATATTTGGCTTTACTATTATGGCAATTTTGGTCTCAAGAATGAGTTCATAAATATTTCTATCTCTCCAGTTTATTAAAATTGATACAGGAGGTATTATTTTATAATTTAAATATTCAGTATAATTTAACTTGGAAACCATCTAAATATGTAATATTATTTGTAAGAATGTTTTTATAAATTATATATTGAAAGTTTCAGTTGTTATGGTTCCATTTAAGTTTCTATTATTCTTGAATTACATTTGGCAATACATTTTGTCTTATAAGGAAATTCTGTAGGATATCTATGTTAGCAAATTTATAGACCTAAAGTTGCTTATGTTATTTTCTTGTTATTCTTTAAATATATATTGCATCTATGATGATAATACCCATTTCATTCCTTATCATAATAATCTATGCCCATTCAACTTTTGCCTATTGTAGGTAGAATTTTATAAACAATATTCTTAAATAATTAGATTATATCATAGATTCATAGATTATAGCAATTAATTTATTTTCAGTTTTTTCTCTTTCATTGATTTCTACTTAAATGTGTGTTTCTTTCCTTCAGAGAATATTTTGGATCTTTCATATATTTTTATTGCACATAATTAATGATAATATTTTTTCTCTTAAGTACTGCTTTAGACATATCCCACGTATTATGATATGGTAGTTTTCATTTTTATTAAACTCAAAATATTTTGTAATGTCTCTTTTTCTTCTTTTACCTATGGAATGTTTTATATAAAGTGTTAGTTTCCATATATTTTAATTTTTCCAGATATATTATCGATTTCCAATTTAATAGAGTTTTCAGAGAACATGCTGACTATGACTTGGATCATTGAAAATCTGAAAAAAAATGTATAGCTCAAAATGTTATTTATTTTTGGCAATTTTTTATGTGCACTTCCAAAGAACCTATAATATGTTGTCATTGAATATTATATCAGTACCAATTAAGTCAAATTAGGTAGATATGATCAATTTTATTATAAATTTGATGATTTCTATCTACTTGGTTCTTCAAATTTATAGTATAGCAGGTATAGTTGTTTAAACGTATTTAAATTTATAGTACAGTAGGAAGTGTTTTATAAATTCCCAAACAAAATAGATAATTTGTATGTTACCCTTGTCCCTTCTAGAAAATTTTGCTTCAAGTACTTTGAAGTTCTATTATTAGGTGCATAAACATAGCATAGCTATGTCCTCTTGACTAATTGGCAAGCTTATCAATATGAAATATGTACTTGTGTATAAGCCGAGTTTTTCAGGACATTTTTTATGTAGTTATTGTGGTAAAATTAGGTGCCTCAGCTTATATTCGGGCCAGCTTATAATTGAGTATATATGGTAAGCTCCTTTCTCTGTGTTTCTTTTATTAATTCTTTGTTCTGAAACATATTACTGTTTATATATTGGATTTCCTTCACTGAACAGACAAAATAGAATTTTTCACTACTTCTATAAGAGCCTCTTATTTCTTTTTCCACAAACAAACTTTGGAGGCATAGTGGAGTTAAGAACAAAGATTAATTGCACCCATTGCAGGCAGAGTAGAGGATTGTATGAGACTTTTTTTGCCACGTATGAGGTTGAGATATGGCATTAGGCTTTTTATTGCTGGAGGGCTGGGAAGTTACTGCAACACTGAAATTAGTTATGATACAGAAATGTGGAGCAGTGGAAAGTATTGAACAAAATATGTTTTCCTACCAATTTTGGACAGTTTGCTCATTTAAAAAAGACAATTGAATACATAATAATCTATATGTAAAATTCAATATAGTTTGTATAAATGATTTAAATGCAAAATCAAAAATTGAAAACTACACTATGCATGTTTTCATTCTGTATAGTTTTTTCTCAAATCTCTTCTTTTAACAGATGTTTTACTCTGAGTTTTTGTATGCATATATTCACATTCATCTGAAAAAATTACTCACATATTCCATCCTTTGTTTATATACTTATTTATACATAAAACAATCTTTAAATAGCCCCTGCATAAAGTCCATTGTATTTAGAAGAACACGAGTCTGTAAAAGAGTATTTTTCATTTTTTGTAGTTATAACTTTGGTTTGGCAGATAACTAGAGTATTCAATTTTTTCAGATATGACTTTTTAAAGTTCATAAAAATTGATATGCAACTAAGCAATTTTTAGAATTTAATTCACTTTAGCTTTCTAACTAGTTGTGTGACTTAAAGCATGTTTATTTAAACACCAACTAGTTGTTTGTCTCAAAAGTTCAGAAACATAAGAATGCAAATTGTGTAATTATGACAACAGAAAATGTCTTTGAACATAATTTTCTTCAACTAAAAGCAATGTGTGATGACCTATACCAGAGTTTATAATTGGATCTTTGGTGGAATATCAGTAATTTTCCATTAAATTTGTAAACCAAGAAAATATACCATAAATGAAGATATAATTTTGATATATATCTTGAATTTCTTTATCTGGAAAATTTCCACTCTGATAATAACTGAAGCTTAGAAAACCTGGAATGCTGTATAGTATGTCCCTCAAAAACAACTATATTCCTTACTCACCTACAAAGACCTAATGTATAGCTGAGTATCCCATTTTACAACTATCCTAAGAAATATATGTTTGTATATAAACTTAGAAAATGCTCATTTTAATCATTCTAAAATAAAATATCAATATATTTCTTTTCACTATCATTAGATTAATTGTATTCAATTATTTTTTCAAAACATTATAGTCAACACTAAAACATAGATGAAACTTTTACATACATGTTTATAAAAAACATTCATGCTTTTTTCTACATCTGTATATATATGTGCACTTTAAATTATATTTTAAAATTGATGAATGCCTTTGTGTAATTTTTTCTTTGTTTGGGTGTCATTGCAGCTCTCTCTGTTTCTTACAGATGGAAAATGTTATTGGTGCAGATTGTAGAGTTGTGATGTTTTCTACGTTTCTCAAGCAGGCAATCAATATGAAGTATGTAAAAGGAGCAGGTCTCCCTCAGCAACATGCTAGCTAAAAATTATTGTCCAAGACCTCTTTAGACATGTAGTAAGAAGGCTTGTGGCAAGATTGTAACCATATAAGAGGGTCATACTGGGAGCTGCGAGGGAATCACTTAGATTTGAGATTAGGTGGCTAAGTAGGGGAGCCAGAACATATAATTAAGACTCGAGGTGAATAGCCTTGCTAGTAGACAGAGGGCATTGTAAAGTGAACTAAAGCAGATATAGGTAGGTTAAAAATGAACACCTTATCATTTGTTCTTCTTTTTGGCCCATTTTAAATTTGTTCTAGTTTTATTTTTTTCTGTTACCTTTTCTAATAAAGTTTTTACATGTTTAAAAAAAAAAGACGTGTTAGACAAGAGTTCTTCTCCAACCCAAGGGTTATCCTCCATCCCCCACTCCTGTACTTACCGCAGAGCACTGGTGACCTGCAGCCTAGTGCAGGGATACCAAGGCCTGTGGCACCCACAGATGTGGTTCCCACTGCAGCCAGTGGGAATGGTCTGCTGACCATTCATAGTTCCAGGCATTGCATCCAGAGCCCTCCCACTATGCACCCACCGCTCTCCCTGTCCTTGCCAGATCCCACTTCACAGTGCAATCACAGCTCCAGTCACTGCGGCAGTTGCTTACCTGCTGTATGCCTGTGGCTCTTGACTTCATGACCTGAGCTAACCTGCAATCTTCCCAATGCCTTCACAGCTGCCACCAGAGCCCCTCTCCATTATCCACCTGGACCACATACAACTGTGGCCAGAATGCATCAGCCATCAACCTGTGGCTCTTGCCGTCATGGCTGCATCTCATCCAGTGTCTGCCTACAGTCCCTCTGCTGGCCCATCCAGCTAAGCAACTCTTCAACCTGTCCTAAAACCAGACTCACAGTGCTACCCTGCCAGCCATTCCCAGGCTTTAAACAGCCTGGTTGGCAAGTTGTGGTCTGATGACTCCCCTGTCAACAATCCAAAAAGACCCTGCCAATCTGGCCTGGGCCCATGGCATCAAAACTGGCCAGTGCCAGCCCCAGGACTCCCTGTTGGACTGGCCCAGACCTTCAGTCACCCTCCCCTCCTGCCTCAGTCCAGCGGCCTGCATATCACATACTGGCCCCAGCCAACCTCGGCAGCCTCCAGCCACAACTGGACCCCACACCTCTGTCCCTTCCCATGTGATGGGCCTGAGTAGTGCCACCTTTGTCTCCCAAAACTTCCCGCCTAAATTGCCTGAGAGACCCACCTGAATGGCCCTCCAAATTGGCACCCAGAGAGAAAAGACACAGCTCCTGGCGCCTAAGAAAATGATGCTGAGCTCATCCAAATTGACATGCAGACAGAAATCCACACCAATAACTTCTACAAGAGAGTTAGAGAAATCAGATGCGATGTTGGAGGATGATTTGAACCCTAACAATGTTCATAGAAGGAGCAGACATTAATCCATCACAGAAAGAAATCTTTAGAATGATATTTAGAGTCATAGAGCATACAAGGGAATCAACAGAAAAATATGGAACAACAGAAAAGATATAGTTCATATAGCAAAGGGAAATACAAGGGTTAAGAGATGAGGCAAAAGAATAACAGAACAAGATCAGAGATCTCACCAACTGACTAGAAGTGGCGAGCCATATCAGCAAATAGGAAAATAGTGATGCTGATTTCAACAGTCAGGAAAGACAATCAAAAAGGCAATCAAAGAAGCTGAAGAAATCTTGAGAACAATGAGCAATGCTATGGAGAGGAAAAATATTTGCTAATTGGAATACCAGAATAGGACACAATGAAGAAATCAATAGCAAAAATAGTGAGGGTCTTCCTGGAAGAAAACTTCCCCAACATAATATTTGACAATCAAACAACCTGTCAGGAAGCAGAGAAGACACCAATTATGCTGAACCCCAGGAGGAACACACGCGGAAAAGGAGAAAATCATAAGAACAGCTAGGGGGAAAAAAGGCAATCATCTACAAGGGTACTCAGATAGGAACATGCTCAGACTTATCAACAGATGCTATGAAGATGAGGAAAGAGTGGAACAGCATCTTTCAAATGCTGAAAGAGAATAATATCAATCCAAGAATCCTGTATCCCAATAAACTACGCATTAAAATAGAGAGGTGATAGTTTTCCCAGACAGAGTCCCAGAGAATATGTTAAAAAAATTGGCAACTCACTTTGGATCGAAGACCAACCTTCACCAAGCACAACTAGGAGACCACCACATAACAAAACTCCATCCAGAAGTCAAAACACCAAAAACGACCCCCAAGATAACACTGGCCTAACGGTGAATAGAAGTTAAGAAGGAGTCTCACACCACTCCGCATGTACACAACACACTGATAGGGAGGGAGACAGGAACCTACCTAACACTAAATGTGCGAGATGACAACAGAAAATCCACAGATGGATATAATAGCTCTTAATGTCAATGGTCTGAACGCAACCAATAAAAGACAAAGGCTAGCAGACTGGACTAGAAAACATAACCCATCAATCTGTTTTCTGCAAGAGATACATCTTATGGTTACAGACAAAAATCAATTGAGAATCAAAAGCTGGTGAAAAGTATACCAAGCAAATAAAACTTTAAAGAAAGCAGGAGTCACAATACTAATCTCTGATAAAATAGATTTCAAGGTGCAAGTCATAAGAAGATATAAGGATGGTTACTATATAATGCTCAAGGGAGCAGTAGATCAAGAGCCAGTGAGTATAATAAACATATACACCCAATGAATGACCCGTGAAATTCATCAATTAAAGTTTTCAAAAGATGCAAAAAGAGATCACAAGTTCAATAATCACAGTAGGTGACTTCAATACACCCCTCTCCAAGAAAGATATATCAAAGTCACTCAGACTTCCTTCTCAGACCACTACTCCATAAAGCTGGAAATCAATATACGGAAGATCAAAACAATAAGGGCAAACACTGGGAAGATGAACAACTTTTGCTTCTCCAAAATGAGTGGGTACTGGCCCAAATTAGAGACAAAAGTAGGAAGTTTTTAGAAACTAATGAGAATGAGAATACAATGTACCTAAACCTATGGGGTATCAGAGGAAGCTTGATAATGCTAAATGCTCATATGATAAAGGAAGAGAGACATATGGTCAATACACCACAAAACCTAATCAAAGAAAGGAAGGAGCAGAAATGATTAGGCAGGATGAGAGTTAAAGGAGGGGTAATTAAAACAGACTCCAATGAAATGAAGAGGTTAATTATGCAGTACTACACAGTTCAGTACTCCAATCAACACAACAATTTGGAAGACATGGACAAATACTTTGAAAAACAACCCCATATAGATGTCAATAACCTGAACAAACCCATAGCAAAGAAATAGATAAGGTTATCAAGGAACTACCAAATAAAAATACTCACAGCCAAGGGTAATTTTACCTAACATTCAGGGAAGAGATGACATAAGTTCTTCACAAACTCTTCCAGATCATAGAAAAGGACAACAAACTCCCAAACTCATTCAATGACGCTAGTATAGCACTGTTATCAAAAGTGAGAAAGGATCCCACCAGAATAGAGAACTACAGATCAATATCTCTTATGAACATTGAGGCAAATATCCTTAACACAATGTTGGCAAATGGAAAACAAAAATACATTTAGCAAATAATTCACCATAACGAAGTGGGATTCATTCGAGGGATGCAGGGTTGGTTCAACATTACATCAACATTACCCATCATATTGACAAGGAAAAGGACAAGAATTATATGATAATATCAATAGACACAAAAAACGCAATTGACATTTAACATCCTTTCCTAATTAAAACACTCAAGAAGATAGGATTGGATGGAAATTACCTTAAAATAACACAAGGTGTATATAAAAAACCAACAACCAGTGTTATAGTTAATGGAGAAAAGACTAACACAATCTCACTGAAAATGGGACCAGGCAAGGATGCCTTCTGTCCCCACTTTTATTTGACATCATTTTGGAAGTCCTAGCTAATAGCATAAGGCAACAGAAGGACACCCAAAGCATTTGCCTGGGGAAAGAAATGAAGATATTGTTATTCACAGATTAAATGTTTGTATATATTATAAACCCCCAAAAATCCACATCGAGTACTGGAAGCAATAGAGGAATTTGGCAGAGTAGCACAGTACAAGATCAATAAGCAGAAGTCAATAGGATTTCTATATACATCAGATAAGATCACAGAAATTGAATCAAGAAGGTAGTACCTCTCACAATAGCCACGCATAAATTGAGATATTCTAGGGATATACCTAACCCAAAAAAACGAAGATCTGTATGCCAAAAACTACAACTGCATTACAAAAAAAAACAAAAGTGACCTTCACAAATGGAAGAATATCCCACGCTCATGGATTAGAAAACTCAATATTTTAAAGATGTCAATCTAAGGCTCCATATAAGTTGAATGCACTCCTGATACAAATACCAGCATCTTTTTTTCAAAGAAATGAAAAGCTGACTACCAACTTCATATGGAAAGAAAAGAAGCCCAGACTTATCAAAGAACTCCTTTAGAAGAAGAATGAAGTTGGAGGGCTTACATTACCCGACTTTAAAACCTATTATACAGCCACGGTCATAAAAACAGCATGGTACTGATATGACAACAGATACTTGCACCATTGGAAAGGAACAGAAAACTCCAGAATAAAATCACCAGCATACGGGCAACTGATTTTTGATAGGGGCCCCCAAAGCATCAAATGTGAAGTAGACACCCTCTTTATCAAATGGTGCTGGAAAAACTGGATATCTATCTGCAGGAAAGTGAAGTAAGACCTTTACCTCACTCCATGTAGAAGAATAAACTTAAGGTAGATCACAGACCTCGAGGTAAAATCTCAAATTATTAGGATCATTAAGGAGAAAATTGGAACAAACCTAAGAACCTTGACATGGGGAATACACAGGCTAACAGAAATAGGGACTAGTATACACAGAGAGGAAGCTAAAATAGACAAGTGGCACATACTAAAGATAAAACACTCATGTACATCAAAAAAACTTCACCGAGAGTAATAAGAGAGCCCACAGACTGGGAAAAGATCTTTAGCAAGGACATATTAGACAAAGGGCCTATTTCTAAAATCTACAAAACCCTACAAGCCTACAACAACAACAAAAATGAATTGCCCACTGAGAAGGTGGGCAAAGCACTTGAACAGAAGATTCACAAGGGAGGAAACCCTACTAGACAATAAACATGAGACAATGTTCCTAGTCATTAGCCATCCTGGAAATTCAAATTAAAGCAACTATGAGATACTACCAAACACCCTCAAAGATAACCTGATTCATAAAATCAGAAAGCTACAAATACTGGAGGGAGTGTGAAGAGATAGGCGCTCTCATCCACTGCTGGTGGTCTTGCAGATACATACAGCCACAGCCACCATGGAAAGTGATTTGGCGATACCTCAAACAATTGGAAATCGAGTTACCTTATGACCTAGCAATCACTCTACTGGGCATATACCAGCAGAAGTCAGAAACAGACCTCAAGAGGACATCCAATGTTCATCATGGCAGAGTTCACAATTGCAAAGAATTGGAAACAGCCTAAATAGCCATCACTAGATGAATGGATTTAAAAACTATGTATACACACACAACGGAGTATTACACATCCCTAAAAAAGCAGTGATGAAAAAAGGAAACATCATTTCATGGAAAGAATTGGAGGAAGTTGTACTGAGTGAAGTTAGCCAAGTACAAAGGAACAAGTACAACATGAATCCACTGAGGTAAGTCAAACAGTACAATGGGTGTAGAGGGAAATGAAAATACTGCACAGCTTCCAGTCAAAAGACCAGGGACGCTGACGTGGGCCAGACCAAATCTAAGGATGCGAAGGGCATCAATATCAAAAGAGGAAACAAAAAAGGCACAGATTGTACTGTGCCTGAAAGACTTCTCATCCTCCTCTCTTGTATTAGTCTAGGTACTTTGGAGAAACAAATCCACAGCAACTCATGTATAAGAGAGTTTTATGCAAAGAAAATGTGCATCACGAAAACATCCCAACCCAATGCTGCCCAAGTCCACAAGTCCAACATTAACCCATACCCAACACCAGTCCACAAAGTCCTCCACCTCACAAAACAGAGGCAATAATGCCGACTGCAGGAGGAAAGCTGAGTCAGTGAACGTGTAAGCATCTCAGCACTGGCAGGGGTCTCCACATGGCTGCTCCAGCACCCAGGGCTGCATCGGGATAGATCCATGTGGCTTCTCCTTGGGGATGTCTTGTAGGAAGTCAATCTTGCAAGCTGAAGCAGGGAACTGCTAAGGCAGCTACACCCGATGCAACCATCACAAAACAAGAGACCCGAGAACTAGAAAGGCGAGGCTTCACCACCCATTTATCCCTCTGCCTTTCAACCAGACCCACATGTGATTATCGGCCAGGCTGGCACAATTAACTAACTCATCTCTTATGCCTTTAAAGTCCACACAGGGAGGAGGCAAGGAAAAAGTTGGCATTGGGAAGCAGGGTACTAATCCACCCAGGGGAAGGGTATCATTTATGTCTCTATAGGAAAGGGAGATAGAGAACAGGCTTCATTCCAGTGCACCAACCCTCGTGGCCCAGGGACCTGCATGGAATAACCCATTAAAAGAGAGGAATGCAAGGCTGGCCCCAGCTTGAGTTACAATGTCCCCCTCCCCAGATGGCAACAGTACTGAGGGCAGTACTAGAGATAAAATCCAGGGAGGGAGACCGGTCTGTCCTGTCCTCATGGGAACAAACTAGGAAAGAACATGGGAGAGAGTACACTTCACCCTGGTACACCAAGCCCTGAGGATGATGTTCTTGCATGGAGCAGCTAGGTAGCAGAGACGACTGCGGAGCTGGCCCTAAATTGGGACATGTTTCCTCCCCAGATCACTGGCTGGTACATAGAGGACAAGACTGAAGACATAGAGTGGTGAAGTCAGATGGTCCGACCTCCCTACAGGGGGTAGCCAAGAGGGGAGTACAGCAGGACAACAATGGGAACAAATCTGCAAAACCTCTGAGGAATCCCCAAAAGTAGAGGTTGGACTCGAAGGCAGCACTTGTTGCCTCATCTGGAATGGTTGGAGCATATTCACAAAGGTCAGCAGGTAGACTTGGAACTAATTATATGGGTTTTTTTAATTATTATTTTTCCTATGTCCATCTACAAAGATGGACAGGTTAAAAAATCCCTAGGAGACAGCAGTAGGACCAATGTTGGGGGGTGGGGCTTAGGAGAGGAAGAGATGTGGGGAGGGAGTGGTGAGCCAATTACATCAGGACAGGGAGATAGCAAGGGATCTAAAATCGATGGCAAGGAGGGTGTAGTGTCTCTGCGGGTGTTTGATCAATTGTAATGTATCCAAGAGGAATTTCTGAGAGGCTACAAGGGGTAAGCATATTAGTAGGGCATGAGGGGGGGAAAAAAGAAATAGAGGAAACAATTAGGGAGGAAAAATTATATATGGTATCAATATAGATATCTATATATATAAAGGTATAAATATATAAAGATAGGTGTATTTATCTAGGTATGTATATATAAGTAAGTATAATACAGAAGCAAATGGACTTTTGGCCTCTTCTTAAATCTTACCTTGGTACAAGAATAGTTTGTTCCAATAATGTGGCAATGTAGGATATCCATCTGTCTGACAAGATTGCTGAAGACAAAATGGGTACATAATCAAATGTGGTGAAGAAAGCTGATAGTACCCAGCTATTAAAAGATATAGCACTGGGGTTTTAAAAGCTTGGACTTAAACAAATGGCCATCTAGCAAGGGAGTAATGAAGGCCACATGGAAGAAGTATGCCAGCCTGTGTGATCATGAGGTGTTGACGGGAAAAGGTATCAGAAGTTCAAAAACAAGCAATCAAACTGACTGAAGGAACATAGGCAAGGTGGAGACCCAAAGCCCATCTCTAAAACAATTGGACAGACAGTCCCTCCCAGAAGGGGCAAACGGAAGGGGTGATAGATTCAGGGAATAGTAGAGCACAGATGAAACAAACAACCGTACTCTCGCTCTTTAAAACCCCCTCCTCCCATTCTTATGGCCGTAGTTTTACCTTACTAATTTTCTAGTTGTGCAAACCAAGATCTTTCGATGCACAAAATTCAAGATAGATTATCCCTTTAGAAGCAGTAAGGGAGTATTGACTTTCTGAGGCTACAGGAAGGGGGAGGGTTGAGGAGGGAAGGGGGGGAGATAGTTACCACTCGAGGGGGAATGAGCATCATCATTTAAGGAGAATGAATACGTGGGATGGTGTAAGTTAAGGCAAATAATAATTATATATAATATACTGAGGGTTCAGGGGGATGGTAGGGTGGGGGCGATAAAGGGAAACTGATAACCAGGTTTTCAAGAAAAAAAGAAAATGTATTGAAAATGATGATGGCAGCAATTGTGCAATTATCCTTGATCTAGCAGAAGTATGGATTGTAATAATATCTGTAAGAGCTCCTAATAAAATGTTTAAAAAAGAGAAAGAATGAAAAAAGAAATGTAGTAAGCAGAAGGAGGAGGCTATTTTATGTATTCACTTCCTTGTCACCGTAATGGCAAGAGAGAAATTTCGACCCCCTCGTTGTAAACGGCCAAGCACAGGATATTCAGCACAACATTGATGAGATCAACAGTAATTTATTATAACATAAACATATGATTCATGTTAGAAAGAGGCATTATATTATTCAAAACTATATAGGGGTTGTACTTAACAAAAGTATGTAAGTGGAGGCTGTGTAAAGCATGGTTTATAGTAACAAGAAGGTGAATGCCCCTGGTTGATGACTAGAATACAGTTCATTTGTTTGAAAAATTATGAGCATGTTGAGAACTGAAGACCACTACTCATGTATTAGTGAGCACTGGATAGCTCATTCTGTTATGGAAGATTGGTTGGCTGGTTAGCATTTGTTATCTATGGAAGCCAAATGGAAGGGGCATTTGAAGTACAGCCATCTGAGATATTCCCAATTTTACCAGATGTAAACAGCAAACAGCACTGACCCTTAATTTAACACCGTAGTATTGACTTTACTACACCGAGCAAAATACATATTTCCATATCTACCTAGGTATGTGAAGGAGCCCTGGCGGTGTAGTTGTCATGCATTGGGCTGCTATCTGCATGGTCTGAAGTCTGAAACCATGAGCAAGTCTGCGTGAGAAAGACTGGCCTTTTTACTCTCAGAAACAGTTACAATCTCGGAATTCCACAGGGCCCCAATTCTTAATTATAAATCCTTGCACCTGGACCAACAGGCAACATAGTTAAATGGAGAGAAGATTGAAGTTTTCAAAGATTTCATCCTTCTTGGATCCACAAGCAATGCTCCTGGAAACAGCAGTCACAAGAAAAACAAAACACAAATTGCATTAGGTAAATCTGCTACACAAGACCTCTTTAAAGTATATATATGGATTGTGATGAGAGTGGTAAGCACCCCCAATAAAATTATTTATTAATGAATTTTTTAAAGGTTGAAAGGCAAAAATGTTACTTTGAAGCACAAGGTATGCCTGCCCCACCATGATATTTCCAATTCTGTCCTATGCATGTGAAAGTTGGCCACTGAAAAGGAAGACAGAAGAAACAAGATGGATTTGAACTAAGGTATTGGCAAAGACATTGAAAGTACCACGACTGCCAAAAAGCAAACAAATCTGCCTTTGGAGAAGTACAGCCAGGGTACTTCTTAAAGACAAGAATAGTGAGACTTCATCTCCTGTGCTTTGGACATGTTATCAGATCAGACCGGTCCTGGGGGAAGGACACCAGGCGTAAGAGGGGCAGTGAAAAAGAGGAAGGCCATCCACGAGATGGACTGATCCAATACCTACAGCAGTGGGTTCAAGCATCAGAACAATTGTGAGGACAGTGCCGGATAAGGCAATATTGATTCTGTTCTACGTAGGGCCACTTAGAAGTTGGAACAGATGCAACGGCACCCAACAACTTAAAAATGAAACATTCTGATCTTGGAGACATCATCTATCTTCTAGAATTAATTCAGAAGTGAAATGATTTAAGGATAGGTGACCTGTGCCAACTTCACACTAGCTCTGGGATCTTCAGTAACTTTTTTTCAGTTCATCAATCGAATAATAAGAGGGGAAGGGAACAAACTGCTCTGGAGGAACACAAAGGCGGATGGACTGTAGGAAAAGAGGGTGGACTGACTTCCAGGGGTGGGAAGAATGCCTGGGGATATTTTTCAGGACCCTAGCGGGGGAGGAGGGGACAGGTTGGGGGGAGTGCCTTTGGCGGTATGCATCAGAGGGACCACATGGCCAGGGCTTCTGAATGCATTCTCAAGACCCAGGCTGGATTCTGAGACACTGAATCCTAGATCTTCAAGGTGCACATCATGTTCCAGAGGCTGCACCAATGAGATCCCATGTGGGAACTCCACTGTGTGAATTGGACCCTACCTCAGACAAACTTAGAACTTGAAGGCTTAAGCTGGAAAATACATGGTGTCTGAGGAAGCAGAAGAAAGCTGCCCTATGACTGGTGAGCTGTTGGTAGGTGGACAAATAAGATCTTGCTACATCAATGCCCTATAAAATAGGTCTTATTCTAGCAAACTGGTAATGGTCCTTCTGTTTTATATGGTTTATGTTTGTTCATGTTACGATGTATCTCAGAAGTGCTATGTCATTGGGGGGTAACCTTCTTGAAATTGTGATAAATGCTTTTCTGTTTTTTGGTAAATGAAACCCAAGATTGATGAACTTATAGAGAGAGCAAGTAGAACAAAGATGTCAAGGATTGGGGGGAGGTTGCAGGAGAGAGGGGGAGACAGAGACGATGTAAAGGAACCCAGGAAGAAACAGTATCTTTGGAAATTGAGTATGGAAGCTATCGTACAATTCTGCTTGACATGGTTGAATGATGCAATGACACGCCGTTTGTGTTAACACCTAAGTAATAATAAATAAACAGAACAACAATAACAAAAACATAGATCCAGGAATGGGTTGTGGACTCTGACTAAATCCGAGCCCCAATTTATGAAAATTTGGTTCTTACATCACAGCCCTGCTCAATACTCACCCTCAGGAAGGGAACAAGAGGAGCTGGGTGCTGTAGCAAAATGTGGTGAAGAAATTAGTTGGTGCTGGGCTATTAAATAAAATACCGTCTGGGGCCTTAAAGGCTTGTCTCCAAACAAGCAGCCATCTAAGTGATATATCAAGTAAGTCCATGGAAGAAGCACTGAAGGATTGTGAACCATATAATTTGAAGTTGAAGGAGAGATTAGTATCAGAGCCTAAAGTGTGAGAATCTGGTATGAAGAAGGATATGGATGACAGTGGAAGCCCAAGATTCATTTGTTGAACTCCATAGGGAATAAGCCTATAGTGAATTCCCTCTACCCACAATTGAGGGATAGGAGGAAAGTGGTTACTAAACAGCGTGTTGAGTATAAAAGAACAAAGGCATACATTTCACTTGAACAGCAAAACTTTTCAGCAGATCGCCCCTATAGTGCATACTGGACCTGATCTAGTGCCACCATTTTTGCTTGGTATTGTTTTGTGGGTTTTTTCTTTGGACGTAGTAGGGAGTATCTCAGAGGAGTTAGGTCATTGAGGGCCACCCTTTTGAAGGTGTGTTATGTGTTTTTTCATTTATCTGTATATGAAACTCATGACTGATGAAATTCTAGAGATAACAATTAGAATAAGGGGGCGGGGGTACAGTGGTGGTGGCAGGGCAAAGGAGATGATATCAAGGAGTCTATGTAGAAATGTTTGGAAACTGAGTGGTAGCAAATGTACAAGTCTGTGGACCTGAGTCAATTATGCAATGATGTGATGTATGTGCTAATTCCCAATAAATAATAATTTTAAAATGTCAAAAGTGTTAATAATTCCCACCAAAAGGCTTGTGTTGAGATGAATTTAAATATAAATGAAACATTCAAATTTATATCATATTTCCTCTTCCTTTATGTCTTCTAATTTTACCTGACCATATAGTGCCTATATTAGATCCATGCTTTTATATTTGACTGAGGACCCTGCTGAAAATATGTGCTAATTCTTTTGAAAAAATAAAATAAAATAAAGCAGAATGAAGAAGAAACTCAAAAGATCACAAGGAATGACATTTTTTCTCCTTAGTAATCAAGTCATCTAGATAGCATGATCTATCTCTATGATGAACCAGAAATCAACACATATATTTATGTTACTTAAAATATCTAAAGATAATGCACAAAGTTTCAATTCTAAAGCTGTATTCAAATATAGAGCTTTTATCAAAACAATCTTTTTCAAGTCTATTACATTTCAAGCAAGGAAAAATTCTCTCTATGAAACCATTACATTTTGGAATTAAAAACAAGTGAAGGTACATAGTCCTGTTTAAAATAATGTGCTTATAAATGACAAATCCTTTTTAACTAAGGATTTCCAGAAACTTTTTTTAAGTACCTCATCAATCCTTGGAACAATTTTGTCTGATAAGAAGCAAACATTATTATCCTCATTTTCTACCAATGTAGAAACAGAGGTTAAAGAGGCTTATCTGAGGACATTTCACTATGGATGAAAATTGGGAATAAATTCAGACTTTTCACTCATTGTTCTCTGTACTAGACTATGTTACTTTCCAAATGACTGACAAACTAAATGCTACTAAAGACTTTTATAATACTTACGAAAATTTTATTTATTGTTTTATTTGTTCTAACATAAAACTTGCTTGCTGTTTAAACATCTATTTAGCATGAGTTTTATAGCATCACAGAGGCAACAAGCATTATATATTCTTTCAAAATATTCTTGAATAGATTAATTAATTTGCACTAATAAAACAAAGCTTGGGTTTTTTTTTATGTTGGCTTTATGATGTTCTATTTTTGTTTCAGTTTTGAGCATCACATTTCTTTTTACACTAACTTGAAGTAGATAAAAAAGGTTAAGTATAATTTTTATGTCTTCCTAACAAAATGTAATCATGTTTATAATGTGCTAAATAAAAATGCATATTGAGCATTTTCTCACCAACTGACAGAACACTAATTAGTGAGTAAAATTCATTTATGTTTATTCCTACTTTATTTTAAATTAACCTTTTAAAAATAACTTTGCCTTATTTTGAATGCTTTTAAAGAAAAGACTAACTATATAAAAATAAAATTATTTTTATAATAATTATAATGTAGATATGTGTAATATATTTGTCCATATTTTATTGATAGTAGTATATAAATTATCTTTTAAATAACTGTTTTAAATCTGTCATTATAAATGGCACAATTGTTCCTATTTTACAATAAAACTCTATAAGAATTTAAGACTAAGCACAGAATTTTCTGCTCAATGTCATCTAAGCTATTTATAACATATATAAATGTATTTTATTTAATAAAATTAACATGAACCTGAGTTTAATGGTAAACTCTCATTGCTTTGCAATGAAATAGTCAGTAATATATTAGGTTTCAGTACACTTAATAAGTTTTATTTAATCACATTAAATTTTATTTAATACATTCATAGATACTGAAGGTATTAAAACATACAGCTATTTTCATTTTTAAAGTAATCATAATTTTACAAGTAATTTCTGTGCCATTATTCTATACCAATTAAGAAAATACTATAGATTTTCTCATTTTTAAGTTTAAAAGGACTCAAAATCCAGTCAACAACAACTTTTAATTCATTAGCACTAGTTTTGAAAGAAGGAGTTCTGGTGGACTTGTGGGTTAGGTAAGTAACCTTAAAGTGGATGGGTCCAACTCACTTCAGGAGAAAAATGATAAGTCTGTTCTCATAAAGATTTATAGTCTTGTCAATGCTTTATGGGGTCTCTGTGGGTCAATTGCAATGGGTGGGTTGGTTATTGGATTTTCATGAGGTAGGAAATCCAAGGGAAACAGTAGTTAAAATGCGCAGCTGCTAACCACAGGTTAATGATTAAAAGCATCAGCAGTTCAACAGAAAAAGACATGACCATCTTCTTAGATAAATATAGCTTTGGGAGCCCTATTGGAAAGTTCTACTCTGTTTTATAAGATTGCTATGAATCCATATCAACTTATTGACAATGGATTGGTAAGTTTATAAGGATGCCTGGTGGTGGTGAAATGATTAAACCCTCTGCTGTTAACCAAAGATGAACTTTTGAGCATACATGGCCTTGTATGGAGGAAAATGGATGCGGCAGTGTGTGTCCATAGAGATTACTCACTCCTATCAAGCCAATGCCAATTCAGAGGGACCCTGTTGGAAAGAGTAGCACAGCTGTTCTTCGAATTTCCAATATTTTAAATCTGGGAGAATTGGAAGTTATCAAAAATGAAATGGAACACATAAAGATCATTATCCTTGTGGGCTGAAATAGACTGGAATTGAGGTTTTTTAATCAATCATATTGTTTAATACTCTGGGATGACAAATTGAAGTGGGGTATTATCATATTCATCGTAAAAACAAACGTCAAGATTTATCTTGAATTACAACACTGTTTTTTGTGGAATAATAGATCTACATCAACAAGAAAGTACAGTTAATACAAATATTATTCAAATTTAATGGCCAAAACTAAAGCTAGTGACACAGATATTGAAGAGTTATATCAGCTTCTTCATTCTGAAATTGATCAAATGTGTGATCATGATTCATTGGCAATCATTGGCAATGAGAATGCAAAAGTTGGGGAAAGGAAGTATCAGTATTAGGGAAATAGGGCCTTGGTGATAGAAAAAAAATCTGGCGATCACATGATAAATTTTGCAAGACCACAGATTTCTTCATTACAAATAACTTTCTAAAAGACAACATAAATGGCAATTGTAGACCTTTCTAGATGAGATGCGTAAAAGCCAAACTGACTGCATGTGTGGGAAGAGATGATGAAGAAGCTTAATATCAACAACCAAAAGGAGGCCCGGGAATGACTATGGAACAGAGCATCAATTGCTCCTATGAAAGTTCAGGTTGAAGTTGAAGAAAGTGAAAATAAGTGTATGAGAGATGAAATACCAACTTAAATGTATCTCACCTGAATGTGAAGGGCATCTGAAGAACAGAGTTAAAGCATTGAACAACCTGGGTAGCATAATCTTGCTTGCTGAAAGAGAGATGTTCTGTCTGAATACCCAAGGACTGCAACCTTTAGAAAGGTTTCCAACTCAAAGTAAAGACAAATAAAAACCTCAAAACCGGACTACTAGACAGTATCATGACAAACAGGGAAAAGATTCAAGGTGTCAAGTATTTTAACTAGTTTGGATTTACATCAAAGCTCATGGCAGCAACGGTCAAGAAATCAAAGGATGTATGGCTCTGAGCAAATCTGCCGCAAAAGACCTCTTTAAAGTGTTGAAGAGCAAGGACATTACATTGAAGACTAAAGTGTGCCTGAACCAAATCATGTTATTTTTTACATGTGTGAACGTTCACAGTGAATAAGGAAGACTAAAGAAGAATGCATCCATTTGAATTATGGTATTGGCAACAAATATTGGGAGTACTATGGACTTCACGAAGAACAAACAAATTGGCCTTGGGAGATGTGAAGCCATAATGCTGGGAGGATGATGAGACTTCATGTCACATACTCAGGACAGACCAGTTCCTAGAAAAGGACATCAGGCTTGGCAAAGTGCAAGGCCAGTGAAAGACAAGAAGACCCTTAAGGAGCTGGATTGACACAGTGGCAGCGGCAGGCAGCTCACACATGGTAACAGCTGCGAAGGTGGTGTAGGATCAGTTAGTGCTTTGTTCTTTTGTACATAGATTTGTTCTGAGATAGAACTGACTCAATGGCATCTAACAACACGTCGGTCTACATCCATTATGTACATTTAAATGTCTGTTCTCAGACTTTCATCGGGCTACCCAAATCCTTAAAGAATGGAACCTACTGAAAACATTTTGTTAACCTACTTTCTTTTAACATTTCGAAGTCTCTGAATTATGTGAGAACAGGTAGTTTTCATAATAGAATACTTTGTGCATATTCCAGTTACAGGGCTGATTTTTCTAAAGGGAGCTAGGATCTGTTTTTCTCATAATTTTTTTGAGACAGTTGTCTAATCTGAGGGAGTGTCCTCCAAGCAATCTGTTAGTGATGGGCTGGCAGCACGTTTTCAGGATCCCACCACATCCTCCACAGCTGGCCTACGCTATTTATCCCTGCTTGGAAACATCCCTTGTCCCTTGCTGAGAGTGTGGTGAGTGTGAAATCTGGACTAGCTGTATGCCATTGCTAATGAGAGGAATGAACTTTCCAGCAACAGCACAATTATTTTGACCTACCTTCATAACACTGTTTCCTATTTGGTTGTCAAACACCTTGCAGGGTAAAGCACTGTTAGGACATCAGTCTGACTGTGTTTATTTCACCAAGATTTAGATTCACATAAAGTTTAAGTTGGTGACAGATTACTAGGTTTTAATAAACAGCAATTTTGTAAAATGTACCCCATGTCTCTTTAAGAGATCTAGATTCTAAACACTTCTAGATATATTTTTTATTTTTCTTCCAGAAATGGTGCTGGTTTTGGTCATCAACATTTGGTGCTGGGCTTTTTAATTGTTTGAAGAAAACAACCCCAATGCACTGTTCAGTTCTATGCAGTGCCCCTTCCTAATATTTGGAGCACTAATTGCTTCATGAGCATTCACAGATCATTACTATGTCAAATAGAAAAATGCTGGTTGGCTCTTATACCAAAGAGTTGGATTTCTGGAAATTCAAAGTCAGACATTTCTATGTACCTATAACCATTGGAAAAGTCTATCAATCTGTAAAGAATGATTGCATAGTGTTTGCAATACAGATTACATACTTTCATTATGGAATTTTGAAGTCATATTAATTATTGTGAATATAACATATCAATAACTTTAATTCTATTCAATATTCTACAGTGTAATTTATTTAACATGTTTTCTATTTATAAATTCTGACTTACTTACTCATCTTCTGTTATGGATTTAATTATGTTCCCTGAAAATATTTGTACACTTGACTAGGCCATGATTCTCTTTGGTTAGGCACTTATGTAATGATGTAATCATCCCCCAAGGTGTGATACCATGTGATCAATCAATTAGTTGTAATTGTAAGTGCCTTAACGTGGAATGCAATGCCTTCATGAGGTCAAAGCCCTGATACAACATAAGCTGAGTTTCCCTGTGATGTGCCCTTTCCAGAAATAAAATGTAAAGAGGAGGAAAGGATAGAAAGAAGAAATAGGCTATTACCAAAAAAGAAGAGCCTCTGGTTAAGTGTGTCCTTTGGACCTTGTGTCCTTGTGCTGAGAACCTCCTATACCCAGGGGAAAATTCATATAGAGACACGTGAAGATCTGCAAGGGGAAATGTCCCCATAGATGCCTAAAGGAAACAAAAACCTTGTCCAAGGAAACACAGGGAAAAATCATTCCCATAAAACTGTTGGCCTCAATGGAAATTTTTAGCCTCTTAAAATGCAAGAGAGTAAATTTGTTTGCTAGAGTCATCAGTATGTAATTAGGAGAGATTGCCCCACTAACATTTTTGTTCTACTTAAATTTCAATAGCTTCTATATTTACACAGCCTATTTTTCGAAAGGTATAGAGAAATATGTACATTTTATTGAAGAAATTTTAGAGTTGTATTGTACATAATAATTTTTCCTAAAAGAAGAAAAATTAGGCTAATTCAAAGAGAAAAATAATGAATGTATTTTGAGCATTTTCTTTGAATACTAGCCTCACAAAGGACTCAGAATGAGTGAGCAAGGACAAACGAATTAATTCTTTGACAAATACCAAATGAAGCTTACTAATTTAAATAGAACATAGACCACAAAACAGTTTCAAACTTTGGATCAAAAACAGCAAAATTAAAAAATTACAGTAATAATTCAAAATCACAGAGCTGGTCCAAACAAGAAGGTGAAATTAATAGCAATTTTCATTGTTAATTGGTAATTACTGTTCTATCTTTATTTATGCTTTCTCCCTCTTGCAGGTTGTAAGGATGAAGATTCATTTCCACAGAATCTACGTCTACTGTCATATTCATACCCAACTGTTAAGGCTCAGTGCGTCTGAAATTTTATATTTTTATTGATGCTTTCCATAATTAATTCACATTAATAAGCACTAACACTTTTTCAATGCAGCTGTTTTATTTCTTGTGTGACTAGGAAAGAGAAAGATGAAAGATTTAGAGGGGAAAAAAAGAGATGATTCAAAGCATATAAATTTGAAGTACTTGCACCCTGGACTATTAGTGAACTATGTTTAATTAATGTACACTATACGAAGGTACTTTTCCATGTTATAGTTTAGCAGATTTTGCAAGAAATAAACTCTCCCCCATTGCAGAGCTAGAGCTGGCAATCCTATTTTGGGAGAGAAGCGAGAAAAGACACTCAGGATTAACCTTAATGAGTTATATATTAATACTGACATCACGAATGACTGACATTTCATAGGCTTGGAATAATTAATTAAAATAAAAAGGGATTTCTTTTCACCTATCAAATAAAATAATATATATTTGTCATTTAGGTGCCATTTCCTCATGCACCAAACCCCACACAGACACACATTAAAATCTTCTTGTAAAACATTTATTTTTACCTTGGATATATCAATAATTCATAGAGTTTGTAGGCTTAATTAACCTCTTTTAGCATTTTCAGAAAGTTGCTGAACTCTTTGGGATGATAATAAAATATAATTTGCATAAGTGAGCAAGCAAACAAATAAGTACATAAATAAAAAATATACCATGCTGTAAAATGACCATACAAATGCAGCCACAAACCAAATCTGCTTTATTATGCCCCTATACATCTATCATAATCTAATATTTATTTTATTTTTAAACTAGAATGAGTGAAATAAAGGACAGGGGATTTTGATCTCTTTGTTTACTCGTATGTCTTCAGTGCCTAGAGCAGTTTTTAGCAATTAGCAGATTCTTTATTAACTGTGTAACTAGGCAGGTGCTTCTGAACTTTCTGCCCCCTTTCTGCCTAGATATTCTGGTAAGTGATATAATTACTCCCAATAACAATATATGGTAAATAAAATATTTGTTTTAAACAATATAACATTATCAGGTACTGTATGAAGGTTTAGAAATTAGTCAGAAAATGGAACTAAAAGTTACTGGATTTTTTTCACATTTTTAAAAAAAACACTCATATGTGATACAAAAATATATAACCAGGAGTCCACAGAATTACATGATATGAAATGGCCTGTGCCAAATATGGATGCAGAGTGAGTGCGGAACATGAATTCTGAAGAAACAGACAAACTCTAAGACCTAAAGTGTAATTTCTGATTACTAGTATTTTCTTGATCTTTCAATGGATCTTGCTTAGTTGTTTATTGTACTTTGTTATGCCCATGGGGAAAGTATGTATGCAAATCCTATATTTCCTTCTAGTGATTTATTCTTGAAGAAATTATGTTTAAGAACATCTTTTCTAGCTCAGTTAATCATCTCTCATGCTTTGTGAATCATAGTTTCTCGTCTCAACCCCCTACTAGTTTCTCACCAGCAATCAAGAGTGGAAATAAGGTCTGCATGTACAAATTGTTGGAAATGATCATTTTATTTTTGGAAAGCTGTTTCTGAGTTGGATTCCTTCATACTATTTAGCTGTTGGTGAGTGCAACAATAAAATTAAGTGGTGATTCACAGCACAGAATTATCATGATGCAATTAAAATAGAACTCACAAAATTTCAATCTTGAGGTCTGAATAATTATAGTATGCTGGAAACACTAAAAAGGGGATACTTTAAAAATAGATAGATAGATAAATAAGAGATACATTAACTCCAGGGTTTAGTGAGCAGATAATCGGCCACATCTTGTCAGATTTTTCCTCCTTCTATTCTGTTTATTTGTAAAGGTTTTATAAGGGTTGTGTGCAGCTTAATGGTATTAATTTTAATTTTTCTTTGAAATGTTGAATATTTATATAAAGTTGAAATGCATTATTTCAAGAGTTTGTTGAAATGCTATCTATTCTTTTTCTCTTTACTAAAGAAATTCATTAAAACACTGATTGAGAAATAACAACTTGTCAGAAACTGATTACATACTAAAGTCAACCTGGATGAAAGAAAGTAGAGAAAATAAGTAAAAGGTTATGCTACAAATTCAGAGAAAACTTTATTAGATTAAAAAAATCTATGTCTGAAGTTATTGTTTTTTGATATACCTTCCATATAGGCCTGTATTTATTTGTAGGTTATATATACATGTACATATATGTGTGTATATATATATATATTCTTTATTGTAAATTAGGTGAATGTTTACAAAGCAGATCATCTGTCTTATACTCAGCAACTCAACACATTTTATTTCAAATGCCTGCAATGTCCTTTGCAATCACTGTAATGTACCTTCACTTATTTCACTTTCTCTCTCTGGCCTGTTTTATGCTTCTTTCTTTCATACCCCTCTAAAATTTTATCATTGGGTCAATACTTCCATTTTGTTCTTAAGCAGTTAATAATTATGCCACAGGGATAAATTCAGCTACAGATATAAAAGGTATATAAGAGACTAGTTTCAGATCTCCCACCTGTTTCTATTCAACCAGTAAATCTGGTGTATTTTAAAATGTTTTTCAACCAGGACCCACTTAATCATCTCATTCTTCTAGATTAAGGTTTGGGAAGACTAGCATTTATGTGGGACATTAGTCCATGCAACTGTTTGTCCATATGCTTTTGATTTTCACAACTCATTTTTTTCCCTGTGGATGAGGTAAGACTAGTGGCTGCACATTAAATGGCTGCTTGTGAGCTTTTACAACCACACTAATTATTCACTCAAAAAGGGAGTACAACATTGTCTTTGTGAAGTATGTTTTTCCAATTGACCTTGAGCACCTCTGAGAACCTCATCATGATTCCTCAAGCCTAGGAATCTATCCTCGAGGTGCTTAGTTATGTCTACTGACAACTTCGGTAGTTACATATGCCACCACAGACAGGTATATATTTGTAGTAAAAGTAAATATCATATCCAAGTATCAAATACCTGTATCTATATTAAACTTGTTCTTGATCACAGAATAGCTAAAGCACATGGGGAAAAATGATGAAGTTAAAGAGCTGATCAGAAAATGTCAAAGGGTGTCTTAAGAAGA
This sequence comes from Echinops telfairi, assembly GCF_000313985.2. Classification (NCBI taxonomy): domain Eukaryota; kingdom Metazoa; phylum Chordata; class Mammalia; order Afrosoricida; family Tenrecidae; genus Echinops; species Echinops telfairi. The sequence goes on from NW_022103906.1 coordinate 64,349,382, forward strand.
CAAACCATTACAATAAAATACACAAAGAATTGGTCTTAGAATAACAAAATGGAAGAATGTTCAGCATATCTGAACCTGAAAGAATTAAAGAGCAATTCAACCCTTGAGTTGGAAAATGGAAAGATTTTATGGGAAAAATATTGAAAGCTTCAAAAATAGGTAGATGGGTGGTAACCTAAATCAGATGAAAATTGAGTTACCACATGACCCAGATATTCTATTACTGGGCATTTACCCTGAAGAAATCAGAAACAGACCCTGACCAGACATCTTCTCTCCAATGTTTGTTGCTGCACAGTTCAGAATTGCAAAAAATTGGAAACAGTCTAAATTTCCATCAATCGATGAATTGATTTGAAAAACTCTGGTACATACTTGCAATGGAATACTATGCATACAAAAAAAATAGTGATGAAACACCTCATTTTGTGGAAAGACTTGGAGGATATTATGCTGAGTGAAGTTTTAGCCAAGAATAAAAGATTAAATACAACCTGAGTCCATTGAGGTAAGTTCAAACAGCAGACTGGGCATAAGGGAAAAGGCAAACAACACACAATTCCAAGGCTGAGGACCAGATAATCTAGCATGAGCCAGATTATGCAATGACGTAGAATGCAGGAAGATCACAAGCCAGTGGGTGGAAAGTCTTGTCGATCCAGTGGTGGTAGAAGCATCTCAGTGCTGGTGTGAGTCTCCAATTAGCTCCTCCAACTCCAGGGCTCTGGATTCATCAGCGTAGTTCCATCTGGCTTGTCATCAGGAATGTGGAGTAGAGAGTGTGTCCGGGGAGGAAGACAGGAGTTCCCAGAATCCTCAGGAGAAGGCCATGTCCACACAGAGGACTCATTGGCTATGACCTGATTGACAGGCTAGACTCCACCCCTTCACTCAAGCTGACAGGAGATTATGCACCTGTCACACCATCCCCCCCACCCCCACCCCACATCATTACAGGCCCTCAGAGGGATGGGGGCAAAATAACAATGGCAGTGAGAGGGGGTCTAGGCACTGATTTACCCAAGTAGAGGGTATTGTTTATATCTCCATATGAAAGGGAGAGTGAGGGTAAACCTCATTCCACTGTGCCAATCCTTGAGGGCCATGTTCCTCCTCAGAGTAGCTTGTTTGCAGAGATGACTGAAGGGCCAGGCTCAGCTCGAGACATGACATCCTTAGATGACAGTGCTGCAGAGGACAGGCCTGAAGAAACAGTTTGGGGAGAGTGGCCAGCTGACCTGCCTATGTAGGGACAAACCAATAGGGCAGTGCACAAGACCAGTGATGGGAGCGTAGCCATGAAGTTCCTGAGGGATCCCAATTGTAGACTTCTGACTCAGGAGACAGCACTTGGCACCCCATCTGAACTGGTTGGGGATTACTCACAAGGGGGTCACCATGATAAAGGCTTAATGGCAGAGGTGGAGGTGGGAGACAGAGTGGCACCTGGACACCCCATCCCTGAGTTGCCTTTTTGGACATGAAGGCTGAAGACTAAAAGGGAGTATTGTTAGGCACACAGGACCCAGGATATGTGACCTTGAAAGAAACAGGGTCTGGGCTGATTGTTTATAACGTGTCCTTCTCAATATATAACAGAGATTGTTCATCTGCAGTATACCAGGATCCCTGCTAGACTGGTGGCTATCTGTACATTCCTTCTATTTTGTGTGTGTGCTCATCTATCCAAGATAGGCAGGGAATGCTGGGGGTGGGGGGGCGGGGTGGTGCATGATGGGAGCGGTGCACGGTGAGCCAATAATGACAGGTACAGTGGAATAATAAGGGTTCTAAAATTAATGACGAGGAAGGTGTAACTTTTCTGGGCTTGTTTGATCAATCAAATTGTGTCAGAGGAATTACTGAGAGGTGAACGATGGGTAAATATTATAGTGGGGCAGGAGGGGAAAAAAAGAGGAAAGAAGAAAAAAATGTATGTATGTGATTGTACAGTTATAAGTGAAGCACAAGAGAAAACTCAATCATTCTCAGTGTCTCTTTTTTGAAACTCACACTCCCAAGAAGGCATCACCAAGCTATCAATCTGATTAAGAGATTGGACTCGATTCCTACCTCCAAACAGGTACATCAAGTTGACCTAAGCTTTAACTGTTATACTTATCCATGCCACAACATCATTTAAAAGACCAGGACAACTCACTGAAGAGATCCATTTTGGCACCCATTTCTCACAGAATGAGGAAAATATCAAAGTAATAACAAATACAAGTAAAATTTGACTGAGGATAATTAAACAATGGTTTCAGCAGTACAGTCACAGGGAACTCCCAAAAAGTCAAGATGGCTTCAGAGAAGGATATTGAAAAAGGATTTATCACTGACACCAGAGAAAATTTGACTTGAAGTAGAGAATACCAGAAAAATGATTCCCCGTGTTTTATTGATTATGAAAGTCACTCAACTATGTGAGTTCTAGCAAAACTCTGGGTAGTGTTGAGCATTTGTTCAAACAGAACAAGGGAATACTGCATGGTTTAATATCAGGAAAAGTGTGCATCAGGGTTGCATCCTCTCACCGTATTTATTCAATCTGTACACTGGACAGATAATCAGAGAAATTGGAGCTGTGAAAAAAGGCTGCAGCATTATGAATAAAAGGAATCTTATTTAATGATCTGAAGTATATAAATGGCACAACCTTGCTGATTGAAAGTGAGAAATACTTGAAGCAATTGCTAATGAGAGTCAAAGTCCTTTAAGAAGACTCATGTCAGATTGGTTTATCTGCTACACTTCCTTGGGAAAGTTGAGCAGTCAAAAACTCCTGACAGATGTAAGGTAGCTTAAGCTTAGTAGGATAATCCATTGAATCTCTAACATAATGGGTTAAATAGACTTATCAGTATGAATTATTACCTAATTTAATTACCAAGAGATAATATTGTCTATATAACACAATGTAGTCATTTCTTTATGACTCAATGAGCTTTTTCATAATCTGAGTATAACTTACTTCAGATCTGGGATTTTATTAATTTTTGCCTTTTAGTAGTTATTAATTTCTAAAACATTTATTTCTCCTTTTATACAAATGAGAGGGGCAGGGGAACATTTAAAACCTCTGTCAAAAGTGTTTCACTGTGAATGCTTAACATGGTTTCACCTAACTTCTCAAATGCTTTATTAATGATGAATTTGGATCAATCCTCTATTTCAAATAAAGAAGATTTTCTAAATGTAAAATCTCCAGATCATTATAGTAAAGTAATAATCAATAAGGAAATTCAGAGATAACTGCATCTACCAGGTTGATTGAATGATAGATTAAGCTTATCCTATTGGTCAAGATATTTGTGTTAGGACTCACACTACAGCACAATTTTAGAAAAGAATGACATGAAATGCTGTCTGTAAAAAATACAAGTATTGTAACTAGCAGTTACTATGCAGTTCTGGGTGAGGAATAATATCCATTCTTAACTGCCTCAAGTTGAATTTGTAGGTAAGTTGTGACAGGTTGCTTATTACTTAGTGTTGCTTTAGTGCAAGAAAAAGTTCAAAAATTTTTCAATGATTTAAGAGCTGCAAGTGCAGCAAGCGAATATGATTGTGTGTTTCCAAAGGGGTTCTTTCAATCCTTTCAGTAAGAGGAAATTTATGTAATATTAAAGGGCAACTTGGTATGAGTTGTTGAATGGAAAACTGACCTCAAAAGTTTTAATTTTATTGTTAGAGAAAGCAAGTAGGAGTTATGCATAAATCTGATGTTCTTAACCTGGGGAATTACTATAATAAGATGTCAAGAACTGTTATTTATTAGGTTTTAAGCATTCAGACTTTAATCATGCCTGTATTATATTGTGTTTGAATATTATAATGTGAACTTGAATTAATAAATTATAAATAAGATCACGAAGCATTTATGATTAGCCATTTCCACACTGTTCTATTATCTATAATACATTATTACAAAAATTTAAAGTCCTATTTCAAGTACTTTGTTTTTGTTTTGAATCTGGATCTCTTCCTGCATAAACTTGTGCTTGAAGTTCATATTAAACATTCTCTGTTGTTTTTAAATGTATGTTACTTTATATGCGAATTTACATATAAATTGAAATAAAAATAAAACTTCTTCGAAAAGGAAATCTCTAGCTATAATTTAATGTTTATCTTTCTGTATTCTGTTTAAGCCTAGACAAATTGGAACCAACAAATCGTTCTTAATAGTACATTATAAAACCTCTTAAAGGGATTCATGAAAAAGCCTAGCTAATCTAAATACATTTGTATATGACCAAAAGAAACAACATACATAGGGCATTTCTTCTCTGTTCTAATAAAGTTATTTGACTCAAACTTATAGCTAAACATGTATATTTTCAGATATAAAAGATATTTCATGAGTTAAATACTATGTTATCATTTGAATATAAGACTTTAGGTCAAATGAATGATTTCAGGTGAGTTTTCTAGCCTTTTACTAACTCATTCATAACTGACAGAATATATATACATTCTTTCAATTTTGATGTATATGAAGACAGTATAGTTATAGGGCATAAGTATTTTCTAACTAAAATGCATGCCACCCTCGACCCCTATTTGTTAGTGAAAAATGTTTTTGATGATTTTATTTGTATAATTGCTAAACAGTAACTGGGAAGAATAAGACTAAATAGAATTAAGACTCCTTGAGAGAAACTGTGGTTTAATACCAAGATCATTTCTGTATGCTTCAACAATAACCAAGGTTCTAAATTTATAAACTATATCTCTGGGCCTAGTTTAGATGTTTTATACCTCTGGATTTATTGAAAAAAATAATGTGTGATTGACTCTTGGGATTTCACCTTCTACATGTATAATTTAGGCTATATACATTTTGAGTTTATTTATGAATAAAATTGGTAGTGATGAAATAGGCTGCAAAATTCATGAAAGACTACAGCATTTCTGATATGTGCCCATGTGAAATTAAAGTTATTCTTGACCCTTTTCTTTCATTCTCTACTTAACCATCTACAAGAGAATTTTCTGCCTTTTGATTTAAATACTGATTTGACAAATCTCCTTAAACTTTTTGTTTTGTTTTACTTTTCATGCCTGATCCAAATCTCATTTTCCCAATTTTTTAATGTAATATCACCTTCCACCATTTCCCAAACCTAAACTAAGACATCTTCCTTAATTCCTCTTTTATCAGCCAAGACCCACACCACTATCCATCATCATTAGGTCACTAAATTCAGTCAATTTTATAACATTTATATCTTCAAAAATACCTCTCTTTTCATCACTGCAACAGTTCCAGGAATAAAAGTGAATGCTAAAGTGGAAGGTAAAAATAAAAAATAAAATCTACTAAATGTATGCATAATAAACTAATCAGAAAGATGAAGGAAAGTTTCAGGGAGTATAATAATATGAAAGTAAAGCACTTTACATCATGTTAAAGGGTTTACATATTTAGTAGAATTTTCCACATTAGTTTTGACATAAAAATATATCTAAATGTGTGATTTTGATCTATCTATTAACTGTGGAACCTGGGAGTTTGGTAGCTAGATTAGTGTTTGTATGAGACTCGAACTCATTCAAGTTACTAGAGAACTATTAACAGATTCAGAATTTTAATTATTTATCAGTATTATATGCAAATGATACTAAAAAGTTGCAAACAGTAAAAACAAAAGTCAAACTAGCCTGTGATGCAAGTACTAGAACAAAAGTGAATTCGTTGGATCTTAGTCCATACACCAGAATCACCGACTGAAGCCTCCTCAGGTCAGCGAGGCTTCTGTTATTCCGATTTAACAACTTGAGCAAAAAATCTTTTTTTACATTCAATATCTATATATCAAGTCTAATGTAACAACTAGGTGGTGCAGTAGGTTAATAATTGGACTGCTAAATGCAAGGCCAGAGGTTTAAGCCCACCAGTTGATTCCCCGCAGGAAGACATGGCTGGCTATCTGTTACCATAAAGATATACAGTCCTGGAAACCATATGGATAGTTGTACTCTGTCCTATAGGATCACCACGAGTCAGTATTGATTCAATGGTAGTGAATTTGGTTGGCTTGGATAATGTACCAACTACTACACAAGAAATGATAGCTAAAAGCAACAATACACTTTTTAAAATAAATCTTACAATTTTTCAGATAATAACTTGAGTAGGGATGGAAAAATCAAATCTCGTATTACAAATGATGACATTTGGTGGCACATTGGGTTATCAATTAGTTTATGACCACAGGTTAGCATTCCAAACTCACCAGCAGCTCCACACACAAAAAGGTTAGGCTTTCTGCTCCTGTAAAGATTTATATTCTCAAAAACTCAACGGGCAAATTCTACTCTGTCCCGTAGGGTCCGTGTGAATGAAATGGACTGGAGGGTAGTGAGCAGGAGTAGGGATTGCTATTTAATCTTTTCTACATTATCCTTCCTGGCTACATATTTTGAAGGGGATCTCCTATCTTTGTGAGGGTAGCTCAAAAGCTCAGTTCAGACTTCTATAAATGCCCTTTGCATCCTAGTTCTTTCCTCTATTTCCTTTTACTTTCCTCTTGTCCCACCATCATGCTCAGCGTTCATTTGTGTTTCAGTGATTCCTCTCGGTTACATTACCCTTGATCAAGCCCTACCAGGCCTCCAACATCCTCCTCACCACCAATTTTGGACCACTTGTTCCCTTGATCCTGGGTTTGTTAACACTATTTCCTTTCTCTCCATCTCCCCTTCTCCCATGTCCCCCCAGAACCATTGCTCCCCTTGTTTTCTCCTCCAGATTTCTTATCCAGCCTATCTTATCTAGATAGACCTGCAGAAATAATAACATGCCCCAAAACAAGACAGAGGAAAAGAAAGCAATCAAAGAAAACAAAACAACAACAAAGGTTTAGTATTAAAGTAGCAGAAGGATTTGGGCCTCCACTCAAGTATTCAATGCAAGAATACTTCGTTCTATTAAACTGGCATTTCATGATGCTCACCTTCTCGACACGATCGTTGAAAGCAAAGTGAGTGCATAAGCAAATGTGGTGAAGAAAGCTGATGGAACCCGACTATCAAAAGATCTAGCATCTGGGGTCTTAAAGACCTGAAGGTAAACAAGTGGCTATCTAGCTGAGAAACAACAAAGCCCACATGGAAGAAGCACACCATCCTGGTGATCATGAGGTGTTGAAGGGATCAGGTATCAGGCATCAAAGAACAAAAAATCAAATCATTGTCAATAAGGGGGAGTACAGAATGGGGACCCAAGACCGATCTGTAGGCAACTGGACATCCCCTTACAGAAGGGTTACGGAGAGGAGATGAGTCAGTCATGGTGCAGTGTAGCAACAATAAAACATACAACTTTCCTCTAGTTCTTAAATGGTTCCTCCTGACCCACCCCCCCACCCCACTATCATGATCCCAATTCTACCTTACAAATTTGGCTAGACCAAAGGATGTACACTGGTACAGATAGGAACTGGAAACACAGGGAATCCAGGGCGGATGATCCCTTGAGGACCAGCACTGAGAGTGGCAATACCTGGGGGATAGAGGGAAGGTAGGGTAGAAAGGGGGAACCGATTACAAGGATCTACATATAACCTCCTCCCTGGACAACAGAAAAGTGGGTGAAGGGAGATGTCAGACAGTGTAAGATATGACAAAATAATTATAATTTATAAATTATCAAGGGTTCATAAGAGAAGGGGGAGTGGGTAGGGAGGGGGAAAATGAGGAGCTCATGCCAAGGGCTCAAGTAGAAAGCAAATGTTTGAGAATGATGAGGGCAACAGATGTACAAATGTGCTTGACACAATGGATGTATGTGTAGATTGTGTTAAGTGTTGTATGAGCCCCCAATAACATGATTAATGAAAATAAAGCACACAGGTCTGTCCAGTGCAGTATTTATACGTGACATTTCCATACAGCTGGGTATCCTTACAGAAGTTGGCCATAGGGTTGTTGGTCTTGCATGCTAGTGTATGCCTCTAGAAGGACACTGTGGAAGCGCTGAGTACTCTAAAACTAAGGCACTGTATTGGCCAGTCACTAAGGCCAGCCTACAATCAAAGAAAGGAAACTGAAATGCGAATTTGTAATGAGATCTTTATGATACATATGAAAAATCCTGGTTGATTCTGTTTCTACATCTCCTACATCCTTACAATATGGATCCTTACATTTTAAAAAATGGATCAAAAAGGAAGAGGGGAAAAAATAAAAGTGCTGCCTAGGAAAAACCAACCCACCAAACAAAACTAACAAGCATCATTCATAAATAGACTGTTCTAAATTATTACCTAAAAATGTATTTTTTCCCTATAGATTATGGTGGATGCATTATTTATGTGTGAGTTCTTTGAAAGTACTAATATAATAACTTTTTTCTTTTTCTTCTTCTGGAAATCCATTTAATTATGTAGTCTAAAGATGAAAAGAGCAATAAGGTTTTTAAGCTTAAAAACATGATTACTTTTAGTATACATTTTACATTCTCTTTTCAGGAAAAAAGAAAAATTCTCATTGACTTTTTGCAATGATGCTTTTAAACTAAAGGCACTGGTGACACATTTGACTAGAAGTTCATGGACATACATGGCTGACCAACCAATGAAAACTATTTCATAAGGACTAAGAATTAATGAGAAAGAAATGGAAATACAATAGTTATGAAGAAAGTGGCACTGTGGTTTTGACATTTATAATGGATTAGCTGTTAATTTTTCCTCTTCTATGTGTTGCTCTAATAAGATTTGTCAGACTACTGTACAATTTATCTTTCTGCACATTTCTTTTACAGATGATGGATCACTTCCTATTAGAAGCCAAATTTTCAAATAAAGTAAAGAAGAGACTCACTTCAGCAACACATGCATTTGAAATACTGGCATTTGCATAATTATAACCATGACATCTATATGTTAAAGTAGTTTTATAATCAAAGATAGGATACCAGCTAAATCACTTTAGTGTTTTATTTTTAATTGGAAGTTGATGTTGCACAGATATTGTTTTCTCTTCTTCATGTTTCTTACCATCTTTTTAATTTTCTTTTTTTCCCCACCTTTGTTCTTGATGCATTTCTTTGTCTCTCTTAAGCTCTTTCATCTGTGTGCTCATGCCCTTCTCTCTTGGTGTATTTTTTTTCAGTACTCGATTACTCTAGCTTATATTGGTAAATCAAAGTCTGATACAATATTTTACATTTATAATATCCTTAGTAGACATTCATTGAGTCAATTTTCATAGAATGTAATCAAGAAGATGGAATTTTGTAATTAGTCCGAATAAAGCCTTCATGGGCCAGGGATACAGTGAGCGTTCAGGTTAAATATTTCAAACTCGATATGACTTCAGCCCTGCATCAATTGATTACAATTAACCAATTAATACCCAAGTGAATGGTGACCTGTTACTGCCTCTGGTTGAATGTACTAACCCTTCATCTTTAGACCTCTGTACTTCCTCTCATCCTCAATGACTTTGGGGACACAATAGTCTCTCGACAGGTGCGATAACACCTGCTGATCACTGTAACATAAGAGGACCAGAAGGTCAATGTTCCTTCTAGAGTTCTATAAAATCTACTCAGATACTTATTTTAACCAGTATTTAGGTTCTGAACATCAAAACTGAGGCTAAGATGAAAAGTGATTTACAAAAATAATTGAAACTGTATTAAACAAAAATATCCATCTGTGAAGAGACTGTTTCCCAGCATAAATCCAGACAGGTTTAGACCCTTCTATAATGGTGTTTTCACCTCTTTAACCCGTCCAAGAAAATCTCTGTCCTCTTTGCTTCTCATCACATTAGAGGAGCAGTCAGGGCATCCTGGAGAAGCCCAAACCAGGTTTCCTTAAAATAGTATTTGTGTGAGTAGGAGGAATACATGTCGGAATGATCAAAATTAGGATTGTAGGGTGGATAGGTAAGGTTTGCCAATAAAGTCCTTGTAGGACAGGCATTTCTACCATGGAAGAGTACTGTACCCATAAGCTCACCTCACTGCAGTCTGGTCTTGGCTGAGACATAGTGACCCTATAGGGCAGTGCAGAACGAGCCCCCTTGTAAGTTTCCCAAACCATAACTCTTAACAGGAATTTGAAGTCCAGTCTTTGTCCCGCGGAGTTAGCCGCCTGCCCACTGTGTTACCACTACTGCCACCAAGGCTCCTTTCAATGGCATGATGGGGGCTGGGGGGACTTTTGGCCTTTTTCTCACCCATGCCGTTTTCCATTTCTTAAAACTTTAAAAAAGACTCCATGATTGTGTGTTGTCATTTGACATGATTGTCTGACGTCATTTGAGGAACTTTATCAAGATTACCCTTTCCAATACCCTAAATCGGTTGCAATAAATTTCTGAATTAATGTACCTGCCTCGACTTTAACTCTCCCTGAAAAACTCCTTGGAAACCACTGTTTAGATTGGAGCTTTTTCTTTTTAAAGTAGCCCTCATATCGCTTAGACAATTGTATCAGTTCCCTGCGAGACCTGGTCTGCAGTCATCGATGATTGCAGAGCCTGCTGACACCTGCTCTCTTTGGATGGAACCCGTTCATACGGGCACTGGAGTACCACTGACAACACCCTGACTTACCCTGCATGTGCCTCGCAATGGAAATGGACAAGGCAAAAGTCCAAATCATTGCCAAATAATAAAAAGCAAATACATAACTTATTGTTTCCATTTTTTTATCTAAGATGCTGTAATGTAAATATCTTAACCTTTAAATTAGATGCTATGTCTATTATATAAGTCATGGTCATCTAGTTTATTCTAATGACCCTATCGGACAGAGTAGAACTTCCTGTGAGCTCTGAAACTGTAACTCTTTCCTCGATTATGTCACATTTTCATGCATTTCTATGCATTACTTTATTAAGATTGCATATATTTTATATGAAATAAATGCAATGTAATTATATAATATATAATTAATTGATGTGAAAACACGCTGTTCATAATATGTATCACACTTTAATTACTTGTATATAATATATGTTATATTTTCATCAATCATGTTTTAAATCAAAATTCAAACTCACTCTCGTCATGTCAGGTCATATCCATAACAACCCTATTGGACACGGTAGAACTGCCCCTGCAAGTTTCCAAGGCTGAAAGTCTTTAACCAAGTAGATAACCTCATCTTTCTCCCAGGAGTGGCTGGAAGTTTCAAACTGCTGACCTTGCGGAAACCAGGCAATGCTTAACTCATTATGCCATCAGGACTCCTCAATTTTATATTATACATATCATTATGGTACATTTAATTATTACTTATATGTAATAGATTAAGTGCAAATTATTGAATATTAAAACGTGTATTTTATTTGCCCATACATTTTCAAAATGAAAAATAACCTATGTTACCCTTTAAATTTAGACCAACTGTACACTAAAATTATATTTTTATTTTATAAAAGAGAAATAATTTATTGCTCAGGATTTACAAAATTGTTTTAGCATTGATAATCATGTTTACAATTTACTGATACTAATTGTTTTTAAATTCTCATGTCTATCAGATACATAACACTAAAAAATGAAGTTTATATCATATTTAAAATGTATGTGCCATATTTCATTCAATACGTTTCAAAGTGCTTTACATATTTTATAATAAAATAGACAATGTATAACTGATGAAGTCAGAAAATCAAAATAAGGGTAGGAATAAGTAAATCTTTCCTACATATTTGTGGAGTTGTGACAGACAAAATCATTAGACAATGGTTTCAATAATTTTTAAAAGCTAAGATTATCTACTTTGTCTATTCTTGTTACTCTGACCAAAAAATATTAGTCAGTTATTTTCCATAAACACCTTTAACAGAGATGAAATTTATAGTAGACCTAAAGTTTATAGAAGCATTTATTGTAATTTCTCTCGATATAAACTGCAAAAACCCACAAATCAGTAAACACAATCCATACAGGAGATTAAATTCCTATATTTTTAAGTTTGCTTTACTCGATGTGACTTTATTTAGGTGTGCATTGAGCAATTTTAGAATATTCATTACATTTTGAATGACGAATTTTGATAGGCTTCTTATTCAAGAAAATAAACAAATGGCAACCACACACAATTTAAAATATATAGTTAGGAACTTTATGGTTCTCTGGAAGTACACATTGAATATATATTAGCAAGAGGAGTGATTTCTGATGAGTTTTGTATGAAAATAAAATGAGAGCACTTTAAAAAAAATACAGGACCTTCATCTGTCATCTGAGATACACTGAATCAAACTGTGGACTAGGGTTGCAATCTGCATTTTTAGGAACTGCCCGGTGGAATGTCATGGTGAGTCTGAAGTGGGCATTCCTCAAGAGCTGCCATTCGTCAGGCTATGTTCAATACAATACAGTTCATTTTAGAATATCACATTCTAAAATGTGATATAAATGCTGGAAGACAAAGAACAAAATTTGTGAAATATTAGGAAAGAATATCAAATATCCGTTTTATTTCTCTCTTACTGTATTCCACAGTGTGGCCAGTGACACTCTCAGGTAAGTGATGGGCTGCTAATAGAATGACTCAAACCTGCCAGCAGCTCCTTGGGATATGGCTGTCTGCTCCTGTAAAGGTGAAGTTTGTGAAATCCTACCTAGGGTCTTTCTGAATTAGAAAAGATCCCATGGCAATGGGTTTGATTTTGTGTGTGTGCTTTAATATGTCACAGTATGCTAATTCTTAATATAGGTTATTGATTCATTTCTCAAACACACATTATCTGGCAGATATTATTATCATCAATACCACATTTATTGTTACCCAGAAGAAACTAGAGTCTGCTGAAGTTCAATAATGTGCCCAAGATCTCATACTAAGTAAGAGGCAGAGTGTGAGTGAATCTCTCACAGTCTGACTCAAAGTCTTCGGTGGAGCCACTGTGTCGACAATTATCAATAACATGCTCAGTATTATGCAGGAGAAAACAAAATTGTTGCAGATTAATTTCTCAGGAATTAATATCTTGATTGGAGAAAGGACAGACACCTTAGTAAACTTTAGCCAAGAATGCTTGTAGGTGATGCAAAAATCACTGGTAAAGAAAATAAGCTTTAAATGAAGGTCTGTTTTTGGAAACAATTAACTGAGTGTCTTACAGCTTTAAATGTACTTGACCTGACTTTGAGAATCTTCCTGACAATGCTTTACAATGTTAGATTTCTTCTGTTAGAGGATAAAATCTATGATTGTATTTCATAGTCAATTATGTTGTCTTCTTATCTCGATTCTCTGTTGGATAAAGGAATTTACAGCTATATTTAGTGCATCCATAATATCACCAGTAAAAATATCGATGGAAAAAGAAATAACAAAGATGTCTTTATGCATGTTTCTTTAAAGGTCACCTGAAAAAGAAATTTGTCAATTAATTTTTTGCAAGTACTCCTTTTCTTCTCATTCCAGAAAAGAAAAGTTAATAGACGATTACATTCCCAATCATAGTAGGTAAAATTGTCACAAGGCAGCTTTTTGGAACCAGCGTAGAGCTCTCTGATTGTCAGGGTAATGGAGAAGGTCTATATATGAATTATTCAAAGGCTTGTACAATCAGTACAGCATTCAAATTAAGCCCAAGAATGTGCAAATTAGGCAATTATTCATAAAAATTTATTAACATTTTAATTTTTCAGAGCTCAATGTGACATTTTGCACAGCTTTGCTTAAATATAGCATGGTACACTGCAATTAGAGCCATAGCTCCAGAGTTCAGTACTGTGTTTGGGTGAATGAAGGCAAAACTTTAAATAAGGTTGTAGAGGTTTAAAAAAATAAGAAAAATGATGAATGATTCTACAAAGGTAAACATGTGTCTCATAAGTCAAACTTGTCAATCATAATCAACCGCCTATCTTGAAAACTATTGCTTGTGAGGCTTATACTCACTGGACAAATTTTATTTCTCTTGAAACACAGAGCTGTCTGACAAGATAGCATTTCACTTGCTAAACACACACACACACACACACACACACACACATACCAATTTAGATAAAATAGTTGATGGCCTTTCAATTAAAAAAAGAATATTTTTTTCTTCACTTTAAGAGAATAATTATATTCAGTTTTCAGTGATTTAGCAAAGATTAGTGGTTTATTTAGTTCAATAATACTAAGCATGGTGAGAATTTTTATTTGTGTTCTCAAAATGATTGATCAAGACTGAATTTGTAAGACAGAGATGCATTAAGAGTAGCATCATGATTTCTATATCATTGTACCTGGCAGATTACAATACAATTGAACAATTTAGGGAATTTATGTAATAACTCATTTAGAGGTAGATGTATGATCCTTGTGAAAGGTAGTCAGATTAGGGATAAAGGGGTTTGTCTCCACAGAATGCCTATGCTAAACAAGACTTAGCTGCTCATGGCACCATACAGGGGTTTGAAAGAAATCAGGCACTCATGAGACACCTTATAGGGAAATCCAAAGCTGGGCATGCTCAGACCAAGGTCCCCTCGGTGCAGGTGGAGGTCTATCTGAGCATGCATGCTAGGCACCAGCAAAATTACGTCACCCATGCACCTGAACTCAGACACTAAGAACAGCCAATACCCACTGCGCCCCGTCAAGTGCGGGTAGGAGGGGATAAAAAGCAGGGTCCAGGGGCAATTGCTTTCTTATTCTAGTACTTTTTCGGGCTCCCCTGAAGTAGCTGTCTTCTCATGTGAACTCTTGCATAGTCCCCTGTGCAGCCTTGCACGCATTCCAAAGATAGCATTTGCTATCTGAGACTGTTCTACCCAAAACGTCCCTTTCTCTGATGAAAGCTCCTTGGATTACAAAAACGTTTCTCCCACGTGTAGTTTTCAGTGTTGAGACCCAGAAACCGCGGAAAACCATTCCAGAAACTTAACACTTGTAAGAGATAATGAGTTCAATTTTAGACAAACATAATTCAAAGTATATGTAAGACTTTCAAGTGGAATTGATTGTCTGAAGTTTGGGGTGTTTTCATGATTAAGTATAGACATCTAAACTTTTAGCCAATTGCTTTCATAGCACTGAAAGGAATAACTAATATACAAAATGAATAAAATAAAACAAGTATTAGAGAAATTCTCATATAAAATCAATAAATAAGAAGTGATAAAGAACAGTCTGTGACATAGAAGGAAATAATGTTTGAAGTAGTCACAATGCAAGCAGGAGAAGATATTGCAATGGTAAAAGGGGGAAGAATTATTGTATTAGCATTCTATTGCTGCTATAACAAATTATCATAAGCTCTGTGACTTACTGTATATACTCGTGTAGAAGCCGAGTTTTTCAGCACATTTTCAATGCAGTTTTTGTGGTAAAATTAGGTGCCTCGGCTGATACTCAGGGCAGCTTATACTCAAGTATATACGGTATAACAACAAAAATTCAGTAACTTACATTTCTGGAGATCAGAAGTCTGGAAAGAGTCCCTGTGGATTAAACCAAGGTGTAAACAGGACTGCATTTTTTACTGGACGGTTTTGGACAAAATCTATTTCTAGCTTTTTCCAAGTTCCAGAGGCCACTTGCAGTGTTCCCTACTCAAATTCCAACGCTGGTAATGCATACGGAATATTCCTGACCATGTTTCCAGGCATTTCCCCTTGACCACAACCTGAAAGGGTTCTGCAAGACACAGGTGAATAGGCCGTGCTCCCTGAAATATTCCAGCATAATGTGTGCATCTCTATGTGGGCATCTATATATGAGGTTATACTAAGGGATATTGGGGGGAAGTAGTGAGCTAATATTGATGAGTACAAGAATAAGAAAAGGTCTAAAATTAATTATAATTGTGTAACTCCTTTTGATGTGATTGACCTAATTAATTGTATGATATGTGGATTATATGCCAATAAAATTGTTGATTAAAAAAAGATGGAAAGAATACATACAGTCACTGTACCCAAATAGTCAACAGTCTACTATTTCAACAGTCAATATATAGGCAAGAACCAATGATACTGAAGGAAGAAGCCCATGCTACACTAAAAGCATTAGCTCAAATCAAGGTTCTAGGAATCGATGGAATACCAACTGGTATGTTGCAGCAAGCTGATTAATCACTGGGAGTACTGGAATAATTTGTCTTTGCCAGGAAATTTGGAAAACAGCTACTTGGCCAGTTGACTGGAAGAGATCCATATTTATATCCATTTTCAAAGAAAGGTGACCCAACATAATGCTTCAATTAAAGAACAATATCACTGATACCACATGCAAGTAACATTTTGCTCAAGGTCGTCCAATACTTCCATTGATAAGAAACTGACAGAGCTTCAGGAAGATTTAGAAGAGAACATGGGACGAGGGACATTTTTGCTTATATCAAATGGATCTTGGCTTATAGCAGAGAATACAAGAAAGACATTTACTTGTGTTTCATTGACTATGCAAAGGCATTCATCTGTGGATTATAAGAAACTATGGATAGTCCTGAGGGGAATGTGAATTCTGGAGCACTTCTCTGTGTTCATGAGGAACCTGTACATGGATCAAGAGGCAGTTGTGCAAACAAAACAAAGGAATACTGAAAGGTTTAAAATCAGGAAAAGTGTGCATCAGAGTTGTATCCTTTCACCACACTTACTCAATCTCTACCCTGAGTAAATAATCAGAGATGGTGGATTATCTAAGAAGAATGTGGCAATCATGGTTGGAGGAAGGCTTATTAACAAACTGTGATATACAGAAGACACAAGCTTGCTTTCTGAAAGTGAAGAGGACTTGAAACACTGCTGATGAGGATCAAGGATTGAAGGCTTCACTGGGGATGAAACTTAATATAAAGAAAACAAAAATCCTCAAAACTGGACCAATAGGCAATGTCAAGATGAATGATGAAAGTAATGAAATCACCAGGGATTTCGTTTTGCTTGGGTCCACAATCAATGAGCATGGAATGGCACTTAAGAGATCGAAGAACACACTGTGTTGCATGACTCTGTTGCACAAGACCTTTAAAAAATGTTGAAAAGCATGGTAGCTACTTTGAGTACTGTTATACCTGACCCAATCCATGGTATCTTCTATCACTTCAGATGCATGAGAAAGTAGGATAGTGAATTAGCAAGACCTAAGAGAAAGGGTGCTATGATCTTGGTGAAAAAATATTAAAGTACTATGGGCTGCCAAAAGAACAGACAGATCTGTCTTGGAAGAAGTGCAGCCAGAACGCTCTTTAGAAGCAAGGATGGGGAGACTTTGTCTCATATACTCTGGACACATTATCAGGATAGATTAGTCCCTGGAGAAAGACGTCTTGCTTGGTAAAGTGGAGGGACAGTGAAGAAGTGGAAGGCCCTTGACAAGATAGATTGACAGAGTGGTTGTACGAATGGGTGCAAACATAAGGACAATTGTGGGTATGGAGCAGGACTGGGTGTTGTTACATTCTGTTCTTTGTAGGACAGCAATGACTTGGCCGCCTAATGATTACAACTACATATATTTCTTTATGCTATATGTAAACTAGCATATTGTCAGGTTATGATTGTTAGGATTTCCTTTGGATGCCATTATTCTCCATACCAAAATTTAAGATGAGGTTTCACAAGTGTAAGTTCAAGAGAAGGAAATACCATAAGTAATCATATCAAATGTTTATAATTTTTTTCCATTTTTACAGTTGCCATAGTATTGTTGTTAGGTACCACCAAGCGTTTTCTGACTCATAGTGACCCTATAAACAACAGAGCGTTCACTGCTCAGTCCTGAGACATCTTCGCAATTGTTATGTTTTAACCCATTGTTACGGCCACTGTGTCAATCCATCTTTGTCAGATATCTTCATAAACACTGAACCCTGAGCATTTCCACTTGCATTACAACTTGTTAACTTCCTTAATAAACCCTTTAATCATGAATTATACCTGTGAGTTCTGTGTAGCCATTGCAATGGTTATTAGAACCCAGAGAGGTAAGTTACAGACATAAATTAAGACTACATGACAACCTTTATACAACAGAAGGAAACACTGCTGGTCCTGCACCATCCTCAGAATTGTCATGGTTGTGTCCGTTGTTGTAGCCACTGTTTCAACCCATTTCCTTGAGGGATGCCCTTTTTGAGGGACTGCTTTATTCTGATAACTGATTTATTCCAAAGTACACGAGAAGAAGTCTCACCATTGTTGCTTCTAAAGAGCATTCTACCTGTCCTTCCAAACAGGAGGAAAATCAGTTAGCGATGGGTTTAAGATGTACAAGTGAAACCTGGGTTCATTTTCATTGTTAGATGCCATCAACTTGATTTCAACCCATAGTGACCAGATGCTTCAATGGAAGTAATGAAGTTCTACTTTGATAACTTCAGCATTTTTTTGGAACTATGATTTAGAAGAAAAGAGGATCACATATAAAACTTAACAAAACCCTAAATCATATTCTAATGACATGGGAGCTCTGTGTGATTTTAGCTAAAACAGATTAAAAATTTTAGTCTCTGGTGCTCATACATAAACACATACATTGGTACCAATTTTGCAACAGTGATGAGAGAATTAGAGAAAGTCAATGACAGACTACAGGACCATACCTGTTGTGTAGCTCGAATTCAAAATCAGTATGCAGTAGTATTAGTAGTGGAAGTATTAATGTCCCAGAATTTTCAAGACACATATTGCTTTATCCTTAATTTGGAGTTGAGGAAATATATTCTTCATATATTTATATCTGTCTAGTGTATATTAATATGAAAATGAAATTGGTATTTTTCTATGACATAGGAAACTTGAAATAGGTGAGTAAAATAAAATCTGCTTATTATATGAATTCCATGTTTTTGTTTAATTTTGAATGTCTCTATGCTATATATTAGCATATTACACATGAATAAGACTCCCATTTTAATTGTGAATATATATTCTCAGGCAAATATATTTTTAAATGTATTCAAAATAAAGTACAGCACTGAGTTAACTTCTTGAAAGCACTTACATACTAAGTGATGATATCATTAATTTCAATGTAATACTAAAAGATAATTATATTTCATTTTCTTCTGAAGATTTAACTTGGCTGTGGAAAGGATTTCTCTTATGAAATGTGAGATTAAAATAATTAAAACAGGCCATAAAATCTAATGATTTTTTAAAGGTCTATTTTTTTAAGTATATGATTTAAACTTAAAGTCATTGTCACCATAACTAATTTGAATCGTCTGGCAATATCCAACATTTGCAAATGCGTGTTTCAGAAAAGTTAAAAATGTGAGTAAAACAAGATTCTATTCTAGATGCAACTAAAATATGCAGTGTCCATAAATGACTACATATTTTACAACTTGGTGTACAAATAAATATGCCCTCTTCCACATTTTTTTCTACCCAAAGTGTTCATATTCCAATCTGGAAAGAATTTAACATGCATATGATAATATTTGATGCCAAGGCAAGGCTGAGTGTTTTGTAATTAGAAAGAACAGATTGGAATAATGTATTTTTTGTTGCATGGAGTCAGAGGAGAATGTCTGGGCTTGAAATGCAGAGCAAAAGGACAACAGTCAGCTGACCCCAGCGGATGGATAGTCCAAGGGATGTCCTCCTCGGTAAGATGGATGCTAGGGAATTATTACTGTGAACTAATATTGGTGAATGGTATTTTTAGATGCTGTGCAAATGCAAAATAGCAGATTATTTCCTGCGCTCTCATTGCTATGTTTCAGGGAGAGATGAAGGAAGAGTGTAATAAGTTGTACAAAATAAGGACACATGCAAAATAATCAAACAGAGATGTTGACCAAATCTTTAAAGATCTTAGTATTTCAATTATCTCATTTGCAACATAAGAAAACACCTCATTATTTTAGACAAGGGGATTTGGAGAATGTCCTAAAATATTTTTACATGAGGCAGAAAATATATAGCCTTATTCAAAATATTTCATAAATGATAGTTTTTAATCCTTCATTACATCTAAATAATAACAAGAATTAATGTACATTAATGATTTTCATTACTACATTGACATTTGAATTTGAAACCAATACAGAAAGACGTTGCTGAGGAAAACTGAGAAAATCAGTGAAGGTGCCGTGAAGAATTCTTCCTCATTTTTTAATTCCCTAATTTTTTCTTTTATAAGAAAACACCAGTCTTAAATGTCACTTTAAGAAATTCCAATTTTATCTGAAAACTTCATAGAAGGGAGGGATGAGGGAAAAAAAAATTTAATCTCCCTGGTTTATTCCAAATTCTCTCCAAACTGAAGTACATGAAAAAAAAGAGTATCTAAGTTTATATCTAATGCCCTTTTTGAGTTTTTAAATTGTTCTTTTAGTTTTAGGTTGTGCACGTACACAATTGTACATATGGTACATTTCATCCAATGGAAACCCCTTTTAAAATCCTTACAAGTCAGTTATATCTATATACTTATAATGTCTGAGATAGCTAAATAAATAATGCCATCAAGTTAATTTCAACTCGACAAACAGTGAGTTTGGAGCAATGACCAGTTCAATGTATAACTCACGATAGCACCAGGACTCCTTTTGATGTATGACCCAGAATCCATGCAGGAGGGGCATCGAACCGTTTCTGAGACTATCCTCAATACCTCGGCCACACTTTCTGACCCACTGATGTCTCTCCTGCATCTTATTAGAGAGGGATGTTTTATATTCTTGTTCTTTAGAATCATGAATGCTACTAGTTCCCATCAGTCAATTAATGCAATGTTTTCTTTTCAATACACATGCTGAAAGTTCTTAATATAGAGCTGTAAATAAAACTCTTAAGTTGATTTTACAAAATTTTGCATTCAGAATGAAGCATGGACCAGATATGTGTATAAAAAGGAACCTTAACAGACCATTTATGAAAATTTTAGGAAGCAAATTTGATGAAATAACTCAATATAGTCTATTAATTACAAATTAACTTGTGACAAAATGCTTTTGCAAAACCTGCACAATCAGTGCACCTGGATGCCCTAAGAATAGCTTGCCTTCTCAGAAGGTATGATAAACTAGGTCAGGCGGGAGGGGCAACTTACAGACTGGTTAAGGCCACCACTGAGCTGGGTTTACTCTCCGGCAGTTACAGCTGTGGCTCTTTCTGAAGGCACTCGGAGAAGCAACGCAATCCTTTTTTTTTTTTTTTTTTTTAGGAAACAAAATTAGGAATCACTTTATCGCAAGGGTTAGGTCTTATTTTATAAGGAGAAAGCTCCTTATTCCCCTATCATTCACACTACTCCTGGAGTCTGCGGCAACCGCGTGTGCCTAGGGAAATTACTCCAATAGTCTGCGACTGATGCAATACTAGGTTGGATCTGAGTATCCAAAATAGGGTCTGTAGAAAAGAAAGCAATAAGTTCATTGTAAATGCTTCTTGGCTTTTCCCATGTTAACCCACATGTGGTTTTAAGATTACAAACTGATGATTTGAAATCACACCATAGAGAGTAACTCCTTAAGTGTTTGAGTTGCCCTTTTCTGCAATTTTTTTAAAAAATGATTAGTTTTATTGACATATAATTCAATAGTTTAAACATATCAAAAAAAGACTTGCATGATCATCTACTACAATCAAT
>NW_022103906.1:64371315-64376565 GCF_000313985.2 Echinops telfairi
TGTAAAAGCTACTAATTTATTAGCTCAATAACTATTAATAGTTTTTCAGTACCAAGGAGGGCCCCAGGGGACACTATTGCCATGCCCTGGACTACTAGCCAAAGGGTCAGCAGTTCAAAATCATCAGCCACTCTGGGGAGAAAGTTGAAGCTTTCTATTCCCATAGAGAGGTTTCCACTGGGGCTTTTTCACTATAATAAACTCAAACTCATTGCTAGCTAGTCAGTTCTGATTCAGAGCAAGCCTATCTGGTTTCTGAGCTTTAAATGAGCCTCGTTTTTCTTCCAGGATGTTGCTGGTGAGTTTGAATCATGGATGTTGGAGTCAGCAGACCACTGCTTACCTGACAGGGCCACCAGGGCCCATTTGACACTATAAAAACCCTAATTAAAGTGACTTACCATCACACCTCTCTGAGTCTGTGCCCTGGGGTGGCATGCAGGTTGCTGTGATACCAGAAGCCATGCAGCTAGGTTTACCTGGAGGAGGACTAGTTTCAACAGAGTTTCAGAATAAGACCAGAAGTGAGAACTGATAAGCTACTTCTAATCTCAGCCAAGGAAAATGTTAGGAATCACAACAAAACATTTTTTTTCCAATTTAGTATTGGAAGATCACCAGTAATAACAATAACATTACCAAGAACAATAACAACAAATAGGTCATTAGCCACAATGTGGGCTTTGTACAAAATATAACATATGTCTATTGAACTATAACTATGAGAACCAAGGCATGAGTCTCAGATATTAAACTTATTGAGATTTACATGTTGGCAGTGTCTACATTTGTTACTTGGTTCCTACATCATTCCCAGTGGGATCGTGACATTTTGTGGGTCTTTGAACAATTTATTCTCAGACCTTGTGCCTGAGGTCCCTAAAATTCTGAGGAATTCTTAACATAGTATATAGTTACCTGAATAAATAGTGAAGTCTATTTGGGAAATGGATAAAGAATCATTAGCCTTCTTCACACAAGAAAAGTTGGATCCAACTTGGTCTACACTAAAAACTGAGCAAGTAATCTCAATATTTCATTGCTGTAAAGTATTGAATAACGTATCCCACAATCCATATCCACAAGTAACCTCACAGAATAAGACTCCTTTTGGTAAGTAAGGTCTTTGTGTGTGTGTGTGTGTGTGTGTGTTGTGTGTGTTCTATGTTCTGTGCTATGTGCTATCTGTTACAAGTTACATGTTATGTGGTATATGTTATGCATATGTAAATATATAATACAATAAGAACATATTGAATCTAGGGTGGACCCTAAATCCATGGCTGGTGCCTTTATAAGAAAAGAAAAATGGTATGTGCATCTATACAGATAAGATCAGTTGAAGATGGCAGAGATTAAAGTGATGCATTTACAATCTAAGGAATGCTAAATGTTGCTGGAAATCACCAGAAGCTAGGAGAAAAACCTGAGACAAATGTTTGCCATAGAACCCATAGAATTAATCTTCCCAACCCCTTGATTTTCAGACTTCTGTACTCTAAACCTACTAGAGAATAAATTTCTGTTACTTAAGGTCACCTATGTAAAAAAAATAATCTTTTGTCACCAATCTGATTGCAACCAAGTATTTCTGAGTTGATCTGAACCAACCACCTTTTCCTTAGCAGCCTCCTACTCAACCACTTTCACCAGTAGGGGGCGGCCGACATCGATGACTGATGTCTACAAGAGCATACGGAGAGGAAGAACATGGATGCTATCTAGTTTGTGAATATTATGACAGAAAGGAAACCAAGGAGCTGATGGCTGCTTTCAACCACCTGAATTTATTTATTTTTATAATCCTTCTTAAGGTACAAATCTAATAGTCCCTTTGTTTGCTGTGGAAAAATTTTTGCCAGAGGTTCAAACCAGTTTGATTCAGCTCAGTCGCTAGCAAAACAAGATGTTGGGGCAGACAGGAACTTTTAAAATACAGGTGTACTGAAATGATGAAATGACAACCAGAAAAGGGAATCGTATCAGTTGAAGCTCTGAAAGGGTAGGATTGGAAGCCGCATAGTGAGCACTATTAGGAGCTGGATGATGGCGTTCAGATTACTGGCAGGACCATGGAGAGCCATGCACATTAAATTGGGCAGTCAGCAAAGAAGATGTGAATGCTATGCAACTACATAACATGCATGTTGCTCTTGTTTTCGAAGAGGAAGTTTGGATTTCTTTCAGGGCATCCAAATTTTTTTTTCCTTTTTCAGTATCTGTTCAAATATATATGCATTTCACACACCCAGCTTCATCCTGCTGACCATGACCAAATTGGGAAGAACTGCTTCCAAGATCTAGATTTTACCTGCAGTAAGCTGTGTTTAAATATTCATCATCAAAACTCAGTTAGGCACTTTTGGCTGCCATGTAAACATAAGGTTCACTACAATAATTTAATTCACCTGAATTCTGACAGTCAAATAATGCCACTTAGTCTCCTAAATTCTCAAAATTTTACCAAATTATGCATATGAAAAAGTGTTATAACGGATTGTTACCAACAGCTTAGAGAGGTGAACTACCATTAAAAATCATTATGATGCTGGTGTCTCATTTATCAATGCCTCCCTTATGAACCTAGTCAACATGATTTCCCTCAAACCAGCCTCTGGGAATAAATAATTGAGGGGATTCAACCACACTACACATATTCCTTCCACTATGCCCACTTTGCCGTCTCTAGATTGCTTCCTCTATCGTCTGCACAACCAATCATCTTTCCGTTTGCTGTCCTGTGGTGACTATCATGTTGTTACGCTGTTGGGAAGCAACTTTTGTTTCAAATAGGAGCAGGGTTACCAGTGGTGAACAGATTTCAACGGAATTCTAGACAAAACATGGACTGTTGTTGTTAGGGACCATTGAGCCAGTTCCAGCCCATAGTGAACCCGTGAACAGAAATAAATATGAATCTGTCATGCACCAGCCTCACAATTGTTCCTACATTTGAACCCATTGTCAAAGCCATTGTGTCAGTCTATCTCATTGAGAGACTTCTTCTCTTCCACTGTCCCTCCACTTTACCACACATGATGTCCTTCTTCAAGGACTGGTCTCTCTTGACAACATGCCTAAAATATGTAAGATGAAATCTCTCCATCCTTGCCTCTAAGGAGCACTCTGGCAGTCCTTCTTTCAAGGCAGATTTTTTTGTCCTTTTGGCAGGCTGCAGTACGTTTTTCTCCTCCAGTACCACAGATCAAACACATCAATTCTTCCTTTGTATTCATTTTTCAATGGCTAATTTTCACATGTACATGGGGCACATGTATATGTCTTGTGCAGTACATTTCTCAGATGCAAGTCAATAGATATTCAATAATTACTTACCTAATGTAATTTAAATTTATTAAATCAATAGTTAACAAAGTCACAAATGATCTAAGGTGTGATAATATGCGTTATTTTATAAATAAATTTGGATTATATTACTTAAAACTAATATAAAACAAATAAATGAATTTGGTTTATATCATTTAAATGATAAAATAAATCCAGTACTAGTATCGAGGAAGACTGATCTCCTGATTTTATTCATGTGCCCCTGAATGGGGTTATTTGAATATTCAAAGGGATATCAATAAATATTTACAAAATGTTTTCAAAATGTGGAGTATTTATTATATTTAAACTTTTCTTATGTATTGGGCAAAAGCTAAACTCCTTTGCTTATCTCTTATATATATAATTAAATGTTAAGCTATTAATTATAGCATATGTTATAAAAATTATATTTTACATAAGACATTTACTTGGTTAAATGTATAGCTGATTTTCTGTATTCTTTTTCTTTATGGCCACTTTTAGATTTATAAATAGTAATGAATTAATCACTTTACACAACTTCTGATTACTTCTTAAAGCATAAAAAATTCTACCTATTCAGGGAAAACTTTTTTTTTTCAAATAATATATGTATACTCTATCTTAGTATGAGAAACACATTTTAAGATAGATTTCTTTCCATAAGGAGAGATGGAATCAAATTTTATTAGAAAAAGAGTGACTGACCAATCAGTAAGTATAGATTAATTCACTAATCATTATCATAATTCACTGATTAAATATAGTAACCACTGAAGTAATTTAAATAAATAACTGAAAAAAATGAAGTGTATTATAATCATTTTAAATATTTTTTAATTCTATGCAATAAAATTAATTTTTCCTCTCTTTATAAAACTTAAATTTGAAATGACAAAGCCATGAGTTATGTGTTGAATAATAATACTTCATAAAAGGCCAAATGGAAGCATATTATTTTTAAAAGGAAATATTTATTTTAAGTATTAGAAATATTGTATGAGCCCCTAATAAAATGATTTTAAAAAGAAATATTTTAATTGATTATGAAAATATAAATTCAGTTAACTTTTAGGATTTGCTTTTTATTGTATTTTTTATTATTCCTTAATATTTAAAATATGTTCATTACTTCTAATTTCATAATCTCTAACTAGATCAGTCATAAAAACTTAAAATATGTAAATAAAAGTCCCTTTCTATTGCAAAGCCCTTGTTACTGGCTTGAATATTGTACAGTACTGTCAGTTACAGTGTTGAGTAAAGACAAAAACACAAGGACTGTGAATGCCTACCCTATCTTCTAAAAGTTATGACACTTGATAGGAGTGCTGGTGGCTTTGTCTGTGAGGTGGGGGACGGCTAACTACCAAGGTTGTGGTTCAAATACCTCAGCCCCGCCTTAGGACAAAGATAAGGCTATCTGTTTCAATAATGATTTTCAAAGATTTGGAACCCAGATATAAAGTTATTATGGATCAGCACAGACTCAGTAGCAGTTGATTTGGGTTTGGAGGGCTAACAAAGGCTTTTATATTCTATGAAATAAAGATAAGTATATGGTTATGGCTACTAATGGATTTCTAGCATCATTCAGTGCACAAGACACATAATAGATGTCTAATAAGTATTTCTGAATAGAATGACAAACAGGAAGTTGCACCCCTGTTAGTAATACAACGTAGGTAAGCAAGACTTTCAATAGGAAGATCTCCTTGGCAGTGGAATGCATAAGACCCACATTGAGATGATATAGAGACCATCTTGACAAGGAGCTGATAGATTCTATTCAAGGAAAAATGGACACTTAACTTCATTAATTTATTTAGCCTGGGAAGACTTCGAAGTTTAGAGAAATTAAACATTTTGCCTAGAGTCATGAAGTGAGTAAATATCAAAATAAGGAAGGGTGAGCTGTCAGACAAAGTAAATAAGTTTGTA
>NW_022103906.1:64377179-64378874 GCF_000313985.2 Echinops telfairi
TGCTGGTAGGTACCATCAAGTCGGTTCCAATCCATAGCTACCCTACAGACAATGCACAGGATCCACAGTAAAAGGACATACTGGTTGATCCTACACCATCCTCACAATTGTCCCATGTTGCTATGAGTCATTGCAGCCCATGTGCCAATCCACCTCCTTGAGGGCCTTCCACTTTTTCACTGCCTTTCCAGCTTACCAAACATGATGCGCTTCTCCAGTTACTGCTGTCTTCTAACAACATGGCCCATGTCTGTAAACGGAGTCGTCCAGTGTATAGCATCCCAAATTTATTTAGCTTACACCTCTCACCTCCTCTAAAGAGTTAGTCTCAGAAACTCACAGGGGCAGTTCTACCTTGTCCTGCATGGTTGCTATGAGATGGAATCAACACAGTGGGAGGGAGTTGAGTTGTTGATTTCCCTCCTAGCAATCAAAAATGTTTGTACTACAAATCATAATGCAGAATAAACTGCAGCTATCTTCTTTCTGCAGTCTTTCCTCCACCCTAGGATTTCCTCCACCCACCAGGGGACAGTATTGCCCATTTTAGGAAACACTGATCTATGGGATTCTTGAGTACCGGAGTAGACTGTGACGCTAAAACCAGCTCAACTCCAGCTCGTCTTCGTGTTGGGTGCTGTCCGGTTATTTCTGGCTCATAGCAACCTCGTGGACAACAGGACAAAATACTCCCCCATCTCTCATCATGCTCATAATGGATGTAGGTAGACCAATTTCCAAAAAAAAGAGATACTGATTGGATCCAAAATAGAATTCTTAATAAGAATAGGGAAGATAGACAGGCGACTCAAGACCAAATCAGTCCTTTGGTAGTCAGTTACAGCAGTGTTTAGATTGAGGGGAACACACATCTGAGACACACATTACAACCACTGTGTAAGTCCATCATACTGAAGGCTTCTTTTTTTGCTTCGCCTCTACCAAGCATGATCATCTTTTTCAGGGACTGGTCTCTCTTGATGACATGTCCAAAAAACATGAGATGAAGTGTCACCATCCTTGCTGCCAAGGAACATTCTGCCTTTACTTCTTCCAAGACAGACTTGTTTGTTATTTTGGCAGGTCCATATTGTTGCTGTTAGGTGCTGTCTAGTTGGTACCGACTCATAGCAACCCTATCTATTTCAACAAAAGTACTTTAAACACTCTTTCTTCTTGGCACCATAATTCAAATGTATGGGTTCTGCTTTGGTCTTCTTTATTCAATGCCCATTTTTCACATTCATGTAAGGTGACTGAAAATACCAAGGCTTGGGGCAGGCACATCTTAGTTTTCAAAATAACATCCTTGCTTTGCAATTCTTTAAAAAGATTTTGTGCAGCAATTTACCCAATGCAATGCATCCATTGATCTCTTAATGGACCTTATGTACAAGAGGGAAACACTGCCTGGTCCTGCCCCATAGTCACGATTGTTCTCATCTCTGCACCCCTTGTTAGACCCACTGTCTCCATCCATCTCAACTAGGACGTTCCTATTCTTTTGATGCCACTGCACTTTACCAAGCATGATATGCTTCTTCAGAGTCTCCTCTGACCTCCAATTTGGTTCTTCCTTCCTCTGTTCCTTCCTCCGGTCCTTCCTCCCTCCTTCCCTCCTTTCCTCCCTCCTTCCCTGCCTCCTTCCTCCCTCCTTTCCTTCCCTCCTTCCTTCCTTCCTTCCTTCCTTCCTTC
>NW_022103906.1:64378974-64383992 GCF_000313985.2 Echinops telfairi
TTCCTTCCTTCCTTCCTTCCTTCCTTCCTTCCTCTCTTGCTCTTTTATTTCCTCGTCTGTTTAACGATCTTTCGTTTTCTTCATTCATGGTGTCCTTGATGTCCTTCACAGGCCCTCAGGTCTTCTTTCGGAGTGTTCAATGTAGCAAGTCTGTTCTTTAAATGTTCTGGAAATACAAGTGGGATAGACTCAAGGTCATATTTTGACTTTCCTATATCTATTTTAAATTTATTTTGCTTCAACCTCAACTTGATGGTCTGTTCCACAGTCAGCCCTTGACCTTGTTTTAGCTGCTGATATTGAACCACTCCATCATCTCTTTTTACAGATGTAGTCAGTTTTTATTTCTGTTCATTACATCTGGAGATGTCCATGTTTATGGCCACTTGTGTTGTTGAAAAAATGTATTTCTAAGGAAGAAGTGGTTGGTCTTGCAAAATTCTTTCATGTGATCTCCAGTTTAAATCCCATCACCAAGACCATGTTTTCCAACCTCTGATTCTTCCACTTTGTTTCCAAATTTTGCATTCCCATAGCCAATAATACTTATCAATGCAGCTTGATTGCATGTTTGACCAATTTTAGACTGAAGATATTACCATAATTTCTCAATTTCTTCATTACTAACTTTTGTGGTTGGTCCATAAATTTAAATAATAGTTGTATTGATTGGTCTTCCTTGAAAGTGGGTAGATATAATCCTGTGACAGACATCTTTGTATTTTAAGATCTTGAAATGTCCTTTTTAAAAAAATAAAATGACTGAAAAGTGATTTTTCTTGATAGTGTCATTCCTGGAATAGTAAGCCATAAGATTTCTTGATGTAAGAGCCAATAATAGTTCATTTCAGCTCAGTAATGGCTAGAAGATCGATCTTTGTGCATTCCATTTCATTTTTGACAACTTCCAAATTTCCTGTATTCATACTGCCTACATTCCAAGTTTCAGTTATTAATAGATAATTGCAGCTGTTTGTTTTCATTCTGAGTAATGTCCCATCAGCAAAGGAATCTCAGGTTTCACTCTGGCTGTGTCATTGTGTTGATTCTACTTTGAGAAAGCAGTTCTTCCTCAGTCATATATTAAGTGCTTTCTGGCCCGAGTGTCTGATTTTCTGGCATTATCTCTTATAATTTATGCTTTGTAAAAGAGTTATCTAGAAAGAGAAAAAAACAAACATTACATAGAAACAATGAATTAGTCATATAATGTCCCATTCTCTGATATTTCATTTTTTTTGAGGCAGTAGAATCTCTTTCTCATGAGGATAATGATGGTTTTCAAAATGAGCAGGACTTTTTCTCTCAATCTCCCGGGGTCTGTGTTCTGATTACCATAAGTACTAACATATCTACTGTCTATTCTGACTTCATGAGTCATTTGAAAATACTGGAGATTCATCTCTTGCTTTGTTTTTCTGGATCCAGCGAAATACTGGAAGATACATTTTTATTTGACAACGCAATTGCGGGTAGCTGGCATGTGCAGAATATGTTGCTTCTGCCATCTTGAGGCTTCACTCTGATAGAGGAATGGAGGGAACTTCTCTTTTTCTTAGGTAGGAAGGTGTAAAATGTTCATCTTTTTTTTTCAAGTTGGAAGAGAAACCATACTCCTAAAGCTTAAGTATTTTACCAACATTTTCAGGATCTTAAAATATTATAAGCCGTATCTCCCATACTATTGAACATAGTTAATAAGCTGGTAAGATTCTTTGCTTTTCTTACCTGCCAACCAAATTCTATTTTGTATTGCAGCATGCATTATCACACTATTATCTATGATGTGGCCTAACATGAGTTCAAGGCCCATTTTGAAATTTAAAAAAAAATTGTTTCCCCACTCCACCCAAAGAACCAGAGTAAAAATAAAATATGGGGCAGTTGATCAGTCTTGCTGTTATTACCAGGTTTTTTTAAAAAAAAATCATCATAGTATTTCTAATGCTTTTTAAGAAAGAGAGAATTCCCCTACCAAAAGCAACTTTATTTTTTCTCTGCAAAATAATAGCTGCATGAAAAGTGCTAATATCAATGTTAATTTGTCCAAACATCAGGAAATTTAATTACATTGGGAATCACTATCTTTTAAATCACTTTAAAAAGTTTACATAGGTCAATCAGTTGTGTATATGGGATTGTGGTAGGGACTCCCACACCTATCTCTTCCAATTGCATGTGTAGCATTCCCATTATATTTCCTACATTGATTCAAATTCAATGTGATTTATATTGGCTATAGTTTTACTTATAGAGATTTATACTTGATCCTTGATACCATAATGGACATCCATCCACAGTTAATATAGCCAATGTGGCATTCCTCCATCTGCTAAGTATTTTAGAATGATTTGTTTAAAATAAACATTATAAACCCTAACCTTCAGTTCCTGTGAAAGTGACCCTATTTTGAATGAGTACTTTCGCCCATGTAAATAGTTAAGTTTACATGAGGTCATACTGGAGTAGAGAAGGGTGTCCTTATTGGGAAAAAAGGGAATATACAATTAAGGAGAAACTCAGAGAAGACAACCATGTCAAAGTTGAGGGGGATTGGCATGATGCTACTGTTATCAGAAATTCAGAGAGAGAGAGAGAGAGAGAGAAAATAACTGCACTCCTCCTAAGAAAGAAACAATATTTTCAACATTTGATTTTGATATCTTACCATTCAAAAACTGAGATAATAAAGTTCTGCTGTCTTCAGGGCTCAGTTCATGGTGTTTTGTTAAGTTATGGCAACGCTAGAAAACTAATACTCCAAGAATGTCCAATGTCAATATATTTTCAAAAGTGGTAAAATTCCAAGAAGATAGGAATTTTTACTATAGCCATTGAGAGACACACTTAGTTCAATACACAATTTTTATGATATCCTCTGTAAATTTATTTCTTGCTGTCAGCCACAGTTACATTCTATAGCTCCATAATTAGTAATATGTTGAACATAGACTGTGTCCAACAGTTCCTGTAAAATACTGCTTTTTATTTTTTCTCTATTATACAGTTATTCAGTTAAATTTGTGTAGTACCATTTATTGAAAGATAAAGGGAACATTTACAATATATTTTGCTATGGCAGTATCTAAAGGTCTCACTGATTTATTGAGAGTCCCTACTTGGTGGAAGTATTCTGGCTTCGTTAATCTATAAAGCTGGGAAATGAGTAAAAGTAATGCCTCATCTTTTCATTATAGTGTTTAATGCCTGGCTTCCCTTTTCTTTCTCTGAAGCTTTTTTTCTCCTCTTTAACTTCCAATTTGCAAGTGCAATAGACTTTGTAGAATGTACATTAAGTAATCACTCCTCCCCAAGCTCTCTTTGCATCAAACATATTGGTTGAACTCTGGCCCAAATTACCACAGACTGTTATGAACTACTATTTGACTTTTGCCACTTGGAAGTATCATTTTTTCCTTTTAAATTAAGGAGTATCTTTCCATATTCACATACATCTTCCTTCTTTCATCAGCAAAGAAGAGAGCAACTACAGTCCTTTGCCAGTGTCTTGTAGCACTATTCACCAGAATAATACTTGGTCCACATCAATAATCATATCTGTCTACTGTATTATGCTATGTAAATAATGAACCATTCTCCATAATTTATATCAAAAGTTATATTAAAAGGTGGAATTAACATTGATCACCCTCTCTTCTTGCTTCCAGCAAAACCTCACTGCCATTAGGAGAACAGTGACTCATAGCAATGCTGTGGAACAAGGTATAACTGCCCCTATTGGGTTTTGAGATTCTAACATTTTTATTTAGAATTTATATAGTATCTAGAGATATATTTTCTCTGTGATATAGCACCCTTAGCATTATAGTTATAGCATTAATGCACATA
Source organism: Echinops telfairi (assembly GCF_000313985.2). Taxonomy (NCBI): domain Eukaryota; kingdom Metazoa; phylum Chordata; class Mammalia; order Afrosoricida; family Tenrecidae; genus Echinops; species Echinops telfairi. The sequence goes on from NW_022103906.1 coordinate 64,382,824, forward strand.
CCACTCAGAATTATGGATATAGATACAGATATGCCTCCTGATTTTAATGTGAATGCTTGTCTTCTAGAATCAGGCATTGTGCATGCTATTCTACATAGAGGCTAAAATTCCATTTTAAAAATGAAATAAGATTTGTAAGATGCCCATTAAGCAATTATTTCAAAGCTGTCTTTGGATCAAGTCTATTTGTTGACCAGCAGTCCAAAGTAACATGGGTTGTTATCATGGGTCTTACTTTACATAAGACTTTTAAATTCATGAAGAGAGGCAGTATGAAGCATGAGGAAAAATGGCATTTCATGGCAAGTTATGTAACTTTTCTGCTGTCAGAGTCCTTGGGCTTGGTTCCCATGCACAGCTACTCTTTGTACTACAGAACGAATGTCCAGGCCCATGGCATCCTACCAATCGCTCTGTGTGAGCCCATTATCGAAGCTACTGTGTCAGTCTGTCTTGTTGAGGGTCATCCTCTTTTTGACTGTCCACTCTTTACAAAGCACAATGTCATTCTCCAGGGACTGGTCTCTCCCGAAAACAAGTCCAACAGACTTAAGATGAAGTCTCGACACCCTTACTTCTGGCTAGATTTCTCCTAAGACAAATTTGTTTGCTCTCTTGGTAGTTCATGGTACTTTCCATAGTCTTTGCCATCACCACGATTCGAATGCATCTGTTCTTCTTCCATTTTCCTTCTTCACCGTACAATGTGCACATATATATGAGGTGATTGAAAATACCATGGCTTGAGTCGGGCACACCTTAGCATCAAAGTGCCATCCCTGCTGTATTACACTTAAAAGAGGTGCTGTACAGCAGATTTACCCAGCGCAATGCACTTTTTGATTTCTTGACTGCTGTGCCCATGTGTGTTGATTTTGGATCCAATAGAGCTAAACTCCTTGACACCTTCCATCTTTTCTCCATTTATCATGATGTACTTATTGATCCAGTTGTGAGGATTTGGGTTCTCTTTACATTAAGTTGGAATCCATATTGAAGGCTGTAATCCTTGATTTCATCGCCAAGTGATTCAAGTTCTACTTACTTTCATCAATCAAGCTTTTGTCATTTCACACTACAGGCTGTTAGCATGCCTCCCTCTTCTCTTGATGCCAAATTCTTCCTCATGTAGTGCAGCTTCTCTGATTACTTACTTATCAGCATGGAGA
>NW_022103906.1:64386973-64388719 GCF_000313985.2 Echinops telfairi
GAGCTCCTCACAGGATAGTAATTTGTCAAAATACATAGAACTTTATGTCACAAGGAGTCAATATTAATTTAGGCAAGTATAAAGAGAATATGGAAGTTCTGAAGACTCCAGAAAAATCATAGTGTATTTAAAATATATGAAAGAACTTCACTAAAAGAGATGAGGGGAAAAGATACTGTTGAACTTGGGAAATGAGCAGAGTTTGTAAGATAAAGGCAAACGAAATTCTTTATGAGCTCAATGCTTAGTTGATAAGATGCTTCCCATAGAGCTATAAGCTAGTAATTCTGATAGTACTATACGTGTGTACTAGAATTGAACAATTATTTGATTGGATAGTGGATGGTGAGAGTAAAGTTCCTCAGTGAGGGAGTGAAGGTTTACACGTTAGCAAGAGGAAGAGACATTAATAATCCGTGTGCTAAGTAATTTAAATGATAGATGTAAGTATGAAGTCATGCTTAGTTTAATATAGATAAATACGGTTACATATATCTATATTCAAGGTCTAGTGTACACCTGTTATTACTTTGTTCGGTCAGCTGAGATGGCCTAGAACAAAGGCACCTATAACCATAAACACATCTAGTGCATAGACATTAATTTTTCATATTCTCGAAAGAGGAAAAGTACTGCTTGAGAAAGCCCTGCTTGTAGGATGAGGAACAATGTGTACAACCAGTCCCTGGATGTGTGTCTTGTTGTTATGTCAGACCAATGAGAAGGCACATTGCTATGGAGCTGTTAGTGGAGCCGAAAGCAAGAGCACTCATTGGTCAAACCCGGAACACTTTGAGCAATAACCATTAGTGTTTCACTCTCTATTGTTTCTGTGCATATTTTGCATGTAAATTTCAAAAGACCTTTGAAGAAAATGTAATAAATATACACGCTTAGTTTTAGAACCTCAGACATACTGAAGTCCAAAGAGAAGTTTTAGTTGTAGTATTTCAGCCAGGAGAAACCCTTGACAATAGCTAGTATTCTAGCTGCTTCTGAGAACCAATGAGTCGACACTGAAACCGAGTTTCCTGATCATCACTGTTCTTGCCATCACTGCTCTTTATTCTTACCAAGAAAGGGGTGGGAAGCTAGCAAGGATATCACCTTGCGTGACTTCTTCCTTTGAAGCTTACCTCAAATGCACTTAGTTGGCAACACTTAGGTCACTTCAGGAAATTTAATAAGACCGTTGTTCAACTGTAGAATTCAGCTTTACAACATGTGTAGAAGAGGAATACATTTAGAAAATTGAAATGTAATACGAGGTAACAATCAATCAAATCTAATATACCTTCCCTAACTCATAGAACTTAAAGGATATGGCTTTTGTGGGGTTTATGGTCCTCCTTTCCAGGTTATGGATCCAAAATTGACTTAATTAAGATATTATATAAAGAAAATAATGATCTCATAAATGTAAGAATGACTCCTGGTCGTGAAATAGTTACACATTCAGCTGCTAACCAAAAGGTCAACAGTTGCAAACCACCTGCTGCTCTGAAAGAGAAAGATGAATCTCTCAGCTCTAGTAATGCATTACAGTCCAGGAAACCCACAGGGCCAATTCTCCTCTAACCTACAGAGTTGCTATGAATGCCCATTGTCTGGATAGCATTGAGTTTATTTGTTTTTGGTTTTATTTGAACATGCAGCTAACTCAGAAGTCAAAATCAAAGTGACAAAACAGAGATACAATTATTGAAATTTTTGTTCTTGTTTGGTCCTTTCCTTGATTTTTTTTTT
>NW_022103906.1:64389226-64391203 GCF_000313985.2 Echinops telfairi
AAAATAATAGCTTAGTATTTATTTGTTTTATGTTGAAATCAAGTGTTGAAATGTTCTGAATCTAAAAGGTATTTGCTAAACCTAATTCATGATATTCAAATATGTTGATTATTTCTGGCAACCTACAGTTATATTCTCTAAGAAAAAATGTTCTGAAATCTAACACACCTGAAAGTAGGAAGAAATACATTCTTTGTACTTAAAATCAAGTGAAAAAAATGTTGAATTTCAGATAATTGTGTATCTTAGAGACTAAAAAGGATAGAGCAGCAAGGGGAAAAGTATGGGCAAGATGAGGATCTTGGAAATGTTTCCTCTATATGGGTTTTTGTTTGTCTTAGATGTCTTTGAGTCAGTTCAACTTCATAATGACCCTGTGTAGAACATAAGGAAACGCTGCCTGGTCCTGAGTTAAATAACACCAATTTGCATGCACACTAAAATGAATGACAGATTAAGTATGCCTTCACCTCTCAAACTAATTGAAAGGTGACCCTGAGTCAGATTCCACTGAGTGCTAGGGAAATGATCAGATGAGAGATAGTTGCTAGATGGCAGAATTATTCCATTTCCTCTCCAGGCTGTCTGCTATATTGGCCATAACTCTTGGAATCACTAACTGCAAATTTTAAACACATTTAAAATCACCGAATTTTTAAAAGTTTTATTTCTGAAAAAACCTTAAACCTAGAAAATAAAGAATTAATTTCTCAATCAAAATGAAATCTTTCCAAGTCTCCAAACACACACAACAATTGCTATTAATGCAGCTAATATAATCTCCAGCACATGGTCATATTGATTATATCAAGACACAAAAAAACAATGTATAGAGTAACTCTATCTATCTTCTATCTATCCGTCTATCTATCTATCTATCTATCTATCTATCTATCTATCTATCTATCTATCTATCTATCATCTATCTATCTATATCTATCTACCTATATCCTTAGTCAAGCTACATTGGCTGTTGCTGCTAATGACTTCACCCAGAAGGCTCAAAGTGTTTGATTTCTTTACCCAAAGGATGTTGCTGAGGCCAGAGAAAAATGATCATCTTACGTTTCATCTACTGACTGTTTTTTCAAGTGCATTTTAGAAATGCAGTTATCCTGAAGCAAATGTTGTTGGGTAGTGGATAAATGCATTATTTAGCCATGAGTATCTCTGTCTGAGTAGCGTCCTTGACCCTGACAGAAATCAATTAATGTAATATAGATATTCTAATTTGGGCCAGGCTGTAGTAACCAATGCAGGACACATTGAACTGTGGATTGATTTGCTCAGTTCTTTAAAAAGTAGATTCATTATTTTTGTCATTGGTAGTTTTAAATTTGAAGTGCAGGGTAGAGTGTATGTGCACATGTTCAACAACTAAAGCTAGACGACAGTGAACAGCACATACAGTCTTTTAATTGCTTTCATTTTTCACTTTGGGGAACACATTTGACGTTTCTTATTTCAAGTGCGTTTAGTGAAATTGCCCTTATGTTTTAGTTCCAGGTATAGCTATGTGTCCCAAAGATATTTAGTTAAACATGGCTGGGGTGATTAGCTCAAGAATAGGTTTAAGAGTCTGTTATGGAAGGCATATAAAATTATCCCCAAAGTAGAAAACTTATTTAGTAAAAGTTAGTTCAGTGATACAGTGAATTTGTGGAACACTGAGAGGTCACTATTTGTGTTTCCATGAGATCAATAGGCTTGAAAATCAAGCCAATGATAGGAAAGAAATAGATGAAATGAAACAAAACATTGATATTATGTCTATTCCTAGGCAAAGCAACCAACAGAGTCAAATAATGGTGAGATAGATCACGTTTGTGACATTCTAGAACTAACCATGGCTGAAGTTAACCCTACTTAAAGTATTTTTAATGTGAATACATATGTACATATAATTATGCATACATATTATAATACATGAATATATGCATATGTGTGAAATGGTCCTGATGTACCAATTAGCTATAA
>NW_022103906.1:64392051-64393851 GCF_000313985.2 Echinops telfairi
TAAGAAATAAAATACAATTATGTTATGGCCTCAAACCTACTTTTTTCTTCTAGAATCATGTAGAACCACTTATACATAAATATAAGGATAAAAATAAAACAAAACAAAATATACAAACTACTTAGAAATAATTAGGTATATAACTGATATGAATTGAATCACGTTTTCAGAAACAGACTGGGGAAAATTTTATAAGTGACACACTAGACAAGGGACTCACTTCAAAAATCTATAGAAAACTGTTAGCACCTCAACAAGAAAAATATAAATAATTCACTTACAAATGGGTAGAGGACATGGACAGTTACCCTAAGAAGCCATCTGCGGGACAGCAAACCTATGAAGACATGTTCATGTGCCCTAGCCATCTCAAAGGTGCAAATCAAAACATACCACCTTAAAGTAGAACTGAGATCCAAGTTAAGAACTAGAACAATTGAAAGTAACAAATACTGGAAAGGGAGTGTCATTAGTGGAACCCTCACACTGCTGGCAGCACTGTTAAAATGGACAGCCACTGTGGAAAGTGCTTCCTCAAACAACTGGGAATAGAAATACCATATGGTTCAGCAATTCTTCAGGGATACAGACCCTAAAGAAGTACGAGTCCAGGTATAAGCAGATGTAAGCACCCTCATGTTCATTGTAGCACGGTCCACAATAGTAAGAACATAAAATCTTCCTAACTACTCATCAGAGGAAGGACAGATTAACAGTAAGACCTTGTTATATACTCACAGTGCAATACTATGTCTCCCTAAAGAATAATGATGAAATTCTGAAGCACCGCAAAACATGAATGGACTTGAATAACAGTCTTCTGAGCAGAGTTCAATTCAATTTTAGAAATGGGCAGAGGACTTGAACAGACAGTATACCAAAGAAGAATCCCAGTGGTCAACAAATATATGAAGAAATGCTAGTGTTCACCTTTACAAATGAACAAATATTGTATGAGACTGCTCTTTTAAAAGAAAAACCAAGACAAAAATGTTCGTACCAAGAGAAACAAACTTTGAAGTTTATGAAGGTTGTGGGTAGGTGAAGAAATAGACAAGAGAATGGACAGATGTTAGCTTGGGTGAAGGGGAAGAAGTAAATACTCTATACTAGGGAGAAGAGGCATCAAAAGGGGAGGGCATAACAGGCTATTGGGAAGTTTAATAAACTGTTGAAATTGTTAAACACAAAATTAATTGATTATGGGAAAGGTAAACCTCTACCCAATTCACCATAAAAAGTTTTCTTTTTAAGCCGATGTCTTAAATTCCCAATATCTGTAAAACTAGATTTATTTGAAAATGGGTTCTTTGAATGTGTTATCAATTACAGTAATAAGAGTTCATTTGGGGGTCATATGGAACCTAATCCTACATAACTAGAATCCTTAAAAAAATAAAACATAAATATAGGAAATGAGAGAAGGTTCATCATATGACATTGAAACTGTAAGGGACTGAAAGTGTAGAGTCAACAGAAGCTAAGAAAAAGACTTAAAGTAGGTTTTTCCTCAAAGCCTAAAATGTCATCAACTTGGCCAACATGCTGATCACAGACTCGTGGTCTCTAAATTGTGAGAGGATGCAGTTTGGTTGTAGCCACTCTGTAGTGTTTTGTGACTGCAGTCCTAGACACCTAACACAAGAGTTAGGTTAGAATTGAAGTATAAAATTGTAGATTTTCCTATTAATTTGATAATCCTAAAACGTTTAGACACTGACTAATAACAATACTAGGAGCCCTGCTGGGTTAGCGGTTAAGGGCTTGGATGCTAACTGAAAGGTTGATGCTTCTGCCCCA
>NW_022103906.1:64394327-64396887 GCF_000313985.2 Echinops telfairi
TGTAAATCTGATCTACGGAATTATATAAAGCACTTTCTCTAAAATAAGATGTTAGGCAACTTGAATGTACAAGAAAACATAAATAGTAATTAAGTATTAAATGAGGTGCTTTTGTATTCATGTAGCAATACCAGGTGTGGGGAAAAGGGGAAGAGATGGGGAATTTATCACAATGATCAGCGTATCATTCCCAACATCAACCCCCAGGGGGACGAGCAACAGAAACATGGGTGATGGGAGACAGCAGATGGTGAAAGATATGAAAATAATAACTTATAATTTATCAAGGGGTCACATGGGTTGAAGGATGGGGAAGGGAGGGGGAAAAAAGAGGAGCTCATACCAAGGGCTCAAGTAGAAAGAAAATGTTTTGAAACTGATGATGTCCACATTTGGACAAATGTGCCTGATACAATTGATGCATGGATTGTTGTAAGAGCTGTAAAAGCCCCCAGTAAAATGATTTATAAAAATTAATATTAAAATCATAGTATCCAATTCTTAATATTCTTATTCTCCTTTTGTGGTCTCATGCATAAAAGTAAAGATATCATTCTGGAGACAATATATGATAATACTTTTTTTTATTATACATAATGAAGGGGTTTTCCACAGCCCCAGTTGTAGCTCCTAAAGTGCTTGTTATGGCCACGAGATTCCACAGATGAGGAAATAGATGTCCTACCTGCGGTAACCTCTGCAATTAGGAAATCTGCTGAGATCAATTAATGTCTGATTACAAATGGGAAAAGGGATGTGCTTTCTCTTCTTGCTTCCCAGAATTGAACTTCAGAGAGATTGCTTCAGGTAAAAACCAATGACCTGAAAAAATGTACTTGAAATCCAAACTGCCTTGAGTGGCCATAATAATCTTCCAAGCAATAACCTATTTGATTTAGCCCCCCATTGAGAATCATACTGGCTCACATATCACCAACACTGCTAGGAAAATGATTTAATAAATTAAAAATTAAACTAATACCTTCTCTTATAAAAAGGAAGAAATAAAAAGTGCCTAAGAAATATATCAAGAATGCAAATATAACGATGTTTAGCTTTACTAATGCATAAAAAATAGTCTGGGCAATTCTAAACTATGATCATTATCAGCTTCAGAATACCCTCACTACTTGGTTGTCAGTAAAGTTTGTCTTACTGTGATGACTTGTATGTTGATATGTTGCTTGAAGCAATCTCACCAGTATATCAAATATTAACAAGGTCATCCGTGGTTAGCAGGTTTCAATTAAGCTTTTGAACTAAGCATAGACTGCAAGGAAGGAATATGGGGTCTACTTTTGAGGGTTTGGCCACTGAAAACCTTATAAATAGCAACAACAAAATGGTCTGATATGATACCAAAAGATGACATCTTTATGTTGAAAGTCACTCAAAATACAACTGGGGAATAGCCACTGCCTCAAAGTACAGTCAGCTTTGTAGCAAAGCTTTTGAGACTTTCACCTGCTGATGGCACATAATTCAAAAATTAGAAGAAACCACTGCAAATATTCATGAATAATTAGAATGTGTAATGTACTGTAACTGAGGAAAAATGGAAGTTGTCAAAAAAGAAATGTATAAAGCTTTAGATCCTAGACATTAGTGATCTGAAATGGACTGGTATTGGCCATTATGCATAGAAAACCAAATCCAAGAGGAATGACATAACATTCTTCATAAAAAAGAACATTTCATAATCTATGTTGATGGTCAATGCTCTCTGTGAAAGGATAATGTGGGATACAAAAAGGTTATTCCCCAGGTTGTCCCCCACATTATATGCCAAACCTAAGACACTGCTTGCTAACACATGGTCAAGGACTATACACTTGATGGTCAGCTGTTTAGAGGTTATCCCCCTGAGAGTTATCTGTCATCTAGAGCAATCAGACCTTATATTTTGTCCCCCCCAGGTGGGCCCCAGAGCCCAAAGATAAGGTAAGCCAACTCAGAGAGGAGCAAGGTTAAGCTGCCATCTTCAATCTAGGGTCCACCCATCTTATCACATGTATGTCCTTAGTGCTTCCCCTTCCTATTGTGTGTATACCCCTAGCTTAACTCCTTCCTGCTATGCGTGTAGTTACCTGTAGTTAGGGGGGCTTGCATGTCCCCTAAGTGTATATAAGCCATGGTTGGAAATATATTCACTCTCTCTCCATGGACCTGGCTGTTGAGATCATGGCTGTCTGGGAGGTGAGCAATTGCATGCCTTATCTTGTCTGAGGTCTCTTTAATTTTACCCTCAATTATGCAACCACTTCTTGGACTGGTTTGATTATGGTGGCTGGTACCCTACAGGATAATATCTATACTCCTACAAGGAGTTTCAATACTAAATGATTTTATGGTCAAAGTATTAAAATATTCTAGAAGCATTAAAAATAAGATGGAAGGAACACACAGAATCATTGCATCAAAATTAGTGGATATTCAACCATTTCAAAAGGCACCATATAATCAAGAATTTATGGTATTGAAGGTAAAAATCCAAGCTAACCTGAAAGCATTAATGATAAACAAGGCCTAGGAGTTGGCAGAATACCATTGGAAATGTACT
>NW_022103906.1:64396987-64398998 GCF_000313985.2 Echinops telfairi
CTCCTACAAGGAGTTTCAATACTAAATGATTTTATGGTCAAAGTATTAAAATATTCTAGAAGCATTAAAAATAAGATGGAAGGAACACACAGAATCATTGCATCAAAATTAGTGGATATTCAACCATTTCAAAAGGCACCATATAATCAAGAATTTATGGTATTGAAGGTAAAAATCCAAGCTAACCTGAAAGCATTAATGATAAACAAGGCCTAGGAGTTGGCAGAATACCATTGGAAATGTACTTACAAATTAATGCAGTGCTACAAAATCTATTCTTTGCCGTGAAATTTGGAAGGCAGTTACGTGGCCAGCCAACTGGAAGAGATCAATTTTTGTGCCTATTCCAAATAGAGGTAACTCAAAATATTTTAAATATAATGTGAAAGTTAAAGTTTGCTGAAAATAATCCAAACACTGCTACAGTACATTGACGGTGACCTGACAAAATTTGAAGGTGAATTCAGAAGAGAACAAGGAATGAGAGATATCGTTAATGACTTCAGACAGATCATAATTGAAAGGAAAGTATATCATAAAGTTGTTTGTTTTATAGTCAATATGCAAATTAATTCAACTCTATAAATACTGAAACACTTTAAAGAAATGTGATTCAAGAACATTTCATTGAACTCATGTAGAATCCTACACCAATCAAGATGCACTCATTTGACTAGAAGAAGATTATTCCGACTGTTTTAAAATCAAGAAAGGTGTGTACAGGGGCTGTATATTTTATCTGTCCTTATTGAAACTATGGTTTCAAGAAAGTAATCCATGAAAGTGGCCTGTTTACAGAATGCAACATTAGGTTTGAATGATGGCCATTGAAAACCTGTGGTTTTCAGAGGCACAACTTTGCTTCTTTGCCTCAACTGGTGCCACAATCCAGCCAGGCATCCCTCCCCCTGCCTTGGCACTCTGTGAAGACCCGCCAGCCAGTAACAACCCAGAGGTACCCCCCCCACTCCCCCCTCCCCCTGGCGATCCTCACAGATCCACCAGTCAGCCCAGAGCCACCTGACCCCAAAGGCTCATGCCCTGGCACCAAAGGACAAAGAGGAATAAGGCAGAGGCTTTTGGCCTACCCCGGTGCTCCATGCAGATCCACCAGCCAGACCGCGCCCCCTACCCAGAGGCCCCCACCTGGTCTCAGCACTCCCCATAGATCCAGCTAGCCCTCCCCACCCCCACGCCCACCCACACACAGAGGTTCCCATCCCACCTTGAAGCTCTGGGCCTACCAGGCATCCAACACAAAATGGGCAGAAGTTTGTGCAGCTGCAGTGTAGGGACCCAAGCCTTCGGGGCTTTCCTACTCCATTCTGTCGTTTCCCTATGCCACCCCCCACCCCCTTCTGTGCTCTGAGCAGTGGATCTGCATGCTAACAGAAGTAGTGAGCCTTAATTCCCACCTGCCTACCTGTGTGAAGTGTCCCTAGCCAGGAACAGATAACCCAGTCCCAAACCCATTCCCAAACTATGCTCCCATGTGCTCAGAACGACACTCTCCATCATATGGCAGCATGCATAGCTGCAAACAGTCCCTAGGGAGACCAGAGGGTGGCTGGAGCACAAAGCATAGGCCAAGGCGTGAGGGAAACCCCAGCAGGACAAACGTGAAACACAATCCCTCAAGGCATGTGGCTATAGGTAACCTACAGAAACATCAACACCAACCTCCCAAAGAGAGAACCCAGGGCTCTGAGACACCCGGGAACTTGACACCTAGTTCCAATAAATCCACAAAAATAAACCCAGCAAGCTGCTTCCACAGCTTCAACAAGAAAAGGGAAACAAAATCCAATGCCAGAGGACAACTTGGACCCAACAGCAGTCAGAGAAAAGGCAGATATTGACCTTCCACTGAAAGAACTCTTTAGAATGCTCCTTGGAGTCATAACAGGACATGAGGGAAGCATTACAGAAAAAGCATGAAACAATAGAGGAGACAAAGGCTATGCACCAAAGGGAAATACAGTGACCTCTCGCCACTTTGCGCTTCGACTTC
>NW_022103906.1:64400265-64401567 GCF_000313985.2 Echinops telfairi
AAGAGGGATAAAATGACATCACAGAGTCCACAGACAACCCTGAATATCAATGGAATGAACTCAGGCCTTAAGAGACAGAGGCTACCAGATTGGCTTGAAAACACAACCCCTCAATTTACTGCCTACAGGAGACCCCTCTCAAGATTACAGACAAATATAGGCTGATAATCAAAGGCTGGAGAAAAACATTCTAAGCAAATAGCAATTTAAAAAAAAACCAGTAGAGTTGCAATCATAATTTCAGATAAAATTAATCTCCAAGTAGGACCCATAAAAAGAGATGAGGGACACTATATAATGCTCAAGGCAACCATAGACCAAGAACCACTAAGCATTTTAAACCTTTTTACGCTGAACAAACGAGCAATGGAATATGTAAATCAAATGCCCCAAAAGATGATAAAATAAATCATAGCCTCAACAATTACAATATACCACTCTCTGAGAAAGATAGATCACTGGAAAAGAAGCTCAACAAGGAGGCTAAAGATCTAACATTACAACGAGATGATTTGACCTGATAGATATTTACAGAGCACGCCACCCAAATACAATAAAGAAATTCACATTCTTGTCAAGCTCACATGGCACATATTCAAAGACAGACCACATGCTGGAGCATAAGGTGAATCTGCATAAATTTAAACATATTGTAATTATACAGATCTCTCTCTCTGACCACTGTGAAATAAGGCTGGAAATAAACCAAAGAAAGATGAAGAAAACAAAGGCAAACAATTGGAGGATGAATAACGCTCTATTACAAAAGGCGTGTGAACTGGCCCAGATCAGAGAGGAAATTAGGAAATTTCTAGAAACCAATGAGAATTAGAACATGATGTACCAAAACTTATGAGACACAGTAAAGGCAGTCATCAGAGGAAGTTTTATAGCAATACATGCACACATTAAAAAGGAAGAGAAACTTGTAATTGATATGCTGGAACAAAATGTACAGCAACTAGAGCAGAGTCAACAGGACAATACAGCTAATAGAAAAAGAAAGAAATAATAAACATTAGGGTGGAAATTCAAGAGAGGGAAAATAAGAAAAAAATGGAAAAAAATAATGCTGCTAAAAGTTGGTTCTTTGAGAACCAATGAGCATAATAAACATATATGCACCTAACAAGAGACCTGTGAAATTTGTAAATGAAACACTCCAAAAGTTGAAAAAAGAGATCACAGGCTCAACAATTATAGTTGGTGACTTTAATACAACACTCTCAGAAAAAGACAGATCATTGGGAAAGAAACTCAACAAGGAGGCTACAGATCTAAATAGCACAATTGGACGACTTG
>NW_022103906.1:64405940-64408000 GCF_000313985.2 Echinops telfairi
GTATTTGCCTGGGGAACGAAGAAGTGAAACTATCGTTATTCGCAGATGATATGATTTTATATATGGAAAATCCCAAAAGTTCCACAAGAGCAGTACTGGAAGCAATAGAGGAATATGGCAGAATGGCAGGTTACAAGATCAACAAACAGAAGTCTATCAGACTACTATACACATCGGACAATGCCACAGAAGAGGGGATCAAAAGGATAGTACCCTTCGCAATATCTAGGGATATACCTGACTAAAAAAACAAAAGATCTGTATGAGGAAAGCTACAAAACACTATTAAAAGAAACCAAGGTTGACCATGAGGTATCCCATGCTCGTGGATCAGAAGATTCAATGTAGTAAAGATGTCAGTTCTGTCCAAGGCACTATTCAAGTTCAAAGCTATCCTGATCCAAAAACCATCACCTACCTTCATAGCATTAGAAAAACTGATTACCAACTACATATTGTGAGGGAAGAAATCCAAAATTAGCATAGAACACCTCAAGAAGAAGGACAAAGTTGGAGGGCTTGCTTTACCCAAATCTAGCACCTACTATACAGCCACAAAACAGTGGTATTGGTCAAAACAGTGTGGTATTGGTATAAGGATAGATATTCAGACCAATGGAAAAGAATTGAAAACCCATAATAAAACCATCAGCATACAGACAAGTAATCTTCAATAAGGGCCCCCCAAAATCAAATGGGAAGCAGATATACTGTTCAGTATGTAGTGCTGGAAAAATGGATATATATATGTAAAAAAATGAAGCAAGGCCCCTTACCTCACTCCATGTACAAGAATAAAGTAAAGGTGGATCACAGACCTAGAGGTAAAACCCAAAACTATTAGGGGACAAATCTGAGATCTTTGACTCAGGGAATACATAGGCTATGTGAAATAGGGAAGGATACAAGCACAGAGGAGGCACAAATTGACAAGTGGGATATGCTAAAGATAAAACACTTGTGTACATTGAAAGAATTTGCCAAGAGAGTAATGAGAGACCACAGAATGGGAAACCATCTTTAGCAATGACACATCAGACATTATTACTAAAATCTACAATATTCTGCTAATTTATAACAAGGAAAAAAAATGTGCATTGAGGAGGTGGGCCAAAGACCTGAACAGAATTTTCTTAAGGTCAGAAATCCAAATGGCCAATAAATATATGAGAAAATGTTCCAGATCCCTAGCCGTAAGAGAAATGCAAATTAAAACAACTATGAGATACCACAAAGCATCCTCAAAGATAACCCAATTTAAAAACTCAGAGTAACAAGTGCTGGAGTGGCTGTGGAGAGATATGAACTCTCGTGCACTGCTGGTGGACCTGTAGGTATGTGCAGCCATTATGGAAATTGATTTGGAGATATCTAAAGTAAAATGGAAATTGAGCTGCCATATATATGACCCAGCAATCCCACTACTGGGGATATAACCAGAAGAGGCAAGAAACCAATCACAAGCAGACATCTGTGCTCCAATGTTCATTGCGGCACAGTTCACAATTGCAAGGAGTTGAAAACAACCCAAATTTCCATCAACAGAAGAATGGATCAAAAAAACTGGTCCGAGTACTACGCATTCCTAAAAATCAGTGATGAATGCATGAAGCACATCACCACATGGGAAGAGCTGGAGGAAATTATGCTAAGTGAAGTAAGGCAAGCACAAAGGACAAGTACAAACAGGAATCCACTGAGGTAAGCTCAAAAATGTAAAAGGGGTGAGGGAAAAAGTTAATTTATACATACATTCCTGGGGTGATGTCCAGGTAATATGGCAGGGGCCAGGCTAAGCCCAGGGATACATATGGCAACCAACTAAAAATGAGGGGGAAAAGAAAAAAAACATGGGTAGCCAGGGGAACAGGGCACTAATCCACCCAAGGAGAGGGTGCTATTTATATCTCCACAGGGAAAGAGGGATCAGACTTCAACCCAGTGTTCCAAGACAAGAATGCAACACACTGACATGAAGCAGGGAACCAATAGAGAGTCCTGATGGGTCAGCCCCATTACCAACTAAGTGGACAGTCCCACCTACCCCCAGAAGAATTCAT
>NW_022103906.1:64409769-64423967 GCF_000313985.2 Echinops telfairi
AAATGTTTTGAAAATGATGATGGCAACAAATGTACAAATGTGCTTGACACAACGTCTGTATGTATGGATTGTGATAAGAATTGTATGAGCCCCCAATAAAATGATTTAATAAAAAAATGAGTACAAGAAGAAAATGTTCTGAAATTGATTATAGTGATAATTTCACAAGTCTTCTGAATATGATTGAGTGCTTAAATTGTATGATATATGAAGTATATGCCAGAAAAACTAGTTTAAACATTAAAAAAAAAAGAAATAAAATATCAAATTGTGTTGTGCAGATCTGCTACGCAATGCCCCTTTAAACTGCTAAACAGCAAATATGTAACTATGAGGACTAAGGTTCACCTGATACTAGTCATCATAGTTTCAATTATCTCAGATGTGTGTGTTAGGGTTAGGTTTTGTGTCAACTTTGCTGTGAAAGAATTCTCAGTGCTTTGGCAATTAACGGTTGACCTAAAACAATGTACGGTAATCAAATCCATAACAAAAATCTCCTATGAGCAACCAATCTGTTGTAAGAATAATAGGGTGGGCTGTAACATCCTTACTCAAATCATAGCTCTCTGAAGTAGTTAAAAGGAAATTTCCTTTGACTGTGCAAAAGTTTGTTCACTTTTTGTTGGGTCTGGATCCTGTATCTGGATCCTGTATTTGGCTCATCGATCTCTAGTTCTATGAATCTGAGGTCATGGCTTGCCATATTGCCTGACAATTCTGAGAGTACTCATAAGTCTGCTTGCTGAGCTGCTAACTTGGGATCGATTTGAATATGCAACCACAGTGATCTGAGCTGTTGACCTTGGATTTATTTATCTCTGCAGGTGTCAGCCTGTGGTCTTCCTGCTGATCTTGGGCTTGTTAGCCCCTGCAGTTATTGTGAGTCAGGGGGAGCCTCTAGGTCAGCGGTTCTCAACCTGTGGGTTGTGACCCCTTTAAGGGTCTTATGATCCTTTCACAGGGGTCACCTAAGACCATCGGAAAACACTCTGTCTCTAGGTGGGTCTGCCTACATGCAGATACACCCACATACAAATACCCAGTGTGAAGACTTGTTACCTATGCTACACCATGCTTCAAGACAAAATTTCATTTATTTGTCATTAGAAAGAAATATTTCAAAATTTATAATTGCATATTGTTTTTGTGATTAATCACTATGATTAATTATGTTGAATTTGTAACAATGAAAATACATCCTGTATATCAGATATTTACATTATGATTCATAACAGTAGCAAAATTACAGTTATGAAGTAGCAATGAAAATAATTTTATGGTTGGGAGTTACCACAACTTGAGGAACTGTATGAAAGGGTCTTGGCATTAGAAAAGCTAAGAACCACTGCTCTAGGTTAACATCTGATCTACAGTCATGGAACTTGCCTGAACTGGGATTTACCCACTTCTAGTACTGCGTGATCCATTTTCTTTATCTAAAGTGTTCTTTATATATACATATATAAGTCTCACCGGTTTTATTTCTTTTGTGAACCCAGCCTAAGATATAATATGTAAGCTTTACAGTGAATAAAAAAGACTGATAAAGAAATAATGACTTTGAATCATTTATGTTGACTAAGAATATTGAAAGTACCATGGCTGCTAAAAGAATAAACAAATCTGTCTTGAAGGAATTACAATCAGAATACCCCGTGGGTGTGATGTTAGGCATCTTCTGACTTGCATATCTGTTGGGGATGGATGAAACCAAGATTTGCAGAAAGGCTTCTGACTGGTGTCTGTGGTATTGGATGAGTCCACGTTTGGAAGGGCAAAACACCATCCACTGGAGGCTATCAGGAGCAGCAGCCAATATGACATATCATTGGCTCAAGTACAAAGAACCAGTAGTCAATGAGGCTGATGAAGGATCCATACACAAATCTGTCTTGGTGGTGTAAGCAAGGACAGTGAAACTTTATGTCTTGAACTTTTGCTATGTTGTCTAGAGAGACCAGTCCTTATGAAAAGAGTGAGTATCAGATTTGGTAAAGAAGTTCATGAAAAAAGGAGAAGACCCTTGAAATAAACCAAATTCAACTCCGATTACTTCTGAGCATTAACATAGCTTCTTTCTGCCTTATGGTAGCTTAAATATTAGAACATTTTAAAATATGTATACTCACACCATAAATGCCACTATGCTTTTATCCTCTCTCTATTCACTTTCCCTACATTTAATCGCATACAGGTTATTGTTTTGTTGTCCTCGGGTGCCACAAATCTGTTCCAACTCATAGTGCCCATACTACAACAGAACACAGCACTGCCCACGAGTGTGCCATTCTCATAATCATTGCTATCCTTTAGCCCACTGTTGCAGTTACTGTGCCATTTTATTTCATTGAGAATTTTTCTTTTCTTTTTTTGTGTGTGTGGAAATTCTACTTTACCAATTTCTTTCCCCAGGAATTGGTCTCTTCTTATAATATTGACAAAGTATATAAGATGAAGTTGTGCTATCTTCCTTTTTAAGGAACATTCTGGCAATATGTTTTCCAAGATAGATTTGTTCAATCTTCTGGCTGCCCATGGTATATTCAATATTCATTTCAAAATCATATATTCTCATTCCTTGTCAAGCTTGCTCATGCATATGAAGCAATTGAGCATACCATGGATTCAGCCAGGCACACACACTTTAATCCTCAAAGTGATACATTTGTTTCTTGAACACTTTAAAGTGATCGTTTGCAGCAGATTTGTCCAAATCAGTTTGCCATTCAATTCCTTCTTCTAAATTTGGCTTGAATTTCTGTTACTTTCCTTTCATTATCCCACTGCAAAAATTTCTTAATCATTTATTGCAAAATTTTCCTTGCATGAGTGCTATTAATGATATTATTTAATAGCCCACATTTTGTTGGGTCGTTTTTCTTTGAAACTGGCACTAATCTAGATTTCATTCAGTCAGATGGTCTGGTAGCTGTCTTTCAAATTTCTTTTCTGGTTGAGTGAGTGCCTCCACCACTGTATTCATTTGTTGACACATTTCGATGGGAAATTCAGGGCCTGGCTTTTCTCCAATGCCTCCAGTTCAACTTAAACTTATCCTTTTTATAACATCTGTTTTTGGTCATATGCTAATCTTGAAATCTTTGAACATTGATCAATTATTTTTGTTACATCGACTCTCTGTATTCCTTCCATCTTCTTTCTATGTATCTGACAAAATTCAATATTTTACATATGGAATTCAGTATTGAACCTCAAGACTTCATTAAAAAAAACCCATTTTATTGGTGGCTCATATAATTCATCACAATCCATACACACATCCACTGTGTCAAGCACTTCTGTACATTTGTTTCCCTCATCATTCTCAAAACATTTCCTTTCTACTTAATTTTTTATTTTAGTTCTTTCAACTTAAGAAATAACATGTATTTTCTCCCCCTTTTATGTTTTCTGATTCCATTTCTCTACAAGTTTAATTTTAATACTTTATTTTGAAGCCACTTTTGATCTATTCTGTTCAGTTCTGTGTGTGTGTGTGTGTGTGTTATTGTTTGAAGTGAACTTGTCACAAGACTCCAAGTCCATTTCAGTTTCACTTTCCTTCTTTTCCCTTTAAGCTGCTCAGACCGCTGTTTAGGTTTGAGGGCTAAGGGATTTGGAAGGGCAGCTCTCTAAATTCTTCATTTTTTTGTTTTGTTCAAACTATTCTACATTCACAAGCAAGTTTCATAGTCTTTTTTCTGGTTCTCATTTGTTTCTTTTCCTCCTTTTCTGTCTTAATTGTCTTTTCCTTTCTTCATGTATGATACTCTTCATGCTATCCTACAAGTCATCTGACTTTTTGTCATTAGTAATTAATGCATCAAATCTACTTTTGAAATGAGTTCTAAATTCAGATGCTATATAACAAATTATATCAGATCCAAGTAGAGAGTAAGGGTACACCCCAAACACCTCTGCTACCAGCTGGATTTTAATGATTGGTGTCGTGTTCCCATGTCAAGTGCCTGTGGGGGAAAGCCTCCAGGTAGGCTCTATATAGTATAGTAGTTTCCAGAATTTCTACTCTGAGAACGTGTTACCATACACATTTTTACCATGAAAATCCAAGGCACTATTAATGGATGATAGATTTATTTTAGAGAATATTGTTAAAATAAGTTTTTATAATACTGATAAACATTCTATGTGAGGAAAAAATACAGCTAAATTATATTTAATTCAAGTACCAAAATAGAAGAATAAAATCACTATGAGTGGGAAATACTAATCATTCTACTATTCTCTATTTGGCAACACCATAGTGTGTAGTATATGCTATTTGAAATCTTTAGCTGAATACACTCAATCTTCACTATGGATCTTCAGGGTCATTCTTCATATTTTTTCTTAGCTCACTTTAAAACCTCTGGGTCAGCTACTAAGAAGGGAAGAGAATTGGAGAATCATACACCAGCATACAGATGCTTCTGCTTGTAATATTTGGACAAGCACTCATCAAATCACTTGTTTACCTTATGATAAATGTATAGAATTTATGTGGCAACACATGCTATTATGATGACTAGAAAATATGCCAAAAGCCTTAATTTTTATTAGTGTTATTATTATTTGAAAAGATTTTTTCATCATTCTGTCAATTTTTTGTACTATGGTAGATTGTATGTTGCTGTGGTTATAGAAGCTGTAATACAAGGATTTCAAGCACCAGCAGGTTTAGACGTGTTGGAAAGATTTCAGCAGAGTTTCCCAACTAAGAACAATGTATTTCTGCAGAATTATAATTGTGCAGAATTATAAGTATCCACTCAAAACGTTATGAAGAACAGATAAACATTGCTTGATACATTGCCAAAATATAAGCCTATTAGTGTAGAAGGTGAGAAGAAATAGTTACAAGCTGCAACTTGGAAAGCATGAAATTTGAATCTGGAAAAATTGGAAGTTTGTCAGAAATGAAATGAAATGTACATTTCTGACATTAGTGACCTGAAATGGACTGACATGCCACTTTGAATAAGAAAATCATATGGCTTCCTATACTGGGAATGAAACAATAAAGACAATTGCATCCCATTTGTATTCAAGATCTAAATTGAAGTAAAATTCTGTTTATGATAGGATAGACTACAGGGAAATTCAATCAATATAACTACCATTCAAATTTATACATTAACAAAGCTAGCGATGAACAAATCGAAGAATTCTAAGAATGTCTTCAGTTAGAAATTGATCAAACATGTCATCAAGATTCATTGATAATTCTTGTCAATTAGAATTCAAAAGTTGGGAACAAAAGAGAAGGAATAATAGTTGGAAAATATAAATCTGTTGGCCGGGTTGTCTAAAGAAACATATCCATCGATTTATAAAACATTCATCTATACATATGAAATACATTTATAATAAAAAGTGATGATTTATCAGTACAGAATCTCTGCCCAGTCCAACTCCAGTGTGTACATCCATTGCTAGTCTATAAATTCCTCTTCAGACTCACATAGCTACATTTCCATGGTGCTGAATGGTGAAATGGGAAACAGACAAATCACAGGTGGTGGGTGCAGAGTCAAAGGCATCCAAAGTGGATGGAAACATGGCACAGTGCAGACAGCTCTCAGGATTGGCAGCAATGTCACAAAGAAAGAGATTCTCAACTTCTAATAAGAAGACCACATCCCTAAGAAGTTATCACCAGGCTGTGATCTGATGGATGGGTTGTACTCCACCCCTACCCATTCACAAACATTCAGTTTTACATAAAATCATCTAACCATCATAATAACGTTAGTGATAGAATCAAAGTTGGAGATTGCATGATTAAATTTTGCAAGACCAATTACTTGTTTATAGCAAATATCTTTTATCAACAACACAAAAGGCAAGTATACACATGGATTTCTCCAGATAGAACACAAAGGAATATCATGGAGAAGAACCAGGCCAGGGACTGGGTTTGGAATAAACCAGTAAAATATATATATATATATCATATATAAGTTCAGGCTGAAGCTGAAGAAAATTTAACACATCCAAGAGAGTGAACTATGACCTTAAATTTGTTCCACTTGAATTTTGAGAACATCTAATACATTAAACACTAATGTGAGAAGACTGGATAAGCTGTGGGATCACATTAAGAATATTATTAATGAAGAAAACAAAAGGTCATTAAAAAGGCAGAACAGAAAGAGAAGATCCAAGTGGATGTCAGAAGATGTCTGAAACTTGTCCAAATTGTGGAGTAGCTAAGAAACATGGAATACATGCTGAAATTAAAGAGCTTAACAGCATTTCAAAGAAAATAGGGTAATATATTATAAAATAAAATATGTGCAAAGATCTAGAATTAGAAAACCAATTCCCTAACCATCCAGCCAAGCCATTAGCCACAGCCCATGAATCAATATGCAATCTCACATTGGACCATTTCTCCTTCCAGGCAAACTGAACAGCCAGGTGCGCTGCTCGAAGTTCTGCCCATTGGGAATTCCCTTCACCACCATCCTCTAGGGAGATCCCAGAAAGGGGTTGGAGTGCTGCTGCTGTCCACTTATAAATGGCACCTTCATATTGTGCAGAGCCATCCGTAAACATAACATGGATTTTTGGTTCTTTAGTTAAATTATCATAAGGAACTCCTCAGGAGGCCATAGGGGCAGACTGGGAGACGGAAGGTACTGTGACAGGAGTGGAGCCTGTGGGCATTTGGGCCACTTCTTCATGCAGCTTATTTGTACCTTCAGGTCCTGCTCTAGCCTGATCTTGTATGGACCACTTCTATTTAACAAAGGAGTGTTGCTGTGCAGGTCCAATTT
Source organism: Echinops telfairi (assembly GCF_000313985.2). Taxonomy (NCBI): domain Eukaryota; kingdom Metazoa; phylum Chordata; class Mammalia; order Afrosoricida; family Tenrecidae; genus Echinops; species Echinops telfairi. Next base: position 64,416,552 of record NW_022103906.1, read on the forward strand.
TATGACTCTGTGGGTCAGACAATACCCAGTTCATGATGGGCAGTTCAGGCTGCATAGTCCCTTGATGGCCCATGGTGAGGCATTCAGTCTCCACTAAGGCACAGTAACAGGCCAATAGCTGTTTTTTCAAAGAGGGAGTAGTTGTCTGCAGAGGATGGCAAGACTTTACCCCCAAATCTCAATGGTCTACACTGTGATTCATCAATAAGGGCCTGCCAAAGACACCACACTGCATCTTTATCTACAACTGACACCTCTAGCACCATTGGATCAGCTAGATCCTATGGTCTCAGTTGCAAAGCAGCTTGCATGGCAGCCTGAACCTGTTGTAGACCCTTTTCTTGTTCTGAGTCCCACACAAAATTGGAGGCTTTTCAGTCATTTGATAAATAAGTCAAAGTAGAACACTCAAATGAGGGATATGTTGCCTCTGAAATCCGAAAAGGCCCCCTAGGCATTGTGCCTCCTATTTTATTGTTGTTGGGGAGGGGTAGTGGTGTTCAGATGCAATAACTTATTCTTTTCTTTAGTAGGAATGTCTCGACATGCCCCACATCATGGGACCCTTAGAACTTTCACTGAGTTGGAGAGTGCCAGGAGCTCCATTGGGTTGATTTCCCAACCTCTTTCTTGCAGGCAGATGTTGTACCAATGAATCTAGAGTCTGTGATACATCCTGCTTAGTGGGTCCAACCAGCATAATGTCATCAATATAATGGACCAGTGTCACATTTTGTGGAAAGACAGGCAATCTGGTCCATTTGGACTAAATTTTGGCACAGGGCGGAAGAGTTGTGAGCAAGGTTTCTGTAGTAATCAAAGCAACTTGTCTCATGTGGACTTATGGCTTTGGCTACGTAGCCACGGTGTCCCTAGGAATGAAATGGAATGAAAGTGGTTCTCAATCTACCTAATGTTGTGACCCTTTAATACAGTTCCTCATGTTGTGGTGACCCCCAACCCTAAAATGATTTTCATTGCTACTTCATCACTGTCATTTTGCTACTGTCATGAACCAGGCAACCCCTGTGAAAGGGTCGCTTGACCCCCAAAGGGGTCACGATCCACAGGTTGAAAGCTGCTGCAATCCTGAAATGGAAAGAGAACATTGTGAGGAAGCTCACATAATCTTAAACCATGTACTGTAATTTATAATAATTTAATAATTGTTAGAAAAGAACTTTGAAAACTGGTGTGGTACATATAAATATATCTATACTATCTTTTCAACCTATGACTGTAATGAAATAAAATCTTATTATATAATCTAATATGCACACAATCATTTTTTTCAAATGTCTCATTTTTGAGAGGGAAAAAATAAATATTTTCTCTTAATGATTCTCTGTGATGCAAAATAATAAGAAATTGTTCATTAAAGTCACCACTAGCTGTATGTATATAGAGAAAGTAATTGTTTTCACCTTTCTTCTGTATCTCTTCTCATCCTTTGTAGTACAACACTTAGATGAGGGTCCTTTCTACTTCTGTATTTATATGATAATATGTTTCATAATCTTATTTCAAAATAAGGTCAGATTTACAAGTGCAATGTTTAGGGCTTTGTATTACTTGAATTCCCTCTGACCCCTCACCACAGCACACATGCTGGAATTCTAATCCGTACACTTGTAAACGTAATCACATTTTGCAACCAGGTTTTCCTTGTTCAGTTAGTGAAGCAATATCAACGTAGGCTAGGCCCCACATCATTTTAGTTTTATGTTACTAAAAAGCAGATTGGATACAGAAGGAAGCACAAACAGGATGGATATATTTGATACATAAAATGAGTCAAGAAATTGAGCTATTTGAGGGCTACACAAAGTGAAAGACCTTAGAAACGCTCCCAGAGCTAACAGATCATCTTCCCCTATAGTCGGTGTCCGGAGTTTAGACTCTGGTACCCAAACTGAAAGAAAATAACTTTATGTTCTTTAAAGCCAACCACTTGTATTTATATTAGTGGAGCCCTAGAAAAGTAATTTTTGAGGAACAAAATCTCATCCGTACAGTATGTTCTCTATACCTTAAAACTTAAATCAGATTCACTTAGTGCTGGGGACCGCCCCTCTCATTTGCATGCATTCTTTTTGGAATGAAAATGTCTATCCTGCGCTGCACCACTGTTCTATTTTGAAAGCATACAACTTGTATTTGCCATCTCACAGGTTGATTTACAAAGAGAATTTTTGCTAGGAAATATACCTAAAGTTTCACTCATACCAATTTTAGAGGATTTGGAAGATGAAGTTTTCTATTTAGAGTCAATGTAAAAATGTGTTAAGGATTTAGTGGGTATTGTGAAGTTCCGCAGCTGGGAATAGAAATCCCAAATGACCTCGCAATCCCTCTTATCCTAAAGAAGCTAGAGCCATGGTTTGCATCATTGCTTGTTCACAATAACAAGCAGATGGAAACAGCCTAACTTCACATCAAAAGAAGAATGGATAAAGAAACTTTGATACATATAAACAATGAAACACCATGCATCACTAAAAAACGGATAAAACTACAAAGCATCTCATAGTATGGATGGAATTGGAGAAAACTATACTGAGTGAAATCAGTCAATCACAAAAGACCTATACTGTATGTTATAAGTGTGTGTGGGGGGGGCAGGGGAAACCCACCAAAATCAAACAGAGACTTCATTACCAAAGGGCTTGGGAATTTACCAAAGGGGTGAGGGGCCAAAAGAGAGAAGGTGCAGCAATAGACGGGAGGGTTCATGGGTATATCTAGTAAGACACTTAAATTGCTGAAATCTGAACCACCAACGAAGTCATAAGCATTCTTTCCAAAAGTCGGGACTTTTTAAAAACGCTGTGGGAAAAAATGTTAAAATTTGGGACTGTCCCGCCAAAAGCGGCACGTCTGGTCACCTTAAAAGCAGGATATAAGGATGCCCTACCCCTGGACCCGAGGATGTGACTTTGTTTAGAAACTGAGTTATTCTTTGAAAATGTTATCAGTTACATTCACGTGGCTATTCAAGAGGGGGGTGGATTCTAAGCCCTTTTGAGTGGTATCAAGCATTTTGAGAACAGGTCTGGTGATAACGTCCTAGAGGGGAACGTGTCATATGAAGACATGCGTGCCAAGATGCAGAGATGAGGAGGCTGCTGGAAACTGGAACGATGCCGAAGGAAGAATTTTCTTCTAGAGTGATCAGAGAGAACAGGGCCTTCTTGATACCCTGAATTCTAACTTCTAGCCTTCAGAATATAATACAACGTGCTTGTAATCGTTATCGAAGCCCTGGTGGCATAGAGATAAGCGGTGGGTTGCGATCCCCAGGTCAGCACTTGGAAACCATCAACTGCTCTGCTGGAGAAAGACGGGGCTTTCTGCTCCCTCTTCAACTCACAGGGCCCGTTCTGTCCTGTCCTGTAGGGTTGTGATGAGTCGGCATGGTCATGCACTACATGGCAGTGAGGGTTTTTTGTTTTGTTTTTTTAATGATCTTTATAAGGAGCCTTGGTGGCATAGTGGCTTACACTTTGGGCTGTGAACCACAAGTTGAGCAGTTCAAAACCCGGGGCTTCTCCTGCAGAAAGATGAGGCTTTATACTCCCTTAGAGTTACAGTTTCAGAAATCCACATGGGGCCGTTCTACTCTGCCCTATGGGTTATTTTGAGTCAGAACTGACTCGATGGCAATGAGGTTGAGTTTTTACGATCATTTTTGTATTTTGTTATAACTCTCCTAAGATATGATGCTTTATATGTAATTTTCAAGACACAAATCTTGAACTTGTTTGTTTACAATTATTTTTAAGTATTTTGTTAGGGTTGATTCTGCTGTATATTTAATTATTGATATCATTTTGGGGTAATTCATTGCTATTTTATAGAGCTGCAAGTGATTTTTTGTATTAATCTTATACAAGGGAGCTTCCATATTCATAGAGAGTGTATTTAAAAGATGGTGGAATTGTCCAATGACTTTTGGAAGCCATCTCAAATATTGCAACATTGGTGAACTTTTAACCAGCTGGGATAGTAATTTTGTATGCATTTCTGTATAACGTTCAGTGATCAAGTTACTAGAGCATATCATCTGCGAATGGAGGTGGCATTGTTTCAGCCTTTCCAATATTAAAAAAGAAGGAATCATTTAAAAAGCCCGTTATTCCCCAAAGACCCTACTCAGTGTGACTGCTGCAGTACACCGTAGGAGCGCTCCACAGCATGTGCTTGTCTGTGGTGTTATGAAGGCAAGTGAGTGCCCCTTTCCCCCTACGCACTGCTGGGCAGCTTCCAACCACCAGCCTTTTGGTTAGTAAGCAATCCTAAATGTCATTCAGACGCTTCCTACCTTTGCAGTATAGATTATTTTTAAATTTATTTTTCCCAAAGTGCCGTTCCAAGTACAAATTTTTAAAGATAAATGATCTTTTACTCTAAATGACTAATGACACACATTTTATTTCTCAGGAGAGAACAATACCTACAAATCCCATTTCAGTGTTAAGAAATACACAAAAATGACAACTGACTAGTCATTCTTTTGAGTCCTATAGGGCCTCATAAGAACAGAAGCTTTGCATATTGAAATTCACAGGTCTAATAGGAGAGTAACATGATAAAACACGTTTTTGTAATAAGAGTTGAGATAAAATAAAGCATGTTTATGGTGATGCTTATAACAGAAATGACCACCCTTTTATTTCAAATTATCTTGTTCATGTTTCTTACCATATAAATATATTAAGTTTTGGCATTTGCTTAGAATTACCACTTCAAATTCAATATATCGTAACATTTCATATTGAGGATACAAATTCCGATTCCATATGAGATGGAATGAGACTGGAAAGACACGGATTGACAAGAGATTGATGCTGAGGGGTTCTTGTATGCCATAGAAAGTTATTTTACTTCCTGTCTCCCTCCCTAGTTGATTGTCAGTATTTTCTTTGTTGTAACAACCAAATCTTGATTTGTAAACCTACTCTAGCTCATGTTTTAATTCCACATGGAAGTGTGCATGCAATATGGGCCCACTAACAGTATTGTATCCCCTGACAATCAGCTATTGCTACAGAGAAGCAAATTAACAATAGTCAATAATAAATTTTACATTTTTGTGAAAAGAAATTCCAGGTAATAAATTCCCAGTGATAGGGAAATCCAAACTAGTGACTATTAACAGACATCAGGTACTACAAGGAAATAATCCGCCCGAGAGTGCAACCACTTATGAAGAATCCAATTCTCATTCTTTCCCACACTGAAATTTTGAAATAATCATATTGCCATTTAGCAACTGCTACAAAACCAAACAAAAGAAACAAACAAAAATTCACTGTCAATGAGTCGATTGACTATGATTATCAATTATAAATTCATAGTTTACAGGAAATAAGATTTAAGAATTAACCTATTCCTTAAATGAAGATCTTAAACAGATACGTTGATAAAATATTATTTTTATATATTTATATTTTATTCATTCATCGTGTATTTGCTGAACTCACTGTTATAGGAGAGAAATACAGTAGAAAGTATTGGGTGCGATAGAACTCTTCACATCAAGGAGAGACATACAATAAACCCAAAGTAATCAAATTAGACTTTTAAGTGGTGAGTGCTATGAAGAAAAAAATAAATGCAGTAAAGGCAGAGTGTGAAGAAGAGTGCTTTTTCAGATAATGAACTCACCGAAGAGGCCTTCTCTCACAGTCTTCTTTGATATACCAGGGTTGATATGTCGTAATATTAAGAAAAATTAATGAATGGCAGTATAGCATTCTTTACTGGTTCATTTACCACCAAGAATTATATTGGGGTATTTAATATTTTGTAAAAAGGATGTATAGAAGTATGGCATAGATTTGATTCCCCAAAAATGTTCTAGAAAGGGCTATTTCTTTCACAATTTCCTTCACTTTTTTGAGTTAAGGGAAAAGTATTCAAACATTCACCTGAGAAATCTTCATTAATGGTGTTTAATATGATCTAGATCTTTTGTATAATTCTAAATTGCTTCCAGATGTAACTATATAAAAGTAATAGAACAAATCCTTGTGATGAGAGAGATAGAAATGATTTAACAAAAATTATGATTCCTTGATCTAAATATTCTTAAACTTTTAACTCCCAGCTGAAAAAGAAAAAGAAGCATAAAGATGTAAGGCAGACATGTGTCCCTGAATTATAGAACTAGACAAGACATTTAGTAGTTCTTTCTAAATCCAGTCCAATGCTATTGGTTTACAGGTCTCACGAGAACCTGTTTGATAGAAATTCAATTGCTGTTTAATGTAATTTATGATAGTGACATTCTATAACATTTAGCTTGAAACATTTTTTCAAACTCAAAATGGCGTACAATATCATATCATATCTAATCTTTGAGTACTTATTTGACTGAAAACCTCCATCTAAAAAATAGACTTGAAAATGTAAGTGTGCTTATTTTCAGAGGTTTCAAAATATACGTATATTATTGATTTGGATGGAATAAGATTTTAACAAAGAAAACTCATAAAGATTATCTCAGAATGACTATTATTTAATCATTCTTATAAAATAAATCTTACCAATTTATTGTTGCCCACCTATTTTGCTTTTCTAACATGTGGGAAATTGATGATTCTTTGAATAGATAATATATCATAATTTATTTGCAATTAAAAAAAGCTTTTTATTGGTATATGTAAAAATAGCTAAGAAAAATTATATGGTGTATTAAACTTACTCTATATTCATATTATTAACAACTACTTAGTTTTCAGCATAATTAATAAATAGAATAGCAAACAAAATTAAAATAAACATAATGGAAGATTTTTAAATTTCATTATTTTAAAGAGTGTATACTTATGATTTTTATACTTCTGAAAAGAAGGTAATATTTTTTGGATGGAAGGAGACAAAATAGAGAAGAATGCTTGGAATTAGATGCAAATTATTATCTGGAAACACATATTGAATAATCAGAAAACATGCAAATCTTTGCATATATTTTGATATTGGAATGGCATTAATTGACATAAGGGGCATAACATATTATTATGACCATTTGAGCTGCTGAATGCATAATCAGAAAGTAAAGACTTCCAGGATTCAATTCTCATTAATCATATCATTTAATCATGTCTACAAGGGAGGTACTTGCAACAAAGAATGTGGACAAAATTTAAGAAATAACTTATTTTTATTGTAGCTAGAACAAATGTAGCTTTTTATGAAGCCCCCTAGTAGATGGGTTGCATTTCTTAAATAGTCAGGACCAAATATTTCCAAACTAGCACAAGATATGAGACTTTCATAATACATAAAAACTTAGAAAGTCTAAATTCAGTTCTGACCAATAATGACCCTAGGTACAATGGAATGATACACTACCTGGCCCCACCCTTTCCAAAATTGTTATATTTGAGCCCATTGCTGTGGTGGTTGAGCTCA
>NW_022103906.1:64424760-64441492 GCF_000313985.2 Echinops telfairi
ATCAGTGGCAGTAATGACAGAGCATGCGCTATTACGCAAAAACCGCGATAGAGTGAAGCCGCGGAAGTCGAAGCGCGAAGTGGCGAGGGTTCACTGTATCATCAATATCATGTGAAATGAAAATTTTGCTGAAGATCATCCAAAATTTGTTGCAGTAGTCCATTGGCAGGGAGTTGCCAGACATTGCAGCCAGATTCAGAATAGGACTTGGAACAAGGACTAGCATTGCTGATTTCAGATGGACCTTGGCAGAAAGCAGAGAATACTAAGAAGGGTTTTGCTTGTGTTTCGTTGACCATGAAAAGGCAGTCAACTGCATTTATCAAATTACGGATAGCTTTGATAGGATTGGGACTCCAGAATACTTCATTGGGAACAAGAGAAACTAGGGCAGTGATTAAGTGGCAGTTGTATAAATAAGACAAGGAAATACTGCATCCGTTAAAAATCAGAAAAAATGTCAGTCGGTGTAGTATCCTCTCCCCTTGCTTATTCAAACTGTATGTCAAGCATGTAATCAGAGAAGCTGCATTATATGAAGAACAACGAGGCATCAGGGTTGGAGGAAAGCTTATTAACAGCCTGCAATATGTAGATGACACAACCTTGATTGCTAAAAATGAGGAGGACTTGAAGCACTAATTGAGGAAGATGAAAGAGTGTAGCCTTTAATATGGATTACAACCCATTGTAAAGAAAATGAAATCCCCATAACGGAACCAGCAGATAACATCACAACAGACAGATAAGATTGAAGATGTCCTGGAGTTCATCTTGCTTGGATTGACAATTAATGCTCATGAAAGCAGCAGTCAAGAAACCAGAGGATCCCCTACCTTGAATAAGCCTGCTGTACTAGAACACTTTAAAGTATTGATAAGCAAGGTAGATACTTTGAGGACTAAGGAACATCTGACCCAACCAAACATGCTATTTTCAATCACTCATACCCATGTTAAATTTGTTTTAATATCAGGATAGGTGTAATTTTCTGCAGTTTCCTTTGACCACTTTTATTCAGTCTCTATCTGTTATTGTTCAGCCACTTGTCTGCCAGTTTGTCCTTCTGTGGTGGCTTGTGTGTTGCTGACAAGCTGGCAACTCTGTCACTGGCAACAATGGTTGCCCCAATACAGTGACATTTCCACATGTTCATGGGGAAGAAGTACCTTGACCATTAAGCATGGTTTGAACAGAATAGGGAATAGTGTTCACAGGGTGGTTACCTCTCACCAGGATAATTCATTCTGTAAGCTGACCATATCGTCAGAAAAGCTGCACTATATGAATAAGAACATGGCAGCAGAATTGGAGGAAAGCCTGTTAAGATACACAGATGACACAGTCTTGCCTGTTGAAAGTGAAGAGAAATGGAAGCATTTTCTGAGAAAGATCAAGAGGTTCATCCGGTATTATGGATTGCAACCCACAGAAAACAAAATCCTCACAAGTAGACCAGTCAAAAGACAAGCTGCATTGGGTCAGTATGGTAAATAAGACCTCTTTACAGTAGTGAAAAGCAAGGATGTTATTTTGAGGAATAATCTATGCCTGACCCAAGACATGGTCTTTTACATTGCCTCATATGTATTTGAAAGTTGACATTGAATAAGGAAAACTGAAGATGAATCATTGTATTTGATTTGGGGTGCTAGAGAAGAATATTCAATGTACCTTGGACTACTTAAGGACCTGTCTTGTAAGAAGTATGGCCAAAGTGCTCCTTGGAGGTAAAACTGGTAAGACTTAGTCTTACATACTTTGGCAATGTCAAGACAAGTCTTACATACTTTGGCAATGTCCAGTCCCTGGAGAAGGATACCATCTTTGCTTAAGTATAGGAGTATTGAAAAAGCGGGAAGCCCTTAAAAAGATTGACACAGTGGCTGCAACACTGGGCTCAAGTACAGGAACAATTGTAAGGATGGAACAGGATGGGGCAGTGTTTTGCTCCGTGGTGCATAAGGTCGCTATGGTTCAGAACATACTTGAGGGCAAATAACAACAGCAGCAAAACTGATTCGTAGCATACCTATAAATGGAGGAAGACCGAAGTTGTCAAGGGTCTTGTCTGGCTTGGATTCACAACCAATGCTCATGGCAGCAGTAATAAGAGATTCAAGGACACATTGCACTGGGTAAATCTGAAGCACAAGACCTCTTTAAAGTATTGAAAAGCATGAAAGTCATTTTGAGGACGAAGTGCACCTAAGCCAAGCCATAGTATTTTGGATCTTTATATGCATGTGAAGACCAAAGAAGAATAAATTCATTTGATTTATGTTGAGAGTACCACGGACTGCCAAAAAACCGCATAATTCTATCTTGGATGATGAACATTCACAATGCACCTAGGAAGTATAGATAGCATATTTTCATCTCATATGATTTGATCAAGTTATCAAGAGACACTAATCCCTGGAAAGGGACATCATGCTTGGTAAAATGGGACAGTGAAAAAGAGAAAGTCCTTCAAGGAGAGTTTGACACAGTGATTGTAACAATGGGCTTAAACATAGCAACAGTTGTGCTTGACACAATGGATGTATGTATGGATTGTGATAAGAGTCGCATGAGCCCCCAATAAAATGATTGAAAACAACAACAACATAACAGTTGCGAGATGCCTCAACACCAGGCAGTTTTTTCTTCTGTGTATGTGGGCCACTATGAGTCAGAACCTACTCAAGATGCCTAACGACAACAACAATATGTCAGCTGGAAATACGTTCATGAACATAGTAGTGCACATAATTTCACTTTATGTCAACTGCTTATCCATAACCAAAAACCTTGTGGGAATGAGTTACTCTGGTTGGGTCTCAAAGACAGTATTCTACATCCTGCTTCAGTGAACTGATTTGACACCATGACTGTATTGATAGGCTCACACCTAAAAACTATTGTGAGGATGCACAGGACAGCAATGTTTCTGTGTTGTACACAAAGTCACTGTGAGGTCAACAGTACCTAACAATAACAACTTCAGTGATTAGAGACTGAAGCCTTAGAAGCTGAAGAGTGGCTGTGCTTGGCTGGGTTGTCTAGAGAAACTAAGTCAGTGATGCTCATATATGTATAAGAAGGAACCTTATATCAAGAAGTGATTTTATAACAAAGATGTGTCCCAGCCCAGTCCCATTTGAGATAGGCAGGGCCCATTGGAGACTTATATAGCTGCAGGGCATTACCTCAGAAAGGTGAAGCCAGAAGCAGAGAGATCACAGGCCTGTGGGTGCAGAGCTGCATGGATCCAAGTTCGGTGCAAACCCAGTAGGACGCTGACAGCTCTTCAGGTTGGAAACCCACGTCTCAGTGGAGCTCCGGTGAGGAGGATGGTAAATGCCAGAGAAAGAGGAGAGGAGGCCCCAGTGTCTCTCTTACAAGAAGGCCACAACTCCCAGGAGGTTCAATGCAGTGGTGACCTGAATGATAGTTGGACTCCAACCCTACACTTTCATGCAAAATCAAGTTTACATGAAATTTAACTAGCACAGCATCCATCGAAGGTGCCAATATTTGTCTTTCCCAGTGTAAATAGAGATGAGGTGTCCTTTGAGAAATGCACTCCATTTGCTTCAGCACGGATGTCCAAAACCCAAATATTTCTTGGTTGTTATTGTTGTTCATGCATTTGTTCACTTATGCCCTACCATTTAATGGATCCAAAGTATCCCATGTCTTAGCGGCCCTATATTGGTGTCATGTGCCAACGAATCACTTCCCACTCCTGGTAGCACTGTAACCAGCAGAAGAAACAGAGCAACCCCAGCGCGCTCCTCACAAGCCCTCCGCTTTGCATTTGTTTGTGGTGACACGCTTCTTTACCAAGCCTGAGGTTCTTCCCAGGGACTGGTCACGCTCATAAATTGTGCCCTGGGTAATTTTTCAGGATTTTTAATCTGAACAGGATTTGTTAAGTGTTACTATCTCCCTCTCAAAGGAGACACTTCTCAGTTTCACAGCAGAATCCCAGCTTGATCTATGGTGTAATTGTAAACATTTCTTATTCACAAGCACATCTGCTGTAATTTGGAGGTCCTAATGGTTCCTGTTCATTCGAGGGTCATAGTAATTCCTTTGCTGCAATGCCTCTGACAGATGACGATCCCATCTAAAGATAAGCATGGCAACATTTTTCTTTTTCAACTCTATCTGTGGGGAAGTAGCTGAAGATATAGAAAAAGAAAACAAAATTAAAAAATAATTATTAAAGTTAGGAGAGAGAGAGAAGGAAAGAAAGATAGATGGAGGGAAGGAAGGTAGAAAAAAAGGAGGGAGGGAGAGAGAGAGAGTTTGTGTGTGAGAAAGAGGATAAAATGAAAATGAAGAAACTGCTATTTATCATTTATAACCTAATTTTTCACTAAACATCAGAAAACTGCAATGATTATTACATGAATTTTGAATTACCAAAGTTGAGTAAATATTAATGAGCTCTGGTGTCACATCTGTTCAACATGTAAAAGATATGACAGCAAAGGTTTCAGCTCTGGAAATCTTGCAGGGTAGTTATTGTCAATCATATATGATCACTAGAAGTCAGAATCAACTTAATGACTCAGGTTTTATTATCCTAAAACTATGGCATGAGAGAATTTTTCAAACCTCTTAGAAACACAATTTAAAAGTGCTTATTTTTAAAAAGTTTTGGTGTACAATTAATTTATAGCATCCACTCATAAGCACAATTTCTCATATATTGATTATATTAATATTATTGTATTAAAATTAATCAATAGTATTGCTTAATCATAACAAAATACTGATGTAAGCATTTCAATGATCAATAAATGTATTTACATATATAATGCATCACTAATTTATAGGCATTCAAAATGTTCATATTTTCAATATAATGTGAATTCTTTAAAATTTAAATTTCATCTCCTATGTACATAACTATTTTGAGGTGTGTAGTTTTTCCATCATAGATAAAGGGATGTGGGAACATATTGCTTGGTATATCATTCCAATTGGAACTTCCTGCAAACCTGATATTTTAACAGGTGGCTGGAAGGAAGACCCATTGCCTTGTCGAGAGCCAGTTTCCAAATTAGATGCAGCCTTAAAGGGAATAAATGGGGGATTAAGGCATTTTGAAGCTGCTCATTTTTCTAAACTTTATTAAAATTTCTACAAAAGGGTAATGGAATTGATTGATATGTTGTCGTATATACAGAACAAAAACAAAGTGCACTGAAGAAGGATAAATTATTTCTTCTTAAAAATTAACATTACTTATGACCAGTGGTATCAGAAGGTTGTTTAGGAAAATTCAACTGATGTTGCATGTCTATTTCAAGTGAAAAAGATTTATTTTAAACCAAAGCATAGAAAGGTAAATTGTAGCAAACTATATGCATGTTTAAAAACATCAAACCTGCCAGTGAGGGATATCATTGGCAAATTACTATTTTATCTAATTTGAGTCTATATCATTGCTAAACTTGTTATTAATGTACATGTTTATATGTCTTTATCTCACTGATTAATTTAGTCTATAAAATGATGAATAACTATATCACTCTCCAACTATATATTTAATGTCCAAGTTCACTCTGAATTCAATATTATATACTCCTTGATTCTTATATAATCCTTTGGGATAGTACTTTTACAAAGCTAAATGGCCAGAGTAGGTTTACTTGGGCTTCCAGGCTATAATTAAATAGTTATATGCATTCATTTCTCTGTGTAATATACTTTTATAGTATAAATTAGATAGATAGATAGATGATAGGTGACAGAGAGGTAGATGTGTGGAAACATATCATCATATTCAAAGTTAAATTATGAGATAATACCGACATTATGCCTGGTGGAGCAACACTTACTGGACAATCTATGGAGAGAAAGGTGGTAGGTGTGGGGGTGGTCCTTCAGGTTCTCATTTGGGGTCCAGAAAAGATGGTTGGCCCATACTTCAGACATCAGGATTATGGATGAACTTTCTCCCACCCCCACTGCCTGGGGTGTAATCAGGAGCTGGAATCTTCAAGAGGGACATGACAGAGCCTGGATTCAACACTAATTTAACAACACAAGATTCATGCTAAAGTAATGTCTGTTCCGCTCTATCGAAGGTTGCACAGCCTGAGGTTCAAGTCTTGATAAGTTTTTCTATATGGTCAAAGGAGCTGGATGTCCAGATTACTGCTAAGACCTTGTTATACAAGGAATGATAGCCTCGCCCCGATGTGTCCATTCTTATGGATGTTCAGTGAGTTCTAGAGGACACCAATTCCTTTTATGGAAAGCAAGCCTACAGGGAACCATTTCTGACTAATTAATTTTCATCTCTCTTTGGTTAAAGTAAATATTTTCATTAATTAATGTAAAGCATTTGTGATTGTACTTGCTGGATGGCTGAGGCCTAGATATGAGAGGAGGTGGACCAGTGCACTAGATACCTTATCAAAATGGTACCCACCCTAGCTAGCCTGTTGAAGGGAGGGTTGTATAGCTCCCAGGGCATCCCCTGGCTTATAAGTAACATCAGCGCCTGCCAAGTGATTGTGGCTGTCACCTTGGGCTCTCCCAGCAAGGACAAGCTCATCATGGATGGACGAGGCAAAGCAGCAATTTCTAATGATGGAGTCACAAGTCAAACTCCAACTCAGAGGCCAGGGCCGAGATCAGGGCCACCCCCATTGAGAGACAGCCCACTCACCACCCAATGCTGACTGCTGGCTAGAGGCTGTATACCCTCCACCCTCCTTCTCTTGGCTCATCGCTGTTACAAGGAAAGGTAATGGTTGGTCCACTGTGTCCTCACTGGAGGTTATTTAAATATTTAAATAACATTTAAATCAATAAATAAAACTTAAGGCCTAGAGGAAAAAAATAAAAGCCTTTGCAACAAAAAGGTAATAGATTTGCTACCAAAGTACAACATATATGCAAAGTACAATATACGAACATTTTTAAATGTTTCTAGTTTACAGATGATCATATGATCATCTAACACTTAATACAACTCCATCAAAGATACAGGATTTCTAACTGATAACTTTTCTTTCAGGATGAATTCCCTGTCATCTAGCTGCACGTAAAACAGAAAGAAGGAAGGAAAAGAGAAAGAAGATTATTTGTATAATACAGCCAGATTTCAATTTTTTGAATGGCATAAATATAATAATGCAGTGCAGCACATCATTTGGAAAAGAGAAAAATAAAGCATACAAAGGAACACTGTAACTGATCTATAAGTCTTTCATGCATATTAACATTCATAGATATGTTTGGCCCAGGCAATGGAGTAAATTTCCTGGTCAGTTATTTGTCAACCTTCTTCAGTTTGTCTGTGATTTTAATTTAGTAGGAGATGCATGAGGTTTTCCACACCTCACGTATCTCAGAGTCTCAGAAACACACAGGGGCAGTGTCCTATAGGGTCACTATGAGTTGGCATTAACTCGATGATGGCAGTGAGTTTGATTTATTTTGGAGTGATCTTTATTTTTCTACTACTTTCTTTTTGTGTATTGTAGATGACAAATTTGGCTGTTGTTTAATTTGTATTGTTCTGTAGGTAGTCTGTTTGTTGCACTACCCAGATTTTTTGGAGTTCCCTGTGTTCCATAGCAGCTTTGAATATCCATGCCGACATGTCTAGGTTGAGAAACACAGTGTATCTTTCAATTAAAACACTGCATTCTTTCTGAAGCTACAGAATTTGTTCTAATTGGGCAATAGATAAAGGCTGAAGGATTTTGGTCACAAACTTTTAATTATATTAATTGGAACTAGTTTTCTGGCTTCCTGGTCTTTGACAAAATAATTATATGTTTGTAATCAATTATATTAGACATGAATATATAAGATGAGTTTCATATACCTATCTAACCAGAAAGCAATCTCATTGCTATTGTGCCAATGGGCACTCCTAACAGCCCTATAGGACTCAGCACTATCCTTCTAGCTACCGGAGCAGCAAGCCTCCTCTTTCTCCCCTGGATCCATTTCTGGGTTTGAACTGCTGCCTTTGTGGTTCAAAGTCCATGAGTAAACTACTTCACTACTAGAGCTCATAGAGATATATGATATAGATAGATAGTTACAGATAGATGCATATTTTTGAAACATATTTACATTACCTTTGTTGAGATTTTAAAGAGAAAATAGGATTACATTGTGTTTTGATTTGCTCCATTGTAAGCCTTAACACATACCTATGGGAATGAAAGATTAATGAATATATTTAATGTAACTATTTGCAATGTAGAAACCACTAAGATGAACGTGGACTTTTCGTTTTAACATAGCTATATTTTCACTGCACCTACTCCATACTTAACTAATCATCTAATTTCCTATTTCGAACAACAGGAAAAAAATAAACTTTTCTGCTATCTTGGATATTAATCAGGATTTTTCCCCCTGCATCCAGTTCTGTCCAACAGAGCCACCCATTCTTGTCAGGCTCCTGCTGAGGCCTCGACAGGTTTCCTCTGCGGCTCTTCCAGTGACACAGACAACTGAGGACATTTTATAGAGAGCTCTTCCAAGAAGTGCCCAGAAGTAGGCCAGATGGGAGGTTAGAATAGAAGTGGTGGCTGCTACTCTGCTTTGCTCAAGCAAGCTAGAGGGACTAAATCCTGTAGGAGGATAGATCTTTTGGACCTTGGAGGCTGCAGCAGAAGCCTACTGCCCCCATCTCTCCCACTGCATGTCACTCTGACCTCCTCTGCTCTGCATTTGTGAGTCTCTCGGCTCTGCGACTCATGTTCATGTTTCCAAGGGAATCCTCATGGGCCTTCAAGATGGAAGTGGTCTTAAGTGCTGCAAGAGGCATTGGCATGACCATGGGAAGCAACCCCCAGGGACAGGCTTCACTTTCCACCGCCAGATCACTCTCTGAGCCCAGAACTCAACATTATGCCTCTACTCTGCCCAACCACACCCAGGCCCACTTGAGCACCAACTTCATGGGAGGGCTTTGAGATCCAAAGTGGAGCAGTTACAAGGATCTGGAGTCTGGGGCCACGTGTAAGTCATCCTCTTCCTCTGTGACACTCATTTTGCATAATCAGCTGTTCTTAACTCATGTCCATGTCTATAAATGAAGACTAGTTATATCATAGGCATAAACATAACTAACAAAAATAAAATAAAAAATATCACTACCATTTTGTAGATTTGATTTATAGTGACTCTGTAGGACAGACTAAAATTACCCTGATGTTTTCCAAGGCTGGTCTTCATGGAAGCAGCCTGCCTGATAGTCCTCCCACGGAGTGGCTGGTATATTTGACCCACTGACCTGTTCTAAGCAGCTTAACACTTATCCACTGTACCACCGGGACTCTTTTGAAAAATAACGAAAATAATTGGAGCTTAAAGTTAAATTGACTTCTTTTTATTCTTAACATTGTGCTGTCCTTTGAAAGCTGAACATTTTAAATATTAACCTGAAATATTTGAAACAATTAACATGTTCATATCCCATAATTAGACCACTTTGAATCTGAATATTTTGAAAATATGCAGGACAAAGCTGAACATTTTAAATATTAACCTGAAATATTTGAAACAATTAACATGTTCCTATCCCATAATTAGATCACGGTGAATCTGAGTATTTTGAAAATACTCAGGACAAAGCTAAAATTGTAGGCTAAATATTTTACACTACCTCCTATGAGGTCCAGGAAGCTAGGTAGAGAAGTGAAGCAATAGTTCTGTGGCAGAAAGACGAGGCTGTTCTCTGTGGCACACATTCACAGTCTTAGAAACCCTTGGGCCTCTAGAGTTGAAATAAACAATATGGTGGCCTTGGGTTTGTTTATTTATTTAT
Source organism: Echinops telfairi (assembly GCF_000313985.2). Classification (NCBI taxonomy): domain Eukaryota; kingdom Metazoa; phylum Chordata; class Mammalia; order Afrosoricida; family Tenrecidae; genus Echinops; species Echinops telfairi. The sequence continues at coordinate 64,434,560 of NW_022103906.1, forward strand.
TTTTGTGTTGGTCCATGGACTCAATTCTGTAGCAAATAAGATTTCCTTCTAAATGAATGCTGTTTGGACTGTGGTTTTTATTCTCAAATGAATCTTCTGGTTGATGACTTTATGCTAGTGTGTTCTGGACTGGGGGAGACTGCTTGGGGAAACTGCCCTGGGGGAGACTCTATGTTGCAATGATATGTGGTTATTTATAGTAAAAATATTTTGTGTCATTTTTAAGATTCGGATTTAGGTGAAAGTTTATAGAGTAAATTCATTTACAACTCTACAACTTATAAAGCCTTTAAAATTGTTATTTACTAATATATATTCTATCATTCTGCCATTCCATCATGTCAAGCAGAATTGTACAATTGCCTTTTTTGTGTGACATTGATTGTTATCTCTGCAATGGAAACGGACTCTTCTCACTTTTTCTCTATGTTTTTGTTTCTGTTTATCCTTATCTCTGATTTATTCTTGCCATCTGAACTTTATCCTCAGGCAAAGGCTTCTCTTTTGATTGCAAATGATTGATTGTCCTAGTGAATGCACACCTCACTGGTGGTGTTGTCTACAATAGAGTGTCTACTATTTATCTGAAAGCTGAGCCACAGCTGTGAGTAATTTCAAGTCTTGAAGAGTATTAAAGGACCATTTTTAATGACTTGGCCTAATATCAAACTGTATTTGTTAATATTTAGTAATGCCATGTCTAGCATCTATTTATGCACCTACATAGATGAGTACATTACATTCAGCTAGAGGTGAACATTTTAGTCAGATGAGAAATTCACATTTTTCTTCATTTATTTTGATAATGTGCATATATGTTTTCTCAAAAGTCCTGAAGAACGGTGTACAAAGTAAGCATGCTAAGTGAACACTTAGTTGTTAATAGTTATCATTTAGTATAATCCAAATCATTGACTTTCCCATGCTAGTAGGCACATATGATACATGGGGTAGATTATTCTAGTACCTGAACTTCTTCCTAGTGTATGTTACCTCTTTACATTTTGAACCAAAAGCTAACAGATAATTATCAGTTAAGAATTTATCAAAATTTGTCTTATCTTTATATTTCACATTTTAGATAACTCATTTGAGACATTCTTCTTATATTCTTTGTAATATTACATAACACTGTATCATATGGTATTCCAACAAAATGTGGTTATTTATATAAATGGTGGCAGATAACCTACATTTTCTAACTGTCTTAATTTCACCAGTATTATAAATGTGTAGTCTTCATTAATGTTCTCTGTTTTATCTCTAGATTCTAATATCCATTGCAATCGGTACACAGACCTCACAGGCAAAAGTCATGATTAAAGGGTTTATTAAGGAAGGTAACACGTTGTAATGTCAGTGAGAAATGCTCAGGGTTGAATTGTTTATCAGGACAGCCTACAAAGCTCTTTCTGTTCTGCTAATAAATGCCCAAAGGGGAATATTACTTTGCTGTAAACCTCAATCTGAAGGCTTTCAGCTCAAGCTCCATGGATTAGCAAACCCAGTTCCCTGAATTATGACCAGAGGCACACCATTCAAGTAAGCTTCAGTTCAAAAGTCCTAAAACCACCCAAGCCTATAATTGAGACTATTATTAAACAAAGCTTAATTCATTTTCACCAAAGAACAGATGCTTCACCAATAGTTTGGCTTCACAGCCCATGCCTTAACTCACCATGTTTTATAGTCAATGCTCAGTTAAAGACTGCTTTACATGTATCCATTTTTGCCATCTGGTGTTTACCCTTTACTACTTTGTGTCTTCCGTACAGGAGCCTCTCTTCTGTTTCCTTCACTCTCCTCTCTCAGCTGTGTTTTAGGTCCTGGGACCTCTTCAGTGGGATTATTTTGGATTTTTTTGGAGAATGTGAAAGAAAATGAATACATTTCTAGCTAATAACATGTATGTGTTCATCATTTTAATTCTTGCTCCAACACTGAAATGTTTAAACTTTTGATTGCCATTGTGATTATTTTTATTATTTATTCTTCTTGTTTGACTACTACAAAACCCAGAGAAACCCAATTTCCCTCAAATTATATGTAATATTTTTTATATCTACATTTGTATTTTCCGTTTGAGAAAGGGTCCATAGATTTTTATTAAATTCTTAAAATTGCTGTAAATCACAAAAGGCATTATGTAGGAAAAAATAGCCCCTTATATATGTATCCCTGGAGTTATTTGTACTTTTAAAATAAAATGGGAAGAACATAAATGCTCATAGGCCTAGTAACAAGAAATGAAAAATATCTGTTTCAATTGTATTATTCACTTAACAAATCTACCATTGGAAATGGGAGTAAAAGATCAGTGAAAACACAAGAATGTTAAATCATAAATCTTGTAAATATATAGGAGCATAAAAAATGAACATTTCAAATTTGCACCAAACATATAGTGTTATTTACAAACCACATAAAACACACAAAATAGTCGTAATGGTAAATACGTATTATCATTCTAAATCAAGCTATAACTAATGACATTCTGGGAAAGGTTCAGTTTATACTGAGGCTAGGTGTCTTGAAAATGAAAAGCTATTTAAGTGCTAAAATCAATTGACTATGCAATACCATGTTTTCTGATGGCAATAGTGCACAAAAATGGCTGGAAGTTGTTTGTTACAATGGCTAAATGAGATTCTACCTCTGGTTATTATCAACCCATACATTTATCATTATAAACCACTTCATTTTTATTTTATTATATTGATTTGCCTTAGCACCCAAGACAGTTTCTACTCCTACAAAATTCAGAAAACATTGATTTACTTAAATTATTCAATACTTTACTGTATAGCTATTATGTCATTTAACATTTTAGACAAATCAATACATTTTTTAATTGCCTGTCACAAACCTAAGGTATAGCAAATGTATTTTGCTAGAATCATTAATTTGCACTATGTTGATGGCACTTTTATAAATCAACTAGTTTAAAAGAATAAAGTAGCAGATGTCAGGGAAAAGTAGTAGGTTATGGAATGAATAATTTAATCAAGTTGGAACATACAACATTGCAAAATATTTTATTAAATTTTAAATAATCTTATTTCTCAAAGACCTGAGGGGTATAATTCTGTCTTCTTTGTACATTTTATATGATTTTTTTCTCTCCTAAATTCTATATAGGTATAATATACAGAGTGCTAAGTCAACTCATTGCACTGTTTTCTGTTTTGAGACATATACTGTAAATAAAGCTCACCAGAATACAGAGGAGCCATTATAAGTATTAAGAAAGATCACATCAAATGTAATAGGTTCTACTTGTATATTTTAGCGCCTTTAGACACTAATAATTAAAGACCCATGAACAGACAGACACAATCACTGCAGCAATGGGTTCACCCATGATAATAATCGTAAGGATGGCACAGGGCCCGTCGATGTTTCATTCTTTGTACATATGGTCGCTGTGAGTTGGACCAATAGCTAACATCACATATTGGGTTAATTATGCCACTCAGAAAATAAATCGTAGATGCTGACATAATGAGGCTCTCTAGGTTTTTGTTTATATGTTGCTGTCGTTAGATGCCATTGAGTCAGTTTTGACTCACAGCAATCCTATGAACAACAAAATTGTATTCATGTATAATAAGATATATGTAACATATATATTACAAATAACTTTCCCAACATATAATGGCTGTTCAATATAGATTGATTTAAGAAGCAATGGATCAATATATATCTTGTTTGTTTGTTCGTTTGTTGACTTGGGGTGCTTATACAAGCCACTTGTTAAGTCTATATTTGTGGTTTCCTAATATGTTACATGATATTGAATTAATTACTCATGTGAAACAAAAACATTAACAAAGATATGGGGCATATAGAGCATGTTGACCATTTACTTTTAAGTGGAATTTTGATCGAAATATAATTTTGCTAAAATGTCATTTGTGTCTTTGGAATACTACAGGAACCCTGGTGGTATAGTGGCTGTGAGCTGGGCTGCAATCTTCATGGTCAGAAGTTCAAAACCACCAGCATTTCCTAGGGAGAAAGACTGGGCTTTCTACTCCAGTAAACAGTTCCAGTCTTGGAATGCCATAGGGGATTGCTAAGAGTCAGCCTTGACTTGATAACAGTGAGGTTTTGGGTTTTGTGTTTTTAATATTTGGAATAAAATTAATAACTGAGCTGGAAAAAATAAAATATTTCACTCCAAGTTTTAGCAACCAGAAAACAGCAAGAAAAATGGCATTTGCTTCTAAAACATCACTTTTAATATGCCTGTTGCTTGTCGTTGGGCTCCATCAAGTTGGTTCTGACTTACAGCAACCTATGTGCAAGAGAACAAAACCCTGCCCTGTCCTGTAGCCTCCTCCGCATTGTGCTTCTGTTTGAGCCCGCTACTCTCCCTCAAATTATGTCCCTTTCCTGGGCCTGCTGTCTCGTGATAACATGTCCAAAATACATGAGACACAGGACAGGGGGAATCATGGGAAAGAGAATGTGTTCTTTATTAGCTTGTGCCCTGTGACGAACAGGCAAAGTTGTTGACATTCATTTCTCAGGCCCTTCTCCCTTCTGTCATGTACCAAAACCATCGCTCTTCTTTGTTCAGGGTTGTGGCAAGGAACACCAAATCCAGTCTCCTTTGCTTAACTGAATTCAACTACCTTTCCATTTCAAAAAGCTTCACTCAATGTCTTTTTACTTTCAGCTCAGTGCCAGGCAGAGGACCCCAGTTTTTTAATAATTCTGTTTCCTTCTATTCTGAAACCAACTGTCCCCCTAGGGCACTCTCTATCATTTCTGGTTTGGTGATCTATTGCAGTATTCGTGGAGAACTCACGATCTTGGGCATAGTGGGGCTTCTTAGGTAAGTCAGTATTAAAACAAAACAAAAACATTCTGGATGGCACATCTTTCTTTGTCTTCAGCCTCTCTTCTAAGGACCCCATGAACTCTGCTCTCTTTGGGTATGCATTGTAACATTCTTTTGATGAGATAAATGGCCAAAGGCCACCCCACTCTGTAAACAAGTCTCCTGCCTGAAGAAAATCTGCTCTAGTTCTGTGGGCCAAGAATCTTGTGATTTTGTGGACCGGACAGTCTGGCAATCCTCAAAAAGGCCTAGGTGCCTTTGTAGCCACCACCACTTCCTCCCCGGTGGCTATTCTCTTGATTGGCATGCGATTTTCTGTTCCTGCCTTTGCTAAGGGTCACCTTTCTATGCAGCCGAATGGCAAAGCTAATGGAACCTGGAGCTAGAGTTCTCCATACCGTATTTGCTATGCTATCCCAAAGAGCATGGAATTTCACTTAACACATAGTCCTTTTCCTCTTCGGAGTCCTTTCCCTTACGTGCTGCTCATCTTCTAGCACTCTGCCAGACAGATGGTGTTCTGTAATTCATAACGTTTTCACCACCCACTGTGTTGTTTTAGAAGTATACCACCAGTTCTTTCTTATTCTTAGTTTGTAAACTCCACTGAAACTTTTCCACTACTGATGACCCTTCTGGTGCTTGAAAAACTTGTAATATAGTTGCTTGTATCACAGCAATACTGAAACTACCACAATATGACACGTTTGCAGATGATTGGTGGTTTCTTCAGAGGTATAATCATATTTAAGTAAACTTTATTTTCTCTCTTGAGTCCCTCTAGCATATATCTCTGAACATTTATTGCAACAATAAATTTTGTATCTATTTTGTTACTTATAGTCTTTTAAACTACTGAGGATTATGTCTCATTCAAAAATTTTATCTAGTTTTTAATACAGTGGTCTTTAATGACTATACACAATTATGTTTCTTGCAAAGCAAGAGCTAATTAAGGAGAAAATCACTCACCATTTTAATCTCATTTAGAGATGTAATCAGAAATGTGAATAATCCAGGCTAAATTGTAAAAGAACACTTGGGTATTATTACCTATGATATCAAAGATTAAAATATAACCAACTGCATTTTGGACCCTACTCAATTTTTCAAATGGATTTTTTCAATAGCATATTACTAGCCCTTTGGTGTTCACTTGACGCATGAGAATCAATTTTATTTATACCAATCTAAGTTATTTTTTAAAAAAGAATATCAAAATAAGCCTTGTTCCTCCTAGAGTGGTCCATTGAATATAATTGAAATGAAAGAATATGCAAATGTACATGATCATCCATAAATGATCACTGCCTGAGTAAGAAACCCATGCTTTTTATTGTCCCCCGAGCTCACTATATCCTTATACATTTGTTATGTTTGTTTTTTATTCTTCAGCACACATAGGTTATTTTTACTGTATAGCTAGCTTTCGGAATAATGCAGGCTAAACTTCCAAAGGACAAAAATTGAAAGTGACTTAAAGCAGAGAGAAATTCAATTTCCTATTGTATCTGACATTATAGTCCAAAGATTCTACCACATCACTGCTCTAACAGCCTTTTGATTTTGTCCTTTTTTAAAAATTTGAACTAGTCATCAGTTACCTGTTGCTATAAAAGAAATACCATAAGAGAGTGGTATTAAAGCACAGACATTTATTTTCTCAAAATTAGAATCTGTAAGTTTGGATAAGGTTCTTAACCATATTGATGGGTGTGGTAGACCTCACTCTTTACTCTCAGCTATCTACTCTCGTCATTGCTTATAGGCAGCTCCTTCATGAAAGCTGTCTTCCCTTACATGCTTCTTGCTGTTATTGAAGTATTTTCATTACATGGAACCCTAGTGACATCGTAGTGACATAGCTCTGCTGAAACCACAAGGTCAGCACTTTTAAACCCTCCAGAAAGACAAGGCTTTCTACCACAATAAAGAGTTACAGTCTCAAAAACTCACAGGGGCAGTTCTACCCTCTCCTATACATAGGGTCACTCTGAGTTGACATCAATTCAGTGGCAGTGAATTAGGAGTTTGGAGTTTTATTACATAGAATCAAACAGGCTTAGGACCCATACTATATTAGTATG
>NW_022103906.1:64442183-64443983 GCF_000313985.2 Echinops telfairi
CCTTCAATGAACCCCACATGTATTTATCAGCCAGGTTGGCACAATAAACTTTAATTATTTCAATATCCCTTTGATTTCTCATTTAATTTGAACTCATCTAATAGTCTGGGAAATGTAGTCAATACCATGGTGGATATGTAGCCATTTGGAATTTAGAAGATTGTTTTATTATTTGCAATGGTTCTCAATCTGTGGGTTGGGACCCATTTGGGAGTCGAATGATCCTTTCACAGGGGTCACCTAATTGATAACAGTAGCAAAATGACAGTGATGAAGTAGCAACAAAAATAATGTTATGGTTGGGGGGTCACCACAACATGAGGAACTGTATGAAAGGGTCGCAGCATTAGGAAGGTTGAGAACCACTGAGACAAAGGAAAGAGCAATTCTAGGAGAAAGTACTGATTACTGCAGGGTTTGACATTTGTTCTTTCCTTTGCTTGAAATGCTTATGCACGACATGTAAAAACACGTGGCTTCTAGCTGCCATTTTGGTTCCAATTCAAATTTCATACCTTCAGATATATTTTATTTGACAATTTAGTGCTTCCAGCTCCATCATTTCTCTCCCACATTGATTCATTATATTTAATGTCATTAATATCTATACCAAAATACATTGCCCAATTAATGTTTTTCCCATTTTCTATTCTGTGTTTAAATTCCCTACTTTCCATCTGCTCCCTCCTCAAAATGAATGCAAGTGCGACCCTTGAGAGTAGTCATTATCAAGTTACTTTTGGCTTTCCTATGAAATGTACCCTGCATCTGAAAGAGTGCCTGCTGCATCCTGAACTCAAAAACCAAACTCCATGCCTTTGAGGTGATGCTGATGAAAAACTGCTGACCTTGCATTTAGCAATTCAACTATAACCCACTACCTCACCAGGGCTCTTAAAAGTACATAGTATTTTTTTTCCTAAAAGGTGACAGAATGAACAAAAAAAACCCCACTATGACAGGCACAACTATACAATATATAAGGTACTATATTTGTCTCTTTATTTATTCCAAGATATCATTCAAGAGATATATATCATGGTAGATAACTGTATATCATAATATAATGATGGAATACTTAGAATAGAAAACAATTAAGTACATTCTTTTAAAGATATTTTCAATTGAATTTACATTTGTAAAAGTTTCTTTAAAAGGCATGATTCATAAAATTCATTATCTACACTTTGTATTTTCACTCACGGCTGTCTATTTTGATTAATGATCTAAAGGACCATTAATGATCGAATGGAAGCCTTCCAGTGAGTCATGTGAATGCACATTTCCATTGCCAATAGCATGGCCAAGGTGACAGACACGTGCAATGACGGCGCTCATAGTACAGTGATATATCGGAGTTAAAGTGGAAGTAAGAACACCGTAGACAGACTAAGAATATTACTTGTGATTTTTTTCATAGTTTTAAAACAGAGACAGATGTTAGAAATAAAATAAAGACTTATTAATGCCATGTTAATTCAGCCTCCAATGATCGAGGGGCATTAGTTGTTTATGGATTTGAAATATTTTTTCTTTCAAATGCCTTTTCCAAAGTGGAGCTACCATTGCTTTGTTAATTTCCCAATTTGCAAACTAAAATATATTTCACCACTAGTATCTCTAGGTATTGCTAGGTGACCTTTTATATTTGTGTTAGTGAAAGACAACTTAATTACTAATCAATTTAATTTGTGTGCACATTATCTAAATAATCAGATTTGGTATGATTCTATTACTAGATTCCATTACATAGGACAATCTCATTAACAGCGTCCTGAGATATCACTTTAGATCCATTTG
>NW_022103906.1:64448260-64451920 GCF_000313985.2 Echinops telfairi
GTGCATTTGACTGGTAACAAAAGCTTGGGGGGTGAAATCTGAAGACATTAATCACGCTGTTGATAATTGCATCCTTCTTATCCATCTTTCAGAAGAATTTGCTAGCTCCAGGGTTTGAGCTTTCTGGTTTTCTGTCGGGCTGAATTGGTGACTTTAGTATTTGCTTTACGCCCTTGAGGATTATCTTTTCTAGCTTTGATCAGTCAGTTGCCGGTCATCCATCCACTTTCCATCTCTCAAAATGTGTTGACACTTCTTATCTGTGCTTGTGACCTTCTCTATTCTTTCTGTCCTTGTTGGTATAAAATGTAAACTTTCATTTCCTCTACCGTTCTATTAGTTGGGTTTGGTGAGAGAAGAGAGATAGAAATATGCCATCGATGCTGCAATCCTGAGGGCAGTTCACTCTGTTGCCTTGGAGCAAGCTTCCAAAAGGAACCAAAGGAGCGTTTCCCTGTAAGCAGCAAGCGAAAGGGATATACCGCTGAGGTTTCCACAGAGGACTCCCATCTGGTCCTTCTCTGCCTTCAGTTATTTGGGAAATTTTTTGAGATAAGATATTAGTGAAATATCTTGAGAAGTTGCATCTCCTGAACTCCCAGCCTCAGCAAAAATCTGTTAAAGAGGAAACCAATTAATGAGGATAAAAATACTTCAACAATGACTCCATCAGCCCTTATCCTAGTGGCCAAATAAAGAGACAATTCCATAATTTTTTAGGGAACATTCTCATGAAACGTGATAATACTCTATGTGTTTATTAGAGTAATTAACTAGGACTATGTAGAAACAGATTCTTTATGGAGCAGCCTCTATTGGAAGGGGTTTGGGTGGTGGTGTGCACTCAATGTTGCGCTAGTAACCCCAGGATTAGAAGTTCAAACCCACATCTGTTCCAAGGAAGAAAGATGAGGCTTTCTGGTTTTTGTTTTTGTTTTAAAGATTCCAGCCTCAGAAACCCAAAGGAAGAGTTCAACTCTGTCCAGTAGGGTCTCTATGAATTGAGATCAACTTGATGGTAGTGGGTTTAGTGTTTAATTTAGTCTCAACTTTTAAGGTGGTCAACTATCTATCTGAAAGTGTTGTGACAGGACTAAAAAATACTTTCTTCTTTTTTAAGTTATGAAATGTTTCCTAATAGGACTTTACTTTTGGGTGCACTATTACTCACCAAAGTCAGAATTAATCTGAACAGATGAATTGTTCAGTTCACTGATAGTAAAACTTAAAAGATAGCCGAGTCTTTCTAAACTGCTTCCTCTACTTGATATTGTTATGTATTTCTTTAATTTAAATTATGCACTGAGTCTTTTTAAGGGATATAAGCATTAAACTAAACATTATGCCCTAGGTGTGACAGGTTCCATTTGAATGTAATCGGTATAGTAGATTCCTGTTACTTCTGTGATAAATTATTACAACATAGATGCCTCAAAACAACCCAAATTTATTATTTCAACATTTTGGACATCAGAAATCAAAAATAGGTTAGCAGAGTGGTGCTTCCTGTAGAAGCTCTAGAATAGATTTTGTTCTCTTCATGTTACCTGAATTCCTTCTCTCATCATCCTTTTCTTGAAGCTCAGTGAACAATGCTTCAGTTGTCACATCTCATTCTCTGTCTCTAACCCAGCTTCCACTAATAAGCAGATCATCGAGCTGGTGCAGAATAGTTCCGTCATGGTCTACAGAAATAAAGAGAGGGCATGCATGACATCGCAACCAGATCCCTTGTTGGGGCACATTTTGACTCCAGCAGAAAACAATAGGAGGCTGTTCTGCTCTCAGTGAAGCTAGATACACATTCACAGACCTGTGGGGCATCACTGGTTATAACAGATAACTGTCTTTACATGGTCATACACAGGAACACGTTGCTCTGATATTTTCCATTTTGAGCCAAGATCCATATTACATCAGCAAGATCCATTATATCAGCAATGATAGCCCTTGTTCCCCATCCCTTCCCATATCTGATTTGGATTTCTGGCAGTTCCTATTGATGTACTGCTGCAATTATTTTTGAACCACCGATAGCAAAATGTCACTTACCTGTACTGGAGTCAAGCAAATTAAGTTCTTTTACGGTAAAAATTTGAAGGATTTTCTTCCCTTTTGTTTTTCTAACTCTAAGTCTACACACATTGCGCTCAATTATCCTACTTTGTCTTCATGAATCACACTTTAAAATACATCTTGCCATAAGTCTATGTACTTCATTTTAAAAAATCATTTTACCCATTATCTTTTCAAGAAAAAGTTTCAGGGTCACTTCCAACACCCGTCTGGATATTTCATTTGTTTCCTGTATTTTAAAGGCCTTTTATTTTCTTCATGTACAATGTATTATGACCTTAATGTTAACACAGAATCTGCCTGATTGTCTGTCATTATTATTCAATGCATGGAATATGTTCTTGAAATGCTCTCTAAACTGAAGTGGAATACATCCAAATTTGTTCTCTAACTCTCATGACCTGGTGTAATTTTTCTACACTTTCATGTTGAATTCACATATACGCAATTGTTGGATCTGTTCTGTAGGCAGGCCCTAGCCTTGTTCTGTGTGATAATATGGAGTGTCTCCATGCCCTCTTTCCCAAGGTCTAATAAATTTGATTCCTGTATATTCCATCCACCAAGGCTCACATGTATAGTTGCATTTATGTTGTTGAAAAAGATATTTCCAAAGAAATCATCATTGGCTTGCTAAAGTCTTTTAAGTAATCTCTGACATAATTTCTGTCCACCAAAGCCTTGTTTTCCAACTGCTACCTCTTCTCCGTAACTTTCACATTCCAATCATGAATAATAACTTCATATCTCAACAATTGCAGACTTTCCAGTGAATTTTCAAATTTTTCATCTTCTCTTTGTGTTTGGTACATACATTTGAATAATAATCATATCAATTTATCTTTCTTGTAGGCATATGAATATCATACTATCACGGACAGTATTGTAGATCCAGATTCAATTTGAAATATGCCTTTTGACAATGAATTTAATGAAGTTTCTCTTTAATTTTTATTCAAGGGATAGTACATCATATCATTGTCCAATTCAAAAGGGCCCAAACATGTTTATTTCAACTCATTAACACAGAGGAGAGATATTATGTTCAAAATTTACTTTTTAGAAATTTGCTTTCTGAAAAACAACAAAGCCCACATAGAAGTACACTAGCTTATCTTGACACGATCGCTGAAGACAAAGTGGGTGCATAAGCAAATTTGGTGAAGAAAGCTGATGGTGCCCGGCTATCAAAAGATATAGATTCCAGGGTCTTATAGGCTTAAATATAAACAAGTGGCCATCTAAAAAACAACAAAGCCCACATGGAAGAAGCACACCAGCCTGTGAAATCATGACGTGTTGAAGGGATAAGGTATCAGGCATCAAAGACCAAAAAAACCCCCATAGCATTGTGAATGAGGGGGAGTGCAGAGTGGGGACCCTTGCAGAAGGGTCGTGGGGAGGAGACGAGTCAGTCAGTGGGCAGTGCAGCAATGATGAAACACACAATTTTCCTCTTGTTCTTTAATGCTTCCTCCCCCGATCCCAAGTCTACCTTACAAATCTGGCTGGACCGGAGGATGTACACTGGTACAGATAGGAACTGGAAACTCAGGGAATCTAGGACAGATGAACCCCTCAGGA
>NW_022103906.1:64452125-64465186 GCF_000313985.2 Echinops telfairi
TGAGAATGATGAGGGAAACAAATGTACAAAAGTGCTTGACACCATGGATGTATGTGTGCATTGTGATGAGTTGTACAAGCCCCCAATAAAATGATTTAATAATTTTAAAAATTACTTTTGAGATTAAAGGCATACCAAAAAAGTTGAAGGTGTTTATGGCAGGCATTGACACAGTGGCTACAATAATGAGCTCAAACATGTGCATTGTGAGGATAACAAAGAACCAGGCAATACTTCATTCTGATGTGCACAGGATCTCTAGGAGTTGGTATAGTTATGGTATATCACAAGAATGCCTTTAATATCAGTCTTCAAGTGTTTCTTTCATATTTTGACTTCTAATTTTCTTGAATTTGCATTCCATACATTATACATCCCAAATGTTAATGACTATTTCCTACTGAGTCTTCATTTTGTTCATTTTTCCAACAAATGAAAATCCTCAAAAATGTGAATTGTGGATCCAAGAAAGACAAAAATCTTTAACTTCAATCTTTTCTCCAAGTATCATGATCTATTATGTATTAATCCATTTATAAGGATTTTGGTTTTCTATTCTTTTTTTTAAGATCATTTTATTGGGGGCTCTTACAACTCTTGCTACAATCCATACATCAATTATATCAGACATATTAGAACATACAATGCCATCATTTTTTTTTCTTGACATTTACTTTTTATTGAGCCCTTGGGATCAGCTCCTCTTTTTTTCTCTCCCTCCTCCTCCACCCCCAACCCTCGTGGCCCCTTGATAGATTATAGATTGTTATTATTTTCATATCTCACACCGACTGCTGTCTCCCTTCCCCTCTGGTTTCTGTTATTCTTCCCCCTTGAGGGGTGTGTGTGTGTGTGTGTGTGTAGTTAGGTGCCATTCATTGCGATCTGTACTGCCTTCTTCTCCACCTTTCCCCCCCCCCCTACCCATTTAGTAACGCTATTCCCACACTTGTTCCTGGGTTCCGTGTGCCGTGAGTTTTATCTTGCCTATACCTATGTACAAGCCCTGGTCCAGTCCAGAGTGGGAATTAGCACTGAGGTTGTGATAGTGGGGAGATGAAGAATCCTCAAGGAATCTGAGGTATATTGCCTGATCCATCGGTGCTCTACTGCACCCTAATTGACTCATCCCTTCCCTGCAATCCCTCTGTGGGGGGATGCTCCACTGTTTATAGATGTGCTTTGGGTCTCCACTCCGACCCTAATCATTCTCACCAACACATTTTTGTTTGTTTGTTGTTTGTTATAAATCCTCTGATGCCTGTTACCTGGTCCCAATGATACTTCATAATTGCACTGGCTGGTGTGCTTCTTTCATGTGGGCTTGTTACTTCACTGCTAATGGCCACTTGTTTAACTTCAAGCCTTTAGACCCCAGACGGTATATCTTTTAATAGCCAGACACCTTCTGCTTTCTTCACCACATTTCCTTAAGTACCCATTTTGTCTCCAGCAATTGTGTCAGGCAGGTGAGCATCAAAGAATGACAGGTTATTAGAACAAAATGATCTTGCATTGAGGGAAGACTTGAGTAGAGGCCCAATATCTGTCTGCTACCTTAATGCTTAACATATAGATATATGTAGATAGACCTATATCCCTATCATTATATATGAATAGATTTACATATATACATACCTATATTTATACCTCTAGAAATGTCCTTTGACTCCTACCTTTTTCTTCTATTTCTTTTTACTTTCCTCCTGTCCCACTATCATGTTCGACCTTCATTCATCTCTGAGTAATTCCCCTCTTTTGCATTGCACTTGATCAGATCCCACCAGGCAATCTACACCCTCCTTGCCATAGATTTTAGATCACTTATTGCTCCCTTGTCTTTGGATCTGTTGCCCCCTCCCCACTTCCTTTCTCCTACCTCCCCCTGTTTCAGGTCACCCAGGAACTGTCAGTCTCATTATTTTCTTCTTGGGGTAGTTTATTGTGCCTATCACAGATAACATGGGGGGGGGGGCTATAAATAGTTACAGGTCTGTCTGTTGACACGTATGAATGTTTTCTGATCAAGTCTGATGAGGTGCCAAGCCCTGCCCTGTGAAGTCTGGAGTCTATTTTCTGGATCCCTCAGATTTTGTTGTTTTTCTCCCCTTGTTGCTCTGTTGCATGCCCCCTGTGTTTTGCCCCAGTGGGGTGTGTGAAACCAGGTACAATTCCCATACCGTGTCTCCAGTGCTGTCCTCTGCGGTGCTATGGGTCGGTGAGGGGACATCATGTCTCATAGTGAGGCTGGCCCTATGGTCCTCTATGTGCTGTGGCTGCCTGGAGCTGGTATATCATCCTCAGGGATTGGTGGGCTAGGATGCTGTTCTTTATCTCTCTCTTTTTCTTTACCTCTTAATTTGCTCTTGTGTTTTCTGGGCAGACCTGCCCCTCTCGAAATGTCCAATTTTCGCATGCACATAAGACAATTGAAAGTATCATGGCTTGGGTCAGAAGTACCATAGTCCTCAAAATAACATCCTCGCTTTGCAATAGTCTATAGAATTCTTCTCCAGTAGATTTACTCAGGTAACGTGTCTTTTAATCTCTTACTGCTGCTTCAATGAGAATCTATTTTGGAACCCAAGCTAGAAAAAAAATCCTTGATAATTTCAACCTATTCTCCATTTATCATGATGTTACCCATTACTGAAACTGTGGAGATTTTCTTTCCATTGCGTTGTGATCCATATCCAAAGCTAAGTCCCGCAACTTCCACTTATGGAAGCGGTCTACACTCCAAGGTAATTAAATGCATCAGGTTGTAACCTGAGTGAGGAAGTGATTTTCCAGCCTAGCCTTGTCCAGTTATGAGAACTTAAAATTGATTAACTGTGGTTGCATTGTGCTAGGTCAGGATGGAGGAGATTTCTAGGTGCTTATTGCCAAAATACTGAGAATTCGGACTCAGCCCAAGTTGAAGCCTCACCTTAACTATAACCAAATTAATATAAAATTTCCTATCTTCATTTAACGTCAGCGATCATCATTTTCTCTTACATACAGACTGATTTATGTATTTCTTAGTTCATGTAGGTTGCATAAGAGTCACTATGATCTGAGTAGGATATTCGGATATTTTTAGTAGTATAATTTGTGATACATCAAGAATTAAATATCCAAAATAATAATAATTTATAAATCATCAAGGGTTCATGAGTGAGGGGGGAGCAGGGTGGGATGGGAAAAAATGAGGAGCTGATACAAAGGGCTTAAGTAGAAAACAAATGTTTTGAGAATGATGAGGGCAACAATTGTACAAATGTGCTGGACATACAATGAATGCATGTATGGATCATGATAAGAGTTATATGAGCCCCCAATAAAATGACTTAAAGAAAAAAAGAATGAAATATCCGAATACCAATTCATAGTTCAATTTGTAATATTTTCATCATATTTTTTCTAATTATTTTAATTGTATATTGGTATTTCTTATATTTGTCATTATTGATGTTCGGTGTCATCTAGTTGGTTCAGACTCATGCACAACATAATGAAACAGTGTGCTGTTCTGAGTGATCCTCACAATTGCTCCTATTCTTGAAACCATTCTAGCAGTCACTGTGTCAATCCATCTCCTTGAGGGTCTTTTTCTATGTCCTTCTACTTTACCAAGCATTATGTCCTTATCCAGGGACTGTCTCTCCTGACAATATGTCCAAAGTATGTAAGAGTATTCTTGCCACCCTTGTTTCTAAGGCGTTCTCTGGCTGTACTTCTTCAAAGCCAAATTTGTTTTGGCTTTCAGCAGTCCTTGGGACTTTCAACATTCTTTTCTAGCACCACAATTCAAATATTTGATTCTTATTCAGTCTTCCTTGTTCATTTTCCCACTTTCTCATGCATTCCAGGCAATTGAAAATCCATGACTTGAGTCAGATACACCTCAATCCTCAAAGTCACATCATTGCTTTCCAGTCCTGGAAAGATGTCTCGTGCAGCAGATGTACCCAGTGCAATTTATCTTTTGATCTATCTCTTATATTCTAGGTGTATAAAATGTAGTAAATTATTTAAGAAATATTGTTTGGATAAGTTTCAATAATTTTGAATATCACTATTTATAATTAATATGAAGACAATCTGATGAACAATACATTTATCCTATTTTACTATTATTATTATGCTTTGTTGTCAATAACTGAAGATAAATCTTGATATTAGCAACAATATAGCTCACTTAAAGGAAATATAAAAACACTCAACCTACTGTGTAAATTACCTTTAGTTCTCTAACCTTGGTACATTAGTTAGAGATTTTTTTAAAACGTGGTCTCTTAGGCATATTATGTTTATAAATTCAGAATATTGTGTATTCAGAACTTTCTAAATGGCATAATCTTACTCAAAACATCACCCAAAAACTCATTTGCTCTCACAGGAGACTTTTTAATTAACAGTCACATCTGTGCTATTACACTATATTTTTGCAGTGTTAGCAGCAACTTAAACCACATTATTAAATTATGAAAAATTATAAATCTCAATGGACCTGTTAGGTGTTACAAGAGCCTATACGTAGCAATCTCTGAGCCTCTAGGGTCTGGACTTGAGTTACTTAATTTTGGGAGGGTAATAATGCTGTTAAATATTTAATAGTATAATATTTTGAATACCTTTCAAATATAAATGACATTAAAAATTAATTTGCTTAAACTATCAAAGGTTACCTGGTTATATTTGTGTAGAAGTCTGTTTCAAATATGTTTAAATAGCAACGATGCTAGAAGATGAAGTTTTGTAGATACCAAACATTATGGAAGTTCATGTTAAAATAATATTTATATTAAATTAAGCAATGAAAGTAAACAATCACTGTGTCAGTTTTGGGTGGCTTTATAAATTGAAATAAGTTATTTTTAGTTGTTACATAATCCTCATCTAACATCCTAAAAAAATCCTATATATTTAATTTTTTAAAAATGGATCAATGGTCTAAATATATGTAGTTTTAATTAGTACCATAAGATCAAAGGTCTGCAATTTCTTTCTTCATTTTTCATAGCGTTTTCCATTCTTTCGTCTCCTCCCATCTTTCTTAATTATGTAGTAGGGCTGTAGCAGAACTATCACTAGCGCATGGCTATAATAAGTTGGAATTTATGTTTTCAAAGTCTCGTAATTCTTGATGGGTGTCATTGAGTCCGTTTCAACTCATAGGAGCCTTATACACAACCAAACAAATCACTGCCGGGTCCTTGGCCCGCCTCAGAGCCATCCTCGACTGTTCTGCTAAATCTCTGCTTTACCAAGCCTGGTGTCCTTCCCCGATGGCTAAGTAATGCAC
The DNA here is from genome assembly GCF_000313985.2 of Echinops telfairi. Classification (NCBI taxonomy): domain Eukaryota; kingdom Metazoa; phylum Chordata; class Mammalia; order Afrosoricida; family Tenrecidae; genus Echinops; species Echinops telfairi. The sequence goes on from NW_022103906.1 coordinate 64,457,416, forward strand.
ACTGAAGGTTGTAGTCTTTGCTCTTCAGCAGGAAGTGTTTCAAGTGCTCTCTACTTTCAGCACACGAAATTGTGCCTTCTTCAAATTGCGAAATGTTAATGAGTCTTACTCCAAATCTTATGTTGCATTCTTCTTAGTAATCTTCTGCTTCTCTAAGATTATGTATACAGCGTTCAGAATGAATAAATATGGTGAAAAGAAACAACTCTACTTGGCATCTTTTCTGAGTCTAAACTATGGAGTTTCCAATGTTCTGTTGGAACCACTGCTTCTTAGTCTCTGTACAGGTACAGCACACATGCAATCCAGTGTTCTGGATCTCTCCTTCTCCTCAAAGCTGTCCATGACTTATTATAATGGACCCAGTGTTTACAGTGCCCTGAGGTGACACTGGAATGGTTAGGGTGGGAGTGGGGTGGGGGTTGTTGCAAAAGCAAATACCTATACTTTGTCCTGAATTATGTACTAGAGTACAAAACTTTTTAATTGCAGAGAATTTTTGTTTATGTAAAGGAGGTAGTAGTTTACTTAAGTTTATGACCTTATGAACACAGTTGAATGTTTTTGCACAGTCAACGAAACACAGGTAAATATCTTTCTCATAATTTCTGCTAACAGCTAAAATCACCAAGGTTACTCTTCATTCATGTCCTCTCCTGCAATCAATTTGAAATTCTGGCAATTCCTTCTCAATGTCCTGCTGGAACTCTTTTTGAGTTATCTTCAGTGATATTTTACAAAGTGTGATGTTAAGTACATCATTATAGATTTCCCACAGGTTTTTGGATTACATTTCATTAGAATGAGTATAGATCTCTTGTGGGTAAGCCATCCTCCAAATTGCTTAGCATACACTGTGAGCACTTTCAGCATTGCATCCATTTTCTATAACATCACAGGCAACATTCTGTCAGTTCCTGTAAACTTAGTTTTCACCAAGGCCTTCTGCACAACTTAAGAACGTGGATGTCTTCCTTCAATACCATTGATTCTTGGTCATCTGTTACCTCCTGACATGTTGGACCAATGCCCAATTCTTTCAGGCAGAGTGACTCTGTGAATTCCTTCTCCTACTAGTCTGAATTCATAATACAGTCTCTGAGGGAGAATTTCTCTTGCTTTTGGCTCTGGAGGAAGATCCTACTCTATTTGAGCTTCTCCTGAGCAATCAGAGTGTGGCTTGGCATCTCTCTTGCCCTTCTCCATGTGTTCGCTTGCTTATATATTCTCTTTAATATCTTAAATAAAAGCAACCAAGGGCATACGGTATACTAATATTGCTTAATTAACATAATAAAGACATCCCGTTTCCAAATGGGATTATAATAACAGGCAAAAGCTTAGCATTTGCAATATATTATTTTGAGAGACATAATTCACTCCATTAATGCCACTTTAAAACCATTCATTGGAAGCTTGACTGAATTCTTATGCCATTTTTCATCTTTATAGTTCAAAACCAAACATATGCATTTATATTTAATGTTTGATAATATATTATTGAAATAAAACATGAAATCTAAATGTTTTTAGTGAGTTTTTCTCTTGTAAACTGCTAAAATCTTTTTCACTCTTACTTATCAGTTATATTATTTCAGAACTCGAATGATGTACATATTGAGCACATTAATACTATTTCATATTTAAAGTGATATGTTCATATGTGCATAGTGAAAAAGGTTTTTAGTACAATGCCAAATATTATTGAGGTTTATTCATAGTTATATTTAAATCACATGCAAATTCAAAGATTAACTATAATTTCTTATATGGGACAGTGAAGCAGAACTTCAAAAAAATCTGTTGTTTCTTAGTAGAATTTAAATAATACAATTTAATTTTCTCTACTATCATTGGAGGACAAGAAAAGCTGACTCAATTTTATAACGATAAGGCATATCTCTTTTTACTATTTATTTATTTTAGTTCTTAATATTGTATGTGAAGTTTCAATTGTTTTTTTCTCTTTTTAAGTAAAAATATTAAAAATATAAAAATCATCTCTGATGATGTAATGGTCTACATTGAAATGCCATGGCAGTCTAAATAATGTAATTGTGCTTTTTTAAAGACAAAGAAAGGAATAGGAAAGAGGGGCCATGAACAATTCATCAAATGATGATTATTGTAAAGTTTAGTGTTTTTAATGAAAGGTATTTTCCTAATTAATTTTATTTAATCTTTATAAAGAAAGTCTGTATTTTTATTAAGGCATGGATTCAGGCTTGTGCTCTTTTTCTTTGTGCAATAACTGCTTTTAAAATTAACCTTTCTATTTGTGCATTCATTAAACAAACCTACAAAATATTTTATTATGTCTAGACACATATTACCAATCTTCATTGAGATGAATTATGCAACATCATGCCTCTTTTCTTGTAGAATTGCAAATATTCATATAGACCAGATAATTGAAGTTGAAATAATGTGTGCATGCCATCTTTAAAATGAATCAGACTTCGCTGTGACCCCAAGCTAGAAAAGATGTGATTAGCCTTAGAGTTAAAAAGTCAAAGCAAACAATACAAAAATAAGAAATAGGACACAAAGTGCATCTTCTCCTGTGGTAGCACAGAAAGCAAGACGCAAAGGTCTTTTCAGATGCAGATTAGGTTATAGATTGTTGAATTTCCCTGATGACTGAAGCTGGTGTGAGAGACAGAAAACAAAAGCTGTCAATAAACATTTTACAAGGCAGCCAATAAAACTGGAAAACTGCAGAAGGGTTACTGATGAAAGAGTCTCTGAATCTTTAATGACAACCATCGTCAGAGTTATGCAATTGCCATTACAGATTCAGCAATATGGGTAAAAAAGAACTTAATTATTGTAGTACTAATACCAAATTCAGGTATGGGGGACAATGTATCTGTGTTAGACAGAGTTCTCTAGAGAAACAAAACCAGGACACTTATGCTTATAGAAGATAGATCAATAGATAGATAGATGATAGATAGATAGATAGATAGATAGATAGATAGATAGATAGACAGATAGACAGATAGACAGATAGATAGATACAGCATGAAGGAATGCAACAGCTGATTAGTCCACACAGCAGTACAGAGGGTTCAGTTGAACTCACTTCTGTGGAACAGTTAATATACTGGAAGTCCTTCAACTCACAAGGGCCAGTGGGTTGAAGGTCAAGGAAGCAGACAGATGAGTCTTTCCAAGGGCAATGCAGGCAGCCTGCCCACAGGGAGCAAAGAGCAGGGCATGTCATCAACAGTCAGCAGCTCAAGAGCTTAGACAGGCAGGCCCAGATGGGATACTGAACTCAAGTAATGCAAGACGACAGGATCCGACAGTCCCAAGCTCAAGTGATGTATACACCAGCATTGTGGTAAAGCAGGTCTTGATGGAATTTCAATCTCTAGTGATCCATGGGTTGGTAGACCCACAGGTAGTGTAGATCACAAGTTGAGGCAGAGAACTAGCAGCCACACACTGGTCCGGTCACCAGAGAGGAAAAGAGAGACAGGTGGGGCTTGCCGAGTCATTTATCTCTTTACCCTTCAATCAAACTGCGACCTTATTAATCTCACATTTTCCTATTGGCCAGGTTGACACAATAAACCTACCTATCACAGTATCTTGGGGAAAATAAATCTTATAATTAAGGAAGAATGTGGCTAAAATGATGATCTGTATTCACCAGGAAAAAAGAGTCAAAAATACCTGGGTCATAAAATTAGGAGGAAATGATTACTTCAAAATCTATGTATAATTTTAACAGTGATAAACACAAGTGGTAGAATTTAGGGACTGAAAGAAGTGTTGTGATAAAAAAATACAGGCATACCTGCTTTCAATGTGCTTTCCTTCCTTGGACTTCACAAACAGATCTCTTTTTACGAATTGAAGGTTTGTGGCAAACCTGTATTGAGTAGATTTTTGGTGTCTTCTTTCCAAAAGTGTGTGCTCATTTTATACATTGGTGTAATTATTTTGATAATTCTCACAATATTACAAACTTTTCATAATTCTATTGCACATTTAATAGATTACAGTATAGTGTAGGCATAACCTTTAGATGCACTAGGAGGGAAATTAGTGACTCATTTGTATGTGATATTTAATTAATTGTAGCAGTCTGGAGCTAAACACAAAACATCTCCTACACACACCTGTACTGAACTAAAATTAAAGAATAGGACTCCCCTAAAATAAAACCCACAGATATTAGGTATGAAGGCCTTTGGGTTTATATTAAATTTTATTTCTCATGGAGACAAAAACTCTAAGTCACAGCTTTCTTGTACAATAGAAAATAAAGTAGTATGGTTTATTGAAATATTGTGGTCAATTAGCGATAACAAGTGTGTGATGATAAATCATTGAGCACATTGATGTGAAGTATTCTGCATGTTTGAATGACCTTGTAATTTTTTAAATAATCCTTTTCTTCTTTATCAATAGCAAGTGAATTCGGCTCTGACTCATGACCATGACTGCACTGTGTCAGCTCCACCTCACAGCTGCCACACATACTAGAGCAGAATGGCCTCACAGAGCTTCTCTTGTGGCGTGACCTTTGGATCCCATCCCTGGCATTTCCGCTGGCCGCTAAGCACTTGACAATTGCGCCACCAGGGCTCATTCCAGCAAACAACCAACAAACAAAAAAACTCACGGCCATCGAGTCAATTCTGACTCATAGGGACCCTATGGGTTTCTGAGATGGTAACTCCTCTTATTTTATTTTTTTTAATTTTTCAAAGCCATTTTTGGGGAGCCAATATAGATACCATATAATTCATAGTTCCATCGCATCAAGCAGTATTGTACAATAGCTACCACAATCAGTTTCAAAACATCCACTTTCTTCTTCAACTTCTTGATATCAGCTCCCTTTTAACCACCCCTCCCACCTTCTACAACCCCCACCCCCACCCCCCTGCAGCAACCCTTTTCTATTGCTGTCTCTATAGCCTCATCAATCCTAGGTTTCATATAAACCTAACAAAAATTCAGGAGAGCTGCCTCAAAGACAAAAATCTATCATAGATAAACCCCAATATGCAAAAAAACCCAAACAAATAAAAAAGCAGAAAAATTTGAAAACTAGATTAGGTCCAACATGTATCAGAGGTGGGAATCAATGGACAAGGTTTTAATGATTCAGGTCAGACCTATCATTTTGATCTCCTCTAATCAGCTCTTCACTGCATTCTGTTTAGCAAGCAGTTTATTCTCTTTCATGCATTATGGATAGAGACTGCAACTCTTGAAGGGAGTAGACAACCTTGCCTTGCTCCCAAGCAGCAGCTGGTGGTTTCAAACTGATGACCTCGCAGTTTGCAGCCCAATGGCATAACCACTCGGCAGCCAAGACTCCTCACTACACCACACCTCACTACACCTTTATGGCATACATAGGGCACACGCAGAGTTGTTTGGGGGTAATGCTAGACAGCTCACTGACAAGTCATTCGTTTGAACACATCAGCAGCTCTCTTGGAGAAAGCTGTGGCTGTTAGCTTCTTTAAAGATTACAGTTTAGTAAACCCTATGTAGCAATTCTACTCTGCCCTTTAGGGTCATTCTGAGTCAGATTAACTCAAGGATAATGGGTTTGGGCTTTTGGTTATGTTGTAAATGAAAATCATTAAGTAGCCCAAATAGCACATTCATTAAGCATTTGGTTGCTAATAAAAGTTTGGGGGTTTGAGCCCATACTAATGTTCAGAAGAGACAGAGTATAAGAACCATAAAACATTGGCGCCTAATGAGAAAGTTAATGGGTCAAGTCCATCCAGAGTTGTCACTGAATAAAATTGTAGCACATTCTTATGAAAAATCAATCACTGATAATTGATAAAGCCCTCTGACAACACTAGTGTCACCATAAGTAGAAAGCAACTCATTAACAACTGGATTTTATGTTGTTCTCTTTCCTAGATTTTAATTTCTAAATGAAAATTGTCCTTCTCTGAGATGTACATGATTTGGTGAATAACCATAGCTTTTGTTTATTATTTTACATCCTTTTATACTACCACCTGTCTATTTGCTGTACTGTGGTGATTTTCCTACTGCTGTGATGTGGGAAGGTCCACCACAGATATTTCAAATGACAGCAGGGTCACCCAGGAGGGACAGGTTCCAGGAGAGCTTCCAGACTAAGACAAATAAGGAAGAAAGGTTTGACAAAATACTTCCGAAAACTCACCTTGGAGCTTGCTTTGCTACGCATCGAAGATTTCCATAGAGAGAGACTAGAAAGCACACCAGCAAGCCCAGCGTTTCTTTTTGTCAAACCTAAGGTCCCCATGAATCAGAGTCACCTCACAGTAGCTAAAAACCAGATAGGATTCTTGTATAAATACAAATCAGTATCCGTTATCCCATTTTGCTCAGTATATTGACTACAAAATTAAATCGATGTTATAAATTTAATCATGTCCCCCAAAATGATATGTTGAAATATTAATCCCTGGACTATATGACTGTTACTCTCTTTGGGAACACAATGAAGGTGTTATTAGGGTAACATCTTATGGAACCTGTTTGATTCCATCTGAGTGGTATCCTATAAAATAGGCACATGGACTGAGAAACAGTGGAATCACATCACAGCTGTGAGTCAAGAAATGTCTGAAGTTACTAGAATTTAGAAGAGAGGATAGGAACAGTTTCTTTCTGAGTATCCTCAGAAGAAATTAAAACAGTGGACAAAGATTCAGACTCCTAAAACTGTGATACAATGAATTTCTGTTCTTAAAACCCACCTAGTTTGTAACTTTTTTTATACAGCAGCCTTTAGAATTTCCTGTCAAGTTTCTCAATAGCTGTTTTTTGGTCTATGGAAACACATTTTATGGTAGAGCCATTTTGCATATTCAGATTCTTTGTCTTCTTTCCTCAGTCACCAGCCAGAATGTTCAGAGATGCTTCCTTCGCTGCTCTTCTGAACACAACCCTGTCTTCATCGGCCATCTATCACAAAAAGAAAATGAGAAAAGGTGAAGTTTCTCTTTATCTGCATCAGTAACTTCACAACTAACAGCAGAGTTTTTATTGTTCTGTAGCTTGTTTGAGTGTTCCTTTTTTTTCTATTATCCTTCCCATCAAAATGAGTTCTGTTCTCTGCATGGAGTCAAACTAGAAATAATTATTGACTGATTTCCCCGCCATTAACTTTGAGAGTCTCTTGTTTGTTGCTCAGCCATTTGGTCGCAGATATATTAATTACACATATCTTTTCTGATAGTTGCTATAATAGTTCTAATGTCATTATGAAACCTTGAAATCTATAGGGGAGCATGATCAGCCAGATATGAAATAAGATGGGATGGACATGTTAAGCTTAGATCAGAATAGACCTTATTTTAGCTCTTCTGTTTATCCCATCAACAATAGGTATTTCAATGCCAACCCCAATTCTTTCTCAGTATTGAAATGGCATCCGATTTTCAGGGCAGCATGGTGCTTTGTTAACTCTTTAAACTCACTGGGGTTCCATGAAAATTAGTGCTTTCATGTGTGAGAATGAAGGAATGGCATACAGTCTGAACTTCTGATGACTCTTTGATATTAATCACATTTCCATTCCTGCAGCGTATGCCATGTTGTAATTAAGTTGCTCTTAAGTATACTAAACAGTACCCTGGAGGTATAAAAGTCTTACTTGCTGAAGGTGCCTGGCTGGTGACCAGAGAGTTAACTAAGACCTTGTGAAAATTGACTCATTATCTTGACCCCTACTTTGCCAATCTTTTATCTCACTGATATCCTATTAAATAACTACCTTTCACTGCTCAGCGTT
>NW_022103906.1:64466161-64467656 GCF_000313985.2 Echinops telfairi
GTTTATCAGCCAGGCTGGCACAATAAACTGTCTCAGATAATTTTTCTGTTTAATATACTGAAAGTATTATCCCTTCTTTGCATGCACATGGTAAAAAGAAAGATGTTTAATTAAGTATTTTACTAGGAACTATTTAGTTTCAATAATCTTTTTTCCCCTTTAATTTAGACATTGAGATCACTCTCTAATTTGTGATCTTTACTAATTATTTCCAAGGAAACCCAGCTTCCTTTTTCGTAGAGTGAGAGTTTGTCATTTATTTGTAGACTTCAGAACATGAGAGAAAACCCATCCATTAAAGACTATATAGTTAGGTGAATGGAGCAAATATTAAAACACTCCTATTATAGCTGCTATAAACTTCCAACTGCTCCTTAGGAGAAAGATAGGTCTTTCCAGTCCTATAAAGAGTTACAGTCTCAGAAATTCACAGGGTCACTTCTACCCTGCCCTATAATGCCACTCTGAGTAGGCATGACTCAGTGGCAGTCCGTTTGGAGTCTGCAGTGGCGTCATGAGCTACATGTTAGGGTACTACTGGCAAAGTGAACAGTTAGAACCCATCAGCTGTCCATCAGGATGAAGAAGAGGCTGTTTCCTCTCATGAATATGTACAGCTTCAGAAACCCTCGGGCTCAGCTCCACTTTGTCCTACAGGGTTGCTATGAGTTCTGACCCTGTATTGACCCAATAGCACTTGGTTTGGTTTTGTATTAAGTTATGGGGCCATATGGTATGGTGATTTTAATGGACTCTTTGACTATCTTAGTATCATGAAAGATTAATACTGATGCTCTGGATAGTTACTTTCCCAGGGATGTTTAAACCACTCCAAAAATGATGTTTTCTACTTTGTTAGAGAAAATTTTTGAGTCTTTATAGAGAAAAATGAAAGTCAGATCGAAGAACTTCCTACATAATAAAATGTGAAAAAGGAAAAAAAAAGGGGGGGGGTAAGCATATGACCATCTTATATCAGGAGCGTAAGGCATTGAAGTATTTTATTTGGTACACAATGATACCTACCACTGTAGCTTTATCAACAACTTTATCACCTTAATGTGTTTCTCCCATAAGGCAACTTCATGCATTCGGTTGCTGTTGTTGTTGTTCTTGTTAGTTGCCTTCAAGTCGATCCACACAAAGCGATCTTATATACAACGGAACTGAACACTTCCTGGTCCTTCTCGCAATTGTTCCCATGCTTGAGCCTATTGTTGCAGTCCCAGTGTTAATCTATCTCCTCTTTATCGATGCCCTTCCACTTTTCCCAGTGTTTCTCCAGGGACTGGTCTCTCCTGACAACAATGGCAATGAGTTTGGTTTGGTTTCTATGGAGACTAAGAGAAGTGTATTACGGGGATAGCTTATTTCCCACCTTCCAATAATAGCAGTTTAATGTGTAAATGCATTTTGTCTATAAGAAACCAGCACATGTTGCTTCTGAGGTAGATGGCCACTTGTTTACCTTCAAGCTTTTAAGACCCCAGATGCT
>NW_022103906.1:64469680-64471039 GCF_000313985.2 Echinops telfairi
AAAAAAAGAAACCAGCACATGGATGAACTGCAGCCCTGGTTATCATACTTTTGGATGTACTTTCATGGTATAATTCATCTTGTTTTCTTAAAAGAAATTTCTTCTACACTTTGGACATGTTGTCACAACACCAGGCCCTGGAGAAGAGCATCGTGTTTGGTAAAGTAAAGGGAGAGTGAAGGAGGGGAAGGCACCCAAGAAGGTGGATTGACCCCATGGCTGCCACATCGAGTTCAAGAATAAGAAGAGTTCTGAGAATGGCGCGGGGCTAGGCATGTTTCAATGGGGTTTCTATGGGTTGGAACCAACTTAATGGCATCTGACAACAATAGCCATACTGCCCCTGGTTTTGATCTATATAATGAATGCATGCTCATGTGGTTTTCTTCATTTTTGATGTTCTTGGGGTTGGCTTTGTCATGCTCTTTAGATATGTAGGTTTTTTATTTTCACTAAATTATGGGGGAAATCTTTTTCTTCTTGCTACATCGTTCAGCCTGGCAACATTTTGTTGTTGTTGTTCTCTAGATCTTCTCTCCCAGCAGTAAACTGAGGCACCTTTTGGTCTCATCGTCGTTGTTTCCTGACTCTCAGTTTTCATTGTCTTGCACTTTGAAATTTCCACTGTTTGAAAGTCATCCATATGTATATATATATATGGTCCTTGTTTAAAATAAATGGCTAAACTTTATCTGCTCTACTAGTCAGATGTAGAAATGATACCAGGCATTTCAAAAGCTGTAGTGTAAAATATTGTTTCAGGTTTTCAGCATGCTGATGTTGCCCTTGTCAGGTAATGACTAAGTTCTCAGCTGCTAAATGAAAGGGTGAAAGCCACCCAGTGATGTCATGGACGAAAGACTTGATGATCTACATCTGTCAACATTGCAGCCTAGAAAATTTTATGGGTAAATTCTATTTTGTTACATGAGTTTGACTATGAGTTGAAGCCAACTTAATAACAGTTAACAATAACAACTCCTATAGGGCCACTGTGAGCCAGCATTGTTTCCATGACAGTGAGTTTGGTTTCTGATTTTAACATAAACAAATTTGTTAATTCACACCTTCTTAACAAAAAGTACTATATTTTAGCTAAATTTACAGAACAAACTGATTAAATTGATACTTAATCCTAAGAAAGTGAAGATATGAAAATGCACATTAATTTTAAGAATATTTGTTTTATATTTTTCTCAGCTTCTAAGTGATAAGATGTTCCAGATGTGTTTTTAATTTTCTCTGTGTTGTATAACACTACTGAGAAAATTCCTGTTGGTTTTATAGCTTTAAAGAGTAATCTGTAAATATTATCAGATTTATAGTTCCAGAAGTGTGTTTCTGGAATCTTTTCCAGAT
>NW_022103906.1:64471765-64493942 GCF_000313985.2 Echinops telfairi
CAATCTAAATTTCCATTGGTAGATGAGTGGATCAGAAAACTCTGGCACATGCACACAATGAAGTACTATGCATCACTGAAAAGTACTGATGAGCACATGAAACATGTCTTTTCGTGGGAAGAGTTGGAAGAAATTTTGGTAAGCGAAGTCAGCCAATCACAAAAGGAAAAGTATAGCACAAGTCCTCTGAGGTAAGTGTAATCACCACGGTAGGTATATCATTCATTTTGGTTGAGATACTAGGATTCGGGAGGAGGTTGGACCAAACCCAATGAGGTACATGTTGGTCCAACACAAAAATGGGAAAAAGAGGGAGTGGGAAGGGAACAAAGGGGGTGTTTAAAGTGAAATGATGACAGAGGGAGCAGGCCACTAATCCGATCAGGGGGAGAGTACTGGTCTTGTCTCCAGAGATCGGGATTGGGCATGCAGACCCTACCATGATGCATCAAGCCATGAGGACACCGTGGCCACGTAGAAGAATACCTGAAAAGAGAGAGCTACAGGGCTGGCCCCAACCAGAGCCAAACTGCCCCCCTCCCTGGAAGTGGGTCTGACAAAGAGTGGCACTGAACCTACAGGTTGGGGAGTGGGGCCAGCATGCCACACCCACATGGAGGCAGGTCTGGAGGGAGGAAGAGAAAGAGAGAGCCAGACTGGACCCCACATCCCTGTGGGGAGTTAATGGGACACAAAGGGGACAGGGCAGCCAACAACAGCATGGGCCACATTGTCCCCTTCTGGAGCAGATGGTGACAGAGGACATTTCTGGGGGCATATGGTGGGGAGGCAGTGCGGTTTGAACCCCCAAAATGGAGCGAACCAAGAAGGGGGCATTCCAGATCAGCAGCTGGAGCAAGACAGAGCTACGAAGCCCTGAGGAGCCCCCAAGGAGGTGCTCCAGGCCAGGAGGGGCAGCTCCTGGACAGTCTTGAAGGCCAGCAAGCAGACCCAGGACTTTTGTCTATTTCTTCTCTCTCTTTCTTACAATTTTTATTTATTTGCTATTTTTACTTTTTTTAAAATCGGTTGGGGCTAGGTCATAGTCAGTGTACCTACCTCTATAGGACAGGCACAGGAGGCAGGCCCGAGGAGAGAGCAGTGGGACCAACGGTCCCAGGGAGACCTGGGAGGTGAGGGTGGTGGATGAAGGGGGTAGTGAGCAGGCTGCGCCATGGACCAGGGAACAACTGGAGCGTTGGAGTCAATAACAAGGAGGACATAGGCATCTGAGGTGGTGGGGTGGGGGTTGGGCTGTCGGAGCAACAGCTAAGTAGCTAAGAGGAGGTACCAAGAGATAGAAATAAGGGGAAAGTGGCAGTGGGGCAGGAGGAAGGTAAAAGGAAACAGAGCAAGGACCAAGGAAGCAAAGTAATGGATAGAGGTATAAACATAGCGGTGTACATATGTAAATACATTAATCTACAAAAATAAATGTATTGGCCCATGTACATATATTTATATGGCAATACACTTAGGTAAGGGATAGACTTTGGGCCTCTGCTCATACCCTCCCTCAATATAAGAACACTTTGTTCTAACAATCGGCAGTCTGAGATGTTCACCCTCCCGACACAATCGCTGAAGACAAAACCGGTGCATAAGCAAATGTGAAGAAAGTGGATGATGCCCGGCTGTTAAAAGATACAGTATCTGGGGTCTTAAAGGCTTGAAGTTACACAAGCTGCCATTCAGCAGTGAAGCAACACGTTCACATGGAAGAAGTAAACTGCTGGTCCAATGATGAGGAGCCATAGGGACAGGGTAAAAGGCAACAGCAGACACATAACAAACAAAAACAGCGTTGAGAACAAAGGGGGCTGGAGCAGAGATCCAATGCATATCTGTAGACAGTGTAACAATCTCCCCACAGAGGGGCCACAGGGAAGGGATGAGTCACCAGGGTGCAGTAAAGCATCGATGAAACACACTATATTCCTCTGGTTCCTTGAGGTGTCCTTACCCCCTCCCCCCCCCACTACCATGACCCCAGTGCAGTTTCTCAATTCAGACTAGACCAGAACATGTACACAGGTATAGATAAGAGATGGGAGCTCATGACACACCCAATCCAGGAACAGGAGTGGAAATAGTGATACCAGAAGGGAAGGGGGTGGAGGGGGAGAGTAGGGGAGAAAGGGGGAACCGATTGCAATGGTGAACACATAACCATACAATCCTCTCCAGTGGGAAGAACAACAGAAAACATGGGGAAGGGAGACAGCGGTCAGTGTGAGAGATGAAAATAATAGCAATGCACAATCTATCAGGTGGTTATGAGGGTTGGGCAAGGAGCAGCCAGCGGGGGAAGGGGGGAGGAAGCTGATACCAAGGGCTCAATAGAAGTAAATGCCTAGAAAAGAATGAGGGCAACATATGTACAAACATGCCTGACTCAATTGATGTACGGATTGTGATGAGTTGTACGAGCCCCCAATAAAACGATTTAAAAAAAAAGAAAAGAAACAAACAAACATGTAGATCCAGCACTTTCTTTTCCAACGTCTGTTCTAGTTTTAACTTTTTCATTTTGCTGGAGGGCAAAAATATTTCTGCAGCTCCGGGAGCAGGAGTAGGTGCAACTAAGATCATCATCTTTTTATTCCTTTCCATCTTCAATTAAAAAAAATAATATATCACATAGTCTAAAATATATCACATAGCTGACCACTTTTCACTTTCTACACAAATGCAGTCATCTATAAAACCTTTACATTGATTTATGTCAGCTTTCCTACCTTCAATTTTCTTCCTGAAGTTTATTTCTCACCAGAAAGAAAATCAGGCCATTATTTTTTCCACAAGCAACCTTGCCTTTGATAAATCCCTATCTTTAATTACATGTTTTCTATTTACAAAACGTGCCTCAACATTCTTGTTTGAAAGATCTGTTCAGTTTGGAATAACTGGATTTCTTTCATCTTCAGTATAATCTGTTCTGCACAGTCTTCATAGACTGCTGCTCTTGTTTTTACTTCAATGTGCTTTCCTTTCTGCTTCATATGCATGCTTTGACAATCTCTTCATACCAACATAATTGGAAATAATAAGTTCAGACTATCTCATTTTGAATATATAGCACATCCCTTTACTTGTGAATACAGTAATTTGAGATAATAACGCTAAAGAAATAATCATGCTTGATTCCCCATTTATCACTTCACTTCATCATGTTAATGTTCATAACTGTTTTAATAAAAGGACCATACTATTAGTAAAAGTAGTTAGTAGATAATGAAGTCAATTATTTACAGCAACCTCAGTGAAAATAGCAAGTGAAATTCTTAATTACACATTTTAAAGATAATGTAAATTTTTGCAATTTGCTTATGAAATACAACATAAATCAATTTTTAAAATAATCAACTATTGAACAAGAATATTAAAAATTCAAACTCACTGCCATTGAGTTATTGCCTACTCACAGCAGCCCTATTAGACAGGGTAGAACTGCCCCTGAGGGCTTCTGAGACCCTAAGGGTTTACAGGAAGAGGAAGCCCAGTCTTTCTGCTGAGACACTGGTGGTTTAGAACTGCAGACCTTGAGGATCTCAGAACAACACTTAACCATGACACCACCAGGACTCCTTAATAAGAATCTAGATAACATTTATAAACTCCTCTTTCAAAGGTTTGTCCATAAAGAGGTGCTGAGAAACAAGTTTCAATTTCTTAATGTGAAAGTTTCCCAACATATGCAAATACTGAATATTAATTCTTTTTTCCTAATCACAGAACTTCAATAATTATCAGAACATATCTTAAATTATATTACCATTATGATGCCTATATACAGAAATCATATACTTCACTTGCATTTATTTCATTCAGAAAATCTTAAAGGCAGCTATTGTTTAAAAATCCACACCATCATTATTATATTCATATTTCAAAATAATTAGATCATTGTTAAATATTCAGCCATTTTTATACCATCTCAATTGACTCTTCAAAAATCTATTGTGTTCCTTTGTTAAACACAAAACTCAATTTATTAGGCTTACAATAAACATAGGAAAACACATATATTACAATTTTATCTATCTGAAAGTTTCTCATTCACCCTCTTTTCTTATAATTCATTTGTTTTCAAATCTTTTTATTATCTTATTGAAATTTATATAACTTTGTTATTTTAGTATGTTTTTGTAATTGTTTATCATGCTTAACTGACATTATTATTTCTAGAAATGATTTGACAGATATTGTTATTTTATAAGAAATTTGGTTAATTGTTTAAGCAAATAACTTCATAAGTGGTATGATTTTCTTCCATCAAATGGTAAATTATTTCAGTCTGTCTTTTTACATATTATATAAATGTTAATGGTTGCGAAGATTAATACCTATATTCATTTTACATAAATTTAATATTGCTTAAAAAGTGTACATCTTATTTCAATGATAACCACAATGTTCTCAGCTAGATATTTACAATAGGCTGTGTAGTTTAAAATATATTTTAATCTATTTATGATATAATTATTATTAAGTAAATCATAAGATAGAATGTGAATTTTTATACTCACTTTAAATAGATGGTATACAATGTAGTATAAGCTATTTAACAACAATTTCTAATAAAAGAATTTGCTTTGAAATTGTTTTATTTATTATTTTTTTATAAATACTTTTATTGGGGTATCTTGCAGCTCTTAGAACAATCCATACATCAATTATATCAAGTGCATTTGTACATATGTTGCCATCATCATTTTCAAAATGTTTTATTTCTACTTGAACCCTTAGTATCAGGTCCTTTTTTCCCCTCTCCCCCTAATCCTCTCACCCTTGTGAACACTTAATAAATTATAAATCATTATTATTTTCATATTTTACACTGTTCGCTATCTCCCTTCACCCCCATTTCTGTTGTATGTCTCCCTGAGGTTATATGTCAAACACTGCGCTTGGTTCTCCCTTTCTCCTCCTTCTCCCCCCACCTTCCCCCTACCCTCATGGTCTCTACTCCAATTACTGTCCATGAGGAGTTTCTCTGTCCTGAATTTTGTGTGTCAAGTGTGCATGCTCTGGTCTAGTCAGATTTGTAAGGTAGAACTTGGGTCATGATAGTGCGGGGAGGAAGCATTAAAGAACTAGAAGAATGTTGTGTGTTTCATTGGTGCTATACTGCACCTTTGCTTTGTGCCAACCTGGTCGATATATACATGTGGGATTAACTGAAGGGTGTAGAGATAATGGCTCAGTGAGCCTTGCCTTTCTAGTTATTGGGTCTCTTGCTTTCTGATGGTCATACCAGGGTGCAGCTGCCTTAGCCAGTTACCTGCTTCAGCTGGCAAGGCTCACTCCCTGTGAGACGTCCCTGAGGAGAAGCCACATGGACCCACCCCAATGCGATGCAGCCCTGGGTGCTGGAGCAGCTGTGTGGAGACCCCTGCCAGTGGCTTTTCCTCCTGCAGTTGGCGTCATTGTGTGTTTTGTGAGATGGAGGAGGACTTTATAGATTGGTGTCGGACATATAGGCTAATGGACTTATGAATTTGGACAGCACTGGATTGGAATGCTTTCTTCGTGTACACTTACCTTTTATATAAAACTCTCTCTTATGCATATGAGTTTCAGTGAATTTGCTTCCCTAGTTTACCCAGACTAACACAAGTGGTATGTTCTGTATATTCGGTTGATTGCACTTTTAAAATCTTCTATATCTTCGTTGTTAATTCATCTGTACATCATATAGCGTTATGTGCTAACGTTTTCTCTTATTTTAGGCCTGTCTACTTGTCCTTGTAATCTTTTTTAAAATGTATTTTGGACTGCTAAAAGGACAATCCAATCTGTCTTGGAAGAAAGACAGCCACAGTGGTCCTCAGAGGTAAGGATAACAAGTCTTCTTCTTACAAGTTTTGGACATGTTGTCAGGAAAGACAGTCCCCAGAGGAGGATATCATGTTTGGTAAAGTGGAACAGCAGGGAAAAGAGAAGACCCTTGTGGTAGTTACATGATTTCATGTCAACTTGAAGATATATAAAAATGTAGAGGTGGTAATATAAAAGTGTCGGGGTGGTATTCAGCCTGTCAATCAGGCCACAGCCTGATTGTGACTTCTTGTGACTGTGGCCTTCTCTCCACAGCAGATTACTGTGGAACAGCCCCCTCTCTCTGCCTTCACCTTCCTGCTGGCAGACACTGATTGCTGCCAGAGCTATTGCCATTGGATCTACACGATTTCGTACCAGTGATCTTCCTGCACTCTGCATCATTGCATGTGAGTCTGAAGAGGGATTTATGAACTGGTATTGGATGTATGGACTTGAGTTGGACTGGGCTGGGATGCTTTCTTGATATATATAATTACTTCTTGATATAAAGCTCTTCCTCACACATATATGGGTGTGTCTGGATTTGTTTATCAAGGCAACCCTGCCCAACACAACCCCCGAGGAGATGAATGAATACAGTGGCTGTATCAGTGGGCTCAGGATAGGATCCTGTAATATTCCTTTTATTACTGTAATATTCCTTTCTTTTGGACATAGGGTTACTGTGAGTCAGAATTTATGCTATAGTATCTAGAACAACGACATTTCTGTGTTGTTTTGAGTGTTGCTTTCATTGTATTGGCTTCTGAGTAGTGTTGTCCTGTATATTGCTCTCAGATCTGTCTGCTATTGTTTAATCTCTGTTCAAACGGATCTCATTAGTTTTGTTTTCTTTTTTGTAATGCTGTTATTTTTTACAAATTTCTTTCATTTTTCCTTCTTTGAAAATATTTTTATTTCTCCCTGGTGTTTGATGGATAATTTTGCTGGATGTAGAATTCTTGGTTGGCTGTGTTTTTATTTCATAATTTTATAACTCATTCCATTGAATTCTTGTCTATATAGAAGCCTGAGCCTTTCTTTATCAGTTTTCCTTTGAGGCTGACTGTTCTTTTTCTATCTATGCTCAGGATACTCTCCTCCTTTTCCTTGAAATTTGAGAATTTGAGTATCATATGCCTCTAGGGATCTGTCCTGTTTGGAGTTTCTTAGCATCTTGAATAGTTATTTCCCCTCCTTTGTGATGTTGGGGAAATTCTCTTCCATGGTTCTTCATACTATTTTCTCTGTAGATTTTTTTGGGGGGGTTATTCTTACACCAGGATACTGATGACACATATATGCCATTTCTCTTGATAATATCCCACATAATCTTCATGCTTTCTTCATATTCTTTTGCTTTTTTTCATTGATTGTTATTCCCCTAGGGTAGTGGTTCTCAACTTTCGTTAATGCCATGACCCTTTAATAGAGTTCATGTTGTGGTGACCCCCCAACCATAACATTATTTTCACTGATACTTAATAACTATAATTTTGCTACTGTTAAGAATTGGGCGACCCCTGTGAAAGGGTCATTCGACCCCCCCCCAAAGGGGTCATGACCCACAGGTTGAGAATTGCTGCCCGAGGGTGCAGTCAGAGTAATTGTCTTTAAGTTCATTGATTTGGTTTCCCCTTTCTTCCATTCTAATACTAAAGTCATTTACTTGGCTTTCTAATTCTGTTATCTTATTTTCTTCTGGTATTACTTTGATTTAGAGTTTCTAGTTTGTCAATTCATTCCATTTTTCACACAAACTTTCTATATTTTGAAGGCATTTAAACACCATTCTTCTGAATTCTATTTCTGGGAACCCCAGAAATACTTTTTACAGAGTATTTCACTGGTTTGGGTTGATTTTCAGATGTTTGTGTTTTCTCTTTTTGTCTTGATTTTGGGGCTATGCTCTGCCTAAAGTTGAATTATATAAAGAAGAATGAATGCAACATCAACAATTGAGGAAAACATGTTAACAACTTGAGTTATTCAGATGAAACAACATTGTTTGCTGAAGGTGAGGAGGGCTTGAAGAACTAGCTGATGAAGGTCAAGGATTGTAGCCTTCACTATGGATTAAAACTCAATATATAGAAGACCAAAACTTGACAACTGAAACAATAGATAACATTATGATAAGTGGAGAAAAGATTGCATTACCATCAAGGATTTTGTCCTGCTTGAACCACAACCAATGTTCATAGAAGCAAGAGTCAAGAGGTCAAAAGACTCATCACATTGCATAAATCTGCTCACAAGCCCTCTTTAGATAATTTGAAAGCAAGGATGTTACTTTGAGGTCCAGGTGTGACTGATCCATGCCAGGTGTTTCCAATTGCTTCCAATGCAAGTGAAAGTTGGACCACTGTTACTGAAATGACCCAGAATTACCTATGGCTAATCCAATGGTGCTTATTCCTAGTATTTGAAAACCTATTGTTTGCATTCATCTAGCTCATTATATGTCACAAAACCAGAACAATAATGAGGATTACATTTTTCACTTTATATTCCTAACAATTCCTTGTTTATCTCAGAGTTCAACTTCAGAAGTAGAGTAAAAGCACCCTAAATATCACATTGTCAGAGGTAACGATATATTACAATTAATCTTTCTCCCCGATATGCATATGAAAGTTGAATATTGAATAAGGAAGAATGAAGAAAAATCCATGTTTTAAAATAATGCTGCTGGGGAAGAATGTTGAAAGTACCATGGACGGCCAGAAGAACAAACCTGTCCTGGCAGAAGGAAAACCAGAAAGCTCCTTAGAAGCAAGCATGACAAGGCATCATCTCACATCATTTGATGGGTAGCAAAAAGAGCAAGGCCTCCTAGAAGATGGAGTGACACAGTGACTGCAAAATGAGTCAGCTTAAACCTAACAACAACTGTGAGAGACGGTGAAGAACTGAGCGGTGTTTTATTCTGTTATACATAGAGTCCCTATGAGTTGGAAATAATGTGCTGGCACCTACAATAGACAACAACAACAGTATTTCTTGATTTGTGTATCAATTTACAGAGCGTGAAATTCAATATCTAAGTTAGTTTCCATAATAAAAATATGAGATGGATATAAATATTTCTTTTTACTTTTATGGCCATTTAGCTAACTATTCTTCAAACCCCTAGTGATATAATCCTGACCAGTTACCGGATCAGTGTTTTTTCTTTTCTTTTACTCCAGTTCACCTCTCTAAAATTATTTCAATTGTCTATAGCTGTATAGGCAGTTAGCCCTACTTATTAGTACAAAGTTTCTGTGAATCACAAACCTGTAAAATTGAACTGACTGTACCTTACTTCGGGTCTCTCATATGGTACATTGGAATCACTATCTGGGGAAGCCATGACCTCAAGGTTTGACTCTGGGAAGGTCTGCTTCCAAGCTGATATGGATATTGGCCACCCCCAGATCTTCGCGGTCCTTTGGACTGACAGGTCTGTTGATAGCCATTTGGAGATCTACCTGGTTTAGGTCGTAACCTGAAAGCCTGATTTTCTCAGCATGAGTGAAAGAGAAAGAACAAAAAAGTACAATCCATGGTGGAATCCATCGTTATTTTAATCTATTCTTAAATGTGATATCCCATCTCTGTTGCTATATTTTATGTATTAGCAGCCTGTCATTAGAGACATCTCACATCCAAGTCCAATGATTATATCAAAACTGATAATCCAGGAGGATGGGCAACGTTTGGGACCAATTTAGAAATTACCTACCTCGAAAATTATGAAGCAAACCATGTTTGAGACTGTTTTATAATTTTCTGAAATTTTATTCCCTAACACAATCTTTTCTGAGTCTAATTTTTCATCCATATTATCTTTATGGTTGCTGTCACCAGTTGATTCAACATTGATAACTAAATTCTAGTGCTTTCATTTTCCATGTTATATCAACTTCCTTTGCCCCTCCATTAGTTTCCCTTTCCTTAGCTAATTTTCAAAATTCCCATTGAATGTCCTCATTATTACTGGCAAATTATATTTAAGAGTTAAAAACCCTGTCTTAAATCACATATTTTGTTCTTAATGGAGTTGCAAATGTTATTACAGAAAACAAGTATACAAATAGGAGAAAAATGCTTCTTTAATATTACCTGTGTGATTATTATTCAATGTACTCATATAAAACTATGGGAAGAGTTGTCTGAAATTTTGCCTTGGAGCCATAATAAGATTCAGAGGACACAACTTACCCATAAAACTTTGAGGTAGAATAACTAAATCATAGATATTTGCCTTTAACCATAATGTCTCTCCAGTTATTATAAGGCAAACTATATGATATATTGCATAATTTTGATTAAAAATTCTTATTTGGAAGGATGAAGAAAAGGATATGACATTAAAAAAAACAATATGACACACAAAATCTATTATAATTGTGTCCCAAAATCTCCTCTTTAGCTTTAATAAATATATTCCCACATACATTTAATATTATCTTTTCAATATCAAATGATACTTTGATTCCTATCATCTAGAAGTTTTTAGCCATGTGGCTCATTGATTTACAGTCTTGAAAATAAATTTATCTGAATGTCTCTTCATAATGACATCTTCATTTTGTCTTAGACAGACAGCTACTCTTCTACATGAATACAAAGCGAATTTTTGGCTCTTTGCTGCAGAACTCTATGATTCCTGTGACTAAGAGAAAGTATATCACTCTTTGAAGCTCTCTACTGTTCATCTTCTCCTTTTCTATTGGTTTCTTTTCCTGAGCACATACATGTGCTCAAGTTTTTAATACCTTAAGAAAATCCTATTGTGACTTAACACATATTTTTATTTTTACAATAAAGCTTTAAAAAGGGAAACGTTACTTGCAAACATTTTTAACCTTGTTGTCACTGCTTAACCCATTTCAGTTTGACTCTGGGACCTAACTCTATTGAAACTTCTAAATAAGATTATAGGTGATTTTATTATCATGACTATTGAATAGACTTTCGCCTTTACCTTGCTTAAACTCTTTTGTGACATTTGACTTTCTTGACTACTCTCTTCCTTGATATTTTCTATGGGATTTACTAAGATTTCTTTGTTTGTTTTTCAGACATTGGTTTATACCTGAATTTGAAAATGTTTGAGGTAACACCAACTATAGCTATATTATTATACTGAAAATGTAGTCAATCCTTTCTCAAGTCAGCAGTATAGTAAAAAAAATCCAAACTGTTATTAATTTTGCCAGCCCAGGATGAGTACACTCTCGAGGCTTTGATTATAGGCAAGAGGCTGTGTTCAATTCAGATGCTTTTATTTTTAGGTTCTTCAGCTTCTGTGAAAAGATATTAATCCCCTTTCAGCTCAATGTATTCATTGAGTATTTTATAATGTGTATTCATTGAGTATTTTATAATAGTTTCAATTCAAACTGCATGACAATGTCAGTTTGGAAACATGATGTTGAGCACATATTACCAATATATCCAAACCATCCCTTTGTTTTAATGCTAAGGTACCACCTACTATCTATTACCAAGGGAGAAAGGCTTTGGTGTATATAGATTGCATTCATGCAATATAATATATATTCAATAAATGGCAATAATAATATATAATATATATAAACTTGCCATTTATGAAAAAAATACATATAATTTAGTGAACACAAATCCATACTTATAGTGAAACAGCTCTGAGTTTGAATTCAGTTCTTCAACAAATTCTAATCAGGTGATCATGTAATAAGTTATTTATCTCACCAAACCTAAAATGAATGATTAGACTACTCAGCTATTAGTTTTAAGTTTCTACAAACCACCATTCTAATAATGTACATTACAATGTACATTACAATGTACATTATTTCCATCCTGTTGTTGATGCTATTCTTAATGTTACTGATAATATTTAAAGCTCACAAAAGTAACATATGAGGGATAACCTAAAAAAAACTGGAATTTTTCAAAGCTATGTATTTAAATTTTTTTCTTTTACAAAACAACCTTAGCACCTTCAAAGTACTCTATATTACACTTAAAATGTTTGTCAAATCTGGAATTCAATTCTTCGCAACATTTTTCAAGCTCAACTGGTTAGATGGCTGACAGCCCCTCCCTTGCTTTTTTTTCTTCACCTCTTCTATGTCATCATCACAGAAACAAAAAGAAGTTGCACAGAGAAAGGTCAGGTGAGTAAGTTGTGTGGGGCAAGAGAGGCATGTGTTTTTTTGTCAAAAACCGGTGCACTGAGATGGCTGCTTGAGCAGGCACATTGTCATGACAGTCCTATCTGCCACAAATCAGGCCTTTTTTGTTGCACACAGTTACACAATATTTTCAGAACTTCTAAATAGAAAACTTGTTTAGAAAACTTGTTTGACCTAGTGGACTGAACTCCAAATGCACTACACCCTTACATTAAAAAAAATAAAAAATGAGCATCATCTTGCTGGTGCCCTCTCCTGGTTTGATTGATGCATGCTTTTGGGGATCATAAGAATAGTACCATATCTCTGCACCTTGAAAAAAAGGTTGAGTCAACTCAAAGCTGTTCTTTCAAACCAAAGCATGATTCCACTCGACACACTTTTTCTTGGTCATTCTCAACCGGTGGCACATGTTTTGCAGGAACCATTCTCATGCTCAAATCTTCCATTAAAATTTGCCAACCAAGCTCTATGCTAGTCCAGATAATTTGCCCATCTTTTCAATGGTCTGTAGTCTGTCTTCAAGCACAAGTGCACAAATTTGTCAACATTTATTGTCCGTTCAGGAAGTTGACAGACATCCAGAATGAGGTTTGTCATTAATCAACATTTCACCTTTTTTGAAATGAGAAAACCGCTTGTACACTTGAACTTTTACCAGAGAGCTATCCTTGTAAGCTGTGTTCAACATCACAACACTTTCTGTAATATTTTTCCCAAGTAGGAAACAAAATTTCACAGCCATATTCTGTTCTCTTAAATTGGTCATCAAAAAAAAATGATGTTGATTGAATCTGTTTTTACAAAAAAATTCACTATGACCAGAGATAACCTTCCCAGGTGACGCCACTAGGTGCATTAACTCAGATCCAGTTGTTCAATGCTCACCTAGTGGGAAAAATGTGTACTACAAAACCTCCACCCAGTGGAGCTTTTATCTTTTTTTTTGGTGGGGGGGGGTACTTTCTCATATATCTTTTACGATCCATAATTTACATATGAAGATTTATTGTGAAACTAGAAAACTTCATTGCTATGTATCAGTCTGCAAACTAAGTATATTATATTTATATCAATACTATTCAAATATTATACTCTACATTTTAATAAATAAAAATAATATTTATTCTATATTTTATAAAATATGTTCATTTCTTTTCCTTATTGATTCAAGGTGTAAATTTTATTGATCTCGTTTGAAGATTTTTTTTGTTTTCTATTTTTTTTCTCTGACCCTACCCAACCCCACCCAGGACCATTATTTTCTGTTTACTGCCAGCAATTTTGGACTGCTACTGAATTCAATAAATGGCAATCAACAGTCACTGTGATAATGATTATTGGGTGTGTTTTGTAAATTGAAAATGATCGTATGCTATATGTACTTACAAAAATTTTATCAATAATTTTAATAAATATATAAAATATACTTATATAATTTGCATCTAACTTTTGGAGACAATCATAACAAGATTATCTGATAAAAATATATATAACATCTATCTTGTTAAATTGATAAGCAGATTTTTTACAGTGCAATTTTAACAAGGTTATATGTGAATTTCTCAAATGTAATCTATAACACATTTGGACATAAACCAAATTTTCAGGAGAATTCATTAATAGTAAGATAAATGAAAATTATTTTATTCTTCTATGTATTTTAGATTATTGCCTCCATAAATATACCATAGACATAGTTTTCCTATTATTCTTATAAAGACAAATGAAATTCCTAGACACTGAATGTGGAGCAAACATAAAATGTTTATGAAATATAAAGGGACCTGTGCCTCAAAGAATTATAACTGGTGAGTTCCTTGGGTTACAGTTTTGCCTAAAATACCATACTCTTAAAGTTTAAAAAGCTTTCAATGAGAAATGCCCCAAAGTAGACATAATATTAGCCCTCAAAAAGATCTGTTCTCTCTAACCAAAAGACAGAAAAAGAGGATACCATGCCAAGTTAACTCAGAACAATATAAATCTTTTACACACTAATCACTCTGTGGTAATTAGTTGCTTCAAGTCACTTGCAACTGATAGATGCTGTTTGTACAATAGAACAAAAGACTGCCTGGTTCAGGGCCTTCCTCAAAATCATTCTTATTTGTTGAGCCCATTTTTGTAGCCACTGTGTCGGTGCATCTTGCACAGGATCATTCTGTATTTTGCTGCCCCTCTACTCCACAAAGCATGATCTCTCTTCAAGGACTGATCTCCCCTGACAACATGTCCAAAGTACATGAGACAAAGGACTGCCAATTTTGCCTCTGAGGAGCTTCTGACTGTACATGTTCCAGGGTTTGTCTGTATTTTTGGCAGTTAAAGGGACCTTCAACATTCTTCCCTGGGACCATTATTCAAATAAATTAATTTGAATAATTAATTATTCAAATAAATTAACTTCTTCAGTCTTCCTTATTCAATGATCAATTTTCACATTCATGTGAGGCAATTTAAAATACCATGATTAGTTCCAATACACCTTAGGCCTCAAAATAATACCCTTGTTTTTCATCACCTTAAGAAGTATTACACAGCAGATTTTCCCAATGCAAAGTTTCCTTTGATTTCTGGGACTCATGAACATTGATTATGTATCCAAGCAAGACTAAATCCTTGACAACTTCAATATTTTCTCTATGTATCATGATGTTACCTATGGGTCAAGTTGGGAGGATTCTGATTGTGCCAGGTATGTAATCTGTCAACTTGAGGAAGGGGTGGAGTCTGGCCTGTCAATCAGGTCACAGCTGGATGACCACATTTGGAGGCACATTAGTGATAAATAGCTCAATGAAGGTGCGACACACAGACTCTCTGCTTGGTATTCCTGATGGCAAGACACATGGAACTAACTATGCTAGAGCCCTGGAGCTAGAGGAGCCATGTGGAGACCCACACCAGCACTGAGATGGTTACACCACCAATGGATCCAAAAGACTTTCCACCCACTGGATTGTGATCCTGCATTAAGCATCATTGAATGTGTTTCATGAACCTGAAGAGGGATTTATAAATTGGTATCAGATATATGGGCCAATACCAGACTTATGGACTTGATATAGAGTTGGCTAGGATGTTTTATTAATATTCAATTGCTTTTGTATATAAAGCTCTTTCTTATACACATATGAGTCTCCACAGATTTGTTTCTCTAGTCTACCTGGACTAACACACTGATATCTTAAAAACTGAGTTATAATCCATACTGAAGGCTGCACTGCTTGATCTTCAGCAGTAAGTACTTCAAGTCCTCTTCCCTTTCAGCAAGCAAGGTGTGCCAGATAATATGTCTTAATAAGCCTTCTTCCAATACTGATGCCTAGTTCTTCAGCATGCAGACTGAGTGAGTATGATGAACATTTACACACATTTTCTGATTTTAAACCATGCAATAGTCCTTAGTTGTGTATGCACAACTGCCTATTGATCCATGTACATGTTCCACATGAGCACAAAAGATCATACTAGAATTTGTTATGGTCTACACAGTCAAATGCCTTTGTGTAGTCAATAAAAACACAAGTAAACATTTTTGTATTTACTGATTTGAGCCAAGACCCATATGACATGAGAAATTAGATCCTTGTTCCATGTCCTCTTCCTAATCTGGTCTGAACTGCTGGGAGCTCCTTGTCAATGTACTGTTGAAACTGTTGTTGAATGGCCTTCAACGAAATTTGATTTACATGTGATATTAATGATATTGTTATATAATTTGAGCATTCTGTTCAGTCACATTTCTTTGGAACAAGTACAAATTAAGATCTCTTCCAGTAAGTTGGCCAACTAGCTGTCTTCCAAATTTCCTTGTATAGGTCAGTGAGTTCTTCCAGTGCTTTATTTGCTTGTTAAATTATTTCAAATGATATTCTATCAATTCTGAAAATATTATTTTTCGTTGATATTTTCAGCGCAACTTGAACTTCTTCCCTCAGTTGCATTGGCTATATCTCATCTTCTACCTCTTAAAATGGTTGATTTTGATGAGTTATTTTTCGGTACAGTGAGTGACTGTGTGTGTTCTGTCTATCTGCTTAATTGTTTCTTGAACTATTCAATATTTTGCTCAAATACTTTTTTTTAATATTTCATCCAAGGGTTTGAAATTTTCTTGGTTCTTTAATTTCAGAAAGTTTGTTTGAAATTTTCTGTTTAGCTCTTTGACTTCTTTACTTCTTACATTTATTTTAGCTACTCTAAGATTGAGAGCACTATTCTTATATCAACTTTAATTATTTTTTTCTGACTCTTCAATGAAATTTTACTTTCTTCATGTGTGATATTTTCGATGTAATCTCACAGCTCATCACGTCTTTTGTCATTAATATTTAATGAATCAAGGCTGTTCTTAAGATATTATCAAAATTCAGGTGGCAAAATATGCTCAAGGTCATATTTTGGCTTTCACGGATTTGTTTGCAATTTTTCAATTGATGGTCTGTTCCACAGTTCCCCCCATATGTTTTTAACTGCAGATGTTGAGCTTCTCCATTGTTTCTTCCTACCGATGTAGTCAATTTATTTTCTGTGTATTTCATATGGAGAAGTCCACATGGATAGTTGCTATTTATTTATTTATTTAAACCATTTTATTGGGGGCTCATACAACTCTTATCACAATCCATGCATGCACCCAATTGTGTCAAGCACATTTGTACGTTTATTGCCATAATCATTCTCAAAACATTTGCTTTCTATTTGAGCCCTTGATATCAGCTCCTCATTTTCCCCCTCCCTCCCCGCTCCCCTCTTCCTCATGAAACTTGAAAATTTATAAATTACTATTATTTTGTTATATTTTATGTTGAAAATTTTTTTGATGAAGGAGTCATTGGGTTTTCAAAATTCTATCAGGTGCTCTAAGCTTAATTTCTGTCACCAAGTTCACATTTTTCAACTACTGCTTCTACCTATTTATTTCCAACTTTTTATTCCAATTGCCTATAATTTTCAATATATCTTAAGTGAGTGTTTGAACAACAAGTTACAGTTGTATTTTTCAAGTTCTGTATCACAAGCTTTTGTGGTTGGTGTACAAATCTGAATAATGGTTATATTGACTGGATTTCCTTATATAAAGGTAGACAAGATCCTATCCCGGGAAACATTGCACTTCATGGTAGGTCTCGACGTGTCCTTTTTGATGCTGAATGCAGTGCCATTCTTCTTGAGTCTGCCCTTCTTGGCATGGCTCACCTTATGGTTTTCTCACTCAAAATGGCCCAAACAAATCCACTTCAGCTCAATTTTTATGAATTCTATTTCATTTTTGGCAACTTCCAATTTTTCTAGATTTATACTTTGTACATTCCAAATTCAGATTATTAATTATTAAGCTGTCTCTTCCTATTTCATCCATGCCCCATCAGCCAATGAAGAACTCAAGGCTTGACTCACACAGCTTTACCCGTGTGTTAGGATGGCAGACTCAACTTTGGGAAGGCAGCTCGTCCGCAGTCATATATTGAGTGCTTTCTTCCTCTGGCACTGTCTCTCACAAGGTCTACTTTGATTCATGAGTGTCTGTATCTGACAATGTTCTGATGCTATGTGTAGGATTTTCAGTGGCCAATTTCTCAGAATGGACAGCCTGCTCCTCCTGCTTAGTCTGTTTTTATTCTGGAGGCTCTGTTGACATTGGGTGACCCTACTTATATTTGAAATACCAGTGACATTTGTTCCAGTATCATAGCAATGCAGAGGCCACCATAGAACAAGAAACTGACAGAGACAAGTGGCAGACTAATTATTTAAACTTGGCAAACTTAGAAAATACTATAATTCCATTCCTTCTCATCGCAGAAAATATACAGTGGGATGCCGACAGTGTCATGCTATCCAGGCTGAAACTTGGCAGCCTAGCCTGCTCAAGAGTTTAATATCAAAGAAGATAAGTAATGATAAGTGAGTTATATTTTCAGCAAATTATAAAGGCACACACCACTTCAAATCCAGAGTAAAATTGGTGACTGTAGTGAAGAGTTTGGAATACAAAACATTCTGGCAGTAACAAACTACCTCCAAACTCTCCCTACATTGGTAATCTCAAAAAAGGCTTTGTTGAGAGTCAAACTTCTTGTTGTTGTAGTTGTTTACCATTATTTTGTATGTTTATCTGTATAGAGAAACTGGTGATCCCTGGTGGCACAGTGGTTACGAGCTGGGCTATGGTCTGCAAGGTTGGCAGTATGGAACCACGAACCACTCCAGGGGAAAAACGACAGGACTTTTTTAGTCCCATAAAGAGTTATTCTTGAAAACCCACAGGGGCAAAAAAAAAAAGGGAAAGAAAGAAAACATACAGCAGTAGTTCTTCCCTGCCCTATAGGGTCATCATGAGTTGGCACCGGCTTGACGGCAATGAATGAGATAGGGAGACAGAGATGACTGGAGTTATGAGTACAGAAGCTGGATTAATGATTACCTGAGGGCATGGAAGGGGAGGAGGACGGAATGGGGAGTTAAGATCAGTGGGTCCCAGAAGGAAGAAAAGGGTCCAAAGTTGATTATGGTGCAGGTTCTACAACACTTCTTGATATGACTGAACTATTAAATTGCATGTTATGTTATAGTCCAATAAAATGGGAAAAAATATCATAAATATATATATAAGTAAAATAAAATAAAGTCAGAAGAGATTCTGAAACATGTTTTTGAGCATTGAGTGACAAAAATAGTGCAGTAAAAGTGTTAGGTTTCTGGAACGGTTTTCCCAGTTCTTGCTTTTCAATTGCTTGCCAATGGAAGAATTCCCTGCAGCTGAAGCACTTTTGTAAGTCCAAGTAACTTCTATGAGGGAAAGGGAAGTTTCAGGTAATACAGTCTCAGATAGGACCCAGCTATTCCTGGAAACCATCTCCTACTCTGTAGGTAAGAGTTTGTGACTGAAAATGGCCACTTCAGGGGAGCACAAAAATCATGTAGAAAAATGAACATGAAGAGACGGCTGAGGAACGAAAAGAGGAGTCCCGGAACTGAAAAAGACGCTTGCTGACAGGGACCAGCTCTGGAATCAGAGAGGGTGAGAAGGGCGCACGCATGCGCGCCACACAGAACAGGAGCGATCCCACCCTCTGACCTGAAAGAGAGGCCTGCCCTCAGTCTCTGCTATTTATCTCCTCCTATGCCCACTTGGGGCGGGGGCAGGCTGACGATTTTGCCCGATCTTAGTGGGGAGTTTAATCACATGTTTGACATAACATTGATGGTGACTAGTGTTCAGGGCCCAAGCTGACCTTCACTTGCACCCGGGTGACCTTAGTCTGTGCATGCCCTCATTCTATTGTTCCCATAGGTGTGTGATTTGTGCCTGGTTCCTTTCAAATCCTTTTATTGTGGCATGGCCAGCTTATTGTAGTTTTGGGTAGATATTAGATGGAGACAATCCCTTTATCTCTAATCTTCCTACCTATCAAAAGAACTGAACAGAATATTTTGAATAACAGCTTGAGAAGACAAGGAATATAACAAAGTGTGTGAAGATAGTGAGCTTGATACCAAAAGGGAAACACACAGTGCTTCCCAAGACGAATGAGCTGATGGTTAAGAAAGAAAGAAAGAAAGAAAGAAAGAAAGAAAGAAAGAAAGAAAGAAAGAAAGAAAGTCTCGTATGGCATTTTGACAGTCTTGTAGGATTTCATGCTAAAAAATGTGAATGGTGCAAGAAGCATCAAAAGAAGATGAAAGGAATACACAGAATTTGTCAACTTTCAACAATTGCAGGTGATAGTATTTGATCAGGAACACATGATACTGTAGGAAAAAATTCAATTTGCTTTGAAATTATTGGTGATGTCTCCCAGAAGTGACATAAATTGTGATATTACACAAAATATCAAATGGTGAAGCTATTTTTTTCTCAATCTATATTTCATCTAGGTCTATATACTTCTAAAGATGATATATACTATTCTCTGTAATCCTTCTCCAAATAATTCTACACTCTTTAACTTACACCACATTTTGATAGTGGCAATTCTAATATTGTAGAGGGATTAAATTGCATTCCTTTTAATTTGGGGCATGGGGGGTTAGGTTGGAGATAGTTAACAAGAACTCTCAAGGAACAAGATCAGAGATCGGTGGTCTTGGGTAATTGGGGTGAGGTTTTCCAAATAAGTTCTTGTAGGCAATACTCACCTCCCTTGGAAAAAGAAATTGTAATGAACAACCAAAAAGTACCCGCCCACACAACTTCCTGACCTTTTCATTACCAATTGTGATCGTTAGATTTAATGTGCCATCTAGGAATCCATAGGAAAATGTGGGCAGATTTTAATCAGGTCGCAGCTTGATTGGGGAGCCACCAAGAAAATACTTTCTGTGGCCTGAATCCTGTCTCTATTCCTTCCCTGTGATCAGACCAGCATGCTGCTGCTTGAGCTAATTCTTTGCCTCAACCATGTGCTTTACTATTTGTGGGCTGAGCAAACCCATGGTTTTTGTAGCAAGGGTTTGAGGCTCCTTTGAGACCTGATTTACCAAGCTTGAGGCTGGTGGATCGCAGTTGAGTTTCAGATCCTATCACAGCCTGGTTTGTTAAGCTCCTGACTGTTGCTGCCCCAGCCTTCTGTCTGCTGCCTGCAGGCTGACTCTACCTGTCTTGACTGAAGGAAGACTGCTGTCTGCTTCCATGCAATGACTCACTTGAGTTGAAGGCCCTTCAGTATATTGACTGTTTCACAAAAGTGAGCTGAACTGAGTCATTTGTACTGCTGTGTGGACTAACTAGCCATTGTATTCCTTTTCACTGAATAAACTTAGTCATAGATATAGATATATAGATAAATATACATTTATATTTATGTGTTGTGGTTTTGTTTCTCTAGAGAAGTCTGCCTAACACAATTGGTACCAGGAGTGGTCCTAGAGAAGCAAGATAATAAACATGGGTTTCCTGAATTCTTCAACCTGATTAGACCAAACAGTACTGAGAATGCTACTTCTACCCCTAGAAGCATGGATAAGTCTGCCACTGTGACTGAAAGCATGATGATAATCCATGATGTGAAGTGGCAAAATTAATATCCACAATATCACCACTAATAAATGAAGTGCTGGTGAGAGGAGAGGCTCTTGGTAATCATATGTTTCACATTTTTCAGCAGTTTTATTGGGATAAGGAGTAGAAAATGTGATCAAGGAAAGGGATTATCTCAGAACCTCAGAAGAAGATCTCCAGTGCCAAATTAAAAACCTAAAAGTTTCTACATGTGCTACAAAGGAAAGCCTTCTGTTATATAGTAATGAGCTGATATTGTTGAAAACCAAATCTAGAGTCTCATCATATGAGTAGTTGAATTACAGTGCCAGCTGAGTTGCACGTCAAGTTATTAATGGATTTTTAGATCAGGCATGCCTCACAGTGGGTCGTGGGCCTGAAAAACCCATCCTGTCATTATTTCCCCATAATAGTCATAGTTAGTAATTGTCAGACCCACTGTGACAATTGGACCTCTGAAATGTGGAATAAGGGCTACTATGGTAGAAAAGACCAAGTGGACACCATTAGAACTGCCATTCCCCAAGAAAATAATAAACCAAAGGCAATACCACATTCCTGAAGGGATTGTAGAGATTAGTATGATCATCAAAGACTTGAAGGATTCAGGAGTAGTGATTTCTACCACATCCCCTTTTAACTCACTTATTTGGCCTGAAAAACAAACAAACAAAAAGATGCATCTAGGAGAATGACAGTAGATTATTGTAAATTTTATCAATTGGTGAGTCCAATTGCAGCTTCTGTTGCAGGTTTGGTTTTATTGATTGAGCAAATTAATACTACTCCTGGTAGTTGGTATGCAGCTATTGATCTGGCGAATGCCTCCTTCTTAATATGTGTCTAAGGACCACCAGAAGCAGTTTGCCTTCAGCTGGAAAGGGAAACAATGCACTTTCTCCCCAGGGGTACATCATACTTGAGCTAGTTCTTTGCCTCAACTGTGTGCTACAATACCTGTGGGTGGGCCAACCCAACTCACAGATCATGCGGCAAGGGTTTGAGTCTCCTTAGAGACCTGCTTGAGGCTGGTGGATCCAGTCACAGTGCATTAGCTGAATTTCAGATCCCATTGGGCCTATTTCATTAAGCTCCTCAGCTAATGACTGTTGCTGCCCCACCCTCCTGTCAGCTGCCAGGAGGCTCTCTGCCTGCCTTGCCTGAGGGAAGACTCTGC
>NW_022103906.1:64494334-64508084 GCF_000313985.2 Echinops telfairi
AATCCCTTTTTGTTTTTTTAAATGCCTTCATAAGCTGCTGAACTGACACATTGTCTTTTCATTTAACTGGTCTAACATGTCCCCTAGAAAGCTACTGCTTTGGATTTACTTGTTTTGAAGGCACCCTAATGAAACTAAGACAGTGTACTATCCATTCACTAATCACCAATACATATTTATGTAAGTTTTGTTTGGAATACACCCGTGAATAAATGGACTGGGGTCCTAGAAGCAAGTTGTTTAAATTGATCACATTTGATACATGTAAAGGC
Source organism: Echinops telfairi (assembly GCF_000313985.2). Lineage (NCBI taxonomy): Eukaryota > Metazoa > Chordata > Mammalia > Afrosoricida > Tenrecidae > Echinops > Echinops telfairi. The sequence continues at coordinate 64,494,607 of NW_022103906.1, forward strand.
CCATCTGAGATTGCTTCTGGTAAGATGAAAATGGCAACCAGCTGAAAAGATGAAAATGACAACCAGTTACTGTCTAGTCAATTCAGACTGGAGAGACTTCTTGTATGCCAGAGTCATCTACTGCTCCACAAGGGTGTCAATGACTGGTTTACCAGACGTAGATCAACACGTCCTTCATTTGGGTTGACTCTGAATGAAGTTGAACCTCCAACCTTTTATTTAGCAGCTCAAAAAATTGGTTTTAAAAATTATATGATTAATTTAAAAATGATATAATATTAAATAACAAGAAGAAAGAGAGAGTTATAGACAGTTTAAGATACTATTGAGGAGTTACGTGACGCCAGAGTTATTGTTAAAAAGACAAACAGATCTGTACTGGAATAAGTAAGGCCAGCATGCTCCTTAGAGGCAAGGGTGGCAGGACTTCATCTTACGTACTTTGGACATGTCATCAGGAAAGAATGGCCCCTGAAGAAAGACATCATGTTTGGAAAGTGGATGGAGGGGCGAAAAAGAGAAAGGCCCTTGATAAGATTGATTGACACGGGGGCTCCATCAATCGACTTAGGAACAATTGCGAGGCTGGCACAGGACTGTGTGGCATTTTGTTCTGTCGTGCACAGGGTTGCTATGTATTAGAGCTGACTCCATGGCACAGAACAATAATACAGCTGTTGTTGCTAAGTGTCTTTTAGGTGATTCGGAGTCAAATACAACCTAAGGAAACAAAGCTGGTCCTGCATCCTTTACACAAGCTTAGTTATGTTTTTGCTCATTGGAGGCAGCTAGTCTGTCAATCCATCTCATTTAGAGATTTACTTTTTTCCTGCTGACCCTCTGCTTCATGAAGCACAATGTCCTCTCCAAGGATTGGTGCTTTATGATAGCATTTCTGAAGTACATGAGGTGAGGTTTTGCCACCCTGGATCTTAAGAATCATTTTGAATATATTTATTCTAATACAGATTTGTCTGGTATATTTAATAATTTTAACCAACACCATAATTCTTAAATATCACTTCTTCTTTGGTATACCTTGTTGTCTTTCTTCTGTATGCATATGATGCAATTTAAAAAAAAGAAAACATGGAAAGCTAGAGATCTCGGAGACCAGAACAGAAGAAACACCACTATCTTTGAAAAGTTGTTCTCAAATAATGGCACCCACATTCCCAGCACTGAACAGTCATATAATTACTTCTGCAGGGAGTACTGCTTGAAGGTTGGCAAGTGTTATAAAAGAAAAGCAAGGAAAAGAAGAAGGGAAGATAGCAACTCTCAATTTTCTACAATTTTTTGATAACAGCAGATTAATTTAAATAAACCCTCTTCTTGAAGATATCCACAAAGCTGGAATTCATGCTTCATCTTTCCGCAACAGGGCAAACTAAAGTGTGAGCAACACAAGATAACGTTTGAGAAGAAGCACTGAAGAGGGTGTAGAAGTGTTACTGATCACAAGGGGGTCCTCCTGATATTCTAGATCTCATTGTGCCAAGTGTTTTGCAAAGAAATTTATCTGCACTTAATTCTTTAACTAAACATTTTGTTATATATATCTTCTATTTGAATGCATTATACATCATAGTAAAATAAAAAATTCAAAAGGTGATATCTTAAAACACTGCAATAAAAATGAAATGTATCCCAGATAGCAAGAATACTTTAGATGCTTCTGGAAAAGATAAACTACCTATCAATGTATATCAATAAGTTTGATGATACATGTTTTATTAGCAAAACTATATGCCAATGGAAAGTAAATTGATACATACAGAATCCTGTTTGGGCAGGGGGTGGGGAGTCAACTATGAACTTTAAATTCTATGATCAAGTAAAGATGCTTATTTTTCAAGAGTGAGGACGAAATAAATATAGTTCCAAAGAACAAGAAATTTTTACCATCTGCTGACTTCTCGGTGGGAGGGGAGGGACTAGTAAAGGAATAATTTCAACAAGGGAAATGTGAAAATTAGGGGACAAAGGCTTGAGGTGAAACAGCAAGCCAATACACTGATACAATACATCTTACACTAAGTTAACTTGCTTGTAATTTTTAAAAAATTAACATATAATACATTTGATTTACCGAATACAATCAGTGGATCAAATTTGGTATATATTTTAAATACACCAAGTTTCTTGCCTCATTGGGAAGTATATAAATAACAAATACAATAATGTAGAAACATATTTTATATATGATGATTTGAATAAAATGACAAACATTGAGATGTGTAGATATAGTGTCTAAACCTACAGAAAATAATTAATAATAATAATAATAAATCAAAGACAGACAGCCAGAGACTTAAGGAAGAAACAAAGAAATAGTACTTCAAAATAGATGCTACAATTGCTATTGTGAAATATTTTTAAATATTTTTACTAATAACAAAATACATATTAATTACCTCACATATTAGGTGACTAAAGAGCAGTAAGTGCTATCTTTTGTTGAGAGAGAGCAACCTACGTGCTTGGAAGTAGAAAACCCCAACGCCTCTGTGGAAAACCACCAAACAATCTGCCTCCACGTAGCTTCCGTGCCTCAGACACCGCACGAGGCAGTTCCACTCTATTCTGTAGAGTCTCAGTTGAACCCAAAGATTCAACTCCACAGCAGTGGGTTTCTCCAGAGTCTTTGTGAGATGAATTTGATTCCTCAGCAGTGGTTTTAGCAAGTGAAAGTTAATTAAAATTCAAAACCATTATTCTAGTTCTTGATTGTTTGAAGGAAATAATATCTTTCAATAGTGTTACAATTAAAGGTATGAGAGTTAAAATCAACAAAAAGAGAGCTGGTGGCATGTTAATATAAGATTTAACAAATTCCGAGATCAGTATCCTTATAAAGAGAAATAGTGGCATGGGTTAATGATAAGTCAATCAAAATATAAGAACATTTATCTTTCACACTTATGCATAAATGTTAAAATATGTGAATCAAAAGATAACTCAGAAGAAAAAATGTGCAAATCATATATTTAGTCTATTAATGAGATTATTTAAAAAACCCTTACAACAAAGTAATAAACCCAATTCAATATAGGCAAAAGGTTTAAATAGACAATTTCCAACAAAGATCTACAAAATGGCCAGCAAACTCATGACAAGATGCATGATATCATTAATCTTTAGTAAAATTCAATTCAGAGCACAATAAAATAGTACTTAATCCCCAATAGGACAGAAACTGCCATGACACGTTAATAATCTTTGTTGTTGGTGTAAGAATTGGTATCCACCCACTGTGGAAATATGTATATAGTTATCCTTCCATAGCTACACTTTCTGTATTAGCAGATCCAACCAACCAGAGCCAAACACATTTAGACAAATTAAAATGAGTCCCAAAAGCAATCCAGTGGTTAAAGCCATCCTTTCAGAGCTAAGAGGGGCCCTAAAGTGCTTTGACAATGCATTTACATTGTATTAACATTGGAGGCTATGAGTCGGCATCACCTCTATGGCAGTGAAGTTGGTTTGGTTGGTTTGTAAGGTGTGGATAAGAGTCCTGGTGGCATACAGGTTGTGTGTTAGGACATGATGAGCAGTTTGAGGTGACCAGCCACTCCTCCTTGGAGAAAGATGGGTCTTTCTACTCCCAGAGCCCACAGGGCCAGTTTTACCTGGTCCTACAGAGTCCCACGGAATCCTAATCAATTCAATGGTGATGAGTTTGGCTTTGGATTTTGGATGGTGTGCGTAGGTTATATGCAAATGCTATACTATTTTATACAAAAGGACTTAATCATCAGTCAACTTTGGTATCCACTGTAATTCTGGAACTAATCCCCCATTGATACTTTGGGTCAACTATGTTTGAGAGTTCTTCAAAAGTAAAGCATGATATTAACATGTGGTTCAGAAATTTTACCTGAATAACATAACAAAGAAAACTCAATTCCCAAGAAGGATTATATCCACATGCATGGGTTTAGAATTTACAGCCTATATTTACCTAAGAGTGTTAAAAACTATGTACATCTCTGTACATAGCAACGGTGTTGATAAAATATGTACAAAATAAAAATAAACAAAATGCCTCATTAACTGACATATGGTTGAATTTTTCTTAGGTTGAGTTTTCAAGAGAAATATAACCTGTAAAAGAAAGATAGAGGAGAGAGAGAATTAGGTTTATATCAAATAAATAATTCACAATTTAGAGGTATACAAGTTCCAAGTTTGTAGGCTCAATACCAGGCTACAAGCTTTTCCTAACACATTTAGATTCAGAAGCTGATGAACCAAAGATAAGTAGTTCAAACTGCAACCTTCTGGCTGTATAGAGAAATAAATTCAAGTAGTCAGGTAAGATGGTAGGTTGCTGAAGACTCTTCCAGGACCAGCAACAATTGTTCATTGTTCATGTGTAAATTTAGGATAAAGATGAAGAAAATTAAAATAAATACTTAAGAGTCAAAATAAGACATTGAGTCTATCCCACTTGAGTTTCCAGAATGGATTTGAAGCATTAAATACTAATGACAGAAGACCCGATGAGCTGTGGAAGGACATCAAGAAGATCATTCATGAAAAAAGCAAATGGTCATTCAAAATAGAGGTGAACAGAAAAGATCAACAAGAATGTCAGAAGAGACTCTGGAACATGTTCTAAACATATAATAGCTAAATCGAATGGAAGAAATGAAGGAGTCAAAGATCTGAATAGAAAATCTCACAGGGCAGCTGGGAATGGGAGTGTACAATGAAATGTACAAAGAACTAGAATTAGAAAACCAAAGGGAAGAATACACTCAGCATAATTTAAACCAAAAGAACTCAAGAAAAATTCAAGATTCGAGTTGCAATATTAAAAGAGTTTATGGGAAAACTTTTGAATGATGCAGTAAGCATCAAAGAAGAAGGAAAGAATATAGAGTCACTGTACCAAAAAGAACTTGTCACCATTTAACCATTTCAGAAGGCAGCATATAAGCAAGAACCAATGGTACTGAAGGAAGGAATTCACGCTGCACTGAAAGCATTAGCCAAGAACAAGTTTCCAGGAATTGATGAAACACCAATTGAAGTGATTAAAAAGCTGATGAGCCCCAGAAGCACTTATTTATCTATGACAGCAAATTTGGAAAACAGCTACTTGGCAACTGACTGGAAAACATCCATACCTTTAGTCTTTCCAAATAAAGGTGATCCAATAGAAAGTTCAAATTATAGAACAGGGTTACTGATATCACATGTCAGTAAAATGCTGCTGAAGAACATCCAGTGATCAGGAAATGGCTGTGTCTGTGTTACACCCTCTCCCGAATATTCTTATTCAATCTGTATGTTGAGCAAATAACCAGAGAATTTAACTTATAAAAAGAAGAATGTAGCATCAGGATTGCTTATTAACAACCTTCCATATGCAGATGACACAACCTTGCCTGCTGAAAATGAAGAGCACTTGAAGCACTTGCTAATGAAGATCAAGGATTGTAGCCTTTTGTATGGATTACAGCTCAATGTAAAGAAAACCAAATGCTTCAGAATTGAACCAATAGGTAACATCATGATAAATGGATAAAAAGTTGAAGTTATCAAGGACTTTGCCTTACTTGGTTCCCCAATCCATGCTCATAGAAGCGGCAGTAAAGAAATTAAAAGACATAGTATAGTTGTTAAATCTGCTATACAACATCTCTTTAGAGTATTGAAAAGCAAGGATGTTATTTTGAGGACTAAGGTGGACCTGATCCAACCATGACAGTTTCAATCACCTTAAATGCGTGTGAAAGTTGTAAATTGAAGGAAGAATACTGAACAAGCACTGATGTATTTGAATTAGTGCTGGGTAAGAATATAGAAAGCACCATAGACTGCTGAAAGGACAAACCCAACTGTCTTGGAAGAAGTACTGGCAGAGTGCTCCCGAGAGGCTAGGATGGTGAGACTTTGTCTTACATATGCTAACTATGTTGTCAGGAGAAACCAGTCTTTGGAGAAGGACATCATTCTTGGGAAAGTAGAGGACAATGAAGAAGAGAAAGACCTCGAGGAAATGGATTGACACAATGGCTGGAGCAATGCTGGGAAGCATAAGAGCAATTACAAGGATGGTGCAGGAGAATTTCCTTCTGTTGTGCATCATTTGCTATGGGTTAGAATGACACTTAAGAACAACAATAGATAAATCTTTATAAGAGCAGATAATATCATCTCTCTTCCTAAGAAAGGTTGATGTGTTTGAATGGTTGATCTTTCAGTTAACAGTCTTATGCTTACCAAACAGTGCCACCAGGGCTACTTCACTGCCATGCCACGTTATCCTGACCCAGCCAAGTTAACAAATGAAAACCTTAAAAATTATACCAATTCCATTATTATATTTTTTGGTTCATTTGGAAACTACAAGTAGTTTTTAAACATTAAGTATTTTATGTACAAATATAGCAAGCAATAATGAAAGATACTATTGCAATGGAAAGAATTAAAACTTGAGTAGGTTATTAAAATGTTTTAAAAGAAATTATAATGGTTAGATTTTTATTTTAACTTGATTATTTTCAATGGTATGAAAATGGATGTGAACAGAAGAGTTTCAGTTGGCAGAGTGATTATTTTTGAGCTATCTGTAATATATTCTTGTAGATTGAAGATAAAGTACTTCCTAATTAATAATTGCCTATAAATTTAAATAGGCGAGAAGAAAGTTTTTCTTATGACTGAGAAGAAAGGTGTCATTATATGATGTTAACAAAAGTAAGGATAAAGCATATTTGTACTAAGGAGTAAGATCAAGATCAAAGGATAAGAAGCAGTGGGTTTCAACATTAAGGCATTTGAAAGGATTATTCTCATAAATATCAAAACTAGAGTTCTAAATGAGATGGTTATTTATTTATTTGTTCATTCAAAATGCCATGTGTTCCTACATTCTCTGAAGAAAAGAAATGCTAACTAATATGAAATTCAAGTGACAGAAATAACTCGTAAATAGTAAGTTCTCATGATTTTCTCAAAGAAATAATTTACAAAGAACTCCATCCAGTATTCTGAACTTTTGTAATATTCCAATGGTTTGCACATTTAAGAATTGGGGAGCTTACGATTTTAAATGGACATGTTGTTGTTAAATGCCTTTGCTTTCATCATGTTTGACTCATCTGGACCCCATGTGACAAAGTAAAACTGCTCTACAGGGTTTTGTAGTATGTTAAGAAGCAGATGGCCTGGTCATTATCTCTTAGAGCAGCAGTTCTCAACCTGTGGGTGGTGACCCATTTGGGGGTCGAACTACCCTTTCACAGGGGTCACCTGATTCATCACAGTAGCAAAATCACAGTTATGAAATAGCAGCGAAAATAATTTTATGGTTGGGCGGTCACCACGACATGAGGAACTGTATTAAAGGATTGCGGCATTAGGAAGGTTGAGAACCACTGTCTTAATGCTACTGGGTGGATTAGAACTTCAGACCTTTTAGTTAGCCAGATGCTTAACTGTTATGTGACCAGGGTTTATTTAGGGTTCTTTTATTACATATTGTTATTGCTAGGTGCCATTAAGTCCCTTCTGACTTACATAAAAACAAAAACAATTCATTGCCTTGTTCTGTGCTGTCCTGACAACTGTGGTTAAATGATTTATTGTTGCCTTAATAAATTGTCATCAAGTCTATTCTGACTCACACTGACCTCAGAACAGGAAAAACTGCCCCAACAGGGTTTTCTTTGTAAAAGCTGTCTGCCTCATTTTCCTCACATGAAACAGCTAGGGGTTGGGCATGCTTGATCTTTCGGTTAGTGTAAAACGCTTACCCCACTATGCTAACAGGACTCCCATAACCCACTCTAAGTGGGGATGAGTTAATACTTTTATTTTTAGTTCTCATAAAACATTTGATCAATGATCACTTATTTGGGGGAAAATAACATAATAAATAAAAACTAATTTATCTATTTACTTGGTATGGTAGATCCCAACTTTCAAGCTTTTGGTTCAAATTCAGTGGGGACACAACTTCAAGCTAGTATAAGGAAATTATGTAGCTTCAACCTTTTCTGAATGAATTTTATGCTTAGAAAAGATTCGTTTCCTTTCTCACTCATTTTGACTAACAATCTAATAAGACATGTAATGCCATAGCTAATGCATCCATATACTCAAATCTTCCATAGTGTACTTAATATAAATAGGTTGCAATATTCAATAATATAATTTTTGAACAGAAACTAAAATATCTAATAAGGAGGTGACAAAAGCACCAAAATGAAAGGGGTTATTAAATTGACTTAGAAAGTGATTGATTTAACTGGTTAGAATTCTGACTGAAATAATTGCTTTCAATTTGTTAATCGGCCTGTGAGTTTTTATAAAGGGCAATTTTTTTAAACTGGTCCACTGACAGTTCAGCATTCCTGACACTCGCTCTACTTCTGCCATCAACTCACGGCATGGATTCTAAATTTACATTTGGCAAGCAACAGGAAATTACTTTACCTACAGTGCCTATTCTGAAATAAAATTTAGGACATGGTGTTTATTCTTCTGTCTTTTAATAGCATCTACTGAGAAATCACTTTTATTGAGAATCCCAACAACTGGAATTTATTTCATGCTCTATAATTTTATGAGAAATAAATGATAATAAACAAGCTGATACCAGGCCTGTATACCTAAAAGCAACTTAGAAACTATGCTTAGACCAGATCTTATTTTCATAATCCTACTTTCTACAATCAAACTGTGGATATGTATTGAAGAAAATATACATATAAAAAACTGATTATTATCGACTCAACTCTCAAAATAAGATCGCTTATTTGTTACGCATTCATGTTCTGATGCCTAACTGCCTGGATTTGATCCATTGAGTGCAGTTGTAGTGTTAGTTGTAGTTCATTTCATGCTAGCTATGAAAAAGTTGGAATCTATACATTATGTAAGAGTCATTGAGTGATACAGGTAACAGATGCAGCTGTTAAGCTAAAGGTTGGACATTAGTATTTAGTGTGTCCAAAGGAAGGCTTTGCCATGTACATATGAATAATCAGTTCCTGAAAACCCTGTAGAACACAGTCTAAGCCAACATACATGGGATTGCCAATACTGAGTTTACTCAAGGCAAATTATTATTTTATTTTATTATTGTTATTATTTAGTTTTTCTGGTGATGTTTTTAATATATTACATATGTATTCATTATTTGCTAAATGGAAATATTTATTTCTTCGTGTGAAATAGAAAACCTATAAAGAGTTAATTATTTTTGTCCCCATGTTATGGATAAGAAAACTGGCACATTAAGTGCTGGAGAACATGCCTAATTTGATGCATTCTATGTGTGACATTCTAAATGTCTCCCTGTAGGAGAGAAAAATGGACTAACATTTCCATAGGACTCACTAAAAGGAGAATATGATGTTGTACATTTTCAAATATATAACTAGATTGAGAAATTGCAAATACTATTTCTTTTCCTGAAAGACAGCACAAAGATAAGATGTGTACTCTTTATTATACAGGCCAACACACCTTTTGGCACCTCACATACTAGACTTGGTTTTGGTATATTTGGTCTCCCAATGCCAAAAATGTACCAGTTTCCCCCATCAATTCTAGTGTTTTAGATACAGAATGTATACCATAAATACTCTTCACTCTTTTACCCATAAAAAAATCAAGATATTTTAACATAGTGTTTAACTTAATACCTTTCATGCATGAAGGAAGCATATTGAAAATGAAAAGTTTACTACATGGAAATTTATTATTTCATATCAAAAGCACAGATTTCTGATACAAAGTCTCCAGTCACTCAACAGATAAGAAGCTCCCCTTTAAATAACGTCTGGCAGAGTGATTGGCCAGGAAAATCCTGTGAGCATCCCATTTTCCTTGGTGTCTGAGGTCCACTGTTTTATGTTTTGGTAAAATCTTTCCCCTCCTGTTCACTTAAGTCATCAAGGTTCTCTGGAAAACTGTTTAAGTGACAGTGCAGATAATAGACTTTAGCACTCAAATAATAGTCAAAGCCTGTTGAAATCAAAGAGCGTACCCTTTACTAATTGTGCATAGTTGTCTGCCTTCTTGTCAAGAAAGTTTTCCGTAATAAGAACAAATGAAGAGCAGACACATGATTCCATTTCATGCATTGGTTCTCTGACATGTGGGTCTTTTATAAGTTGTCTGATCCGTAGGCCACTGAAAATTGCTGCCTTCAGTTTTGTCATGGCAAGTCCAGATAACTTATGGGCTATGATCACTCAATTCATTATGGTAAAAATGTTTGAAACTTTCTGGTCAAAATGTGAATATTCTTCCCACTAGGTGAGCATGGAGAAACTTGCTCTGAGTTAATGCACCCAGTGACACTACCTGGGAAGAGTCTCTCTGGTCACAGTGAATTTTTTAATAAAAGCAGTTTTGCTTGAACCTCGTTATTTTGTGAAGACCAAATTAAAAGAACAGCATGCAGCTGTGAAACTGTGTTTCCTGCTCTGGAAAAATGCTGCAGAAACTGTTGTGATGTAGAAAACAGTTTATAAGGACAGCACTATGGGAAAAATTCAAGTGTACGAGTGGTTTTCTCATTTCAAAAAAGGTGAAATGTCAATTGATGTCAAACCTCATTCTGAATGTCCATCAACTTACTGAACAGAAGAAAATGTCAACTTGTAGTCCTTTTGGAGTGTGTTCCACCAGGTGAGACTGTCAATCAAGCTTTCTATTTAGAGGTTCTGAAAAGATTGTGTAACAGTATGTGACAAAAAAAAAGAAAAGGCCTGATTTATGTCAGATGGGGACTGGGGGACTGGTTTTACAGCTATCTCAGTGTGCCAGTTTTTGGCAAAAATCAGTATGTCTCTCTTGCTCTATGCACCTTACTCACCTAACCTCGCTCTGTGCAACTTCTTTTTGTTTTTGTAAGTGAAGAGGGACATGAAAGGACAGCAACTTGAAGACATATGTGGTAGTTATATAATCGGTTGTCAATTAGAGAGGATTAAGAGTAAAGGGGTGGAGGCTAGACTGTCAATCCAGGTCGTAGCCAATGAGGCCTCTTTGTGGGCATGGCCTTCTCCTGAGGATTCTGGGAACTCCTATATTCCTATTTGGAGGCAGGAGACACACTCTTTCTTGGCCTCACTCCCTGAGAGACTCTCTACGGACAAGAGACATGGAGCTATGCTGATGACAGCAAGAGCTCTGGATTTGGAGAAACCATGTGAGACCCCTGCCAGCGCTGAGATGCTTTCAATGCCACTGGATCCACAGGACTTTCCACCTACTTGCCTGTAATCTTCCTGCATTTGACATCATTGTGTATTTTTAGTGAATCTGAAGAGGACTTTATAGATTGGTATCAGACATATGGGCTAATATTGGACAGATTGACTTGATCTGGCCTGGGCTGGGTTGTTTTCTTAATTTATAAGTACACTTTACATAAAGCTCCTTCTTATTCACATATGAGTGTCTATGAATTTGGTTCTTTAGTCTACCTAGACTAACACAAGATAGAAGAGGTGAAGAAAAAAACAAGGGAGGTGCTACCAGACAACCAAACAGATGAGTTTGAAAAATGTTTCCAAGAATGGAATCATAGACCTGACGGATGTATTAACTGTAATGGAGAGTACTTTGAAGGTGATAAGTTTGTTTCATAAAAAAACTTAAATACATAGCTTTGAAAAAAATTCTGGTTTTGGCGGGGGGGTACCCACTCATGTATAATTAACATTAGTATTTGTAACTTTTGTCAAAAATGTCTTGCAAGTTCTTAATACTTTACTAATTATGTGTTATGACTAAATGGTCTGAATCAACTTTGAATAAAAGGAAGAATGATGGAATTTTATTAATATGTGTTACTACATTTGAAGATTTTACTAGGGAGTAACTTATGAAAGCAGCTATGTGGGAAGTGGTAGTGATGTGATAACGAAGGCATGGTGCAAGTTAACTTAATAAGAAGTAATATAGGCAGTTTCTTTAGAGATGTGTATTGTTTATGCAGACCATAGGCTTTGTTGTTGGTATTATTTGTTTATACGCTTATGCATTAATGTTTTAAAATAAAAACATATTGTGTTTTCAGTGAAAGTTTACACAGCACATTAGGTTTTCATCTACCTATTCCTATGCAACTTATTCAATGGCATTGGTTTTTTTTTTCAATCCAAAAGAAAGCAGAAAATAATTTTAAAACAGAGCAAATTAAAAATGGGTTACAAGGGAAAAATGACAATATTTTAAATATTAAGTATATCTTCAATACTTCATTTTCTGATGGACTGTATGTATGGGAAGAGAATTTTACATTCCTGATCTATGGTCCAAAGGTATTTAATACAGACTTACTCCCCCATGGGGTGTCTATCATAGTTTATACAAACTGGGTGCTAATAATTTAAGCCCTAATGCATTTACCTTCTCTGAACTTGGTTGTTGTTATTTGCAATCCTAGGGTCTCGTAGGCAGATAGGCAGATGTGCTTCTTCCCTGTGGGTTTAGTTGTCACCTCACTTATATGGCTGTTTTAAGACTCCAGACACGAGTTTTTCTGACAGCCTGCACCAAGTGATTGGTTTTCACTCCATTTGCGCTGCATCGATACCTTCAGTGATCCTCTGTGGCCATGATCAGGTGGAGCCATGCCATAACTGCCTGTTCTTGGACTTGCGTTTACAGTGCGGCATAAGCTCAAAATCCAGTCATATGGCTAAGGTGTGTATATGTCCGTGTTCTACTGCAGTGACAGCAGTACTAGCATTTTTTTATTTTGTTATTTTTAGGGATAGCATAAGAGACTCCCATGGGGTCTTTAGTAATTTTCATTATAGTATTGTTATATTAGCCACTGTTAAAGATTTTCTAATATTATTTAGATGGAATATGGTACAAGGGACAGCAATTTAGACTAAATTACATGGGACATTCCATTATACATCTCAAAAACGTACATGACTGAATCCTGTTTAAGAAAACAATGAAGGTTAGATACAAGGCAAACATTTTAATAACACTACAGCAGAAAAAATTTTGCAGAGCAAAGACATGTTTTAGAAAGCTAGGAAAATATGAACCTCTCAAATTTAATTTGTTAATTATTGAACTACCTCAAATACAGAAGGTTTTAACTAAAGTCCAATGACATCGAACTCTATTATGTCACGGTATCAGTCCTCCTCTCCTTTTCACAGTGCATTGCATAGAACTCATTGCTGGAATATGAGATTACAATTAGGGGGAAGAGGGAGTGATTCATGTGATCATGCACTCAAATTGGAAATTTTAGTATAAAATGGCATGCTTCTCACTTCTGACTCATAGTGACCCTATGCACAAGGAAATCCCCAGGGGGATTTCTGAGGCTACACATTTTATGAAACAGAAAGCTTCGTGGCTGGTGGGTATCAACTGCTGACCTTATGGTCACTATCCTCCTTAAGTTCATGCTTTGCTAAATACACATACACATATAGAAATATCCATTGATACGTGTATAAACATAGGTTAGC
>NW_022103906.1:64508828-64511862 GCF_000313985.2 Echinops telfairi
AAGCTGAGCAGGTCTAGTAGAAACAACTTCTCAGTAGCTACGAACACAAATCACGCCCTCATTGCCGTGTATACCTCCTTTCTTCAGGAAGATGCTCCCAATAGAAATGGATTTTTCTGGGACTGGGGTCAGAAAACTTGCTACTAGTGGTCCATTTTATAAACATAAGGATTTATTCCAAACAAAATATTTAAAAACATATTTCTGTGATGGCTTCAGACAATTCTTTCAGCAATCTACTTATCTTGGTCTAGTTACAATGCCTTCCAAAAATTTTTTAAAAGGCTGATTCAAGAAAAGGGGGCTTCTAAGGAATGCTGTTGGGCCAGTAAAATTCAAAGCAGAAAGGTTAATTCAGGAAGTTATGGCGCCCGTGTTTTAGAGGTCCAAAAGAACATAGGAATGGTCACGTGGGCATTTTTGGATAAAGTCCAAACGTGGGCACATTTGGATAAAGAAAATTCAAATGTGTTTTTGGTGAGAATAAGACCTGAAAAGTTATTTTTAAGATTTTTTTTTTCCCATCATGAAAGTGCTCTCAGGTCATTCTTCAAGATTAGCAAGGCTATCTTAAAATAATTTATGTGCGAAACCTAAATTCTACCCTATAATTCATTAAGGATACCAAGCTGCTGTTCAGACCTGGTAAAAATTAAAGAGCACAGAATACTTCAGGGACGGTCTGGAGATGGAAACACCATGTCAGTGTTTCAGTAGTGTATGTACTTAGATGGAGGATATCTTTAGAGACAACAGCGTGGCAATTTGATGATATTTTTGTTTAATTAAATTTTCTATGGCTTTGGAACCAAACATTTACACTTTAACTCAAATAATATATAACATTGAAAAAAATCTTCTGTACAATAACTACTTAAATAGTTATATAAGATTGAAGATTAAGGGATACATGACTCAAGCCATGCTAGTTTCAATCAAGTAATATACATGTGAAAACTGGATAATGAAAAATACTAGAAAATAATTGGTGAATTTGAATTCTGGTGCTGGTGAAGAATATTAAAATTACTATGGATTATAAAAAGAACCAGTGAAGAACATGGCTGGCATTTGTTGATGCAATCAAAAGAATCCATGAAAAAAATGTTCAATTACACAGAAAACATCCATAGAAAATGGAAATTATATAAAGGGTTACTGACCTAAAATTAATTGGTAAATTTTCATCCACTTGGCATTGAGGTATATTCAAAAGTTACATTGAAGTCTGTGCATAATAACTTCAAAGAAAAACAAAACAAAGTAAAAGTCTTTTTATAATGGTGTAGACTGACAAATCCTACCTTAGCCAAGTAATCTAGGTCAACATCAAAAGAGAAATGCCTTGCTGATAACCTTGATGTGATGTGCTAAATATGGCTTTTTGCATCTGTACTTTATCTACCTAAAATACATAATCACAGTATAATTATAAGAAAAGCATAATATAGATCAGACCAAGTTAAGGGACAGTCTACAAAATTCTTTATAAGTGTTCCCCCAAAATGATAAAGTCATGAAGTATAGGAAAGTCAGACAAATCCTCATAGGCAAGGGAAGATTAAAGAGCTATGATAACTGTTAATGTGACATCCCAGATGGCCGTCTGAGATAGAAAAAATGATATAAAGTAAAAATTACAGAATTTTTAATAAAGTGTGAATTTTGATTAATAACAGTACATCAATTTTGGCTCATAATTTAAATAAATATTTTATCAGGTATTAAAAATACATAAATCAGAATGTGAGGTATATCTAAATTCTATCTACCATTTGTTTTAAATTTTTATGGCAATCAAAAACTATTGTAGTATATCTTTTTAATAGATAAGGCGTTCCTTTCATTTTTTTCTCATTTTTCTGTTATTCTTGATTTGAAATCTTAATAAACCTTAAAATGTTCTGCTAATAAGTTTATTGTTCATAACAGGGAATGTAAAATTACATAAGTATTTACTTTATAAGTAGATTTAATATATAGTCTATATAGACTTAATATATATTATATACTTTATATATAGACATACATATATATCCTTAAAAGAATAACATTCTTTTACTCCCCAAATGCACAGTTAAAGGTCACTGAATACTCAGAGATGTCTTTTGTAAACTCTGAAAGGGAGATTAAAAGAAACAAAGATTGCTAAGCTGCCTGACTGCGCTGATACTCCGTGATTGACTTACTGTGACAAATAGTAAATGAGATTTTTTTTTTAAACACCACAATGCCACAGTGACTAGTTTTTCTGCCTCAAGCATCCAGAAGGTAACAGATGTTAAAATATGTCTTTTTTATTTTTTAAAGATATTGGTTTATATATTTTTCATCAGCATGAGGTTAATTTGCAAAGCTGATCTTCTTGACAATATTTCCCTTCAGATACTGCCAAGGACAATGACAATTTTGACTTCCCTGGCGCATTTGTACAGGCTTCACAGTCTACATCTCCCTGGCACATACATAGCTCACCAGCTATCAGGGTTGCTTTTTAAGTTCAGGTTGTATATTTCTACTTCTCAGTCTTTATGTGCTTTGATGGTTTTCTCTCCTTGACACAATCCTTAGCTTCTTTCTATGTATCTAAAACCTCAGATTTTCAGAGTCTCTTGATTAAGATTATCTAGTAAATACCAAAAAGAGAGTAGCAAAAAACCAATGGATTAGGTAGTAACTATAGAGGTGCCTTAAACTTCCCAGCAAAAGTTAGAGGTGAAGTTTATATTATTTAAAATTCTATTGCAATTAGGAAATTGGTGATATGTGTTACTACATGAAAGGATCTATAATTTTATAGCCATCTTAAAAGGAACTTTTAAAGAGAAACATGCGACTTTTCTACATAAGTTTTACAAAGGATGACTTCACATAAAATGGGAGGGTAGAGGGAGAATGGGTTGGAAAGAGGGAACCAATTACAAGGAACTTTATGTGACCTCCTCCCTGGGGGACAGACAACAGAAAAGTGTGTGAAGGGAGATGTCGGACAGGGCAAGATATGACAAAATAATAATTTATAAATTATCAAGGG
>NW_022103906.1:64512899-64515214 GCF_000313985.2 Echinops telfairi
GACTTGAATTATAGTGTCATCTTCATGAATTGCTATCAAATCGATGGTAGTGACCTAATCATTTGATGGGAATAACTGAGACATGAATAGGAAAGCAATATAAAGACAGTTCACTTTATCAAAGATAACTTTCTGGCTGATCTGGCCATTTTATCTTTCATATATGAAAAATTTGCTTTATCCAGTTCTCAACTACATCTACAATTCCAGTTTTTTAATCACTATCCTGAGGATAATTACAGCCGAGTTGCATAAACTGATCAACATCTTCCTCAACCCTCTCTTTAGCAGACCTATCAGGAAAAGAGAAAACATTTCAGTGGGGATCCTCCTTTGTTCTACTTATTTTGAGACTAAGCACACCTTGAACCAGCCACTTCACGTCTTTATCTCCTCATGTTGAATATCCCATTTCTAAATTGCCTGTCCTGCACAGTCCAGTTCTCTGAGGACACATGAAAATTCTTTAATGGAAAAATGTTTCATCCGGTTGGAACTTTGAACATTTATTCAACATCCAGCAATAAAGTCCAGGGAAAGGCATCCAAATTAAATTTACACAAGTTCACAGGACCAAGATCTGGTGGCTTTCTGGTAAATTTAGCCTTAATTTAACACACGTTAGGTCAATGGTACCAGTAGCAAGTTCCAGAGTTCAAGCACATCTCCCTGCACTTCAGATCACCTAGTCTCTTCACAAACTCCAACCAGTCCTAGCCCCCAGGGGTCATGCTCATAGGCTCAGTATCTGCACAAATCGTTCATTCTCAGACCAATCAGGTCTTCCTCTTCTTTCTCACATAACATCTCTTTGGAGCAGGTCAATGTGTACCAATGGTAGATGTCCAAACTCAACTTGTCTTTTAATTGGTGCATTTCCCCTGATTCCACTCAAAACAATAAGTCCTTCCACTCAGTAAATGAATCCAGGTGACCACCAATGAGCATCCTAGGCTGTCCACAGGCTTTCTTTAACTTTCAGTCTTAAAAGCGGGTGTTCTTTGATGGGCACACACTTTTCCAGCCTAGTTGCATCCAAAAGCAAACCACTTGCTCAAAATTCAAAATGCCACACAGTCACTTGCAGGTTTTTCCTTCAGCAGTTATGGGTGAGTCTCCACATGTTTTTCAAAAAAATGTCCCCAGCACTGGACACTCATTGATCTGGGTGGGGGCTCAGCTTTTTAAAACCCTCATAGTCTACATTGGCTTAAAACAAAAGCCTGTTACTTTTAGGTAATTTCTAATGACCCTTTTGTCAAAATCCAATCAGTATGGGATAAAATTCAGACTTAAAAGCTCTCTATCTAGTCATAACACCTAATATGTCTTTCTATTGCACATGTATGTCTGTAGCACAAGGTAGGAGAAATCAATACAATTCTAGTGCAATCCGATAACCAGATAATCCTAAATCTGATTCTTAAAAACAAAAAATGTATGATTTACATATGCAAGGTGGAGGGAAGGGAGTTAATTCAGTTACAAGGCTTGGGTTGCAAACAGCAAAGTTTATTACTCACCCTTGTGCAGGAGAATTGAGGTAGACTAGGGCATACACCTCAGGCTGAGACTACCGTGCATCAGTCCTGAGCTCAGGAACTGGTGCCATAGATACTGTACAGAAATGAGCAATGGATTTGGCCCCTCTAGGGTGAAAAATACAGGCTGAAGTTTTCTTGATCATTGGGCTTTATAAAAGCTCCAGATAGTCATTTTCAGGAAGCATCCTTTATGGTTCACTGATTTCTTTCTGGTGGCCACTGTCTTGGTTCACTGGCTTCTGACAAAGGCACATTCATTCCTGTTTGTGCAGAACTTGTTACTGGATCAACCTCGAGTAAGAACTTTATATTGTTGGCTCTAGGGAAAAAGTGGAGGCACCCCGGTTCTTAGCAGACTCCATTAAGCCTTATAAAATATAATACACCTAACATACAATAGTTTAAACATATTAAAAAGAGTTTCATAATCAGCTCCATAATCAATTTTTGAACATTTTCTTCTTTCTGGGACTTGTTATTATTAGCTTCTCATTTTCCCCCATCTTTCCCTGCAATAACTCTGAATTCAAACTATTAACCTGTTAATGTCTTTATAAGTTTACCGATCCTAGATTTTTCTTTAAGAAAAACATGCAAAACAACTTCTTATAGCACATAGAAATTCTGACCAAGTAGCCAAAGAATCCATACACTGAGCAAAATTGTCACTTCCTATGACCCTTTGGTTCTTTTCTGACAAAGTCACATGTTTCCAAAAGTCTGGAGCCACTTAAAGGAATTTCACACTGCTTATACCAGGGGTGCGCACAC
>NW_022103906.1:64515712-64517893 GCF_000313985.2 Echinops telfairi
TCTGTTGAATGTCGGTTTGCAGTGTCAAAATCTCCCATTCCGTATGAAAGTGATAGGTGTTTGTCTTCTTGTTCTGGCTCCCCCACTCATTTTAATACCCTTTCTTACATTTAAGAGAAAAAAACAAGGTCTAAAAATTGGCGAAATCTTAGCTTGTCAATTTTGCTGCACTTAGCGCAGTTGTTTGCACGTGCATTTTACACCTAAGATTGCTTCTGATTGGCTGCGCTGTATATCAATTAAGAGACGGGATTCATGATAGGTTTACGTCTATTGTTTTGATGCCATGAGATCTACCCACACTACATTTGTGATCGACTAGTAGATGGCAATCGATGTATTGAGCACCCCTGTTTTATACCAATTGCTATAAATGATGTGAGGTGGCTGTATCTAATCTCCTCTGGGTTTCCTATTGTAAAGAGATCAACCCACACCACAGTTCTCCATTTTAATTTTCCCAATAAACCCTGCTCTTTGATAAACAAAAGTCCTCCTATATAATTTTCAAGTTTAAAATCAAATCAAATCAAGCCGTGCAGGCATTTAATCAATGAATCCCATGGCATTTGTCATGAAAATCTTTTCTCTTCTTCAATAAATGGACTTTTTAATCAATGTAAAATAGTATGTTAAAATGGTCTGTAGATAATCTGCATCAACATAATAAATGTTGTAATTTAAAAATGAGAATATCGTATATAGGAAAGAATATGATTATATAGAGTAACTTGAGATATACTTTGGATCATGGTGTTTTTTTTTTTTTCACACAAAGAGTTTCATTTCTCCTTTATTTTAAAAATAGATTCTTCTTTTATTTTAGGTACTGATTCTCTCTAACCTTATGAGGCCAGCAAATGAGATTTTAAGTATAAGAAACACATTAGAAGCATTCTGGTCCAGGTCAACCACTGAGTATTATTACCTTTGATATGAGTTTTTATTTATTTGTTTTATTTATTTATTTGTAGACACACAATTCAGAGACAATCAAATTTTTAAAATAAATTGAAAGGAAATATAAGATAAAATGACATTCTCTTTTAAAAATCATTGACAGTAAGATGTATTTAATCTTAGACATTTTCTTGTTTACTTGTGTTACTATACTTCATTATTTTTCTAGCAATAAAAGATCATGGAATCTACACATAGAAGCACAGAGTCAAAATACAGAAGAACATTTTCTGAAGACATTTTTTAATGCCTTGATCAAGACTTAAAAGAATCCTGATGGCATGGCACAGTGGCAAAGTGACTAATGGTAACCAAAGGTCTGTGGTTAGATCAGAGTTCACATTGCAGTCCTCTTTTGTAAATATTTATAGTCTTTAAAATTCTATAAAATAATCTACATTGAATACATAGATTTGAAAACTGCACAGGAATGGGAAGGCAAATAGGACTATACTCATTAATATAGTTAGGTTTGCTAGAAGATATTATTACATGTTTTCATGAATGTAGTGGACATTATGAGTTCAAAATTCCTCATTATCTTTCATTTTCACTTTGCCAAAAGCCTTTGGAAGCCTCTCCTACAATAGACAAAGTTAGGAAAACTTTGTAGTCATAACCAAATACCTTGACAGAATGAGTAATTGGCCTGGGAACCTAGGAGCATAGCCTGGGTGAATATCAAAGTCAATGGAAAGAACATAGTCCTCAAACAAAAAAATTTTTGACTGGCTCTGTAAGGTATAACTCTTCTTCAATTCTTGTTTGGAGGAAAGAGGGGTGATAAAAATCAAAGACACAATCCCCAAACCACTACTAATCACTCTCAAAAGAATGACATTAGAAGGTCCTGGAGAAAGTGGTAGATAAATGTGAAAATAAAATTTAAATTATGAAAACTACTATGCTAACTGGATGAATAAAGGCAGGTAGAACTCCAGAGACTAAGGCCCTTTATCACCATCCAAACCTACAATTGCACTCACCTTGATGGCTAAACTTCCAACCAAGCAACAAATAGGAATATGGTGAACAATAATACCAGGGGTTTATGTATTCCTTAGAATAATTGAGCATGTAAGATAAAAAAACATATCATTTTCCCAGGAGAAAAAAACAACTAGAAGGCAAGAAAGAAAGACAATAGGGAAAAATGAAGACAGGAAACAAAGTGAGCAGTAGGATAAGGGTTGTTACATTCTGGGGATTGAACTCAATTCC
>NW_022103906.1:64519463-64520726 GCF_000313985.2 Echinops telfairi
TTCTTTCTTTTTCCTCTCGTTTCACGGTTTCCTTTAACAAGCCACCAGTGGCCTCCAGGCCACTTCCTTCTGCCGAGGGCAACTCTGAAGGCCTAACTGGGGAACTCCCACCCGCATTTGTTGGCTTTGCATGCAGCTGGGGAAATAACACTGGTCCCCTTCCATACACCAAGCAACAGGGGATTCTCTCCTACAAACAGTGGACGCATCTCTAGCCTAAACCCCTAGACCCTACAAGGGACTGGGGGAAATGACTGTGGGAACATCCACTCAATCTCCAAGGTGATCTCTCTGTCTATTGTAATTCCCCCTGCCAGATACAGAGCTATACACCAAGGAGGGCATACCCACATGCCCTCCTCAGCACTCCAGTTGCAGAGGGAAACACCACAGGCCACCTGACATGCTCCAAGCACCGTGAGGCCTACTTAGATATCAGCCAGGGAAGTGACGCCCTCTTGGGCCCCCAACAACCTGACCAACACCACTTGAGAGGACTATCCAACTCACATTCCAAATAATGGATGACTGGTTGGCTAGGGTAAGAGTGAAAGCACAGGAAGACATAGCAACAGCCTGACCCCTCAGTACAGCTACAGCAGATAGTTCATAGAAGCACTCATATGAGTGCCCCAAGAGAGAGCCCAGTGCTCTTCAAATCAGGAAGATGGCTTCAGGCTACTCTAAAACAGCATGTAAACAGCAACTAGTTCTACCAGCTTCAACAAGAAAGCAGGAGAAACATAAGACAATGCTGGAAGAAGTCATGAACCTAATGATGTGCATAGAAGAAGCAGATATTGAGCTGCCACAAAAAGAAATGTTCAGAGTGCTCCTTGGAGTCATAAAGGATTTGAGGGAAGCAATTCAGAAAAAAAGATGAAATGATAGAGGAGATAAAGGCAACACAGCAAAGAGAAATACAAGACTTAAGGGATGAAATTACAAAATCCATTGGCAAATTGACAGACTTTGCCAAGAGACTTGAGGAGGCAGAAAATCAAACCAGTGACCTACAGGATAACCAAGCAGACCTTAGCAAATGGGGAAGGCAGTCAAATAAGGCAATCAGAGAAGTTGAAGAAAACTTGAGAGCCATGCCTGATTCTATGAAGAGGAACAATAATGGAATAATTGGACGACCAGAACAAGTCACAACAAAGAAGTCAATGGCTGAAATAGAGAGGCAATTCTTAGAGGAAAATTTCCCCAGCTTAATAAATAAAAACCAGGAACCATTCAGGAGAC
Organism: Echinops telfairi; assembly: GCF_000313985.2. Classification (NCBI taxonomy): domain Eukaryota; kingdom Metazoa; phylum Chordata; class Mammalia; order Afrosoricida; family Tenrecidae; genus Echinops; species Echinops telfairi. The sequence continues at coordinate 64,520,712 of NW_022103906.1, forward strand.
TGAAAGAACATCAGC
>NW_022103906.1:64525377-64567652 GCF_000313985.2 Echinops telfairi
AGAAAATGAGGAGCTGATATTAAGGGCTCAAGTAGAAAGCAAATGTTTTGAGAATGATGATGGCAATAAATGTACAAATTATGCTTGACACAATGTATGTATGTATGGATTGTGATAAAAGTTGTATGAGCCCCCAATTAAATGATTTAAAATATATATAAATATTTTTAATCTTTTTATATATGATTCTTTTTGTTTATCTAGAAGTCTATACAGCTTAACAATCCTAAAGTAAGAAAAGGGCTACTACAGTTTAAGTAAATTAAAAAATATAAAGCATGTTTCTAAGTATAAAACTTCTGTAAGATTTTTTTTTTAAGAAGCCATAATTGAGGATAAAATCCAGTGAGATGACACTCTTTTGTTGAAATGAAATCTTTGAAAAACCACACATATTTTTTTTAAAAATGTACCACTTCATTTTTAAAAAAATTCTCCATTGAGTGTTCTTCTAATTGGAAAAAAACATAAATCACCTTAATGGAAACACAATTAAGAAATTAACATGTTTACATGCCAAATCAGTGAAATTTAAATAGGTAGAGTTGAAGGATTTGGCCATTAATCTGAATTTAATCTCATTTGTCATCCAATAGATTTATGATGTCATTATCTTAATGGCAAGTTTCCACTATACACTTTTATGGCAGGGGAGTTATATTTTATTCACCTATCTAAATGTCTAAAGTTACATTTCTAAATTTTACAATTAGAGAACAGTACTTACTAACTTAAAATTAAGTCGAATTACTATGTGTGTTTTCTTCTTACTAAAGAACAATAACATTGAATTAGCTTCAATAGATAACATGCCAAACTAATATGAAAATCAAGCTTTCAATTTTGAAATTTTGGCATATTTTGCTTTGTAGAATACTCTATTGAATCAAATAACTTAGTGTGGTATAAGCTTAATGACATTGGACCTGCCTTGGCTTGTTTTAAATCAGAATTAGAAATATGCCAACCTGTCACAACCCCTGTGCACAAAATACACTATCATTCTTCATACCCTTTGAGTTAATATCAATCATTTGAAAATAACATTTTTTCCTTAGAATGAGCTGTCACTATCAATTTGAAATGTGGCTGTTGAGCTGGAATTCATCCAAATTTTCAACAAGCTACTTGGTTCATTATATCACAAGCCAAATAACTTACAAACTATATTTTTTACATTATTTTAAAGGAAATACAGTAACTTCTCAAAACTGGAATAATTAAATTATTTTTACTAAAAACTGATTTAAATTTCTATTAAATGTGTCTAACTTATGATTTACTCTCCAATAATTACTAGGAGACATTTTTGTAGCACTCATAATATGATTCAGAAGTGTTTTTTTAATTCTGGTTTTATGTAGTCATCAAACTGCAAACATCTTTATGATACCCATCTCTGTTCATCTTGTATCTTGTACACTGCAAGATACTGTTCAATAAAGATGGTACATAGCATGAATTAATATTGGTGAAACACACATATCTGAATAAAAATTGATTTTTCTCCTCAGTTTAGCATATCTAACATGTAATAGTATAAAGAAAGCAAAAACACACAATTGGACTAACATGATAAATGGAGAAAAATTTGAATGTCAATAATTTCATTTTAATTAGGCCCAAATCAATGTTCAGGGAAGTAACAGTGAGGAAATTAGAATGACTTGTTGCACTGAATAAATCTGTTGCACAAGACAGCTTTAAAGTGTGAACGAGCAAACACATCACTTTGAGCACTGAGATGTGGCTGACCCATGTTGACCCAAGTCAAGATATTTTTAACATCTTCCTAGGCATATGAAAACCAGACAACTAAGAAAGATGAAAGAATTATGCATTTGCAATTGTGCATAATGTTGGCTAAGGCTGATGGAAGTGCTCTTATAATGTTGACTAAGGCTAATGAAATGACTGCCAGCAGAACAAATAAGTGTGTCTTGAAAGAAGTACAACCAGCAGGCCCCATCAAAATGAGGACAGTGAGATGTTGTCTCACATCCTTTGAACATCTTTTCATGAGCAACTTTCTGAAAAAAGAATATAATACCATAGTGGATCAGCAAAAAGAGGAAGACTTTGAAAGAGATGGATTGACACAATGACCATCACACTGGATTCAAACATGACAACAACTGTGAAGATGGCACAGGCCTAAGCATTGTTTCCTAATATCATACATGGACTTTCTGTGGTTGGAACCAACTCAATGTCACCTACCATCATCCACACAAAGAACATGTCACCTCTCTCCATGATGTAGGATTGTATTTTTATTTGTCATTAAGTGGTGACCCAGTCTGCTGCATGAGATTAAAAATATAAAATTAGGTGCCTTATTTTTTCCCTAGAAGAAAACATCCATTGCCCCTTATTTTTGTTTGTGTGCTTCTATTTTAACACAAATGAATGCATAACCCTTTGCCCTCCAAATATAGATATTTTAATTTGAATAAACATCTATTTTAATATATACTTATAATCAATTCTGATGAATTACTTTTTCAATCAGGGACGATGTGCACTCCATCCCCAATTCATTCATAAAAAATGCAGTATTACAACTTTCATTTGCACATTGATGATCTCCTGCCACGATTCAAATTATCTCAGAAGTTCTGGCCACTTTCTTTAGCAGGAACTTTATTCTCAGTGCTTTTACCCATTTATACCTAAGGCATTTCCATGACCTACACAGCCTCGCTCAGTTTATTTTGATTTTGTCTGAGGTTGTGTTTACTAATCAAACAATCAAACTTGGGGACTTCTGTTTTTAATTGATCACTTATCTTTCTTCTCATGTTTTTAAATCTTCAGTCATTATCTGCCTTCTGTCGCTTCCAAGTCTTTGATCATGTAATACTTAACTATGTTCTAATTCTAAGATGTTTAATGCTAACATTCACTGTCATCCAAAATAACCCGATTATCACACATTTCTATGTCCCCAAATTTCTGTCAAATGGCTTTCTCATTTATTATGGATCTGAATGGACACCTCACAGCAAACCATGACAGAACAGAACAGGGAAGAGTGCCTGGTTTGAGAATGGAAAATATGGGTATCATGTTGCATCCCTTCACCACACTTAGGCAATCTATTTGTTGAACAAATGATCCAAGAGTCTGGGATATATAAAGAAGAATGCAGCATAATGACTGAAGGAGGCTGAACATGCCCCGTGCAGATGACACAATATACTTGCTGAAAGTGAAAAAGACCTAAAGCATTTGCTAAGAAAGATCCAGGATTGTAGCCTCAGTATGGATTACAACTCAGTGTAAGGAAACAAAAATCCTGAAAACTGGATCAATAGACAACATCATGAGAAATACAGAAATGGTTGAAGTTGTTGAGGATTTCATTTTGCTTGGCTCTATGACCAATGCTCACGAAAGCAACAGTCAATATATCAAAGGATGTATTGCAAATCTTCTGCAAAATACCCTTTTGAAGTGTTGAGAGCAAATCCACTTTGAGGATTAACATGTGCCTGATATGTCATGAGATTTTCAGTCTCCTTCTGTGCATGTGAACGTTGGACAATAAACAAGGAAGACCAGAGAATAATTGGTATATTTAATTTATGGTATCGGTGAGGAATATTCAAAGTTGTGGACTTCCAGAAAAAGAAAAAACCCAAATCTGTCTTGGAAGAAATAAAGACAGATTGTTCCTTAGAAAGGAGGATGGTGACGCTTCTCTAATACTTTGGAAATTTTGTCTAATACTTTGGAAAAGAGGTCAGTCCTTCAAGAGGGATATCATACTTGGTAAAGTAGAGGGTCAGCAAAAAGAAGAAGATATTCTAGTGACTGCAACAATGATTTCAAACAACAATTGGGAGGGTGCTATAGGACCTGGGCAGTGTTTAGTGTCTTGTACATAGTGTCACTGTTATTTTGAACTGACTAGACTTCCCTTAACCACAACAAACAACAACAATTAGCAGACGAGGTAGAGAAAAAATGGATAAAGTTATCTTAAGAGTATATGTCTGCACACAGTTCATAGAGTCTATGAAAGTTCACTTGCCAAAATTCAATATATGACTCTGCATTTGTATGAAGTCTGAAAAATGTTTCCCTTGGCTCATCAGATTTTTGCCAGTAGCATTTCAATAATGTGATATTGTATTTTGCATGGCCAGCTAGCCATCACTGGAACACCTATCCATAATGACTAGGAAGATTCCGGGGACAATTGATTCTCCCCAAAACTCCACAGTTCTTTGCAACCTGGTGTTCTATTTGCTTCCATTTATTGAATGAAAGAGGGGATTCTTTCTTCTGGAAGTTGGATGCAGTTGAGGATTTTTGTGCATGAATAAAAGCAAAGATAGAAGAAAAGTCAGCATAGTCTATAGTTTTCTTTTCAATTATTTCTTGGAGTGAAATGATCAAATAATGTCATCATCTTATGGTCTACTATGCTATAAATGTCAGATTAAAATGTACAATTTGTTGTTCAAAATAAAATGTCGCATCTACTGTAAAATATAGGCCTATGTCAGTAATTAGTTAATATAATAAAAGGAAGATATATATATACTATATGTTATTTTATAATAAAAGTAAAACCAATTAGTATAACTGTTATTCACATTTAACTATCAACTATGGATCTTGAAGGTGAAAAAAATTAAAGATATTTACAAACTACTGGTTTTTTAAAATTGATCAAATGTGCAGTCAAGATGTGATATTAATTACTGGTATTGGATGTGAATGTAAGAAATAACAAAGAAGGGTCAATAGTTTGGAAATAGAGCTTATGTGATAGATCCCTTTAACATTCACTGCAAGGTCAATGATTTACTCATTAGAAGAAGTGGTTGTTTTCAGTCAAAGCAAAATCAGAGAACAACTGTGGAACAATTGTTCCTCGGCCAATTCAAGATGAACCTGAAGAAAATCAAAGCAAGACAAAAACATCTAAAGTATGATCTTAAAAAATAATGCACTTGGATTTAGAGTAACCTTCGAAAATTCATTTGATGTAATTCACACTCATGACGGAAAATCAGAAGCAGTGCAGATGACTTCAAGGGCACCAAGCAGGAAAAATATAAAAGGTTATTAAAAACACTGAAAAGAAAGAAATGACTGAAATGTATGTCAAAAGAGATTCTGTAACATGCTTTTGGTGCAAAGTAGTTAAGGCAAGTTCAAGTAATTATGAAGTAATAGGAGTAACAAAAAAGTTCTCAGAAGAACATCAGATACAGTGGGAGAAGGGTGACAGCAATCGGTGTAGGAAATAGAAATAATAATACTTTTTAATTTGTCAAGGGGTCACAAGGGTGGGCATGGGGAGGGAGGGAAAGAGGAGCTGTGACCAAGGGCTCAATAGAAAGTAAATGTCTAAAATATAAGGATGACAACGTATGTACAAATATGCTTGATACAATTAATGTACAGATTGCTATAACAGCTGTAAGAGCCTCCAAAAATGATCTATAAAAGAGAAAAGAAAAGAAAAGGTACAATCTGATAATGAGAGGTGATGACTTAAAATTATAAAACCCAAAGGGAAGAGCACAACAGGCATTCCTCAGGCTGGAAAAAAGAAGGAAAATCAAGTTTTGTGTAGCCAGTTTGAAAGATTATATGGGCAATGAATAAGGAAGATGAGAGAGGAATCAATACATTTGAATTATGGTGCTGGTGAATAATATTACAAGTTTCTTGGATTGCCAGGAGAACTCACAAATCTGTCTTGGAGAAAGAAGAGTCAGAGGCCTAGGGTCGGCAGGATTTGGAATAAACTTTAAGACAACATAGGCAACAAATGTGTACCCCAAATAACTGGTTTCCATTCTGGAGGAAGCATATGATTAAGAATTATTGGTATTAATAAAAAATAATAATATTAATAAAAAGAACTACTGGTACTGAAGATCTAAGTGCAATCCCTATTAAAGTCATCTGTTGGAAAGAATAGCTCTAGGGATTTATGGAATGCAATTAAGGCACTTCAAAATAATAATGATAATACTAATAATGAAAAATTGGATGCACACACTCCTGTGCATAAAGGAAATTATAAGACAGCTACCTGCCTTGAAAGATCCATATTTTTGTTTCTAGAAAAGACATGTGATCAATCAAACATGTGGAAAGTATCAAATAATTTTCATCATAATACATCCTAGTGGATTTTTGCTAGAGACACATTTTTTAAAGTTGCAAATGAGAATCTACTGATGATAAAGACAGATTCATCACAGGACATGATAATAAAGATACCATCTCTGGTATTTGATCCATTTTGTCACACAACAGAGAATAACAGAACGATCTTTTATTGACTACATAAAGGTATCTGACTGTGAATAATCACACTTATGCCTTCTATTGTGAAAAAAAAGAATTAGAAAATTCTTAACTTTGCACATGTGAAACGTAGACCAAGAAGTGGTCCTTAGAACAAAATAATGGGATTTTGCATGGTTTAAAACTGGAAAAGTGTGTGACAAAGATCATTTATTTCACATCTTTATTTAATGTATTTGCTGAATAAAAACTCCACAATTCTGGGCCATATGAAGAATTCAGCATCAGTTTTGGAGGAGCAGTCATTAAGCCCTGAGATATGCAGATGATTTAAACTTGCAATACATTAAGATGACTAAATAATTAATGGTGACAATTAAAGCTACACAACTAACAGTCTGAATTACTGAACACCGAAAGTGAAATCCTTTTCCACTGGGTCAGAAAAATCATTAAAAAATGGCAAAGGAATTGAAGTTGAGGATATCATTCTTCTTGGGTCTGCTATGGATGCCCCTGGAAATCATTTATTCATTTATGACAACTCATAGCAACACCATAGGGCCGAGTAGAACTGCCCTGATGGGTTTCCTGACTTTATTTGCAGGAGTAAAAAGTCCCATCATTCTCCTTCCTCCCGGAACTATCTATCAAGAAAATAAATGGCTCCTCTCTTGCAAATCAAGCAGGGAGCACAGCAGGCCAGTGATGCGAGGGAAGCCACAAGTCCCCGAAGCGTCCCGATACAGACTTCTAACTCAAGGAGCAGCATGTGGCACATCATCTGCACTGGCTGGAGATGACTCATAAGTGGACACACTGAATGTCTAAAGGTGTAACTTGGGGGTGAAGGGCATGCGGCCCTAGACCGCTCCATCCCTTACTGTGGGATTTGCAGTGGGGGCACTTAGGGTGCTCACCTGTCAACCACGAATGTTTAAGACTACAAGGATGTGTGAGTTGCTAGGTAAATGGGAACTGGGATTTGTAACCCTGAAAGAAATGGGGACTAGACTGATGGTTTATAACATGTCTCTCTCTCTATGTAACAAGAGAGATATTCATCTGCTCTGTGTATGGATCCTGTTAGACTTGCGACTTTAAGATTTTGTTTTATTTTTATGTTTTGGTGTTTATCTACATGAGATTGGCAGGGTAGGCACTCTAATGAAGACAGTCACTGGACCGATTATTCCTGGGGGCATTAGAGAGAAGAAGGGAGGTGAGGTGAGCAGGGGGCCAAATTGATGGGTACAGGAGGGATAGAAAATATTCTAAAATGATGAGGCGAGGAGGGTGTAGCTTTCCTAGTCATGTTTGATCAATAGAAGTGTATCTGAGAGGAATTACTGAGAAGTGAACAATGGGTAAACATAATAGTGGAGTAGGAGGTGGGGAAAGAGGAAAGAACAATATATGTGTGTGTATTTGTTTATATACATATGCAAATGCAACAAGAAACCAGATGGACTTTGGGCCTCTATTTAAATCTCACCTCAGTACAAGAATGGCTTGCTCTAATAAATGTGGCATTATATTATACTCATCCTCCTGACACAATCCATTTGCTGAAGACAAAATGTATGCATGAGCAAATGTGGTGAAGAAAGCTGGTGGTGCCTGACTATTAAACATATCGTGTCTAGAGTCTTAAAGATTTGTAGCTAAACAAGCAGCCATCTAGCAGGGAAGCAACAAACCCGACATGGAAGAAGCACACCAGCCTGTGTGATCATGAGGTGTCAATTAGAAGAGGTATCAGACGTTCAAAAACAAGCAACCAAATTGATGTGACGGGGCATGAATGCAGTGGAGACCCCAAACTCACCTGTAAGATAATTGGACAGGCCCTTTCAGAAGGGCTACACGGAAGGGATGAGAAATCCAGGGTGTGGTATAGCACTGATGAACTACATAGCTATCCTCTAGTTCTTTAATATATCTTCCTCTTATTATTATGATTTTTAGTTTTATCTCATTAATCATGTTAGATTTGCCTATGTTCATTTGTATATTTAAGATCATTTGGTACATGAAATTCAAGATAGATAACCCTTCCGAAAAAGTAACAGGAGTAATGGGTCCTTGAGGGTGAGGGGAAACCGGTTGGGGTGAGATGGGGATATCATTAATGATTGCATAACTCCAGTCAACGGAATTGAACAACAGAATTGTATGTTTTTGGATTGTGTAAGATATGGCAAAAAAATACTCTTATAGGGGAAAAAAAAAGGAATAAGAGTTCCTGGGTGATATAGTGGTGGTGGTGGTGGTGGTGGGGGAGAAGATATCAGTGAGTTCAAAGAAAGAAAATGTTTTGACACTGATTGTGCTAGAAATTGCATATCTCTAATAGCTACCAATAATATCATTAATATAAAATAAAATAAAACAAATGACTTACAGTTTTGAGTATATCTGCTGCAAAAGATCTATTGAAAGAGATAAAAGTAAAGGTATCTCTGATGTTTATGGTGAAAATGACCCAAGACCTCTTTAGAATTAGTGTTTTTCTTCTCATTTCTAATTTCTCTATGAATTTTGAAATCGTTAAACTTTGCTATTTTGGCATATTAGGTTCCTATGAATAACAGAAAGAAACATCTTTGTTTGGAGCAATCCACACATGTTTTCTCATGTTTGAGCCCATTGTTGTTGCAAGAAGGCCTTCCATCTTTTAGCTTCTCCTCTACTTTATCAAGCGTGATGTGCTTCTCTGGACCCGGGTCTCTAAGGAGCATTCTGGCTACACTCATTCCAGGGCAAATGTGTTTGTTCTTTTGGTAGTCCATGGTACTTTCAATATTCTATTCCAGCACCGTAATTCAAATACTTTGATTCTTCTTCAGTTTTCCTTAATCAATGTGCCACTTTCACATGCATTTGAGGCAATTGACAATACCATGACTTAATTCGGGCTCACCTTAGACCTCAAACTAAGCTCCTTGCTTTTCAACAGTTTACAAAAGTTGTTTGTCATAGATTTACTGAATGCAATACATAGTTTGATCTTTTGACTGCTTATTCCATGAGCACTGATTATGGATCCAAGCAAGACAAGGCCTCAACAGCTTCCAGCTGTTCTCAATTTATTGTGATGGTACCTCTTAGTCCAGTTGTGAAGATTTTGGTTTCTTTACATTGAGTTGTAAACTACAGCTCAATACTGAAATCTTTGATCTTCTTCAACAAGTGCTTTAAGTTCTCCCCACTTTCAGCAAGCCAGTTTGTGTTATATAAATAAGCCTTCTACTACAAATAAAAGCCTTACTTCAATCCTGATTTTTCTTCACACTTTTTTTCTTCACTTAAGCCAGTTTCTCAAATTATTTGCCCATATTTTCCATCTGTACGTTGAGAAATTGGATTAAATGAAGAAAGTGGAGACAACTTGGATACACACCTTCCCAGATTTTAAACAACGCAGTATTCCTTTGTTTGGTTCATACAACTGCCTCTTGAGCCTTGTCCAAGTTCTGCAAGGTACAATGAAGTGTTATAAAATTTCTATTCTACTTAAGGCTAACAATGGTTTGTTATGATCCACACAATTACACACCTTGGAATACACAAGTAAACATATTTCTGGTCTACTCTACTTTCAAAAACTAAGATCCATCTGACATAAGCAACGATATGCCTTGTTGCACACCCTCTTCTGAATCCAACCTGAACCTCTAGCAGCTCCCTGTCAATATACTGCTGCAACAGTTGTTGAATGATTTCCAGATAAATTTCATTTCATGTTATATAATGATTTTGTTCTACAAATTAAAGCATTCAAATGCTCTGACCAATAGGATAAAAAGAAATCAAACAATGTACCGTATTGGGCATGCGTGATGTGGAAGACCTCTTTCAAGTGTTGAAGAGCAAGGATGTCACTGTGAGGACTAAAGTGTGCCTGACCCAAGCTGTGGTGTTTTCAATCACTTCATATGCACGGGGAGGCTGGACAATGAATTTTGCAGAAGAATTAATAGTCTGAAATGCTCCTTGGAAGTTAAGATGTCAAAATTTGTCTCATGTACTTTGGGCATGTTATCAAGAGAGACCAGTCCATGGAAAAGGACATCATGCTTAGTTAAATGAGAGGGTCAGCGAAAAAGAGGAAGACCCTCAGATGAATGGCATAGTAGCTGCAACAATTGGTGCAAACAGCAACAATTGTGAAGCTCATGCAGGACCAGGCAGTGTTTCATTGCTATTCTGGGCACTGTATTGCATTCTGTGTCAAACTAGCTGGAGGACACCAAACAACAAGAGTGTCAGCATACTGCCACAACTGCTGGATTTGTTACCGATGTTTAGCATATTTTCAAATATAGCAACTATTTGGGTATTAAATATTTTGTAAGCAAAATATTTCATTAATATTACTATTTGAAATCTGATATTCTGGAGTCACATTTTATCCTAAGGATGTTCTAATTGTAGATACATGAAGTATTAAGATGCTTATATGGTATTTTCATTTTCTTGTTACTTCATATATAATATTATAATACCACACCCAAACTATCAGTCAAGTAAAATGTGCAAACATTTTATAACAAGGATAATGAAGAGCAATACTTTTCAATATAAAAATTCACAAAAATAAAGGTAGAAAGAAGTATAATATGCACATCTGACTGAAGACTATACTGAGAAAATCCAAATTGGTTATGGCACTATCACTTCATACCATCTTTCCATGTCTAGCCAAATCTAAGCAGAAAATAACTCTTCTTGAATAATGCGATCCAATTAAAAATACACATCACACACAAATTTCTGTCATTAAAGAGTAGTTTTATCATTCATTTTCTGTCCTTTGAAGTGTTAATCTAAGATGCACACCAGCCAGTGTGATCAAGAGGTGTCAATGGGATCAGGTACCAGGCATCAGAAGACCCAAATCAAACAATCATATCGATGTGAAGGGGCGGAGTGGACTGGTGGGGTGTCAGAGTAGAGACTGAATGCCCATTTGTAGACAATTGGACATCCCCTCACAGAAGGGTCACAAGGAAGGGTGCAGTAGAGCACTGACAAAACACACAACATTCCTCTAGTTCCCATTATCATGACCCCAGTTCTACCTTACAAATCCGGTTAGACTGGAACATGTACACTGGGACAGATAAGAGCTCTCAACACACGCAATCCAGGACAGATAAAACCTTCAGGAGCAGTAATGGGAGTAGAGTAGCAATACCATGAGGGCAAGGGGCAGTTGCAGGGGAGAGGAGGAGGAAAGGGGAAACCAATCGCAATAAGCGACATATAACCTTCCCTGAGGGGGACAAACAACAGAAACATGGGTGAAGGGAGACAGTGGACAGTATAAGATAGGAAAATAACAATTAATAATTTATCAAGGGTTCATGAGGGTGGAAGGGTGGGAGAGGGAGGGACAAAAGAGGAGCTGATACCAGAGCCTCAAATAGAAAATGTTTTGGAAATGACGATGACAACAAATGTACAGATGAGCTTGATACAACTGATGTATGGATTGTTATAAGAGCTGTAATTGCCCCCGATAAAGTGATTTATATATAAAAAAGAAAAGTCTGATTTAATGTTGAAGCTGAAAAGCATTTTGCTTTGGCATATCTGTTTATATTTTAATCATCATAAGCCGGTGTTCGCAAACTTTTTAAAATTTTGAATATTGTCTATTTTATTTTAATTTTAAAATTATATCAGTAAAGTTGGGTCTTGTACTGACTTAATATATCTAAAGGATAGTTTGTCTTGATAATTGATCAATTGTTGCAATTTTGAAAATTAGTATAAAAGCAATGTATCCTACTGTTCTCATAATTTTGTTTTCTCAGGGTCTCATAGGAATTTGAGAAGGTTCTTAAACCTTCAAATTACATGAACTTTACAACAATATCATTGATGAAACTCAAGATAAATTTTTTGAGGTATTGCTGTTCTACTTTAAATAAATTCAATTCTCTATTCAATATAAAGGTAATGTTTTTCCTTTTCTATTCTCCATAAAACTTATGTATTATTTTCAAAATGTACATTTTTCTGGTTGCTCAGAGCCAACCTCCAAAATATGCACTTTTTAATAAAGAAGAAAGTTAACATAAGCATTTTAATAACCTGGTGGTTTTTAGAAGACAACATTTTATGGTTCAATTTTAGGGCTCCTCAGCTACTTATATTTTGCTCTCCTTGCCAAACTGTTTCCCAAGCCACAGATGTCAGTTCCGGTCATCTGCTGCTCTGTTTCTTGCTGACGCCCTGCAGATTGTAGGGGTAGAAGATTCTCATTCAATAGGATCATTTAAGTAAGAAAGGAATTTTAAAACCTATAGCCTTTTCCCTTGATTTTTCACCCTTCCCACACATTTTTATGCATATGTAAATCCATTATTTTATTTTACTTTTTAAATGTTAGATGGTTACTTAAAATGTTTGCCCTTGATTTTTGATTAAAAAGTAATTCTGTTTTCAATAATAACTTATAATAGTTATTTTAACATGGCAAATGAAAATTATATAGATATTTAAAATGATATAAATGAGGAATTTGTGAAACAACAAAATTCATTCAATAAAATGTATTTTAGTGGCTTTTCACTAATATTTATCACACTAAAATTGATTTCAGAAATTATTTTAATATATTGTAAGAACTATATGTTTTGGCAAAATAGTCATTATAAAATTAAATATTCTTTATATTAGAATACTTTAGAAATTTATATTTCACAACATTGCATATATAATTTTGACACAAACTACTTTGAAATAATTATCATTAAGTTAAGGGCATCTCCAAACATCACTGTAATGAATGAAATAATCTATTACTATTTATTCACATCTGCTGTACACACTGTGTTCTACCCTTAGTAGCTTATAGCTCATCAACTTAAGAGGCAAATATATTTCCATGTATCCCAAGTCTTATTTTTAAGAACATTCTTTTAATTAGTCATTCATTAATGGACTAAGGAGAAGATAAATAATGAAGTGAAAAGGGAACCTATTTTCAGGAAAATTCTTGAAACATATAACAAATATGTATGTATTATTTTTATTAAAATATACTATCATTATTGACAAATTATTTTAGATAAAATTGTGACTTTAATATCTGTATATCAAAACAAATGCCAATGAGAGCGCAAAGATTATCCCTTTTATAAGCATGGGGCTTGAAGCCAGACTAACAGGGACAAGTTTCAGCTCTTTAATGTTCCCAATGATTTAACTATGTCATGTTATCAAATCTATAAAATTCCCTTCAAAAAATAGTGCTTCATTAAGTCATTGTGAAGTACAAATGAATTAAAGCATCTCATATATCTACAAGGATGACTTAAAGATCACATGTCTTTAACATGTTCATTGATATCTTTTAGTTTGTTTATTATATCAAGCAATTATTTAATAATTTAACAATTCTTAATCAGGAAAACAATGGAATATATTGATAAATTTGTGATATTATAAGTAATAAAATTTATGGGAAAAATTATTTTTAAACATAATAATAGATACATTTTTGATGTTCTAAAAAATCTTATTTCACCTTTTTTGGAAATCCCAGTGTATATACCTAAACAGGGCAATATTACAAAATTGGGACATAAATAATTTGAAAGTTCCTTCCCCATATTTTGACTCACAAGAACTTTTAGGAAATGAATCATGGAATAGATGTATAAAAATTAGATATCCCATTAAATTCCTGCTATGCTTTAATGTCTTCAAATTTTAAAGATGCTGTTTGTAATTAAGAAACTAATGTATTATGGCTTAATTGCATGCAATTATGTTACTTCAAACCTTTCTCAAATTAAATTATACCCTTATCTTAACCTAAAATAATGATTTCTTAATGTGATTCATTCTGCTTAACTCTATCAATTCAAAATATTGTGGCATGTGTCTTTAATAACATTTACTTTTTGATCTTCGATATGCTTTGGTACCAAGGATAACTTAAAAGACGATTAGGTCATATGGACCATTTCCATTTTCTGGCCCCTGGTCTATCTTGTACAATCCCTAGTGCTCTTATGTCTCCTTTATTTTGTTCCTGGCAGCTTGTGTAAATTGGACTGCTCCTACTCTCATTTTCTCCTTCCTCCACTGTCATGACAACCCCATTCTGTAGTGAAAATTGGTCTTCTCTGAGGCTTAAATATTGTTTTATGTTCTTTATAGTTTCTATATTCTAAATGATAACTAAGATTTATGATGCCCCAGAGAAACCACTTAGTTTCAGTCCTTTAAAGAAAAAGGTTACGTTAAAGATCCTGTTAGTAACCCTGCAGTTCATTTGAACATTATGTGAAAAATTAGCTATGCTAGAAAAAGAAATAACAGCATGCTTAGTTATGGAGCTGACAATTATTGTATCTTTTAATGTAACATTATGAATAGTCGCATAACTTCTTTATCTTTTTTTCCCTAAGACAATGTTCAGCATTATGTTTTCCCTGACTCTAGCCTCTTCCCTCCTTTACATTAGATCTTAAAGTTGTCTTTGTGTATCACTAAACAGAAGTGCTTGAATAACCTCAAGGGAATTCATCTGTTTTCTTTCAGAAGAATAATGTCTTTTTACATAGATATGAAACATGAATTCTTTCTACAGAATGTCAAATGAATTATACTTCTATCCAAAGCACAACAACCATTATTTTCAGCTTTATCTTCAAAGATGATTTTTCTGTTATTTCCTGACACTAACTCGAGCAGCTTATGAAGTAGTTCATACTGAGACAATCTATGTGAGGTAAATATGTAGAAAATTGTCATTTTAAATAGTATATGTAAACCAATTACAACTTCTTTTCTAACAAAATAAGGAGTTAGAGTCATGCCAAGTCAATCTTGAAAAATGTAAATTTATAGAAAAAGTAGAGATTTTATCCCCGATTACTACCACTTTTGCAAAATTTTGCAAGCTCCAATCACTTGACACGCATTTACACAAAAATGGCAATATTCATTACTGACTTTCACATTGCTAAAGTGAAGTTTAAAAAATAAATTTCCATATCTCACTTTTTATTATAATAATATAATTTATCCTTGAGTTTCAAGTTATAGAGATGACCTCCTTTTATTTACTTAAGGAAAGCATATCAACCACTTTATGGCAACATGAGTAATATGAGATCAGTAAGAATGTTATGGCCATCTTATTCTTGCTAATGATTAGTCTAGGAGGGTTTTCATGTTCCAGTTGGAGCTTGCGACAATGTGGGTGGGTAGGATCTGGGATAAATTATCATACCTTGTACAAAATTTGTGTGGCCTAGAAATAGCTCTTTTCCTTGCTGGATATCATTGTGCCTGTATGAATGCTTAAAATTGCAGATGTTATTTCATAATCATGAGAGAAGATTGGACCTTGGGCTTTGATGGCACAGTAATTTAACTAAAAATCTTGGAAATGTGTCTATTTCATAATTGCTTATTATAACATTTTTTAATCCTTATATACAGCTAGTATCTCACTAGGAATTATTTTATTGTAAACCATCAGATTTAGGGCTATACTCTCATAGGTTAAGATTCATAGGAAAATTTTTTAGGAAATTTAGTTGTCTGAGCAGTATTATTAGCTGAAAAGGGGGCTGGTGCCATTGTGGTTAAACGGCAGGCTGCTAACCACAGATCAGCAGTTCCAAACCACCAATTGCTCCACACAGTAAAACAGGCCTTTCTACTCCCACAAAGAGTCACAGTCTCAGAAACTCTCAAGGGCAGTGCTCCCTGACTTATGGGGTCACGATGAGTCGGCATTGACTCAATGGCAGGAGATGTTTTCTTTGAAGCAGACACAGAGAACATCTTTGTTGATCATATTTTTCTTTATACGTTATCTGGCTGTCTTTGGAGGAAAATAACAAAAGCAAACACGTACCCACACACAAACCTTGTTGTTGTGGTGGTTAGATGCCATCCAGTCAGTTCCTGCCCAGAATGACCTTCTGAACAATAGAACAAAACACTGCCTGGTCCTGCGCCATCTTCACAATAGTGGCTGTGTGTGAGCCCATTGTAACCACGGGGTCAATCCGGCTGTTTTATCTTAAATGTAGAATGAAAACCACATGGGAAGATAAACTACTTCCACAAATAGTCTAATTCAGTGGTTCTCAACCTTCCTAATGCCGCGACCCTTTAATACAGTTCCTCATGTTGTGGTGACGCCCCAACCATAAAATGATTTCCATTGCTACTTCATAACTGAAATGTTGCTACTGTTATGAATTGGGCAACCCCTGTGAAAGGGTCATTCGACCCCCAAAGGGGTCACGACCCACAGGTTGATAACTGCTGTAATGAATAGAATTCAAATGTTCATTAGAATGACACTGATAAAATAATGTAGTAGGGATTGTATTGCTAAACTTTAATTTGAAAAGGATCTCAAATTTACCTTTTTTTCATGTAAAAGACAAGTGAACCCTGAAAATTAGTGCTAGCATTGTGTGCAGCAACTAATTATTGTTAGGTGCCATCTAGTGGGTTCTGGCCCATAATGACCCTTTGCACATCAGAACGAATTACTGCTCCGTCCTGTGCCATCCTCACAATTGTCACGATGCTGGAGCCCATTGTTCGGGCATTGCCTCAGTCCACGTCCCCGAAGCCCTTCCTTTTTTGATGTCCCTCTACTTTACCAAGCATGATGTCCTTCTCCAGGGATTGGTCTCTCCTGAACATGTGTCCAAAGGATGTAAGACAAAGTCTCAAAGTCCTTCCCTCGAAGGAGTACTCTGACTATACTTCTTCCAAGACATATCAATTTATCCTTTTAGTAGTTCAAGGTGCTTTCAATATTCTTCTCAAGTACCACTGTTCGAGTGCATCGATTCTCCTTCAGTCTTCTTTATTCAATGTTCAACGTTCAGGTCCATATGAAACCATTGAAAATACTATGAGTTGGATCACAGAACTGAAAATATCTTAAATATTAAAGAAATGTACCCCATATTAAAGTCCTGAGATGGTTTATCAGGAGGATGCCCTCTCTTGACCTTCTTTGCTTCTGCAATTTGTTGTTGTGAGATGCCGTTGAGTGGGCATAGAGTAAACAAATCTGTTCTGGAAGGAGAGCTAGAATGCTCTTCGGAGGTTAGGATGGCGAGGCTTCAGCTTATGTACTTGGGATATGTTAACAGGAAATACCAGTCCCTGGAAAAGACAGCATGCTTGGGAAAGTAAAACAGTAGCAAAGAAAAAAAAAAGGAAAACCTTCATTACTAATAATCAGAATGTTGAATATAAACATACTAATCTAGGAAAATTAGAAGACATCAAAATTGAAATTAAATACAAAAATATTGAAGCTGGAGAAGGACATTATGTTTGGTAAAGCAGAAGAGCAGCAAAGGAGAGGAAGCCCATCAAGGATGTGGATTGAGATAGTGGCTGGAATAATGGGCTCAAACATAGGTAGAAATGTTAGGATGTCAAAGGACCAGGGAATATTTCATTTTGTCGGGGATAAGGTCACTATGGGTCGCAACTGATTAGATGGCACCTAACAACCATAACTGTTTGAGTAGAGGTGTTTTTTCCCCCCCTTGAAATCCTTCCATTCTTAACCATGGCTGACTACCTTATCAGATGACTTGTGTTAATTTTTCATTATTCATTTTCAAACTTCCAATGCTTCAAACAAGTATTGGTGATGGAATTTGGAGATTTATGGCTATCTACTAAAAGGACAAACTGATCTGTCTTGGAAAAAATATGGCCAAAGTGCTCCTTAGAGAAAAGGATGAAGAGGCTTTGTCTCATATATTTCTCTGCAGAAGAAACCTACTTCTGGAGAAGCACACTATGTTAGGTCAGGTGGAGGGCCATCAATGGAGAGGAAGGCCCTCAAGAAGATGGATTGACACTGTGGCTGCACATTGCTTACCTTTATCATGTTGTACCATCATTACCACTGTTTTCCCCAACATTTTTCAATGATCATCAACAGATACTCAATGCCCTATATGGAATGACTTCAATTCTTCCTTCCACCATCTCTTGGTATACACTTTTCACCTTTGATATTTATATATGTACCTAATTCACATAGGTGGGATCATACAATATTTCTCCATACAGTATTACTCACTGCTTTCACTCCAGTGGCATAGCTTCCAACATCACAGCAATATTCAAGCTACCACAGCATGGCAAGCTGATAGACAAGGGATGGATAGACAGTCTATGTAAATTCTTATTTGTAAATTCAAGTTCAAGTTTAAGAAAATTTAAGTAAGTTCACCAGAGTCGAAATGTGAAATTGAGTATATATAGCCCATTTGAATTTCAAGAACATCTAAATGAAGACTTGTGTGGTAGTTATGTAATCTTTTGTCAAATTGAGAATTAAGAGTGAAAAGGTGGAGGTTAGCCTGTCTATCACGTCACAGCTGGATGACCTCATTTGGAGGTGCTAAGGAAATAAATAGCTCGCTGGAGGCGGGACACACACAGCCTGTGAGACATCCTTGTTGAGAAGACACACAGAACTATTTTAGAGCCCTGGAGCTGAAGGAGCCCTGAGATGCTTCCACTGCCACTGGATCCACAAGACTTTCCATCCACTGACCTGTGATCTTCCTGCATTCGGCATCATTGCATGTGTTGCCTGAGTCTGAAATGGAATTTATATATTGGTATTGAACGTATGGGCTAATATCGGACTTACGGACTTGGTCTGTATTGGGTGGGATGTTTTCTCAATATTCAATTGATCTTTTATATAAAGCTCTTTCTTATACACATATGAGTCTCCCTGAATTTGTTTCTCTAGTCTACCTAGACTAACACATCCTCTTTCTCTTATGCTTTATGTGTCATATATGAAAATTCATTTTAGAAAATCTGTTGACTATGTAATTAGTTTGTTTCTTTCTAACAGCTTTATCATTTTAGATTTGAATTTATTTTCTTGGCATGAGGTGTGGCATTTGCTTCATTATTTTACATATAAAAATCCAGTTTTCCTCATGTCCATTAAAGCAACAATTTTTCAATTGAATGGACTTAACAACCTTGTCAAAATGAATTGACTACAGATATATGGGTTAGTTTCTGGATTCTCAATTCTATTCCAATTTTTGTACATCTATAATTGTACCAATACTCTGTTGTTTTGATTACCATATTTTATAGTATATTTTGAAATCTGAATGTGTGGATCCTATTTTAGTCTTCTCTTTCAACATTGCTTTGGCTTCGAAGGGTATCTTGTCATTCCATATAACATGGAAGATTGTCTTTCTTTCTATAAAGAAGGCTATTAAAATTTTGATTGCATAGCATTTAATTTGTTAATTTCTTTGGGTGGTATTGACTTTAAAATTATGGTTTTACTATATTTCCCTTTGTGAAACATTTTAACTGAATTATTTCATTTATATACATAGAGATATCTGATTCAGTATTTAAGTTTAAAATTTCATATTTTATTTTCAGTGGATTCTTGTATTATTTGGGAGAACTAGATACAGACTCTGAGATAGTTTTTCTCATAAATATGTCAAAAAAAACCCTTTATTGTACACATGGGAAAAAGCAAAACAAAAAACTTTTATTTCAGAATTGCATGTGATGTGTGAACTATCTCATCAAAATATAGGTCATTCAAACCCTAAATCCAAAAAACATGCTGACTTGTTTGACCATTTTTAGTTCCAGCCTCAGCATTTATGATTTTGACAATGCTAACCATTATGTCCTTTTAAATATTGTTCTGGGTAAATATCTCTATCTCTCCTGTAGCCTGCCTTTATTGCCAAACCCTCTAAACGAGGTTTTTCTACTTCAATTTAGAAAAATCCCTATGGAGGCAGCAGGAATCCAGTACAAATACTAAGAACACCTGTGGACTTATTAAGAATACTCACAGCAGCTGCATTAATCTTATGCAAATAATAACACCTATGGATAATTATTAAAAATTAAATGATATTTTGCTTATTCTCTTGCATTCTTGGAGCTACACAGAGTATGGGTTACCACTCAAAAGGCATTTATTTACCTTATTTTATTAATAAATAACGAAAGTATAATTAGAAGCCTCTCAGACTTTCTTTAAGATCAGTTCTGTGATCTGGTACTATTAATGAGATGCAAGCAGAGTTACCTGGTGAAGTTCACAGTCAAGTTGAGGACAGGAATGGGTTTAGTTAGATCTTGAAAGTTCCTTGTCTCCTTGGCCATTTCCATTCTAGCTGTATGAGAGAAAGCTAGAACATATTTGTTTCCAGGAAGGAAGGCAGTTAGCGTGTAATCACGTGAACAAAGTGGCACTTTTTTTAAGAATAGTAGAAATAGAAGACAGAAGAGCCTAAACAATATGACAACTAACCGTATTCATCAGACGTCATCCTAAGTGTTAAAAAGCAGGCTTAATTTTGTTATAGCATTATGGTCACATTATACATTTTCTGTTATTGACAGAACTTCTAGATTATCAGGTTATATTAAGCAATCTGGGGATGGGAGTACTATTGCTGATGTCAGGAAGATGTCTACTTTGGTCTTGTTGAATGTGAAAAGCATTCAACTGTGTGGATCATAACAAATTATGAATAATATTGCAATGAACAGGAATTACAGAACATCTTTGTGTTCCTACAGAACCAGTACATAGACCAAGCAGCAGTAATTTCAATACAATGAAGCGATATGACAAGATTTGACATAAGGAAAAATGTGTGTCCCATGGTTGCAGTCTCTCACCAGACTTATTTGATCTGTCTGTTAAACAAATAATCAGAGAAAATATATTATGTAAAGGACATGCTATAAAGTTGAAGGCAGACTCTTTAACAACGTGCAACAAACAGATGTTACAAACTTGCTATATAAAAGCGAAGGACTCAGATGTAGAATGAAGAGTCTGGTCTTGGTACGGATTTCAAGATGTTGGTTTTTTAGGTTCTTTCAAGCCAGGTTTGTTGGTATTCTGGCGCCGTGTGGGACTTTCACTACTCTTTGGCAACACTAACTCAAATGCACCGATTCTTCGGGGGTCATTCTTATGTCGTCTTCAGCTTTCAATTGTACATGAGGCAATGAAAAATACAACGTGTTGGGTCACATTTCATTTTATTAATCAAGAATGAAAATCCTCAAAGTGATATTGCCCATTATCACTTTAAAGAGGACTGGTATGTTAGATTTTCTGTGTGAAATACGTCATTCAATGTCTTGATTGCTGTCTCTATAAGTATTGGTTGTGGATCCAAGGAAAATGAAATTCTTTACAACTTCCATCCTTTCTCTGTTTTTATCATGATATTATTTATTGCTCCAGTTGTGAGAATTTTGTGCTATTTACATTGAGATGGCATTCACATCGAAGGCTGCAATTTGCTTTTCATCAACACTTACTTCAAATCTTCCTTGATTTCAACATGAAAAGTTGTGCCATCATCTATGTAGCATAGGCCATCATTAAACCATCACTTCTTGAAGCCACATTCTTCTTCAAAACATCCGGCTTCTTGGGTTCTTTGTTTGACAAACAGATGGAATATGTATGGTGACGGAAGGTAACTGCGGATTAAAATGTAAAGAAACAGTTATTTTCACAGCCAAACACATAAGCAATATTATGATAAACAAAGACTATATCAAACTTGTTGACATTTCATTTTACTTGCATCCACAATCAATGTGCATGAAAGCAGCAGTCAAGCAAACAAATGATGTACTGCATTCCATTAATCTGCTGCAAAAGACCTCTTTAAAATGTTCAAATGCAAAAATGTTACTTTGAGATTTAAAGCATGACTAATCCCATTCATGTTTTCAATTTCCTGTCCCAGACATGGTCTTTAATGTAAGTGAAAAGTATACAATGGACAAGGAAAACAAAAGAGTCAATGACTTTGAATTAAAGTGTTAAACAAATGAACCAAATTCATTGCCATCAAGTTGTTTCTGACTCATTGTGACTTTATAGAACAGAGCAGACCTGTCCCTTGGGATGTCCAACACTTTAAATCTTCACAGGAGTAGACAGCCTCATCTTCCTCCCATGGACCAGCTGGTGGCTTCAAACTCCTGACTTTTTGGTTAGTAGTTCAATGTATGAGCCACAACATCCTCAGATTTCCTTAATTAGTTTGGTTTAGAATATATTAGATACTCTTTGGACTTGTCATGAGACTGAACAAAGCTGTCTTGGAAGAAGTACAGCCAGAACATTTCTTGGATGTGAGTGTGGTGGTATTGCGCTTCACACGATGTGTTTACCTTATCAGAAGGACCAGTTCCTGGAGAAGAATATCATGCTTGGTAAAGTCGAGAGAGGGTCAGAGAAAGAGAGGAAAACCCACAAGATAGAATGGACAGTAGCTGCCACAATGCGCTTAAGCATAGACATGATTGTGACTATCGTACAAGACTAGATAGTGTTTTATTCTAGTGCACACACAGAAGGTCGCATGAGTTGGAAGTGACTTCGCTGACACCTAGCAAAAACAGCATCTATTACCTGTAGTCACAAATGAGACTATCAATAGAGACTATAGGTAGATTTTTAAAATTAAGTCAGTAACATACTTGAAACAATGACCAGGGGGATTGCATTAATATTTATTAGCTAGCTTTTGGAAACCTGCTTTAATATGATGGTGTATGATCAAACAATGACAACAAATGTGGAGAAAACTACAATATGCATTGTACTTTGTAGCAGGCATCATTGTAAACAATTATTAAGTAGGATTACACATACTCATCTGAACCATCATTATTTAAAACCGTCATTATCATACTTTTCATGAGATGAAAATGAACTTTTAGGTATATTATTGGCTCTAAACATGAAAGCAGTGGAATGGCAGATGGGAATTTTTAACTTAGGTCTTTCTGACCCCAAAGATGTATGCACCATTCCCACTGCTCCAACCAGCATCTCAGTGACTTGAAAATACTGAAAGATGATCATTTTGTTGACAGTATGTTCAATACCAACACTTTTCAAATTTGTTTTCCATATTTGTTGTATTTTCTTCTTTACATTTTGTGGTGTGGTTTAATTACTTGGTATAGTTTGTTTCCCATTTTACCTCCTACCAAATGATTGGATGTTAGCATGTAAAAAGGTTATGTGAAACTCAAATGACCTTGGAATATAGTAAGAAGGGTGGGGGATGGAGGCACATTTGACCCCTGCCTCAGAAATTGGCCTTGGGCTGCTGTGGATTTGGGATTTTCTTCACCCTTGTTTAGTCAGAGGAGGTAAGACAAAGCATTTGCTATCACACACTGATAGTTTCCTCCCAGAATCATGTGTGGTGTCAAAAGCCATTGTCGGCAAATTGATTTCAATTCATAGTAACCCTATAGAACAGAATTTTTATAATATTTGCACATACACTCAACTCTGTAGAGAATATTAAAATCATCACATACACTTGGGATCCCTTGAGAAAATAGATTACTTATTCAGGTGTATCATAGTTTCCCAAAGTGGATGATACCGCCTGTTGTGGGTCACAAGAATAATTCAGGAAAGTTGCAAGACTAAATACTTATACTTTAACTGGGATAATGGGCTATTGTAAAGAAGTTTTGCATTGCAGGGGGGGCACTATGTAATTGTTTTTTTGCTTCTGAAAGAGGAAGTAAGCTAAATAACTTGAAATATATGAATATGAATGCAGATAGATTGTATGAATATTTGAACTTGTAAAATGATCTATTTTACAACACTATAACAGTCATTAGATAATTTTTTTAAGGTAACATTTTTTAAGG
Source organism: Echinops telfairi (assembly GCF_000313985.2). NCBI lineage: Eukaryota > Metazoa > Chordata > Mammalia > Afrosoricida > Tenrecidae > Echinops > Echinops telfairi. Next base: position 64,549,405 of record NW_022103906.1, read on the forward strand.
TAACATTTTTGGTTTTCTGTCTATCTTGAATAAGTCATCTTATTGGTCAAAAATAAATAAAGATTATTATTTTAATAATCTTATATTTTAAACTTGGTTTTTAAAAATATGAGCTTCACAGTAGATTTTATTATCAAATTCTCATCTTTTTATTATTTTAACTTTATTTAATCAAACTTGCTTTGGACATAAATTATATTTTAGTTATTCATGATAAATAACGTTATTAACTATTATTTGGGATGATTTATACAAATCTGTTTATATTTTTCTTTCTGTCTATCTTCAGATAAGAAAGGTAATAGTCAAATTTTATACCAATTCACATAATTTTTAGTTATTTTAGCATATACTAAGGAACTGTGGTTGCATTAGTATTGGGATGCTATTCATTGGTATTGGGTTAGTACTTCAAACTCAACCTTCATTCCACGGGAGAAAGATGAGGCTACCTACTCACATAAAGATGATCAGTTTCAGAAATTCTAGGAAGCAGTTATATCCTTTCTATGTAAGGTCATTATAAATCAGAATCAATTTAAAGGGCATGATTTTTTGGTTTAATACATATTTCAAATAGCAAGGATTGAAGTTGTCAAGGATTCTGGCTTGCTTGGATCCACAGTTAATGCTGATAGAAGCTGCAGTCAAGAGATCAACAGATGCATCAAATGGTAAATCTGCTGCACAAGAGCTCTCAAAGTTTTGAAAAGCAAGGGTGCTACTTGGAAGACTAAAGTGCACCAGACTAAAACCATAATATTTTCAGTTTTCTAATATACATGGAAAAATTGGACATTGATGAGGAATATTGAAGGAGAGTTGATGAATTTGACTTTTGGTGTTGGAGAATATTGAAAATACTATGGAATACTAAAAAATAAAATTATCTGCCTTGGAAGAAGTATAGCTGGGATGCTATTTAGAGACAAGGATGGTGCAACATCTTACTTCGGAAATATGAGCAGAGTGACTGGTCCCTGAAGATGGATGTTATGCTTGATAAAGTGCATGGAGCTGCTAAAATGAGGAAGGCCCCTGATGAGATGGATTGACACAGTGGCTGCAACATTACGGGCTTAGGCATAGAAGCAGTTCTGAAGACGGCACAGGACCAGGCCATGTTTCATTCTCTCGTGCTCTGTCAGAACTGACTTGAGAGTGCCTAAGAACGGCATCAGTTTTGAATTTATAAATGGCAAGAGGACCAAACAGTGGTAAAACTTTATCTGTTTTTAGTAGAACATATTTCAATGGCTCATACAGTGGTATGATCATAGGGATTTTCATTTGGTAGACAACAGACTATTTTACTTGATTAAGGCATTTCCAATTGCATGTTATACTTTACTCACAGTAATATATTCCATCATGCTTTCTATATTTTAAATAAACTATTGTTACCAACTGAATGCAATATAAAATCAAGAATGGATGATATACCCATTAAATTTGATAGCTAGTAAGGTTTATTTTTTGCCTCCAGATGTCACCTACAATAATTACTGTGATATGTATTGGAAAGAATAGGAAAATATTATAATTTCAATGATAAATTTGCCTGCATATTTTAAAACATTTGTAAATACAAAAGTTACAAACCTGCAAGAGCAGATAAGGCAATATATGCATATGCAGGGTTTTGTTCTTTGGCAAACTGCTTAATTAAGACACTGAAATGTAGTCTGTACTTTCACCTTCTCTATCAGGGTCTCTTTTAAAAATTACATTGAAATGGATTATACTACTGACACATTGTTAAGCAATACAGTAACTGGTTTTGTTACTGTGAAGCCTCCTCTTGGCTCAGTTTTATTTTATGTTCCTGTTACTCTTTCATTCTTTATTCATTTTAAAAGACATTGGTAGAAGGCACATAATCAATGAACACTACAATTCTGAATAAATGTACCAAGGTAGAATTTTAAATCAACTCTTTTCATAAGAAAGCAAGGTAACTTAGAGCTCTAGTTTATTGAATATGGGTTATAACACTTAACTGCTATTTTATCACTGTCAAAAATCAAGCCTAATATTTTCAAGTATTTGATTCCTTAAAAGCTTTTTGTTTGTTTGCACACAATTTTCTATTAAGAGTTGTATTAAAGCTTTGTAAATATTACAATCAACCCCAAATTTTATTTTATAAAATAATTAGTGGGATTATTTAGTACATTAAAAATACTGAGATTATCTAGCCAGCCAATGATATTTTTGGATGTTGTTATATTGATAGATCTATAATATGCATGTGCATGTTATTGCTATTATTTAATTTTATTCTTTAAAGGTAATAAACCAGTAAATATTAAAATTTCAATGAAATATAATTTAAGGTTGATTTGAACATTTTATTATATTTCATATATCCCAGATCAAAAGGAAGTAGAAATACATTTATATTATTTCCTAGGTGTTTTATCTTTAAATCTAGATTAACCAGATGGCATTATAATCTTAAAGTCCTGTTGTATGAAAGTTCACAAGTCTGAAGGTCATGATCTGTTTATGTGCATATATCTACCTCTTTTATTGTTATTAGTCAAGGATTAACTGTAGGAAATAATAAATTACCTTTTGGTTTATCATTTAAAAAAATTCATATTACTGGGGGCTCATACAACCTTATCGCAATCCATACATACATCCATTGCGTCAAGCACATTTGTTGTCCTCAGCATTCTCAAAGCATTTGCTTTCTACTTGAGCCCTTGATATCAGCTCCTCATTTTTGCCCCTCCCTCCCCGCTCCCCCCTCCTTCATGAGCCCTTGATAATTTATAAATTACTATTATTTTGTCATAGCTTACGCTACCCAACGTCGCCCTTCACCCACTTTTCTGCTGTCCGTCCCCCAGGGAGGAGGTTATATGTAGATCCCTATAATCAGTTCCCCCTTTCTACACCACCCTCCCTCCACCCTCCAGGTATCACCACCCTTACAACTGGTCCTGAAGGGATCATCTGTCCTGGATTCCCTGCGTTCCTTATATGTACCAGTGTACATCCCCTGGTCTAGCCATATTTGTAGGATAGAATTGGGATCATGATAATTGAGGCTGGGATTGGGGAGGAGGAAGCATTTAGGAACTAGAGGAAACTTGTATGTTTCATCCTTGCTCCACTGCACCCTGACTAGCTCATCTCCTCCCCGCAACCCTCCATAAGCGGGTGTCCAGCTGCCTACAGATGGGCTTTGGGTCTCCACCCTGCACTCCCCCTCATTTACAATGATATGATTTTTTGTTCTTTGATGCTTGATACCTGATCCCTTCAACACCTCATTGTCATGATCTTTTATGGGTTAATTTTTTCATAGTTTCTAACAAAGCTCTGTATTTAGTCAGAATAGGCATACTTAAAATTAGCATCTTTAAGATACATTTATCTCATTGTGCAGTTGTTAAGCACTTTTCCGTTAACCAAAAAGAATGTGGTTTGAAGCTACTGGGTGCTCTATGTGAGAAAAGAAAGAGGAATCTGATTCTGAAAACAGAGTGTCCTGGGCTCCGAGTTGACGGAAGAGCCCCCACAAAAATAACATACTATTACAATTTTCAGTTGGAAATATCATGGTAAAATTTGAGAAGATTTTGCAGATTCTGTGTAATGGAAGGATAAGATATTAAATATGATAACATGTATATGTGACAAACCATACAAGGGAATAAGAAAACCAATTAAGGCGATACAAAGGAAAGCGTAATAGAGACACGGGAAACTTTAGAAAGATACAACAGTGAATAAAACAGTGGGAGTTAGTGTGCTTTCCTAGCAAACACCTGAAATTAATGCAGGGATTCTGTTTTATTGAATAAAACAGATGACATTATTTAATATCACATTACCATTGTTCTCAATGATGTAATGAATAATTATCTTATATGGTATATTTCATTCATCTCAAACTAGCAGTAAGCTCTTAACCAAAATGCTTCTTATAAATACCATTGCTACTTTTCTTTCCCTCTGCTTAGTTTTGACAATAATACTCTTGGTACCCTCACTTCTGCACTAAGCATTTTGGAATAGCAATGGATGTATAGTATCTTTTAGTGTCAGTCTTTAAATAAATGTGCACATAATATAAATATTTGTTCTATATGAATTTTATATTTTTAAATATGTAAGTTCTCAAGATGGAAAAAGTGAGCAGGAAAATTATTTTTTTCATGATAACCATTTTCATTCAATTCCCCTAACTTCAGTTCATGGAGTCAAAGTAAAGCCAGCCCTTAATTCCTGTCTACACACACACACACACACACACACACACACAGAGAGAGAGAAATCTCTTATTTCTCCACATAAGCTCAATCAAGGTCAAGATATATTTTTAAGTGATAATACTACCTTTTGAATCATCCCTAAAGAACTAAGGATTGTGGGGGTTTTAACTATGTGAATGCAGCAATGCAGAAATTTTTACAGTATAAAAGAAAGGAAAATGAGTGGGTTTAAAAGATAAATTTTAAGACTCAGAACAAATGGAAATCAGAAGAAACCATAAGAGGTCTGGAGGTGGATGCCCAGGGACAGTGTCCCCAAATTGCCCTTGTTGGATGAGAGGAATAAGCAGAAGCACGGTCATGGTGGGCACTCTGGCCTCTGCTAAAGACTTGGTTAGCTTTCTGGCAGCACTCTCGTGACAAGCAGATCTTATCGTTCTTTGGCCCTTCGTGAAGTCAAGGAGAAAAATGTCTTGATCGTCCCCAAAACTGTGGTCATGACCTTTGCTCTTGACAGTCTATGTTTGCTTTAACTGGACGAAGTCCTTTTCTTAGTAATCATTGTGCTTTGGAATCATGTTGTTTGAGGGCCATCTGTATTAGCAAGCATATTTGGTAAGGAATACATATCATTAAGCAAACTTTCTCTTAGATGATTTCCTAGGATAAATACACTTAAAATATGAACAAATCCATATTATTTTAAATGTATCCGTTGCTGCACTGTATTTTATATAAATTGTCTTGATTAGATTTTTCTCTTTGGGGCCTATGACAGCATTTAAATGTTACTTGCTTCTCTTACTTGCAGTTTTCGTACAGCCCCCAAAATTGCTTATAGGATGTTTTGGGGTTTTCCCCTTTCTTTGGAGCAATGCGTGTTATGTTTTTATAGGGAAGAAGTATCTCTAAACTGAATTTTATCAACATAACCAAATGTTGTGTATTTAAAAATTTTTATGCATAACAATAACTTTTTCCTTCAAGTAAATTATAACACATGACAATGCTATGGAAGCGAATATAAATTATCTATAAGGTTTCTCAGGTTGTTAATCTTTGTAGAGGCACAAAGACAAATCATTTTAGGAAGGAGGTAAACTTCTGACTTCTGGGCTAGCGGCTGAGTGTTTACCCACTATGTCACCAGGATGGTTCATGCAATATTAATAGTAGCGTTTTTCTTTCCAGGAATAAATATTCTGTTTTCATATTAATTAATCTCACACATTTTTAAAATTATCTTTTCTGTTTTGTTTTTTTATTCACCTAGGCTAATGTTCATCTAATTGGATGGACATTTTATATGTGTGTGTTTTTGTGTGTGTGTTTTTATGTACATACAAATATATCATTATAAATACATATATGAATATATGATGCATATAGAGATCTCTCTCTTTATTTTTCTCTCTCTCATTCCCCACTTTTTTCTCTCCCTTGCACTAACTTTCTCTAAGCTTCCTGCTAGTTCAGCTTTCGCTTTTCCATTTTTTCTGTACTTCTTATTGAAATACTTCTCTTTCAGACCTCAACCTTGACTTTACCATTTAAACGTGAATCAGACCTATCAGGCTGTTTGGCTCTGAAACTGGTTTAACCTCTGTTACTTGCTTCACAGTACGAATGAAAGAATGGATCTGATTGGTTTTCAGTGAAGTGTTTGTGCTTACAATTCTACTTTTCCATTGTCTCAATTCTTTCTTTTAGATCAATTTTACATTTCTTATCTGTGTCCCATCCCAGGCACTCCAGATCCTTTTATTTATGGTAAATTGTTCTTTCTTATCTGTCCAGTGCCCATCGTTTATCTTCCCTCGTGAATACTTCAAAGCAATCTTTCTTTATATTGTCCTCTTTCGTCTTCTTTCTCTTACTGGTTCCCTGCTTTGTGATCTCTGATCAGGTCATTATATGGAGACATAGAATTAGCCATTATGCAGAGCTCCTAAGGTATTCTACAGAAAACAAGACAAAATCACAATGGAATTTTGAACCAAGGCATAAATTAGAGAAGAGAAATGGAAATGATACACTACATTAAGCAAGTACAGAAAAATAGAATGTGGTTGGCAGCTATCACTAACTATAGTGAAGGTCAGAGTAGACATGTAATGAAAAAAAGTCATTTAAAGTATGAAATAATGTATGAATCATGATTGGATGTGTTAATATGTTAACATTTGTTGGTGTGAGTGATTAAAAAGGATGCATGCCTATTTGGAATATTTTTTGCTTCCTTATGTTTTCAGTGATTGCCATGAAAAGTAATCTGGAAAAGAGCAGAAAGAAGGAGCAAAGCACAATAACGTTTTCTTCTGGAAGACTTTCTTAACAATGCTAACTGATTTCCATTAGCCACAGCCTAATTAGTTGAAGCCAGATTATATAAAGAAGAATGAACATCAGGATCAGAAGAATGCTTATTATCAAACTTCAATATGCAAGTGACACAATGTTCCTTGCTGAAAATGAGGAGATTCAAAGAACTTGTTGATGAAGGCCACGGATTGCAGTCTTCAGAATGGATTATGCCTCATTGTAAAGAAGACCAACATCCTCACAACTGGACCAATGGATAACATCATGATAAATGGAGAAAATATTGAAGTTGTCAAAGACCTCATTTAGTTTGAATCCACAATGAATGCTCACAAAGCAGCAGTTGAGATCTCAACAGACACGGTGCATTGAGGAAATCTGCTGCTTTAGGGTGTTGAAAAGCAAGGATGTTACTTTGAGGACTTAGGTGCACCTGATCAAGCCATGGTATTTTCAATTGCCTTATATGCAAGTGATAGTTAGATTTGAATAAGAAATCTAGCAGAAGAATACTGCATTTGAATTGTGGTGCTGGTGAAGAAGCTGAAAAGTGCTGCTGACTGCTATAAGGACAAACTAATCTGTCTTGGAAAAAGAAACTTTGGAATGCTCCTTAGAGGCAAGGATGGTAAGATGTTGTCATACATTCTTTATACATGTTGTCAAGAGAGACCAGTCCCTAGAGAAGGACATCATGTTAGATAAAGTAGAGGGCTATCAAAAAGAGAAAGGCTTTCAAGGAGATGGACTGATACAATGTTTTCAACAGTGGTCTCCAGCATAGTAACAACTGTGAGGCTGGCATAAGACTGGACACATTTTCATTCTGATGCAGGTGCAGTCATTATGGGTCAGAACCCAATTGATGGCATCTAACAATTAGTTGCTGCACACCATGCCAGCACTTATTTTCATGGTTGAATTGTCTTTTACATGAAATAAAACTAAATTTGACATCCTTTTCAAATTAAAATTATATAATAAAAACCCTGCTACATAATTATATCAACATCATCCTTATTAACATTTGATTTATAGTCGTTAGACTATTAGAGGAAGTAATTCATCTTACCATAATGATTTTCATTCTAAATGTTAGATGGTATGCCAACAAGAAGTATTATGGCAAATGTATCATTGCCCTTCATATCTAATAATGTTATTGGTAATGTTAAAGCTAATTTCATATATAAGAATGATAAAACTAGAAATTTTATATTTTAAGATAAAACGAAGACTAATAAATATCATAGAAATGTATATGTAGTTCTCTTTTTCTTTCTTTCCTGTGTAATATGAGCACATTTAATTTTAAGGCAGCCAAGATAAAATATCGACAAGATATTGCTTTCAATATTTTTTACTGGATTGCTCTACTCTATACATAGGTCTTACATGCTAAGGAAAGAGTTTAGTTTGTGGGCATCATTCACATCTAACATTTGTTCAAAGATTAACATTTGTTCACTTATTTGGAGGAGGTGGGTAGAAATAGTGAAAAATGATATACATATTTTAGCAAAACAACTAAGTAAAGCAGAACTTTTAATAGAGCTCTGCCTAATATGCTACAAATTTAAGGTACATCTTTAATCTTTTGAGATTCGTTATCCTTAAATTTACATTTTCTAACTAAGTGTTGCTTTTCATCCCCGTTCCTTTTCTTTAAAGGTCGTTAGCCACATACCGCCAACGATATTCTGTGTGGGTCATAACAAACTATGGATAAGATTAAGAATAACAGGAGCTCAAAAGCTTCCATTATGCTCCTGTGGAATGTGACCACAAAATAAGAAACTGTGTTTCTGTTGTTGCTGTTTGTTTGATTGGTTTTACCTGAACAAGGGGCACTATAAAGTTTAAAGTAGGGCGAGACATGCATGAGGGTGGTAACCTTCCACCACTCTTTTGAAAGGTGTATGTTGAGCACGTGCTCTGAGAAGCTGAGCTACATAAACAAGAATGTGGTGTTGGGACCAGAAGAAAGTTCATTAGCAACCTGTTATACACAGATGATAAAACCTTGCTTGCTGAAAGCAAAGAAGATTTGAAGCACTTACTTAATGAAGATCAAATACTTCAACCTTCAGTAAGGAAAACTGTCACTTCACAACTGGTCTAAGAGATAACATCGCAATAAATATTAAAGTTGAAAGGATTCTATTTTACTTAGATGTACAATCAACACTCATAGAAGCAATAGTTAAGAAAAAAAAAACATGTATTCTATTGGGCAAATCTGCCACAAAATTTTCTCTAAGGATGTCATTTTGATGATGAAGGCGCACCTGACCCAATGAAAGCATTTTCAGTCACCTCATATGCATGTGAGAGCTGGCAAATGAATAAGAAAGGACAAAGAAGAATTCATGCATTTGAACTGGGACTGCCAGAAGAACAAATAAATGTCTTGGAGAAAGTACACTCAGGATGCTGCTTAAGAGCCAGTAGGGCAAGAATTCATGCCACTTACTTTGGACGTCTTATCAATAAAGATGAGTCCTTGAAAAAGGATACCATTCTTTGGAAGTAGAGAGTGAGTGAAAAGGGTGACCTTGACCAAGATCTCTACAGTGGTTGCAACAATAAGCTCAAATATAACAATTTTGAAGATGGTACAGGACAAGATGATGTTTCATTTTCTTGTACATAGGTCAGAATGAATCAGAGACAACACCTAACAAAAAGTTACAACAGAGTACTTTAGAGGGGAAAAAGGTCCAATCGAAACTGTGGCTTCCAAATATGGGGCCAGTTACATGTCACTCACCAAGTCAGGGTGACTGCTCCTGGGGAACCAAGGGTTAATCTCGACAGACTTTCTTGAAGGACACAGGAAATCCTTGAGCCCAATAGGAAGAAGTGTTTTAAGCAGGAAATGTGCACTTGGTAGGTATAGGTCTGGGTGTTTATTTCTCACTGCATTGTATTCTGATTTACATAATTTCTGATAAGAATTATGTTGTTTCTTCTTTTGTTTATTATCCATCTTTTGGAAAGTTACATGCAATGTGTTGTGTGTGTGTGTGAGAGAGAGAGAGCAGGCGATTTTGTATCAATTTGATTTTATCAGTGATTTGGCAGCTGAGGTCTGGTATTCCCCTGTAAATGACCTAAGAATGTTCTGTGGGCTGCATGGGCCAGCTATGGCGCCTTGGTGGGACAGGGGTAATGAGCTGGGCTGTCACCTGCAAGGTCCGCACTTTGAAACCACCAGCTGTTCTGTGGGAGAAAGATGGGGTCTTCTCCTGTAACCGTTAGTCTTGAGAACTCACAGGGGGTAGTCAGACCCTGTGCTATAGAGTCACTATGACTAGGCATTGACCACAAGGCAGTGAGATAACATTATGTAATCAGCTCCATGATGGGAATGATTGGGAGCAGTCAAAAAATTGTAGGGATGCTAGGGTGGAGTACAGTTCCTTTATTCACAGCATAGTCCCAATGCAAATGAAAGGAAGTTTTCTTGGGTGGCATGTAATTTTCATAGTGCATACATAAATAAACGCAGTGGTAAAATTACTTGCTTCTTTCTGGTACTGGATGCTGCATGTAGAATGCTGACTTTCAGTTTTTTGGACCTGAGTCATTGGCTTAGGAGCCCACCATCTGACCTGCAAACCTTGGATTCATTTTACTCTGCAGGTACCAGCCTGTCACCTTCTTGCTAACTCTCAGGTTCATCAGCCCCCAACAACAACATGAATCAGGAGAAGACTCTAATATCTGATCCACCAACCACTTGGTAACTGTCTCAACTAGGACCTGACAGCATCTACAGACATGTGAGTCATTTCCTGCTTGTAAATTTCTTTTTGTATCCACATATATTAACATCACTGCTTTTTCTTCTTTAGAGAAACCAGCCTAACACAGATTTTCTTTTTGTCTCTGCTGTTCAATAAATTAATTGTGATATTTCTAATGTTCAGTGTGTATGTGTATGTGTGTGTGTGTGTATGATGTGTATATTTATCCACCTTAGTATTGTGTAAACTCAACGAAACTGTTACTTTTTCAGTCATTATTCTTTATTTTTTAAGTTCTTAACTGTATTTCTTCAAACATTTCTTTTTTTATCCTCTAATTCCTTTCTTGAATTCTAATTATAGATGTCTTACATCATTTATAATTGCTTCGCAGTTCATGTGTTTATGCTCAGTTTTTAATTCCACTTTTTCTCTTCGTGTTTGAATTTGGGTGAAATCTATTGCCTTATATTCAATGAACTTTTAAAATTTTATATTGTTTTTCTTCTCTTTGCTTTCATTGAGCCTGCTGATGAGCCTGCTAAAGGCACACTTGATCTCTATTACAATGTTTTGGGTTTTGTTGTTGTTATTTTTGTTTGTTTCTAGGATTTCCGTATGATTTTTTTTCTCATAATGTCATTTTTTGGCTAAAATTTACTTTCAGGTGTTGAATATCTCCATTTTTCGTCAGAATTTTTAAACATGTTAACCATAATTATCTTGTTTACAGTTTTACTCCCACTCACCATATAAGACATGAATCTCATCAATGGTTCCTATTTCTCTTAAGAGAGTTTTGCCTTTGCATTTTTATAATCAAAACCAAACTCATGGCCATTGAGTTGATGCTCATCCCTACTCACCCTCTAGGACCGCCCATGTGGGTTTCTACAGTGTAACTCTTACACCAGAAGAATGCTCCATCTTTCTCCCAAGTGCATTTTTATACATGCATCCTACATTTTTGGTGGAAAACCAGACATTTCCTGGCCAATAAATAAATAGTACAGTATTTGAATGTTGGAAATGAGCTCACTATTACTTTGCTCAGTTTATAATTTAGCACTTTGATTTAATTTCATTAGAATAATACAGTAGACCTGGCCTTGGACTTTGATGTTATAATTGCTTTAGGAGAAAATGCCCCAAGTTCAAACATATTTTATAGAATTACTTTTATTAAGCCTTAAACAAGGCAAACACTAACAGAGAAATCATCTGGTTGAGGGCACTTGTAAGCATGAGATTATAATGGTGTTCAATGGATGCATGATCATGTGTCTCCAATTATAGACCCAAGAGAACAAAAATTAATCCTTACAAGATCATGATGAGGAAAATGTCAATTTTTTACTCTTGCAAGTGGCAACACAGAAGCAGAAGGAATATACCTACTCAGACTAGAAAAGTTTACAAATTAGTTCTGGGTCCCTCCAGCCGCCTGACTACTTGCTGGTCATTCATGATAACCATGTGTTAGGTATATAATGTGTACCTTCTCAATGAGTTCCTTACATATTGTTCTTGGTTCTGCCAAGGATCAGTTGATGTGGGTACCTGACTTTCCACTGAGAATGAACCCAGGAAATTTCCCTGAGAGAAGAATGCTCCTAATAGACCTGACCCTGGGAGTTGGAATCTCTTTTCAAACACATTTTGCCTGAGTGTAACCCATCTGCCACTTTAGTATTTAATGATAAGAAACGTAATAGAGGCTAACTTTATATCAAGACTTGAAATAGAGTTAGTTACAGCTCCACAAGTGTAAGAAACTCAGCACTCCACAAACCAAGTGCTTTATAATTTGATCTCTAATATACAATGCTTGCCATCAATCTGTTTTGTTCTACAGTATGTCTCATATTACCATACTTTTCATGGGGAGCCTGGCTTGCCAGAGGCGTTTGGGGGGCCTGATCTGATGTTTTGGAGATCGGCTCTTTTTCCAGTCGCATCTCAAACACGGCTTTTCAGCCTTTGTGATTTCTTGGAAGTGTTCCATTTCCAGGAACGGTAAATGCTTGTTAGTCTATGAGAGGATCTTATTCTTAGGATGCTTTAGACTCAGGTAAGCCCTGTCTCCATGGTGCTAAGTGCATGTCCTCAGTTCCACAACTCCTTCATTTTTATCTTGGTCCAATACATACTCATATATCTATCCTGAGGACTGACATTTTCTTCCAATTTTTTCCCCCTTGACTGGATTTTTGTCAGCGTTCTTCATTCTTAGTGTGACAGTGATTGCTGCCCTCTTAAAATATTATTATCATTTTAAGTCTTTTGTATCTTATAATAAATCATGTTTTTAAGTCCTGGGCAAAGATTCCATTTTCCTCCGTGGATGTTGATTATATAGTATTGTTTGTACCTTCTCCACGGGGGTCCTTGGAAGCTGTTGCCCTCGTTGCTGCTGAGTCAATGTGACTGGCAAGGCCATGCTGCAGAAAGAATTGCTTCATAACCTTTTCAAGGCTGTGACATCTCAGAAACAGATCACTTGGCCTGACTTCCCAGAAAACCTTTCAACTAGTTAACTGGTCAACCACTTAACCCTTGTGTACTACTAAGCAGCAATATTTGAAAATTGCTCTTTTGTCCTTGGTCTTCCAGGGTTGATTTTCATTCTTTGCTAATACTGTATACAGTTGCCTTTTGCCATTTCGTTAGTAAATTTAGGTGAATTCTTATCAGTACTCAGCAGTATCTACAAGTAGTGGGCTTCATGTTGTTATTCTTTGAAGGCTTTCCTCTTTCCTTAAATTTCAGACCAGTTGGTTACCCTTCCAACTCTGAGTGCTGACGAATCGTAGTTTTCCCAATGTTCCCAATTTGCTGTTATTGTTAATGTTGTAAGTCCCAGAAAGATTTTTCTCCAGTTTTCTCCATCCTATGTAGAAATTGAAAGTCTTCCTATTATGTTCAGCTATAAGTTTGTTCTATCAGTGACATTATTACTTGTAACATATTTTGTATGTGAATCCTCAACTGTATATTTGAAGTAAAATTCCTTATCATATACTTGGTTGTCGAGAGGGATGTTTGTCAACAGTGACGTTTCACAAAGCAATGGTCTCTGACTGTCTCAAAGTATTTCTCTACTCTTTCCCTCTGATGTCAATGACTTCTTTTTCTTCAATTTTGTCTTATCCTATTTTCTGTGTATGCTAAGATATTCCTAGTCTACAGAATTGAAGTTAACATCAGTTTCCATTCTTATTGATAAAACGCTACTGCCAATTTTATTTCAATTTAAAAGTGATTCTCCACTTTATAGGAGTGCTTCTTATGCAGCCTTCCTTAAACAGGTCTTTTGAATGAAGCATGCGGGATGTTCTTTTATACGCTTTAATATTTCTACATATATGAACTCCAAAAAGATACAGAAAATTCAGGAACACAAACGGATGTGTTTTTCTTTGTATTGTGACTTAGAATAATTTCAGTCTGTTTATAAATAACACCTATATCACATTGACAATTTTAAAATATTTTTTTTAAATTTAGCTTTTGAATCTATCAATGAATCATGGGCACTAAATCCATGCATGATTAACATTTTTATGTTAATATCTTTATACATTGGTACTATGATATGTTTTTATTACAATGTGGCTGTATATTCTATTACCAAAAATGCTAAATAGTTGGTGAGAATTTTTCTGCACTACATTTTGTTTGTATTTTCACTATAAAGTAAACAAAAATCTCTTTTCTCAATAATACGAGAGAAATAACTGAGCATTAATCTAAATTTGAAGTTATTAGTAAAAATGAAGTAGAACATATAAAAAATTGGTCTTAGAAAAAGAGAAATGTTATGGCCAAATATAATAGGAATTATAGAAAAGAAATACAAGTGTTTTACATCTCCTAGCTAATTTTGCAAATTTCCAAATTACATCACTATTTTTCTATTTTAAAATCTAGTGTACTCTTTAAAAGCTATTATAATAAGAAATATGAAAGTACATCTACCCACTGCCAGTGGGATGATTCCCAATCTATAAGGTAGAATTGAAATACTCCTAAGTGTTCCCAAGTCTGTAAACTTTTACAGGAAAAGATAGCCTCATCTTTACCTCCAAGAGTCACTATTGGAGTAGAACTGCCAACCGTTGAGTTAACAGCCCAACATTGCATCACCAGGATTTCTCACAAAAGTATGCATAGAGTAAACATATATGTCTTCTCAGATCTCAATAATTGTAAGTTTAATGTAGAACTAAAATGGTAACTTAAGAAGTATATTTCTCAAGTGTCATATGAAGGCAATCTATTGCCTATATTTATTGACTCAGTATTCCTTGCATTTACTAGGAGTCACACATAGTTCTAGATGTTAAAATCAAGTCTGTCACTACTATTTGAGTTCAGCATGAGAAGGCTGTTATCCAGAGTAAACAGTGTTCATCGAGAATATCAGAGTAGGCTTGTTAGAAGAAATGGAACTGAAATGAAGACAAACGAAGAACACTCATTGCCATAGAATGCATTCTGGCTCCTAGCAACCCTAAAGTACTCTACAGAGTGTACCTGGCACTTGGGGTTTCTGAGGCTACACATCTGTAAGGATGCAGACAGCCGCATCTTTGTCTCACAGCAGCTGTGTGGTGGGACCGCTGAGACTGTGGTTAGTGGTCCAACACGGAGCCCATTCTGCTGCTAGGGCACCTCCTACAGGAAGGGAAGGAGCTACCTAGGGCAATTCAGAGAGGCAGTGTGTGTGTTACAGGCTGAGTTTAATCTCCATGCTAGGCAGCGTTCGTATTATAAGTACCAGAAGGGGTATGTTAAAAAAAACTTACTGTTCCATTAAGGAAATAAATATGAAGATGTAGCTAAAAGAGTATATAAAGATATGAGAAAATAAAATTTTTAAATGTTGTAGAGAGCTAGATGGTTACATAAAACAATAAAACTTTGTAGAAGTTAAGGCCTAGAGGTCGGAAACCCCTGAACTCCTTTGTAAAACTCAAGGCACCCAGAGGTTTTTCTAAAGAATAGTATACTGAAAACACGTACAAGTAAAAAAGGGTATGTTTTAATGGGTTTATTGCATTAAAAAACTTCTTAAGTCAAGACACCCTCATTTATAAAATAGCATTTAATTGTGTAGTAAATAAACTTAACTAGAATTAGTAGTAAAGCTAGGAGAACAATGACTTTCTATAAAAATTTGGAAATGAGAATAGATGAACATCTGTGTGGAAAATGAAATTCCTTATGTATTGTTTAAATAAAAATTGGTAAATAATTATTTTTAAGGTTTCTTGTCTATATCTGAAATTTATCAGAAATTCCAGGTTAATTATCAAGAAAAAATTGGAAAATGGAAAGGGAGTGAGAGAAAGAAATAAAATATCCATATGTCTTGACACAGGGCTGAGATGAAGAGTATAATAGGGAGAGGTACAATGGAACCGATAGTTCCGGGGGGACATGGGAGAGGGGGAGGTGGGGGAAAGGAAGTGGTTTAAGCCAACCCAGAGACAAGGGAACAACAAGTATTCAAAACCAGTGGCAAGGAGGGTGTAGGAGGCCCGGTAGGGACTGATCAAGTGCAAGGTAACCGAGAAGAATTACTGAAACCCAAATGAAGGCTGAGCATGTTAGTGGGAAAAGAGGAAAGTAAAAGGAAATAGAGGAAAGAACTAGGAGGCAAAGGGCATTTATAGAAGTCTAAATACAGGCATGTACATATGTAAATATATTTATATATGATGATGGGGAAATAGATCTATGTGCATATATCTATAGGTTTAGTATTAAGGTAGCATATGGACATTGGGCCTCCACTCAAGTACTCCCTCAATGCAAGAACACTTTGTTCTATTAAACTGGCATTCCGTGATGCTCACCTTCCTGACATGACCGCTGAAGACAAATGGATCCAGAAACAAATGTGGTGAAGAAAGCTGATGGTGCCCAGACTCAAAAGAAAAGAGTCTGGGGTCTTAAAGGCTTTCAGGTAAACGAGTGGCCATCTAGTTCAGAAGTAACAAAGCCCACGAGGAAGAAGCACACAAGGCTGTGTGAGCATGAGGTGTCATTGAGACCATGTATCAGGCATCAAAGAACAAAAAATCATATTATTGTGAATGAGGGTGAGTGCAGAATGGAGACCCAAAGCCCATCTGTAGGCAGCTGGACACCCCCTTACAGAAGGGTCGCGGGGAGATGAGTCATTCATGGTGCAGTGGAGGAACGATGAAACATACAACTTTCCTCTAGTGCCTAAATGTTCCCACCCCCCACTATCATAATCCCACTTCTACCTTACAAATCAGGCTAGAACAAAGTATGTGGACTGGTACAGAAAGGAACGGGGAACACAGAGAATCCAGGACAGATGATCCCTTCATGACCAGTTGTGGGAGTGGCAATAGCGGGAGGATGGAGGGAAGGAGGGGTGGAAAGGGAGAACCGATTACAAGGACCTACATATAACCTCATCCCTGGGGGTCAGACAACAGAAAAGTGGGTGAAGGGAGATATGGGAGTGTGTAATATGTTACAATATTATTATTTTTTAATTTTTCAGGGTTTCTTGGGGGGGGGGGGTGGGGACAGAGGAAGAAAATGATGAGCTGATACCAAGGGCTTAAGTGGAGACTAAATGTTTTGAGAATGATGAGGGCAACAAATGTATAAATGTGCTTCACACAATGGATGCATGTATGGATTGTGATGAGTTGTACCATCCCCCAATAAAATGATAATTACACTGGAATATTCTGGAGGAATAACATTGAGTGGAAGAAGAGAGAAAAATGAAGCACCATTGCAAAAGATAAACATACTATTTTAAAGTTAAATTGTAAGTGAGAAAAAAATGGTTGAAGATGATGAGTGAAAAAGAAAGAAAAAATACTTATAAAGAGAATATACAAACAATTTGACTTAATTTAAGATTTTATGATGTAGTCTATGTTTGCAATGGAAGTATATTGACTGAAAATGGGTCAATCTGTACATCAATGTAGAAAAAATAATATTTCTAAGGTAAAATGCTCTTTGAAACTAATTTAGAACTTTCATGACAATACTGTAAGGAAAAATGAGATGTCACTGGGAATTTTAAAATAAATTCTGTAGGGATAGAAGAGATAATATACTAAAAGCACAAGAGCTTCTTATAGAAACACAGCTATATAAACACACGTGTTCTTGTTATTATTGCAGGGTCCACCCAAGCTTATTGATTTCATAGTGTGCATAACATTGAAAAAAGAAGGATCATGAGTGATAAATGCCCTGTATAATAATTTAAATTTTAAAAATATATATACCATATATATATTAGGCAATAGATATGCATGTATATATGTGCATTTGTGTATATATCTATGCCTTGCCATATAGTGGATTCCTATTAACAGAGACGCTCTATAGGAATTCTTAAGCTATCAATGTTTCCTGGAGCAGACAACTGCATCTTTCTACCACCTTGTGTCTGGAAAGTTTAAGTATCAGAGAGACGTCTAATATTTAAACCGTTGTGCGACCAGCAGTCTTTTATAATATTCATTACTTTGATTTACAAAAGTACTAAATTTAGAGTTATGTATAAGTCTGTATATTTACAAACTTCTGTATACAAGTATGTGTATATATATATATATATATATATATATATATATATATATATATATGTTTTTATTTTCACATTATTGATATTCTTAGTAGTAGGTTGGTGGGGGAAGCTAGCATTGGAAGTGTGAGTAATAGAGTCGAATAATAATTTCATTCATGTCTAAATCCAGCCAGCAATCTACTATTTATAAATCACCTGAATAATTCACCACTAATTTTAAGTATCACATTTTTCATTATTTATGAAAAATGAAACATGCTTCATTGGTTTGATCCTTAGGTGTTTTACAAAATATATGGTACAAATTCACATTGACAATTCTAAACGCTATTATTAAGTGTTCAAGTTCCT
>NW_022103906.1:64568732-64570111 GCF_000313985.2 Echinops telfairi
ATTTTAGACATAATCAAAGGATCACAACATTTTTATGATAAATTCTAGACCTTAGCAGTGAAGTACACTGGATGCAATTATAGTAACACCACTTATTTTCTAAGATGACATTTGATGCCCTGGAATGTCGTATACAATTTGAGATGCAGCAAGAAAAGAAACCTTATTTCAAAGATTTGGAGTGACCATATGGCTTAGCATGGCCCTGTGGATATAAAGACTTGACTTTTAGGTTGTTAGTCTAGTATATGGACCCAAGCTTCTATCCACAGGGTTTAAATGACAATAATTACAATATACTACTTGCAAGCTTGACAGGAGTATCCAGCACCAGAAGTTGGAACCAATTACTTCCGACTCTTGGAGAGTGAGCTTTCTTAACTCTTAGAGGGAAAGCAGCAGCTGAGCTGTGCTCCCTCCTCAAAGTCTTGTAAAGGTCCCTAGAAGCAAGGCGAAGGTGCGGCTGTCACCCCTGGAGCTAGAGGAAAGGAAGGGTAGAGAAAGTTGGAGAAGGTGGGGATCCTCCAGCTCAATTCAAACCAATGTTAAAGATCTATTTGTTCACGTCTCTCATTCTCGGGATTGCTGTGGAGGTCTCCCTCACTCTCCATAAGTCCATGTTCATACCTAGGTTCAAAGTTCATCTCTCTTTAGAACTTTGCTTTGGCTATTTCATCTTTTATTGATTACACATATAATTATAATGGATGGTTCCTGATATATGCTGTTGATGTTGTGAGCTGCCATGTAGTCGGTCTTGACTTGTGCCCACATTCTGGGCAATAGAATGAAACGCTGACCGATCCTGCACCATCCTCCCAACTCAGGTTATGTTTGAACCCGTTATTGTAGTCACTTTGAAGGGTTTCCTCTTTTGCCACTAACCTTCTATTTTACCAGACAGGGTATCCTTTACAACTGAACAGTCTCTCCCACGAATGTGTCCTGATGTTCCGTGCAAACTCATCTCAATAATTACTGCTTTTCTTCTCACCCTATTTCAAAGGTCTTCTTTTTCAAGATTGCAAACCTTTAAGGACAAAAATCTATGCTTTCTGTCCTTTAATCCCCCATCTTCAAGAAAAGACATTGCACTAAACACGAAACATAAAATTTGGTAAGAGGGTTTGCCAAATGATGTTCTGTATCTTTAATTATTAAGCAATAGAAGAGGTATTATGTTTTCATCCTCCTCCCCTCACTCCTCATTTTCTTTCCCTCCATAACCCTTCATCAGCATATAGTTTCCCTCTGAGAATTTTTTTTTCTGTGCATTCTAAAGCCAAAGAACACCTGGTTCCTTTCAGTGGTTTATATATATGCTCAGGAAAACATAATTTCTGTTCTGATATTTTATTAGATTATTTTTAGCATAGATG
>NW_022103906.1:64571081-64573509 GCF_000313985.2 Echinops telfairi
TTAGATATGATTTCTTTATTAAACAGTATGTTTTATAAAATAAAAATAATATTTAAGCTAAGAATATATTTTTGATATAAGAATGTTGGAAAATAGGAATATTTTTAAATGATCAGAAGTGCTTCAATTTTAGAAATATACCAAAAAAGAAGTTTAATTGAGTAAATCATAATGATGGAGTCTAGCAGTCTCAAAAATTAAAAAAAAAAAAAAATTGGTCTCACTGGTTGAGGTCCTCAAAGCAGTTTTTTATCTTTAGAAAGTATTTAAAGGGATAGAAAGTAGCAGAGGCACAGGCTGAAATGCACAAAAGGATTAAAGAGTCAACAGGAAATATTCCAGGATCAAAGCATTAAAAAAATCAGTAACTCAAAGGTCTAAATAGCTCTTTTCCAGAAGGACTCTATTTTCTTGGCTCCTGTGGAACTGAACTCTTCCAGTTCCGTTTTCCTTCAGTGTGGATTTTCTGTCTTTGTTTTTGACTTTGGTGTGCCAGTAAACTGCACAGTCACGTTTCTTTCCTTTTGCCTCACCTTCCCTCCCTAGACATGGCTTGACATTAATCTTTCTCTTATGTTTCTCCAAGTATATTAAAGTCATATGCTTAAAAATCATCCCTGTCTGAACGACTACTGAATATAGAGCCGTACAGCCACCGCCATTGAGTTAATTTCCTTTTGTAGGGACTGTTTAGGACTGGTCACATGATTCTGTGCCTTTAAATATTTAGGAAAGCTGCCTGTTTCATCATTTCTCCCATGGAGTATCCCAGTTCATCACCCACTTTATTAACAGGGTTCCCATATGTAGCTCAGTGACTGTGCTATTCTTAATCTTTGTCCAGTCAATTCTGACTTCTACTTGCCTCAGACTGTACAATAGAAGGAAACTGCCTTGTCCTGTGCTGTACTCACAAATTTTATACTTGAGTCCATTATTGTAGCCTGTGTCAGTCCTTCTTATCAAGAGTCTTGCTCTGGTTCTTGTTTGTCGACCTTCTATATGATGCATAAAGTCTTTTTTCTCCAGCAACTGAACCTCCTCATAAAATTCTCATAAGAAGACATGTTTGTGCAGCATAAGACTTTATCAAAGAGTTGAAAAGAGAACCCATGGAGTGAGGGGGAAAGTTGGCCCAATAGACAAGGCACGAATCTCTGAAATCTATAAAACTTTATTAAAAACTACCAATCGCTAAACAAGAAAAAGATTAATAACCAATTAAAAAAGTGGCAAAGGACATGAATGGACCAAAGTTGACCTCCAAATAGATGTAAATCAATGCAACAATAGGTTATCGCTTCCAACTGATGATGACAGCCAAGTTTCAAAGAGCAGAAAACAAAAAATTCTGGAGAGGGTGTGGAGAAATTGGAACCTTTATACAGTGCTGGTGTGTTTGTAAATATGTAGCCTTGTGGAAAGCAGTATGGTGCTACCCCTGAACAACTGGTAATAAAAATTCTAAATGACGCAGGATTTCCCCTAAGGAAGGAAGATCGATGGCCAAACAGGTGACTGTACTCCCTTGGTTATCAGAGTGTGGTTCACTGTAGCCAGAGGTTGGAAACAACCAAAATACTCATCAGTAGAAGAATGGATAAAGAAAATTGAGTGCATATACAAGATGAATACTGCATATTGGTCAAAGAATGATGAAACTATGAAGCACTTCATGAAATGAACGGACCTGGAGAACGTTATGTTGAATGCAGTTAGTTCATTACAAACGCACATTTATGAGACCACTGCTATAAGGATCGAAGCCAAGAGGAAGACACATACCACAGGGAGGAGACTTCTGAGGTTACCACGGGAAGGAGTGAAAAGGCAGGAAGATGAAGCAGTAGACTAAAGGGTTGACAGGTGTCAACCTTTTGGTGAAAAGGAAGGAGACTGGTCTATAGAGGGAAAAGAGAATTTAGGAAAGGTGGGTGGGGTAAAATACTGTATTTCTATTGGGAGGGGCATAGATAAGTGGTTTCAACTAATGAATACAGAGTTGATGGTCTGAAATGTATACCCCACTCTTAAGCACAAGAAAAAAATCATAAAAATACATTTCCTTGTTTTTCTAGAAGTACAGAGTACTTTCATTATTCTCTGCAAACACTGTAATTCAATGAAAAATTTTAATCATAAATTGAAGAGATGCCATCTCTCCCGAAGTAGAAATACTACAAAACGAGGCTGCAACTACTACATAAAGTCTATAAGAAAGCTTAAACATGTTTGTTGAAAAATTTTATTATCTTTGATTCCATTTTCCACAGACTTTTGGAATATTCTGCTATTCACAACACTCTCTACTTTTCCTAGCAACTAAGTGTGATAGTTCATTACCACACCAAACTCACAGAAAATATTCATAATTAAAATGTTTATTAAGAAAGTTAACTGATTGTAATGAAAGTGAGAAATGAACAAG
>NW_022103906.1:64573994-64576209 GCF_000313985.2 Echinops telfairi
ATATCACCGAGCTGATGAGACACTGGAACTAACCAACCTATGTCACGAAATTAGGCCTTCCAATTGGAAAGGATCCATGTTTGTACCTATTCTGAAGAAAAGAGGCACAATAGAATGTGAAAATTATCTAACAATGTCAAAATATGTTCAACTGAATTTTACTGAAGATTATTCAACAATAATAGCAGCAGTACACCGATAGGGAATTGCCAATAAATCAGGCATATTCAAAGAGGACTCGGAGCAAGTGACACCATTGCTAATGTCAGATGAATCTTAGCTCAAAGCAGAGAATACCAGAAAGATATTTGCTTGTGTTTCATTGACTATGCCAAGGTATTTGACTGTAGCACAAAAGAAAACCTTAAGAGGAATGAAGATTCCAGAATACTTCATTGCTCCCTCTCACCACTCTTATTCAATCTGTTTGCCCAGCAAAATTTCTGAGGAGCTGGAGTATATAAAGAGAAACATGGCACCAGGATTGGAGGAAGGCTCATTAACAATCTGTGATAACAGATGATGCAAACTTACTTGCAAAAGAAAGGAATGCGAAGCACTTGCTGATGAACATCAAAGATTGCAATCTTCACTATGGATTAGAGGTTAAGGTAAAGAAACAATATTCCTCACAACTAGACCAATAGGCAAAATTATGATAAACGGAGAAGAGATTCTCATTGTCAAGGATTACATCTGCTTGGATCCACAATTAATGTTCATGGAAGCATCCATCAAAAAAATCAAATGATTCATTGCACCGAGTAAATCTTCCACACAAGACTTCTTTAAATTGTTGAATAGCCACGATGTTACTATAAGGACTTCAATGCACCTGAGAGAAGTTATGGTATTTTCAATTGCTTCAAATGCATATGAAAATTGGACATTGAAAAAGGAAGACCAAAGAAGAATTGATGTGTTTGAATTATGGTACAGGTGAAGAATATTAAATGTAGAATGGACTTCCAGAAGAGAAAAAAAAATCTGTCTTGGAGGAAGTACAACCAGAATGCTCCTTAGAAGCAAGGATGGGGACACTTTTAATGAGCTTTGCGCATGTTATCAGGAGGTATTAGTCCCTGGAGGAGGACATAACGTCATGCTTAATAGGGTGGAAGGGCACAGAAAAGGAGAAATAGCCCAGAGAAGATGGATAGACAGAGTGATGTTAACAATGAGATGAACATAGCAACTTTTGGCGCATGACACATTGTAATTCAAGACAGATCATTAAATCTTCTTTTTGAGTATGAATTCTTCTTGACTGTTTCATTCCGAAATACTAACCCATATGCAAATTTCAGTGCACTCATGCTTAGAGGATATTGAGTTTCTGTGTTTCCTTTTTTCTTCACAACTTCATATTTTCCTCATTTCATACCCATGCACTCCAAGTTCTATTTATTAATTCATGTTTGTAGCTGTTATATTGAAGTATAATGCTATCTGTGATAGGCTAATAGCTATTGACCTATAAGGAAACCAGTTAATATAACTATTATTTAAATTTAAGCACCAATTACTAAAATTAGTGATAAAATCTGAAGAATTCTACAAATTTAGTCTCAAATTGATCAAAAATGCAATCAAGGTGCAGTGAAAAATATTGGCAAATGGAACACAAAAGTTGGAAGAGAAGAGAAAGGACAGTACTTTGAAAATGGGGCCTTGGTGATAAAAATGAAACTGGAAAGTAAATAATAGAATTTTTCAAGACCAACTACTTTATTGCAAGTACCCTTTTTCAACAGAATAAGCAGGAAGTACACTCTTGCGCTATTCTACATGGGATACATGAAAATCAAATTGATTATATGTGACAAGATATGATACAGAAGCTTAATATCAGCAGTGAAAAGGAGATCAGGACTTGAGTGTGTAACAGCTCAGCAATGCTTATATGTAAGTTCAGGCTGAAATTGAAAATTATGGAAACAAGTTCACAGAGGCCAAAATGCAACCTTGAGTATAGCTCATGTGAAATGTCTAGAATGTCTCAAAAAGAAATTGAACTCATTGACAACCAACAACAGAAACCCAATGAGCTGTTGGATTACATGAAGAGCAACATCCAGGAAAGAAAGAAAAGGTCAATGTGGATCTCAGAAGAGACTCAAAATAATCCTAAAATACACAGTTGCTAAAGCAATGGGAAAAATGATGATGAAGCAAAAAATCTGGCAAGAATATTTCGAGGCAGCTTGAGAAGATT
>NW_022103906.1:64576309-64578433 GCF_000313985.2 Echinops telfairi
GTGCATAGTGACTTACCACTTTGCTCATGCAGGCTTTGGTTGGTGCATATTCATGAAGTATTTGAAAAGAACTTTAACTCTGCCTATGAAGAGTTACTGTCTTGGAACTGCAGAGGAAGTTCTACCTTTTCCTATAGGGTCACTAGGGGTCAGAGTTGACTTGAAAACAGTGAATATTTTATTGTACTTAGTTATTTAAGAAAAAAATGTACATTCTTGGAATTAATTTCCCTGTGAACAGCTTTTTTAACTTTCTTATAAATGAAATCTTTTCTCTCAAAAAGAGTTCTTACCTAAGCAATGTAAGTAAATTCAGAAAATAGTTTCATCTTAAATATCATCTTAAAATATCAGCATTTTACATTTCTTAATTATCATGTTTCAGAGATTGTATATATAAATGTATATGCAAATTGACTTAGGTGCTGCTTTAGTATTAAATGTAGTATTGAAAAGTATAAAGTTGTTGTTTATTCTTAGGAGTTATTGACTTAGTTACAACTCAGAGCAATCCATCTTTGTACAAGCGAATGGAACCCTGCTGGAACCTGGGTCAACAGGGAGAGAGCACAACTATTTGAAATGACTGAGAATTCAACTAGCTTAATATTTGCATTATATAAACAGAAAATATTATTAAATAATTTTCAAAATATTATATACATTAAGTCACTCGTACTCGTCACTCACCAAACTCATCAAATCCATTCCTACTCTGATGTGTGTGTGTGTGTGTAATAAAGTTCATTTTGTCTTCAGAGATTGTGTCTGGAAGGTGAGTATGGTACAGTGCCACATCATACAGACCTGTGTATGTTCATTTGTAAAGTTAGGATCGTTTGATGCATGAAAGCCAAGATGGATAACCCTTCAGAAACAGTAACAGGAGTAATGGTTCCCTGAGGATATGGGAAGTGTGTGGGTGGGTGGGGGAGTTGATAGCAAGAATGACTGTACAACCCCATTCCAGGGGAGCAAGTAACAGAATTGTATGTGAATGGATATATTGGATGGGGTAAGATACTTCAGAAAATGATAATAATATAATAACAATAATAAAGGTTCCTGGCATGTAGGTTGGGGGAAACAGGGGAATCAAGGGGAGTGATACCAAAGAGTTCATGAGGGAAGAAAATGTTTTGAAACTGATGATGGTAGCAATTATACAATTATACTTGATCTAACAGAATTATGGAATGTCATGACATCTGTAAGAACTTCCAATAAAATGATTAATAAAATAAATAATTCATGCAATAGGGAAATACAATCAGCTTCCTGGTTAAGAGCCACCTACTCCCTTCCTAATTGCTGGCATTGTCCTGGTTTTATTTCATTACTTGCCACCTGCAGATCCTTGTGAAACATTATAGATCAAGGTACCAAAACTAACCAGTGGGAATCAGTGGAATTCTTCTGGGGGGAATATTTAGGAACTATGTCCTCGTTCCTACAACAGAGGTACAAATGCATTCATTTTTGGTGTAAATCGTCATTTCTTATTGTTACAACTAGATTTACACTAGGTATGTTGCAATCAAGAATAAAGATATTACCAAATTTATGAGACTGGCAACTGTAGAAGACATGAACTCAGGACTGAGTCCATTGTGACATGGATGTGCTGGAGGTTAGTTGATTGGTGTGCAGTTACTATAACAGAAATTAATCTCTCGGGCACAGATATCAAGATTGTGTCTAAAACTGTCTTAATAAGTAATAGTTTTGTTGTTGTTTTTAAGCTTTGTCTTGCTTTCCTTGCTATTAATAGTCAAGGGTAAGAAGAGAGGACATGTCCTTCAAGCAAAATTCTTCATTCCCCACAAGCCCATTTTGTCTGTCACCTCCTAGCTACATTTCTGAGAATGAGTAATGGGAAACAATATATGCAACATGCAACAGACTCACAAGCTGAAATGCTGCCGTGGAATGTTCTTATCCTTTACTTTTGTGACTCCTTTAGGAATGCTGTGTCATTAGTATTTAAATCACTTCATAAATATTTCACTTTAAATACCATTGTAATGTCTTGTGTATGCCTTAATTTGTGTCTAACATAATGGTTTTGTATAGTGAGACAATTTCGTCAGGGCACTTACACGATTAAAAAGAGATTTAATGGAG
>NW_022103906.1:64578942-64580491 GCF_000313985.2 Echinops telfairi
ACAGATGATCCCTTCAGGACCAGTGGTGAGAGTGGTGATACCTGGAGGGTGGAGGGAAGGTGGGGTAGAACGGGGGAACCGATTACAAGGGTCTACATATAACCTCATCCCTGGGATATGGACAACAGAAATGTGGGTGAAGGGAGACGTTGGAGGGTGTAAGATATGACAAAATAATAATTTATGAATTATTAAGGGTACACAAAGAAAGGGGCAAAAATGAGGAGTTGATATCAAGAGCTCAAATAGAAAGCAAATGTTTTGAGAATGCTGATGGCAACAAATGTACAAATGTGCATGACACAATGGATTGGATGTATGGATTGTGATAAGGGTTGTACGAGTCCCCAATAAAATGATTACAAAGAAAATAAAAGAACTTGAGGGAAAGAGTGGCCAATAACTGAAGAGTAAAGTAAGTATATTAAAGGTCTGAAGATCATTTAAATGTTAGATTATTTGACTTCTATTCTATTGTTCTTCCATTAGAATGCCATTATATGGTGTCCAAAACTGTGGAGCATTTTCAGACACATTTTACAGGGGAAAAAACCTCTCAAGAATAGTCCAAGTGGGGTATTGGGTTACTTGCTAAAAAGTTACCTGTAAAGTAACCATTCAAAACCACAAGCTACTCTGGATAAAGTTGAGATTTTCTAAACCCATGGAAATTTAAAGCTTATGAAACCCACAGTGACAATTTTACTCTTTACTTGAGAGACGCCAAGACTTCTGGGGAAAAGTACACACAAAACACACTAAGGAAAGGGATTGTGGATCTTATACTTGGAATCACCTAATACTTTACAAACTCGGCAATAAGTGATCTTTTTTTTTTCTTTTAATTTATCTGTCTCATGATGTATGATGAAGGCATGTATTCTTGGTTACACTCAATCATCATATTCTAAATTTTAAAATAAAGCTTGAAAATGTTAAAATTTCTTCACGGTCTGTGAGAACAAGTAGTTGGGAAAGAGCTGAAAGCAGAATACTTGCAAGAACAACACATACATTTTAATTGACTGAAAATTAAATCTATTAAGGCTACATGACAGTGTTTAAGGAGTTTTTCTTTATTCAACTTGTGTAGAATATAATTTTGACCCCAGGAGCATATA
This sequence comes from Echinops telfairi, assembly GCF_000313985.2. Taxonomy (NCBI): domain Eukaryota; kingdom Metazoa; phylum Chordata; class Mammalia; order Afrosoricida; family Tenrecidae; genus Echinops; species Echinops telfairi. The sequence continues at coordinate 64,580,064 of NW_022103906.1, forward strand.
ATACTATAAGGAAATTAATTATACTCTTTGGGAAAATGCACCTCATTTTCCAGTGAATTAAAAGTTAAAATATATAGCAGCATTAGAAAAAAATATGGACAACCAAATTTTATGTACAATCAATTCAACACTTGTCTGTCAGATTGTTCTTCTGTGCTGGTTTTCTTGTTTTGATGCTGTAGGGTATGTCACAAGATTTCAACATTGGCCAAGTTGTCCATTATGGACAGGTTTCAGCAAAGCTTACAGAAAAGGGCAAACTAGGTAAAAGAAGGTCAAGTTCTGAGGGATTAAACATTGAAAGCTTAAACAACAAGAATTTATGACATCGAAGAAAGAAGTTTAAGCTTCATTAAAGTCTGTAGCAGAAATTGACATTGACAGATTACAAATTGAAATGTTTCAAGAACTTTTACAATGCAGCTTTG
>NW_022103906.1:64581112-64590507 GCF_000313985.2 Echinops telfairi
CTGGTGATCAGAGCAGCGTGCTGCTGCTTTCGCTAATTCTCTTCCTCAACCTGTGAGCTACACTACCGTGGGCCAAGCCAACTCAGGGATCCTGTCACTAGAGCTTGAGGCTCCTTTGAGACTCGTGCTGCTGGTTCATACATCACTTGAGCTTGGGTCTGGTGGACCCTATCCAGGCCTGCTTCGCAAAGTTCCCCAGCTGCTGACTATTGCTGACTCACCCTGCTGTTTGCTGCCTGTGGGTAAACTCTGCCTGGCTTGCCCAAGGAAGGACTCTGCTGTCGGCCTCCTTGACTTTGGACTTGGCAGCCTGTGTGAGTTGAAGGATTTCCAGTATATTAACTACCATGAAAGTGAGCTGAACTGAGCCCTCTGTACTGCTGTGTGGACTAATTAGCTGTTATATTCCTTCTTACTGTGTAAACCTATCCTCATATATATAATCATAAGTGTCCTGGTTTTGTTTCTCTAGAGAATTCTGCCTAACATAGACATTATAGGACAGAGTAGAACTATATCTGGGAGTTTCTGAGACTCTAACCTTTTATGGGAGTAAAAAGTCCTATCTTTCTCCCTGGGGGCAGATGTTGGTTTCAAATGCTGACCTTGAAGCTAACAGCTCAGTGTTTAACAATTACCACATTCTTTGTCCAAAAGAACATATCACTTTCTATCTTGAAATGCAATGGTCTGTGATAATACCATACATCAAGAAGGAAGAGCAAGTTAATACCACCATTTTTTCCAATATATGTATCAACCTTAAAACCAATTTTGCAGAAACAAAAAAATTCTACCAAATCTTTTGGTTTGAAATTGGTCAAACAGGCAACCAAGATACATTGTAATAACGTAATTGGAATGTATCATTTTAAGCTAAGTTGAGAGGATTTATAGTTGGAAAATGAGGCCTTAGATATCACACAACATAATTTTTCAAGTTATTTATTGCAAATAGCTATTTCAAAAACATAAATGGAGACTATAGACAAAGATGCCTGGTGAAATAGTAGGTTAAACATTGCATTGCTAATCATAAGGCCATCAGTTCAATACCACCAGTCATTCTGTGGAAGAAAGATGAAGCTTTCTGCTTCCGACAAGATTTCCAATTTTGAACACCCACAGTAGCAGTTCTAATCTATCCTGTAGGGTTACTATGAGCTGGAATGGACTCAATGGCAGTGAGTTTATATACATGGACTTGACAGATGGAATATACAGGAATCAAATGGATGCCATCTGTGGAAAAAGATGATGGAAAAGCTATGTATCAACAGTCCAAACAAGGCCAGAGCCAATTGTGAAACAGACCATCAATTAAAGCACATCTGTAAGAGCAAGCACATGTACTTGAATGTATCCCATCTGAATTTAGAGACCACCTGAATAACAGAAGGTATGTATTGACATCAATTTCCAAAGACCATAGCTGATGTGGGTCTATAGCAAGAACATCCTACATGAAGAAAATAAAAGGTTATTAAAATAGAAAGAAATAAAGAAAGGCAACAAAATTGGATGCCTGTAGAGATTCAGAAACTTACTTTAAATGTACAGGAGCCAAAGTTATGAAACATGATGATATAAAGAGACTGAACAGAATATTTCAAATGGAAGCTCAAGAAACAAAATAAACTATTATAATGAAATATGCAAAGACTTGGAGTGAACTAAAGCAAAATAGAAGAATATTTCAGCATCTCTTAAATTGAAAAAAAAAACTGATAAAAATTCAAATTTTAATTTAAAAATATTTGTTGTTGTTGTTAAGTGCCACAGAGTCACTCATAGTGACGCTATGCACAACACAATGAAACACTGCAGAGACCTGCATATTCCTCACAATTGTTCCTGTGCCTGAATCCACCGATGCAGCCACAGAGGAAATCCATTTCACTGAGAGCCTGCCTCTTTGTTGCTGCCCCTCCACTTTATCAAGCATGATGTCCTTCTACAAGGACTGGTCTCTCTTAAAATTATGTCCAAAATATGTAGGATAACCTTGTCAATCTTCCCACTAAGGAGCACTCTGGCCTTACTTCTTGCCATACAGATCAGTAGGTCATAATCATGCCTTGGGTCATGTGCACTAATATAGTTAAAGTTTATTGTGCCAACCTGGCCAATAAACACATTTGGGGTTAATTGAAGGGTGGAGGGATAAATGGCTCAGTGACCCTCGCCTTTCTAGTTCTCGGGTCCCTTGCTTTGTGATGGTCGGACCAGGGTGCAGCTGCCTTAGCAGTTCCCTGCTTCAGCTGGCAAGGCTGACTTCCTGCAAGACATCCCCAAGGAGAAGTCACATGTACCTTCCCTACTGCAGCCCTGGGTGCTGGAGCAGCTGTGTGGAGTCCCCTGTCAGCGCTGAAATGCTTACACATTCACTGATTTGGCTCTCCTCCTGCAGTCGGCATCATTGCATGTGTTTTGTGAGATGGAGGAGAACTTTGTGGATTGGTGTTGGACATATGGGTTAATGTTGGGCTTGTGGGCTTGGGCAGCACTGGGTTGGGATGTTTTCTTGATGTGCACTTACCCTTTATATAAAACTCTCTATACATCAGTTTCTGTGGATTTGTTTCTCTAAAGTACCCAGACTAACACATGCACTTTAGTCCTCAAAGTAACATCCTTACTCTCCAGTACTCTAAAGAGGTCTTGTGCAAGTGATTTACCTAATGCAATGTGTCTTTTGATCTCTTGATCGCTGCTTCTAGAGCATTGGTTGTGGATCCAAGTAAGACAATAATCATTGACAACTTAAATCATTTCTTCATTTATCATGATGTTATCTACTACTCTAGTTATGAGGATTATGGTCTTTCTTACATCCAGTAGTAATCCACACTGAAGGCTACAATCCTTGATCTTCATCAGCAAGTGCTTTAAAGGAAAAAATATTCAATGATTCTGGAAGCATTAAAAGATGATGCAAGTAATACTGAGACACAGAACCAAAACGAACCAATTGATGCTCAACCAATTGAAAAGATAGCATATTATCAAGAATTGACAGTATTGAAAGTCTAAGCTTTCCTGAAGCCATCAGCACAAGATAAGCCACCAGGGCTCCTCAAAGTGCTATATATGATTAAAAATGAAACTTCTTAAAAGTTCCAATAATCTACAGAAAGAAAAAAAGAAGCTAAATGAAAAAATGAGAAACAATAAAGTGAAATGATAGACCTAAATACTAGCATATCAATAATATACTAAAATAAAATTATATAAATTAACTCATGTAAAATCAGACATTTTTGAAGTGAATGAAAAATTATTCTTTACTATATGTTGTCTTTAATGAAAAGCTCACTTCAAACATGATATTTATAGTTTAACAGAAAAAGAATAAGAAAAGCTATTATTAATCCAAAGACATCTGGAAAGATTATATATGCATCAGAACAAATAATTTTTTTCAGAGAAAAAAAATGGGCACTATATGTTGATAAATGGCTACCTAAAACAAGGGATTGCAACAATTTTTAATATATGTGAATAAAACAATGATTATGAAAAGTATGTTAACTGAAAAGAGATATAGACAAATGCATCATACTTGGATACTTCAAAATTCTCTTAATAATTAACAGAATATTTAGATATGAAATTAACCCATCAAGGTAAAGAGTAAAATGAACAATTATATAACACAGTACATTAGACAACAGTAAAACACACTTTTGTCTATTCTGCCTGCCTGGCTCTGGACGGGGTTCTGGTCTCCCAGCGGTTAAGGCAAGGACTCTGGCCATTGCTTTGGCTTGCTTTTCTTTTGGTGAGTCTCTATTGTTATAGATCTTCTCTATTTATAATAATTCACTAATACGTTTTACTGCAAACCCTTCTAGTTTCTGTAACTTTTTCTTAATGTCTAGGTTTTTAATGTTTCTTTGTTTGGTTGGTTTATTTCCAAAGGGGTATAGCTGATAGGCACCAAACAACCACTCTAAATAAGCTGCTGGGCTCTTGTCCTTACCCTGAATTATACTAGTTACTTTGGACAAATTAATGGGTCGGCATGCTGCCTCCCAGAGCCCACACTCATCAGCATCAGGCGGTAGGCGAGGAGACATTCACTACCTTCAGGGCAGTTTGGGTCCCACTCAGGGCAGTGCAAGGGGAAAGCAGATTCTAGCTCCTGGGGATCAGTTGCAGGTCTCCCATCTGCTTCCAAGACCTGTTTGTGGCTCTCGCTGTGAATGTGGCCTTGCTCCTCGGCTGTAAAGAAACTCTGAAGCAGGTTTTGACTCTACAATATCAATGCACAGGATGAGACAGATGAGTCGGTCTGGATGTTTTTTCCACGTATTTGACCTAAAATGAAAGTTCAAACTGGGTAAGAAAGAGAGAGATTGAAGGTTCCTTCAGAGGGGACCTTCCCAGGCTAAAGAGTGGCCAATCATAATAGGGTACTGCGATTAACTTTTTCTCCACAAGAAGCGGCCCTTTTTCCCATAGAGGTCAGTGGGCCCGCATGAGACCTAGCAGGTGGACTGATGTTTTCCTTGGGTCGATCCCGAACCTATAGGAGGAAAGTGATGGCCACAAGACAGACAGACAAAGAGTGTAAAACACAGAACAAAAAGCGTACAAAGACAACACAGGTGCCTCCGAATCTCTAGCTGCTTTCCAGAGTCTTCCAGCGCTCGTGTAGACCCCCAGCATCATTATGAATAGTTTTATCCTTTCTTCTTAGTGAAGCCGTCACTCTGTAATGAAATTCCAGGCAGCTCACAGCCCTGTCAGGCCCTGTTTCAAGAGCTAAATGTTACAGCCCAGTGGTATGGACCTGCAGTGAGTGATGCCCCGAAGAAAGAGAGTGGCCAGCGGACTGGTGATCCACAGGCAAATTTTATTTCCAAAGTACAGCTTTATATATTAATGAGGCAAGGGTGCATAGCACACATAATGTAACAACATAGTGATAAAATACCTGTAAGCACAAACACTTCCTTGGGACCAATCTGAACAAATGCAGCTGTGTTCGCAGTGTAGTCAGGGCGTCTCAGAATGTGGGGAAGTGTGTGACCATCGTCCCAGCATTCCGGGTTACACAGTGTCCCCAAGCACCCCAGAAAGTCACCAGAAAAACTCAGTGACTGTCTATAGCAGTGGTTCTTAACCTTCTTAATGCCACGACCCTTTAATACAGTTCCTCATGTTGTGGTGACCCCAAACCATAAAATTATTTTCATTGCTACTTCATAATTATAATTTTGCTACTGTTATGAATCATAATGTAAATATCTGATACACGAGATGTATTTTCATTGTTACAAATGGAACATGATTAAAGCCTAGTGATTAATCACAAAACAATATGTAATTATATATTATGAAATAAGTGTTTCCGATGGTCTTAGGCGACCCCGTAAAAGGGTCATTTGACCCCCAATGGGGTCATGACCCACAGGTTGAGAATCACTGCTCTATAGAATTCATAATTTGTGTTCTGTTTTTCATAGTGGTTCCTCATTGGGGTGCGATGAGGACTGAAGTTCCACCAGCTGCCCCTCCAGTGAAAACGGGGTTTTTTACCTGGTAAAGAGTAACAGCCTTGGAAACTCAAAGGGCTAGTTCTGCCGAGTCAGAATTGATTCAAATGTAATGGGTTTGTTGTTTATGGATAAAATCTTAGTGGCATATCGACCAAGTAATAAATAGGAAACAAAAAACAAACAAAAAAAAAACAGAACTCACTGCCCTAGAGTCGATACTGACGCATAGTGACTCCACAGGACAAGGTAGAACTGCCCCAGTGGGTCCCCAAGAACTAGGAAACTCATCCTTCTCCTGCCCACCTCAGCTAGCAGCCCAATGCATAACTCTTCCCCAGTAGGGTATATTCACCCCCAGGTACAAATAGGGGTATATTAGCAAAAGCAGACAGAATATGTTAAAGTAATAAATAAAACTTCACAATTTCATGTTAGATCACATTAAAGTTTTATTAAATTCAAGACCAATGACAATGTTCCAAGTACCGTGCCCTTTCTCTCAATTACTATTTTGTAAATCCAGGAAGAAATCTAGCATTTCTTTAGTTAATCAAAGTGTGTAAAAACAAATCATTCTAACAATAACTAGCTTTATCATAAATGGAAGTCACAAACAGATAGTATATTAGATTTTCAACCAGAGTGTCCAGCAGCAAAGTGACATATGGTCCTGTCCCCATGCTATCACAGTTGTCAATTGTATCAAATGTTTAGCTTAATCCAGCTTCAATGTAAAATTCCCCATCGTCTGCTACATGATCACAAAGTCTCAAAACAAATTTTACTTACACTAACCTATACCTTTCTGTACAACAAAGACACCTTAAAGGCTCAATGGCTTAGCATAAGAAAACCTTCCTTTCTTACAAAAGAACACAGATGTCCTTGTCCTGTGAGAGGCTCTCCCGGGTGGGACTCAAAGACACAGGCTCTCTTCATTAAATTCTTCCACTCTTTCGGAGCCTTGGCTTCCCGGGCTTCCTTCTCTTCAGCTCATTAGGCAGTGAGCTGCAGTGGGTGCGCATTTGGATGGAGAAATCCCCTCGCTAGACCAGAAGGAGGCTCACATAAAGCACAACGCACTGGGCCAGTCACATAATCCTATCATTTGATATTAGGGGCCCGGGGAAATGTAGTTTACCATGTGCCAGGAAAGAATATCAGAATGGGCTATTGGCAAATACAAACACATTTTATTAAAGCTGAGGTTAGAGAAATTGGTTTCTAGTTGTCAACACACTTAATATTCGATTGACAATGAAAAATGGAAAGATTAATTTTGATGGCAATCTCCTACTCTAGTGTGGACTTAATTCTCCTTAAATCATAGGCATAGTTCAATGAACATCACTATATTAAAAATGTTTTTAAAATGTTTAAAAGCCTTGTTTTATCTCAAAGTTAGTGTATTTCAATTTGTTGCATAATATACCTATTATTTTAATATAATAGTGTTTTGCAAGTGCATATGTTTTTGTAACAAAAGTACTCTAGATATATGAATTGCTAAAATATCTGTTCATCAAATATATATCGAGTACCTGCTCAATGACAAGCGTAAATAGGGCACTGAGAGTTACTACTAACATAATCAGATGGCTTCCAACGACAGGAAATTTAAAGTTTAATTGATCTGGTATTGTTCCAGTCATACCCAAAATTGTCCTTTAGAGAAAATGTACCCCAGTTTGAGATATTTTGCTTCACACACTCCTGAGAGAGATATAGGCTTAATTATTTAAAGGCATCGGAGATTTAAGCTGGCATTCTGAATTTTACAACTAATGAGTAACTCAGACAGAATCAAATCTTAGTTCTCCTGAATGTTCTCCCTGCCATGTATCCCACATTTCACCTCACTATCCATGTTGACATATTAAGATATTAAAAATAATGAAATGTAAAGCTATCAGAAATGAGTATCAGAAGTGAGTTAAGATTTAGAGAGAATCTTAAGATATTACAAATCAAACAATGGAAGAAGAAATTATATCAAATTTTTCTTTATGGCTTCTTTTTTGTTATGTTAATAGTCAAGTTAAACATTTTTGATCTTTATACTTAAGGGTCCTTCTATTGTATGTTAAAATAACCATAATAGATTACAACTCCAATTTACATGCTTTTATAATAAATAAAAGATAATTTCCAAGTGTGTTAGGTATGATAGTATTAAGTGTTTAAAACATGAGTTGTTGATGCTGTCAGGTACCTTCATGTCTGTTCCGGCTTCTAGGAACTCTGTGTGCAATAGAGCAAAACACAGCCTGGTCCTGCTCCATCCTCACAGTGGTTCTTACGTAGGAACCTGTTGTAACCACTGTGTCACTTCTTTTCCTCAAGAGTCATTTTGGCTTTTATGCTGGCCCTCTACCAAGCATGAGACCTTTGTGCAGGAGCTATGTTATCCTGCCAAGACCAAACCATGTGAAACAAACTTCTAAGGAACATTCTGGTTGCACTTCCTCTGAGATACATTTGTTTTTGCCTCTAGAAGTCCATGGTACTTTCCGTATTTTTCACTAGCACCTTAATTCAAATGCACCAATTTTTCTACAGTCCTTCTTACTTGGTGTCCAATTTGCACATGCATATGATGTGATTGAGAATTTCTGTCAGGTGCACCTTAATCCTCGAAATGGCAACCTTATTCTTCAATACGCTAAATACTTCTTTTGCAATACCTTTTTCCAATGTAACATGTCCTTAGATTTCTTGACTGCTGTTTTCACGAACATGGAAAGTGGATCAAATAAGCATGGTACAAGAATGCTAAGTTGACACACCACTTTCCTAATTTTAAACCTTTGTTGATTTTAAATTCTACAATATCCCTTTATTCTGTTTAATAGGCTGCCTCTTGGTCTATGTACAGATTTGGTATGAGCAAAATTAAGTAATTAAGAATCCCCATTATTTGCTATGTTATCCACATTTTGTTATATGGATATGATTATGCCTTTGCATAATCACTGTAACATGTAAATATATTTATGCTATTCTCTACACTCATCCCCAATCTATCTGACATCAGCAATGCTGTCCCTGGTTCCAAATCCTCTTCTGAGTCTGGATTGAGTTTCTGAATGAAAAGATACAGTTAAAAACATACAGGACATGATAAACACTTTGGATAGACTCATTTGAAGGAGCTTTGATGGCACAATGGTTAAGAGTTCAGCTGCCAATGAATATGCCACTGATTAGAACCAACTGCCTGTAATAAAAGAGAAATTACCAGTCAATCTGCTCCCCTGAAGATTATGGCCTATGGATTTCTCCCCTGTTCTATAGAGTCCCTTTGAGTGGGTATTGCCTTGAGGGCACACAAAAACAACAAGCTCACTTGTATTCTATTTTCCCATTTATTATTCTATGAAGTCAGCAATCTCTTCTAAAGTAAAATGTAATTAATGATTAAAATATTTTAATAACAGAAGTTAAAAAGAGTTGTCTAGAATTTAAGTCAGGTAAAATACACACTGCATTTACAATTGCAAGGACAGCATATGCCCAGTAAGTGTCATCTTTGTGATAGTAATTGGCCTATTTCATCAGAGACATGTTGGCATTTTTGTACAGTAAAAACTGAGAGCTGGAATTCAGTATGTCTGCCGTGATTTTCCAGCTCATACAAGTTTTTCACCTTTGACAAGGTGCAGTCACCACAATCTATCATTCTCAATTTAATGAAATATACTTTAGTATTTCTTCTCAGATAGCTTCCCCCCTTATGTAGGTTCTGGCTTTTGGAGATTTTTCTGTAAATAAGCCAGAGGTCGAAAGAAAGATCTGAAAGTACATCCAAAATCATTTGTCTTTGTGAGAAACATATTCCAAATCAAACCCAACCTCGCTGCCATCGACTCTATTCCTCCTCCCAATGACCCC
>NW_022103906.1:64590738-64593278 GCF_000313985.2 Echinops telfairi
ACCATGATTCAAAGGCATCATTTGATTTCAGTCTTCCTTATTTCGTGTCCAACCTTCACCTGCATAGGAGGAAATTAACAATCTTGGTCTACATACTTCTTAATTCAATGTTCAATCTTTCTAACCCTTCCCCAGATAAATCTGCACTTTTCAAGGGAATCCAATCATATGCCTTATAAATGTTCTCTGAATTGGGGGAACAAAAGAACTTTGAAGGGGCATTATCAGGGCTGTAGGTTTAGTAAGGGAAAGGTTTCTCAATGAAATTATTATAGGTTAGCCCTGGCTACCTTCAAAGATTGATCAGATGAATTGTGGTGGAAAAAATAAAATTGTTCATGCACATTTCCTGGGCTTATTTTTTCTAATCACTAACGAAACTTTCAATTTTCTATAAACCTCATAATAAATTATGGTAGTTACAGCTGGTGTCAATTTGTGGATTAAAGGTCAAGGGGTAGATTCCAGCCTGTCAATCAGGTCATAGCTTGATGACCTCATCTGGAGGCACTAAGGAGATAAATAGCTCACTAGAGGCGGGACACATGCTCACTCCCTGTGAGACATCTTTGTGGAGAAGGCACATGGAGAGAGGCTGATGGAGCCAGACCTCTGGAGCAGGAGAAACCACATGGCGACCCCTGACAGCATTCAGATGCTTACAATGCCACTGGATCCACAAGACTTCCCACCCACTGGCCTGTGATCTTCCTGCACTTGGTGTCATTGCATGTGTTTCATGAGTCTGAAGAGGACTTTAGTTAGTTTGACTTACATTTCAAAAGTAGGAATCTTTTCTGTTTTACCTCCATGCCAGTTGTGTGCTGACTGCCTGCTGCTTCCCAACTACGTATCTAGAATGTTGTAGCTTAATTGCCACTTGCACAGTGGTATTGTACATAAACACAGCAGCTGCTACTGTATGCTGGAAGTGGCTCAGAAAAATCTATGGACACTGTTCAGCTTTGACTAAAGAGCCAAAATTTTAGACCCAGCTGCATTACTCTAACAGCTTGGCAATATAATAAAAAGAATCCAACTCATCGGAAGTCTTCTTACAATATGCTTGAGACCACACTGGAGGAAATTGCATGGCGCCGTGTGGTCTAACACTAAGACTTTCCAAAAATGAAGATTGTCTTTCTCTTTTTCCATCACAGAGGTCCTTAGAGTGCTCGTTAGTATTCTGTGTTGCTAGAGGTAGCCACTGGAGATAAAAAAATCTAATATGAAACTTGGATATCTTCCTGTTACCAGGTAGAGATTATGTTCTTTTGGTTAAACCAATTAAAAATCTGAAACCAAGGGGGAAATGCACAGGAACCTTGACAGAAGACCTTCGTAGGAGCAGCTTGCAGACTTTAATGAGCACTGTGTTATATGGAAGAAGTGTGAAATGTCACATTTAAAGGCAATCATTAAAAACATCTACTCAGTTTATATACATTTGTGTCTACATAAACATTTTTGAAAAGTAAGAAAATTAGAAGGCATTTTCTTTTTTTCACCTCCAAACAAATGCAGAGCATTGCAATAACAGAAAAAATCAAGGCTTAACCTCTTTTGTTTCATTACCTTGATATTTATTTCTTATCCAGATATCTTATTGTCTTAATCAGAAGTTTCTGCATTTCAGTATTCAGAGGTCTAAGTCACATTATCTGAAGACTAAGATTTCCAACAGCACTAAAAGGTTAGGTTTAGTATCCACCATGGGATACTATTGTTATCTCTGGCTATGAATTTATTTATATTTTTATTTGCTTAGTTATTGAGTTCACATTAATTAGGAATGTGACAGTGATTCAATTTATGAAATCTAAAGGTGTTTAACACTAATTGATAAAGAATAAAGATAGGGAGCTACATACATATATTCAGAACAATAGGTTGATCAGATATTGGTTTCAATGTAGATAATTTCTACAGCAGCAACATAAATATAAAAATATGATGGAAAGTAAAAAGGTCTAGAATTATTCTCCTGCATTTTGTAAATTCAACTAATAGTAGTAGCATAAATTGGTCATCTGTTATGGTGGTAACAAAAGCATCTGATACCTCACAGCGTCCAGTACCTCATTGCCTAGAATAACAAGCACCTCTTCCTGGATAACATTTCACAGAGGTTAGCCTTCAGCGATGGCATGTCTGCCTCAAATAGACTTGGCTTCACATACAATAATTAATTTATAATATCATAATATTTTGTCTTAAATTAAAAAAAATTGCGGTCATTATTTCTCAGCATATTCTCTATCTAGGTCTCTTGTTACTGTTAGGTTCCATCGAGTCAGTTCTCACTTACAGCAGCCCTCTGTTCAACAGAACAGAACACAGCCCTGCCCCTCTCTTCCTCACAGTGTTCCAGCGCTCACGCCCTCGGCTGCAATCACTGTGTCAATCCATTTTGTTAAGGACCTTCCTCTTTTTCGCTGCCTCTCTACTTTACCAAACATGATTTTCTTCTTCAGAGACCTGTCTGTCCTGGCAATATGTCTAAAGGACATAGACAAAGTGGCACCTCCTAGGCTCTAACG
>NW_022103906.1:64594331-64596124 GCF_000313985.2 Echinops telfairi
GGATGTTTTCTCACTATTCAATTGCTCTTGTATATAAAACTGTTTCTTATATGCATGAGTGTCTATAAATTTGTTTCTCTCGTCTACCCAGACTAACACATGTCACATGATCGTCATGTATGCTTAAAGAGAAAAATCTACAAAATATCCCTTTATACACCAAAAGCAGCTGCCATAAGCTTCTGAGCTGACCTTTTTGGCTTGAGTTTAACTGGCCCAGCACTTCCACTGACTTTACTGTACTTTTCATCGTTCAAAAAGCACACTAATGTCACTGTGACAAATCCTTGTCTGCAGTCATCTGTGAATCACAGACACCTTTAAACAGATTTCATTTGTAACAAACCTGTGCATGTATGAGGTTGAGCTCTATTAGCAATAGTTTTGTTTGCCCTGATAGCTTGTCATCCAAAACATACAATTAAAGAATAGCTATTATTTCAGACTTATTTCCTGCCCCCCACACCATGGTGGGGGAAAATTAACAATTCCTTAGAGAAAACCTATCACTTTTAAAGATTTTTATTAAACATGTCAAATGGCTGGTCTGACCAAACACATTGAGCAATGCAAGTTATTTGGCTGAGACAGCTAGCTGGTGTACACAATATTTCAGCACACATGGTAAAGCAATGTTTAGCAAGGAATGAATAATTATAAACAATTATAAGATATGGTGTAGTCCCATGATAAACATGGTATGTATGGTAGAAGTATTTCTATCTATAGTGTGATTGTACCACAACTATTTTAAATTAACCCCTTCCATTTTGGAGGTATATAATCATTGAAATTCCTGCCTCTCCTCTACTTTCCAACTCTAAGAAGTGGTTCATGTATATGGGAGATAACAAGGTTTTAGTCACATCACGATGCCCATGGAAGGGTTGATCTGAATCCATAGAGGCTCTTATACAATCCTGAAGTTGATTCATTTTTCATGCTTATAAATGGAGCTGGGAAATTGAAATAGGGCCACACCTGACCACTTCCAGCTACAGAAGGAGGGAGGAGAACTCAACACACAGACCCAAGGGTGCTCCCTATGCGGCAGAGGGAGGATGACATGCTTTACCCTATTCTGAAAGGAAGTAACCAACCCACGTCACTGTACTTCCATGTAGGGTCATTAATCCACAATTATGGCGATTTATTTGGGACATTAACATGTTACAACTTAGGTTAAGTAATGTTAAGGATGGATTTTTGTCAGGAGTGCTTTTCTCAACCATCCCAGGAGGCATGTTTCTCTCTGGTCCTCAACCTTTTAGATACATGGGACCTTGGGCCCTGTCTTGCTTGGGCAAGTATCCCCAAGCTCCTTCATTTATCACCAGAGCTGATAAATACTCAAAGGGCACCCCACTCTATAAGCCCTCTCTTGCCAGAAGGACTCAACTTCAGCCTGCAAGTCTACCTCTCTGTCTCACTGCCTGCACCACTTCTCAGTGCTGGTATCTAGGCTGTGGTCCACTCCTGGCTTTATTTTCTGCTTGGGAGGGCAGGGGATGGGTGTGAGATTCTCTCTTCTGCTTTTGAGATGAATCACTCTAGAATGGTAAAACTAATCAATCCTCCTCATACTAGTACCATATTCCCTCTCTGTATGCTCCCACTTCATCATATAAGGGAGTTATAAAAACTGCATAGAATAACCATCTCAAATAAATTCACTTCAGCACAGAAATGACATTATTAATGTCCATAGTAGTATAGCTGATGAACGTGTGTGTGTGTGTGTGTGTGTGTGTGTGTGAGTGATTGGGTCAACCAAGATCTAATGATCATCTTTA
>NW_022103906.1:64596955-64598109 GCF_000313985.2 Echinops telfairi
GATGCACTGCTTGTACTAATATCCCCCATCTTTTAAAATTCTTACTACCATATCCTAGCCATTCATTTTTCTTACATTTGTTTCAGAGGTACTGGTGTTCATCAGGTTCATCTGCCCACCATATTCATGCAATTGTATTATCCCCAAGCAGCTACACTCTACTGTCCACAAGTATTCAAATTGTCTCCAGCTTCAGTGATCAATCTTCTCTCTGGACATACTTTCTTTTTCCTTTCCCTATCTTTTTTTCTTTAAACCTGCTGATTTTCACTAAGAAATTAAGTCAATGTAACTATTATTCAAATTCACACATTAACCCCTAAAGCTAGCAATACAGAAACTGAAGAATCCTATCAAAATCTTTAGTTTGAAATTGATCAACATGCAATCAAAAAGCATCATTAACTATGAGGCATTTGATTGGAAAGTTAGAAACAAAGAAGGAGGGACAGAATCTGGGAAAGACGGTCTTTGATGGAAATAAAGCTGGAGATGGGATGACAGAATTTTGCAAGACCACATATCTTCTTATAATACTTTTCTTTTCAACAACATGAATGACAATTATATATGTGGACTTCTCGAGATAGAACATATAAAAGTTAAATTGATTCCATCTGTAGGAAGAGACAATGAAGCACAATATCATTGCTCATGTGAAAGTTAGGGTTGAAGCTGAAGAAAATTTAAACAAGCCCATGACAGTGTTGTTGTTAGATACCAGTAAATTCTTTCTGACCCACAGCAACCCTATGCACGTGCACAGTTCCTGGGCCTGCACAATCCTCCTAACTGTTCCTATGATGAAGCCCATTCTTGCAGCCCTTGTGCCAATCCATCTTATTTGGGGCCTTCCTCCTTTCCCTGTCCCTCTACTTTACCAAGCACAAGGCCCTTCTGCAGGGATGGTCTCTCCTGACAGATCCAAAGTACATGAGACAAAGTCTTGTACTCCTTGCCTCTAAGAAGCATTCTGGTTGTCCTTCTAGACAGATCTCTTTGTCCTTTTGGAAGTCCATGACACATTCATCGTTCTTCACCAGAACCATAAATTAAATGCATGAATTCTTCTTTGGACTTCCTTGTTTGAAACCCAACTTTTACATGCATATGAGGCAATTATAAATATCCTGGATTGGGTCAGGCAGACCTTA
>NW_022103906.1:64599519-64601143 GCF_000313985.2 Echinops telfairi
TTCTACATCTTACTTTTAAAAATGAATTTAAGTTTAAATTTACTACATTAAATATTGAAAGCTACTTTAGAGCTCAAAGTCTAAACTTTTGGTTTATGGCTACAGTTTATGGTGGGAACACGTCTTGACATAAATTTAACCGCCATTGACTTTCTTCTAAACATCATTACACTATTATTAAAAGATTTTCCTTCAGGACGAGTGTCCTTGTGAGAATAGTAAGACTTCATTATCTATCCGGAGGAACCCTGGTGGTACAGTGGGTTAGATGATGTTTGGCGAGCAAGAGAAAGATGAAGCCTCTTCTTGTGTAAAGGTTTACCGTCTCAGAAATCTATAATTTCACTCTCAGTAAGAATTGACTGATGGCAGTGAGCTTAGTTTGCTTTGGGATCCAGCCCAGGAAGGGGTAGTCTCACTCTCAAGAACATATCTAGGTCTGTCTTTAATAGAAATTAGGTACCAGGGTTGTGTAGTTAAAAGTCAATACCCAGTCAAGGCAGTGGAGGGCCTCGCAATCAACCCTGAAAATATTTCTAATCTGCAGGAGTGTACATATCTTAATCATGGTTTCTGTCCATTCTGTAATGCCACTTGAAATATTAATGACTTGATGTGCCATCAATCATACATTTTGATTATTTCTTTTGTTTGCTTTGTTCTGTAATTAGCCACCTCACTTAATTCTGAGTCTTTGGACACTGCTTTGGTATCATGTTAATCATCTCCCTCATCTGGATGATTTGTCTGTGTCTTTTCTTTTTTCTATTCAGAATTAACAAAATGGACCGTATATGATGCATTTGCATTTAGTTTTTGTTTCCCCTCTAGAACAATGCAATAGTTCATGGAAAATGATATTAAAAGGAAATGAAATTTCCCATAAACGATTTGAATCCCTCTTGTTTCATGAGCTAGAAAATGATAATGAACATATGAGATATTTTCTAATAAATTATCTTTGAAAGATCCGCGTCTTGAGTGAGGACCGTTTTCCAAATCATTCTTCTTGTCTTCAGGTGCCCTTGAGTTGGTCCTGACTTGTAATGACCCCACTTTCCACTGAAGAAACTCCCCCCAGGCCTGCAGCACCCTCACAATTGTTCTCATGTTTGGGCACGTTGTTGTTGCAGCTACTGTCAATCCGTCTTGTCGTGGACTTCCTCCTTTTTGCTGCAGCTCTAAGTTCCAAACATGAAAATGTGTGTGTGCAATAACAGGTTGAAGAAAGAACCTAGGCTTAATTTGCTTATTCAAATTTAAAAGGCAAGGCTATGTTAGATCACTATAGGATGCTTGCTAAAGTGACTGCTTTTCCCCACCATGCTCGTTGCATGGCATCCAAACTTTGGCTTCTACCCAATAAGATATGGATATCTTCAAGTATGTAATATTATTTGAGTTTAGAAACCCAAAAATCAAGCGAGACACATATTCCATTTGGTTGTTTACCTGAATTCAAATTGGTGGAGTCAGTTTTGAAGGCAAAGATATGCAAAATTAGGACTGCAAAACACTTTCACCTACATCGTTCACTTTCAGTAATGTTGGCAAATAACGACGAGGAATCGGTATAACACTTATGTATACCTGAAGGCAATATTAAACCAATTGTTCAATTAGT
>NW_022103906.1:64601243-64605363 GCF_000313985.2 Echinops telfairi
CGTTCACTTTCAGTAATGTTGGCAAATAACGACGAGGAATCGGTATAACACTTATGTATACCTGAAGGCAATATTAAACCAATTGTTCAATTAGTCTACTCTCTATATATGTATTCAAGAAAAATGTTGATTATTAATATATGATCTAGCGGGTAGAAAAGCCACAGCAGAATTGGGAAGAGAAAATAGAGAAGGCAGGCTACAGGTGTGATTTCAAGGACACTACTGGAATCATTATTTCAAAGGGTTTCATCTTACTAAGAGCAGAGCTCTGAGTTCTTGTACATTGCTAATGTCACTTGGAAATGGAAATTATTAGAACCTTTGATGTCATACCCAAACACCAAGGTGTGTAGAAATCAGAGCTTTGCTTGGCAAGAGATAAGAGACATTGGGAAGCTATGATGAGCAGGTGTAACTTGCCTGGTCCCAACTGGAATAACAGAACATAGTTTCCCAGGCTTTTCAAACGAAGATATGGAAGTAGTTTGCGAGACCATTTTTGTGTACCATCTTTTAGTACTGAGTATATAAATATTCTTTTTAGGAAGAAGTACTGTGTCAAAATGAGATCAAAATTGATATATACATTCTAATTTAGCTCTGGATGTACTCCCATGTCTTTTCTTCTTAGTGCTGTTTTCTTTAATATTTTTGATAAAATTTCTTTAAATATTATATAACTTTAATCATGTCATATAATATTGTTACCTGTGTGGGAAAAAATTGAAGGCTAAACTCAGACTATATATTAACTGCAAGAGTTATCAGCTGATAAAGATAAAGGTAACAATATATGTATAAATTTTCTTAGTACGATAACACCGACATAGCAAATAGTGTTATGTGTACTGAGTGAAGCATCCTTAATTGATTCTACATAAACACTGGTTTCCAGAACAGCTTGATATGTTTTCTTTTTAGCTTCTGTTTAATAGACTTCTTGCATGGGGCCTCAATGCAATACTGATGTTTGTTATCTTTCTTGTATTGTTATCTACAAGCAGCACTTTTAAAGAGTAAATGGAGTAGCCACTGGGTATCAGTGAGGGAAAGTGATAGCCCAACATTGGACAGCTGAGATGAGCAGGGTGCTTCTGTTGAATACAGATTCATTGATTTTCTTCTTTTCAGAGAGTCACTACTCCATTTACACTGTCAAAATCCTTGCTTCCAGACCATATAGATGCATGCTGGGTGCATGAAGGAAAGAAGCACACTCTTGTTCGATTGTGATTGTGGTTAGGTGCCCTGGAGTCAGTTCTGACTCAAAACCACCCTGTATAGAACAGTAAGAAATAAGGCCTAGTCCTGTTCCATTCTCATATTTATTGCTGTGTTTAAGATCATAGTGGCTAAGAACACAATTTGAGTACACTCATTCCTGTGTTAAAGCAGCCATTGTGTGGATTTCTCACATTGAGGGTCTTCCTCTTTTTCATTCTATATTATAAAATACAATTGTCTATGTTAGCATGCATGATACCTTTCTTCATCAAGAAAATATATCTCCCATACTAGAGGCAAAGTTGTGCCATCTCTACTTCTTGGAAGCTTTCTGACTACTTTTTCAAGACATATTTGTTAATTATTCTGGATTTCCATGATAAACTCAATATTCTTCTAAAATAGCAATATGCAATGGTATCAATTTTTATCCCATTTTCTGTAGTCATTACCCATTTTATATATGTATATAAAGTTATTGAAAATACCATGTCTCAATGCAGGCTCATCTTATCCTTCAGATTGACACCTTTCGACACTTTACACTGAAGAGAGGGAGAGAGAGACCAGGCTTCAACCCGGTGCACCAAGACATGAATACAACATACTAGCATGCACCAGGGAACCAATAGAGAGGTCTGCAGGGCCGGCCCCAATCCCAACTATGTGGAACTCCCAGCCCCCAAAGAATGCAGTTCAGAGGACAGCACTGAAGCTACAGCTTGGGGAGGGGGCTACATCTGATCAGAGCACACAAGAGAAAGGAAGAGGGATGGGGAGGGAGGGGAACACATCCCGGTCCACCAAGCTCCGAGGACTATAAGGACTATAGGACCAGCCCCATCATAAGACACGAAGTCCCTCAATGAACCATAGCACTATGGGGGACAACACTGGAGACACAGTGTGGGAATTGTGCCCAACCTGACCCCATCACATTGAGGCAAAACACCAAGGACATGCAACAGAACAGCAAGGGGAGCAAAGTGATGAAATCCTCAGGGAATACCAGGCACCCCATCAGACTCAACTAGAAAGCACATCTAAAGTTCAAAAACAGACCTGGAACTATTCATAGGCTTTTCTTTTTCTGTCATTGGCTTTCTTTTTGTTGTTATTTTGTTTTAGGGTTTATTTGTGGTTATTGTTTTGCTTGGCTTTGCCTAGTTTTTGTACTTATTAATGTCTCTGCATGTCTATCTAGATAAGATAGGCGGGATAAACAATTCAGAGATGAAAACAATGGAACTGATGGTTCCAGGGGGATATGGGAGAAGGGGAGGTGGGAGAAAGAAATGGGGTGGGCAACCAACCAAGGGACAAGAGAACAACAGTGAATTAGAATAAATGGAGAGAAGGGCATAGGATGCCTAGTGGGGCTTACTCCAGGGCAATATAGTAGCAAGGAATTACTAAACCTGAATGGAAGGCCAAACAGGATGGTGGGACAAGAGGAAAGTAAAAGGAAATAGAAGAAAGAACCAGGAGGCAACAGATAATTATACAGGTCTAAATACAGGCATGAACACATGTAACCATATTTATAAATAATGAGAGGGGAACAGATCTATGTACTTACACCTATATGTTAAGAATTAAGGTTGCAGATGGACATTGAGGCCCGACTCAAGTACTCCCTCAACATAGGAACACTTTGTTCTAATAATCCGGCATTCTGTGATGTTCACCTTCCTGACACAATCGCTGAAGACAAAATGGGTTCATAAGCAAATGTGGTGAAGAGAAGCGATGGTGCCTGGCTATCAAAAGATATAGCATCTGTGGTCTTAAAGGCTTGACAATAAACAAGAGGCCATCTAGTTGAGAAGCAACAAAGCCCAAATGGAAGAAGGACACCGGCCTCTATGATCATGAAGTGTTGATCATAGTATCAGGCATCTAAGACCCAGAACAAAATCATATCCAATAGAAATTGGAGTGGGGTATGGGAATGTGGAATGTAGACCCAAAGCCCATCAGTAGACAATTGCATATCCCTTCACAGAAGGGTCACAAGGAATTGATGACCAAATCAGGGTGCAGTATAGCACCGATGAAACACACAACTTTCTTCTAGTTCCTTAATGCTTCCTTGCCCCCTACTATCATGACCTCAATTCTGCCTTACAAATCAGATTAGACCAGAACATGCACACTGCTACGGATAAGACCCCGCAACACAGGGAATCCAGGCTAGATAAACCCCTCAGGGCCAACAATGAGAGTAGAGATACCAGGAGGATAAGGGGAAAGTGAGGGGGAAAAGGGGCAGTCAATCACAAGGATCAACATATAACCCCTTCCCAGGGGGCCGAACAACAGAAAAATGGGTGAAGGGCGACAGAAAATGACGTAAGATATGAAAATAATAACCTATATATAACTTATCAAGGGTTCATGAGGGAGGGAGGGTGTGGGAGGTAAGGGGGAAATGAGGAGCTGATATCAAGGGATCAAGTAGAAAGTAAACGCTTGGGAAATGATGATGGCAGTTTGTGTACAAATGTGCTTGACACAACGGATGATTGTGTGGATTATGATAAGAGATGTAAGAGCCCCCAATAAAAGTATTTAATTTTTTACAAAAAAGGTCATTTACAGCAGATTTTCTCAGCACAATACATTGTTTAATATTTGGACTGTTGCTTCCAAGGGTTCCAAATAAAATTAAATATTTGACTATTCCAGGCTTCCCCTTTGGCCATTGTATGATGTTGCCTATTGGTCAATTTATGAGGATTTTTCTTTCTTTCCTTTAACTTGGGGTATAATTCATACTAAAGGCTGTGGAGTTTCTTTCGTCAGTCTTTTCATTAATACATTCAAATGCTATTTTCAAATAAACATGTACGTTTGTGCTATCTACATATGACTTGTTATTAATGGGTTTTGT
>NW_022103906.1:64615727-64617348 GCF_000313985.2 Echinops telfairi
GCAAGCTAAGTTGTTTCTAATCTTTTCAAATGCATGTGAAAGGGCATAATGAATAAGAAAAATGGTAGAAGAATTGATGCATTTGGCTTATGATGTGCACAAAGTATGGAAAGAATCATGGACTGTCACAAACAAACAATTCTCTCTTGGAAGAACAAAAGCTAGAATGTTCCTTAGAAGTGAGGTTGATGATGCATTATCTCATTTGCTTTGAACATATTGTTGGGAGTATTTAAAAAAAAGGAAAACATAAATATTCCATTTATCTATAAAATCAGACAACCATTTATGTACTAAACGTTATAAATACAAATGTGATGCCAGTGTTCTCAACCTTCTGGTCAATATGATCCTTGTCATATAAAATTAACAATGTTGAGCTGACTGCTGACACAGACTTTCACTTAAGGGAATATGAAACAAAGATTTGAGAAAAGATCACAGATCAAATTATCAATACATGTATTGCAAGTACTTCTTAGTTTGTTTATTACAAATGTAACTATTTTGTGTATATTGATCAACTATATGATCATTGCTTTCTTTGGTAGGAACTTCCAACCTTATCCTTAATTCATACCACCTCCATTTATAAAGTAAAAGAGCAAGGAAAATTAGGAAGGCCCTCCATGAGACTGACTGATCCAGTGGCTACAACATATGGTTCAAATGTGGGAATAATTTTGAGGATGATGCAGGACCTGGAAGTGTTTCATTATGTTGTGCACAGGGTTAATATGGATCAGAACAAAATCAGTGTCACCAAACAAAAACCACAAATCTATAAATAGTATATTTTTCTATACATGGCAAAGTTCTGTTGTTCTGGAATAACTTAAAAGCACAAAGCACTAGATCAACTTTGATTATTCATCGTAGTACTTTTCATTCATATTTGAACAGTGATAGTGAGCTCAGACATTATGAAATGTTTAATTAGTGTCACATTGCCATATCACAACCTCAAATATGTTCCAAACTTGAAATAATGAAGAAAAATTATACAAACACAAAATTATAAATGGCTCATTTGATTCATAAAAGAACTTATGCTAGCAATATTTATATTTAGTCTTCCTATCCTTTCTCTCTTTATCAAAATAATTATTAAATTCTGATTTTTCTAAATCAGTGAAACAAAAAATTCCATAGAATCTCTAGCCAATAGATCATGACCCAAATATAAAAATATTTCAATGTTTATACTTATATGAATTATTATGCAAATTTTCACAAAATTATAATTTATCATTTGGTTTTCAAATTCATATAGATTTTTCTAGGTCTTAATTCTTCTTAAATTTGTACACAACTTACTTAGGGAATTCTCTCTTTCTGGTTGGATTCACTAGAATGAATTACTACTCCAAATATTTTGAGGACTTGGAAAATATAGTTAGCATTCAAATGTCATAACTCAGAGGTTTTTTAAGTGTATTTTTAAAATTATTTTTTAATATTTAAAATGTTTTTATTGTCAAACAGCTATCAATCCTGTTGGGCTCTTACTTCTCAGAACGAGGGAGTAGTCTCGAATAGCATGCATGTGCCTGAAATGTGCACTTGCATCATACTTTGAAATACCAGTCAAGTATTTTATTCATATTCATTTCCTACAAGG
>NW_022103906.1:64618018-64619755 GCF_000313985.2 Echinops telfairi
TGTATATTTTTTAATTATTCTTTGCCAGCATTATAATTTAAATGCATCGATTCTTCTGCAGTCCTCTTTAGTCATTGTACAACTTTCAAACGCTTATGAGGCAACTGAAGGTAACAAATCTGGGGTCATGTGCACCTTGGTCCTCAAAGTGATATCATCTTTTCTTTCAACCCTTAAAATAAATCTTATACAAACTATTTGCCTAAAACCATCTGTTATTTGGTTACTTGACTGAGCATTGATTGTGGATCAAAGAGAGATGAAAACCTCAGTCGCTTCAATGTTTTCTACGTTTATCATGATGTTACCTATTGGTCTAGTTGTGAGGATTTGTAGTTGATACTGAAGGTTGGAGGCAATTATGTTCATCAGCAATCACTTCAAGATCTCCTCACTTCCAGGAAGTATGTTGTGTCACTCGCATATCAATTTAATAAATCTCCCGCCAATCCTGTTGCCTTATTCTTCTTCATATAATCCAACATCTTGAATACTTTTTCTCAGCATAGATAAAATAAATGGTTCTGGATTGGCGTTGGTCATTTTTGAATCCGACAAGCATAATGCATGCTATGGTTGTGTTTACAAATCCAAGAGGAATGGCATCACATCATTGCCAAAGACCAAATTTCAAGATCTAACTTTAAGTGCCATGCCATTGATGATAGGATAAAATATAATGTACATACAAGGAAATACAGTCAACATGACTATTATTTTAATTTACACACCAACCAGTAAAGCTAGTCATGAGGAAGTTGAGAAATTCTACTGGCTTCTTCACTCTAAAAGGGATCAAATATGCAATCAAGAAACATTGATAATTATTTGCGAATGAAACTGGAAACTTGAAACAAAGAGGAAGGAACAAGAGCTGGACAATACGACCTTGGCGGCAGCAACAAAATACAGCTCAAATGCTCCCAAGAGGCAACTTTGTCCCATGTAATTTGGACATGTTGTCAAGAGACCAGTCCTTGAAAAACAACATCATGCTCAGTAAAATAGAAGGGCAGAGAAAAAGAGGAAGGCTCTAGACTAGTTTGATCGACACAGTGGGTGCTAAGATGGGCTCAAACATAAGAACAAGTGTAAGGATGGTGCAGGACCGAGCAGTGTGCCTTTCTATTGTACGCAGGGCCCCTGTGAATTAGAAACGACTATATGGCACCTAACAAGAACAACCACAGCAAGAAAAATTGAAGTGGAAATTGCGTGATAGAATTTTACAAGACCAACAACTTCTTCAACTACCTTTCTTCAAAACATAAATGACGATGCAGTGGGCTGCGATCTGTGTGGTCATTATTTCAAGCCACCAGCAGCTCTGCAGAAGAAAGACTGAGCTTTCTACTCTTTAAGCACAGTCCCAGAGGCCCGCAGATGTTCACAGTGTGTCAGTATTGACTCCATAGCAGCAACTTTGGGTTGTTTTTGTTTTTGAGTGTTTTTGTTTGATAGAAGGAGAATGGAGAAACTCACTATCAACAGCCAAAAAAATGACAGCAGCTAACTATGGGAGAAGCCATCAATTGCTCATATGTTAACTAAATCTGAAATGGAGAAAAATGAGGAAAAAGTCCACACAAGCCAAATATACTACTTTGAGAATATCCTACCAGAATGTCAAGAATATCTTGGTATAGATCTGATTAATTGAATACCAACAGAAGACATGATGGTTGGTGGAATGATATCAAGAATATAATTAATGAAGAAAGGCAAAAGGTCATTTTT
>NW_022103906.1:64620608-64622148 GCF_000313985.2 Echinops telfairi
GCCCCAATGCCTTCATTACCTTGGTAACTTTAAAACTCATCCCAGTTACAATTTGTTCCACGCATTATCCTCATTACTCTTAATCTTGCTTGCCTGACTGAACTTGCTGATCCTCATGCAACACTTCTGGTATCCCTCGAACCAAAAGCCTGCTAAGACCCAGATGCTCACTTAAAATTGACAGTCGTGAATCAAGTCAGATCCCAAATTTAGTAGGCACCCCATTGATTGGTCATTATTTCGACTTCTTACATCACTTTCTGAATTTCACCTGTGGGTGTTCAATGTGTCAGTTAACTGTGTTCCTTCTCTTCACTCACCTGTAAGGCCTCTCCTCCCTTTTTTCATGAGGCTTGATCTATCTCCACACAGGTGCTATATGTGGGCCTGCAGTAACTTTACTGCAGAGCTTTGAAAATTTTGGAAGTTGACTTCTTGAGTTTTATTTCAAATTTTATATCAAAAATGTTATATTAAAATTCTATTAAAAGTCAGGAAAAACAGCTAGAAAACCTCTGTAGCCCCCCACTAACCTGAGACATATTTTTAAATATGTTTTCTTTGTAAACCTGTTTACATATGAACTGGAAGCTTAGAACCAATAGCTTTTTTACATATCCTTATGTGTATGCTTGTGTGTATTTGTTGTTGTCAGGTATACGGGGTTGTTTCTGATTCATAGTGAATGTAGGTACAGAAGAGCAAAGCATTGCTAGATCCTACCTATACTGTCCTTGCAATCTTGGTATCTGAGGGAGTACCCCCCCCCAAATGGATTGTTTTTCAAAATTATGTATTTAATTTTTTTAGCGAAACAACCTTATCCCCTTTAAAGTACTCTCCATTACACTTAATACTTTGTCAAATCTGTGATTCTATTCTTGTAAACATTTTCAAATTCATCTGTTGGAATGGCTGACAGCAATTCCCTCAATGTTTTCTTCACCTCTTCTGCATCATGAAATCTCTGTCCTTTCATGTCCTTCTTCATTTTGGAAACAAAAAGAAGTTGCACGGAGAGAGGTGATGGGAGTCAGATGCATGGGCAAGAGAGGGATGCCATTTTTCACAAAAAACTGGTGCACTGAAATGGTTGTGTGAGGTGCACTGAGGTGCATTGTCATGGTGGCAAAACTAGTTCTCTGTCTGCCAGAAATCAGGCCTTTTTCATTGCACACTGTTATGCAAACGTTTTATTTTTTAAGAGTTAAGCCATAGTTTTATCAAAGCATAGAGCCATTTCAAAAGGAATGAAGCAGATCCCCTTGAGAGGAGAAAAGGGAACCTTAAACATAGATAAGATACACTTCACTTTGGGAGCAACATGGCTCTTCCTCCCAAGGTAAGAAGGTACATTATCTAGATGAACACTTCTAGTTTTTTTTTTAATTAATCATTTTATTTTGGGCTCTTACAATTCTTATAACAATTCATCATTCAATAGTATTAAGCACATTTGTAATATGTTGCCATCAACATATCTAAAACAATTTATTTCTTCTTGAGCCCTTAGTATCAACTCCTCTTTTTTTTCCTCCCT
>NW_022103906.1:64625712-64627374 GCF_000313985.2 Echinops telfairi
TAATTCTATCACAACAGATAAATAGGAAAGCAGTACGCAGAGAAGGAACTATGCTGTTTTTTTAATGCCATAATCAACCTCTTTCTTCAACAGCAATTAAATAGAAGTATTTGATTTTGCAAGGAAATAGTACTTTTTACTTCATAGTAGATAAATGAGAGAATGCAATTTAGATTTACTTAATGAGGCATGACTGCTTTTCTAGCAAATAGATATAATTTTCTCTTAAATTCTCTATTTTTACTTTCAACATGTAGTTTGCAATTTACTTTACAACCTATTTTTGTTGAAACATATCTATTAACGTTACTAAAAGAAGTCAAGAAGAGGAAGCTTTAGGGTGAACTCTAGGTTAGTTTGAATTTAGAAGCAACTTTTATAGAACATTAGGCATACATAGTTGCAATTTATTTTGCAACTTATTTTTTGTTGAAAATATCTATTAAAGTTACTAGACTAGGTCAAGAATAGGAAGCTTTTGAATGAACGCTAGATTGGTTTGTGTTTAGAAGCAACTTTTATGGTGAATTAAGCATACATAGTTTTAATCAGGGATGTTTTCACTAACCACCTTCATATCTACCTGCTTTGGTTTTCTTTTTGAACCTAGAGCATTGGTCTCATTGTTAGGTAAGCATCAGGCAGCTACCTCCTAGTTTAACAATTCAAATCCATCTGTTGCTACTTGAAAGGAAGAAGAGATTATTTTTTCACAATCTTGCAAACTCTATATAACCCTCATACTGAGTTGGAATCTTTCCTATGATAGTTGACTTTGATTTAGCTTCCAGTTTTGTACCTGTAATAACATCAATACATTTTCATTGCACAGGACACATTACATAATTTAAATTCCTTTATCGTACACCTAGTCTGACCATGGAGGGAAAACTGTAGTGTCTACCATATAAATGGCAATATGGAATATAATGGAATTTTTAAAAGGGTAAATGGTAAGAAATTAACAAATTTGAGTTCATGATCACTTAGATTCCCAGCACAGACGTTTTAAATCATTACAACTGAACTTGTCTCTACATATCTGTCAGTACTATGTTGTAGGATGATGGGAAATAATGACTGCTCTTGAGAGTTCACCCTTAAATATAGCATATATCATATCTGTCACACAATTTTGGATTTACATAGAGTTCTATCAGAGTTTTCATTAAGCTTCATCTCTAAAGTCAAATCAATAATTGTTTCCTCTGTTTCCTCACAAATATCTTTTGGGGAAAACCTTGTTTCTAGAAACTTACTGAACTATTAACCTCAGATTATCTATACCGTCCTTCTTCAGAGTGCTTCATCTCCATCAGATATTTTTTTCTGACTAAACATGCTAGAAGTTTATATTTCCTCCATGTGGACAATACAATGAAGTTTCTCAATGTTCTTCATATATAATGTGCCCCGGGGATAGTCTTTGTGATTTTGGTTGAGTGAGTTCATAGGCTTTCCTGGTGGAAAAAAGTCAGACATAGAAAGTCGTCATTCATCCTTACATCTTTCTGCGCTGATTTTCCCAGCAAGTCATTTAGGAATTTCTGCCTCTTGCGGTTTGGCTATGCCATTTATTAATGGATTCTTTTATTTACACAAACATATTAGAAACTAGAATATCCTAGAGCCTCTTTCTATGCATTTTGGTAAAAAACAAAT
>NW_022103906.1:64627851-64683626 GCF_000313985.2 Echinops telfairi
GGACATATGGGTTAATGGGTTAATGTTGGACTTGTGGGCTTGGGCAGCACTGGGTTGGGATGTTTTCTTGATGTGCACTTAACCTTTACATAAAACTCTCTCTTATACATCAGTTTCTGTGGATTTGTTTCTCTAAAGTACCCAGACTAACACATCCTTTAAACTTGAATGAAACATTGAACAGTAATGGTACATAATTAAATTTTGAGGAGAGTTGAAAAGAAACACCTCTTTCCTTGATGGACCCATTACCCTGGGTGCTACAGTGTAAAGCAAAGGAGAACTGGGGGGAAAATGGAGACAATTCAAGTAAAGAATCATTGTGACTCAGAAATGGTGTTCAGAACTGGGGACCTGGTGGGCTGATGGAAATAGAAAGAAGTGGGGAAAACAGTCGTATTTAGGAATTCTAAAGGCAACATTAATGAAAGTCTAGAGAGAACTAGTGATAGAAAATGAATGAGCTGAGAATGTCTCTTGGCTTTTGAAGGGAACGTGATGATGGCATTGGTAAGAGGATCACACTTATAAAGAGAGCCAATGATTTTATGCCAAAGAGATAATTCACCCCAAACCCGCAACAATGGGCTCAAATATGGCAGCAATTGTGAAGATGGCACAGGACAAGGCTATGCTTCCTTCTGTTGTACACAAGGTCACTATGAGTTGGAAGTAACGTGGCAGCACCTAGCAACCACATGAGAGAAGTAAGACCCACCTACTGGGATGCATCAGTTCGGACTCAATTCCATGCTGTATTGGGTCGCTGAGGCTATCTTTCTTTGTGACTACACAGCTTCATTTATTTCCAGCCAAGGAGTGGATGGGTTTATGTTTTATATCTTGCTGTTAGTAGTTCAAAGCTTACTTAAAAGTGCCACCAGGGCTTACAAGGATATTATTCCTGGGGAACATGAAAAAATATATAAAGACATTTTAAAGTAAGATGCAGAGATAAATAGTCACAAAACCATCAAAATACAAAATCAAAATTTAGAAAGTGCCAAATGTGATGACTATGACCATAGACTAAATAAAAGAATGACTGATGTAGACTTAATGCACTAGATAGCACAGAAGTTATTGTCTACCTTAGGGTGGGACTGGGGGAAGTAAACGAAATGTTGAAAGGAAAACACTAAACCTTAACAAAATAGGTTGAAGATTGCTGAAACAAACCACTTTTACCACTGCCAATGTTATATTATTAACTTGTCTAGTACAATGATTGGGCAGGTAGGAATACTATAACTAATATAACTAGGATGTTTCAAGCCTAGACTATTTGTTATTTATGATATTCTAAATTACAGTCACTTGGGAAAAATAGTTTGCTTTCAATATGACATTGGGTCTCTTTCAAGTAAGAAAAAGTCTGAAAATATTGCTGAGGTCACAGCAGTTGATATTTATGTTAGACAGGGTTCTCTAGAGAAACAAAACAAGGGCACTAATGATTTTATATATGTTTATATAGATAGATATAACATCAGAAATAAACAGTTATTAATCTATAAAGCAGTACAAATTGCTCAGTGCAACTCACTTCCATGAGACACCTAATACACTGGCAGGCCTTCAAGTCTTGAGGGCCGCCAGGTAGTCTTCTGTACAGCAATTTAGGCTATCTGCCCACAGGCAGCAAACAGCAAGACAGGTCACCAATAGTCAGCCAGATGACAGGGTCCGACAGTCCCCAGCTCAAGAGATGTATACTTCAGTAGTGTGGCGAAGCAGGTCTTGAGGAACCTCAAACTACGGCAACACAGTCCATAGGTTAGGTGTCTCACAGGTAGTGTAGCTTGCAAATTGAGGCAAAGAACAAGCTAAGGCAGCTGCAAACTGGTCCCATGATCACAGAGCGAGAGACAAGACAGGTGAGGCTTGCTGAGCCATTTATGTCTCCGCCCTTCAATTTAATTCCACAAGTGTTCATTGGCCAGGTTGGCACAACAAACCTACCTATCACAATCGACCCTTTGCCAACTTTGTACCTGTACACAATTCTTTAGCATATAAAATTTTCAGACATTAATGAAATCACACTTAAACTAACATCTATCATACATATAAATGAAAACACACTGAGTGCAATTGTATCTGATACATCATACATGAACAAAGGAAAGATATTCAATAAGCACATATAAAGATAGTAAACTGACAATCACAAACCTCATTTTGCAGCTGATCACATGGTCGTAACTGATAGGTAGAACCACCTTCTTCTACTACCCATTCTGTATCACCTTTGCCCTCGGCAAGCACCTCAGCTGGGTGTGGTTTTTGGCCTGGTGGGGTGACCCAGACCTTCATTCCTGAGGGTTCTGGGTCATAAGACGTCCTGTCAGGATTGGGTTTCTGTAACTTACCATTTACTTTAAAACCAGGGCATGGTAGCAAACTGCTTCTGGTGGTGCTTCGAGACTGGTATTGAGTAGAAGGCATTGGCCAGATCAATAACTGCATACCAAGTACCAGGAGAAGTACTAATTTGCTCAAGCAGTGAAATCACATCAGGAACAGCAGCTGCAATTGGAGTCACCACCTGGTTAATTTTACAATAATCCACTGTCAGTCTCCAGGATCCATCTGTTTCCTTTACAGGCTAAATAGGTGAGTTCAACAAGGATGTGGTAGGAATCACCACCCCTGCATCTTTCAAGTCTTTGATGGTGGCACTGATCTCTGCAACCTTTCCAGGAATGCGGTACTGCTTTTGGTTTACTATTTTCCTAGGCAATGGCAGTTCTAATGGTGTCCACTTGGCCTTTCTAATGGTGTCCACCATAATAGCCCTTATTCCACATTTCAGGGATCCAAAATAGGGGTTCTGCCAGTTACTCAGTGTGTCTATTCCAATGATGCATTCTGGAACTGGGGAAATAACCACAGAATGGGTTCAGGGGCCTACTGGATTCACAGTAAGGCATACCTGAGCTAAAACTCCATTGATAACTTGACCTCCATAAGCCCCCACTCTGACTGGTGGGCCTTCGAAACATGTTGGGTCTTCTGGAATTAGTGTAAGTTCATAGACAGTGTCCAGTAATTCCTGAAAAATTTGAATATTTTCTTTCCCCCAATGAACAGTCACAGTTGTAAAAAGCCACAGGTCTCTTTGGGGAAGGCTAGATGAAAGACTAACAGAACAGACCTTCAGTGATGTAGCAGGGTCCTTCTTCAAAGGGACCTGGCCTTCCCCTCATTCAAGGGGTTGTGGGTCTGTAAACTGGCTCAGTTCTGAAAATTGATTGAGTGATAGTGACTGTCTATTCTGTTCTTCACCTGATCTAGCATTCTTCTGCTTGTATAGATCTGCTTGTAAATATTTAGTATTTTTCCCATCTATCTCACTGCTAGAGACACCGTGGCTAAGTAACCAATGCCATAAGGCCACACAAGACAGATTGCTTTGATTACTACAGAAAACTTGCTGTCTATTATAACCACATCCACCCTGTCTCTGTGGATTCAGTGCTGACACCTGCCCTCTACCCCCATGGGGGCCAATCAGCCCCATTGTAGGCAAAGGTCAGAGTTCACTTAAGGCAGTGCCCACTGTTAATCCTGGTGCACATAAAAGAGCAATTACAGGAGTCTTCAGAGATGCTGGGGGCCACTTCACAAACTTGCTCCTTGTGGTTGTAGTGAAGGGTATGTCCTCAGGACACCCCCTTTTTGGGTCTATGGGAGTATCCAGATAGATTCATTCCAACATACCAATTTCTCTAAGCTTGTGGATGCATTCTTCTACAGTGTACCAAGGTAGGTCAGGTACCTCAAGTTGGTCTTATCTATGCTATTTTGCAGTCCATATTTCAGTGAAACAGCCAAATAAGGAATTAGATCTTCTCTTAGCCTTTCTCACTGAGAAATTGAAAGAAGAATCTGTGCTTAGGATCCCCATATCCAGAAACTCAGACTTGTCTAATATTACATTTCATGCACCCATATCCCACACCCAGTATTCCCAGGGATATTCCCCAGACTTCTGCTTGTATGTATTTGAAAGCTCGAGCAGATCTTCATGAGTATAGCACGCTTCTTCTTGGGTAATCATCTCAACCTCACCTTTAGGAGCTTTCGGAGCCTTAATTTTAATTACAAGTCTAGAGGAAATAATGGGTGGTGAGGGTTTTTCTCAGGTACTCTCAGCAATATGTTATAAAGCATCTCCCTCCGGCAATGTTACAGATGCAGCCCCACCTGGCATTTCAGCTAGAACAATTTGGTTAATCTGCTCAGGTGTGGGTTGTTTTATTGATAGTGGATTTATACCTTCAGCTGGGAGTGGTGGATCTATTGATTGGGGAGACTCAATCGTTTCTAGGGGCTCAAAATCCTCCTCTTCTGGATCATCAGCCCTTATGTTCCCATTCCATGTTTCAGGGTCCCAACTTTTCCTATCAATGCCCTCACTTTTGTATCAGATGCTGCTCTAGATCTGCAATTCAGCTGACATTGCAATTCAGCCACTCGCATGATGAGACTCTGGACCAGGTTCTCAGCAATGTCAGCTCTATTACTAGAGGAGAGAAGGCTCTCTTTTGTAGCACAGGCAGACACTTTTAAGTCTATTAGTCGACATCTGAGGCATGTTTCTGAGGTTCTGAGACAATCCTTCTCCTTAATCACACTTTCCATTGTAAGGCGGACCAGCCAAGCAGCTTCCCTATACTTGTCATCCTTACAAAACTGCTGGAAAATATC
Source organism: Echinops telfairi (assembly GCF_000313985.2). Classification (NCBI taxonomy): domain Eukaryota; kingdom Metazoa; phylum Chordata; class Mammalia; order Afrosoricida; family Tenrecidae; genus Echinops; species Echinops telfairi. Next base: position 64,632,565 of record NW_022103906.1, read on the forward strand.
ACCCAGAGCCTCTTCTTTAACCAGCACTTCATCTATTTGTGGTGATACTGTAGATATTAGCTTTGCTATTTCACACCATGTGAAGTAAGAGTGGCAGACTTATCCATGCCTTTAGGTGTAGAAATAGCATTATCAGTGCTGTTAAGCCTAATCAGGCTGCAGAGCCAATTTAAGAAGCCCATATTTATGATTTTATTTCTCTAGAACCACTCCTGGTACCAATTATGTTAGACAGTGTTCTCTAGAGAAACAAAAGAAGGACACTAATTATTTTATATATATTTAGATAGATGATAGATAGATAGAACATCAGAAATAAACAGCTAATTAATCTATAAAGCAGTACAAGTGGCTCAATGCAACTCACTTCTGTGAGACAGCTAATGCACTGGCAGTCCTTCAAGTCTTGAAGGCCACCAGGTAGTCCTCCATAGAGCAATTCAGGCTATCTGCCCACAGGCAGCAAATAGCAAGACAAGTCATCAACAATCAGCCAAATGACAGGGTACAACAGGGTACAAGCGATATATACTCCAGTAGCATGGCAAAGCAGGTCTTGAAGGCACCTCAATCTACAGTGACACAGTCCATGGGTTAGGTGTCCCACAGGTAGTTTAGCTTGCAAATTGAGGCAGAGAACAAACTAAGGCAGCCAGCCACACACTGGCCCAATCACCAAAGACCAAGAGACAAGCAGGCGAGGCTGGCTGAGCCATTTATTTCTCTGCCCTTCAATTAATCCCACATGTGTAAATTGGCCATATTGGTACAATAAACATGCCTATCTCAATATTTTAATATGGGAGAATTGACAAACGGGTTAATTTTTAGTATTCTTCCATTTTAGGGGGGTTATTAATATACATCTCTCTTTCTCTTTTGTTAAGTAAAACCTTTTTTTTTGCCAACCCTCTACTTTACCAAGTACGATGTCCTTCCCCAGGGATCAGTGCAACCTAATTATTGGTCAAAAAAAGTGAGATGAAACCTCTTTACCCACACATCTAAGGGTCATTCTGGTTATTTTCACACACAGACAGATAGAGAGAACAGGAATAATTGGTAATATGTTTATGATATAAGCCAATTAATAGAAAGGTGACATCCAGGATGAGTTTCAGTTTATACTTCAAGGCTATTCCAGGGCAATCGTCTTGGGAATTCCCTAGTTTTTTACAAATCTGACCTATGCTTCCTTATTTATTTGTCTTAAAGGTTTTGAACTTTGTTCTATGAGTTCTCATTCTATCCAGGACTACCTATTATGGCAACAGTCAGAAGAGTCAGTGTTACAAACCTGGCATGGCCTTGTTCTCATGTCTGGCTGCTAAGATCATTATTAATATAGCCAATGGTCCTGTAGACTGGTTTCATTTTTTAGTGTTTTATTTTCCATCTTTATATTTTGCTCCAGATCAAGAAAAAATGGTAACTTTATCTCATATGACCCTTTGCAAGCATTTAACAGCCTTAGTTGTATATTAACACACTAGGATGTGGGACATCAACCTTACGCACTTGAGATGTCCCACAATACCATGGCCTTTAGCCCAAACCCAGTAAAATAATGCTGTGGAGTTTGGGTTATGTCTAGGATGTATTCCTGGTTGTGTCCTGTGTGTGCTTTTTGTGTTTATGAGTAAATATGCACTACAGTTGTGTGTATACATACACATATATGATTAGAAATGAATCATTGTTGTTGCTGTTGGTAGGGGCCATCAAGTCGCTTTGGATCCATAGCGGCTCTATGAACACCAGAAACCCTTTCCTGTCCTTTTCCATCTGTTCTTTTGTTTGAGCCTGTTGTTCCAGCCACTACTTTAATCCGTCTCATTGAGGACCTTCCTCTTTTACTGCCCTCTACTTTACCAAGCATGCTGTTCTTCTGCAGAGACTGCTTTCTCCTGTCAAAATGTCCAAGGCATGTGAGATGAAGTCGTCCCACCCTTGTGTTTAAGGAGTAGCTGTAGTTCTTTCAGGACAGCTGTGTTGGCACTCTTGGCAGTGCAATGCATATTCTTCACCAGCACTGTAATGCATACATGTGGGTTCGTCTGCAGTCTTCCTTACCCAATGTCCAATTTAACATACATATTAGGTAATAGAAAGTATCTTGTCTTGGATCAGGCACACCTTAGTCTTCAGGGTAACCTCCATGCTTTTCAACACTCTAAAGAGGTTTATGCAGCAGAATTCACCAGCATAACTTGTCATTTGATATCTTGACTATTACTTCTATGAGATTTGATTGCGCATCCAAGCAAGATGAAATCTTTGAAAACATAAATCTTTTCTCCATTTATCATGATGTTACCTGCTGGTCTCGCAGTGAGGATTTTTGTCTTGTCCACATTGCGTTGTAACCCACACAGAAGGTAAAGTCCTTGATTTTCATCAGCAAGCACTTCAAGTCTTCCTGACTGTCAGCAAGCAAGGTTGTGTCATCATCATATTGCAGGCTCTTAGCATGATTTGCTCCAAACCTGGTATTACATTCTTCTTCATAGACTCCGGCTTCTCTGATGATTTGTTCATCAGAGAAAACTGAATAAGTATGGAAAGCATAAAAATTGAATAAGTATGGAAAAAGTATACAACCCTGACACAAAATAGTCTTGATTTTAAACCTTGAAGAATTCCTTTGTTCTGTTCACACAAATACCTCTTGATCCGTGTACACAAATGAGCACACTGAAGTATAATAGAGCTCTCATTCTTCTCAAGGCTATTCATAGTTTGTTATGATCCACACCATCAAATGCCTTCGCGTAGTCAATGAGATACAAGTAAACAGCATTCTGGTAATCTCACAAATGTATCTATGGACATGTGTCTATGTACCTTCATATAACCATAATTTAACTAGTAAATATATTACATTACTTCCATACGTCCATTCTTAATTCACAGCAAACCTATAGAACAGATTGGGACTGCTATATAGGTTTTCTCAGGGCTGTAAATATTTAAGAAAGCTGATAGCCCCGTTTTCTCCTTCTCTTATATTCATATATGAGGCTATCTTTGAATACTCTTTTTTTCCTGCTTCACATGAAAACAACCTAATCAATGGAAAGTTGAAACTAAGAAATACACAAGAATAAGAGAAATTAAATCAGGAAATTCTATTACGCTCAAAAAAGGCTAAAATAAAATTCTCTGTTTGCAACAAAATACCAAATAAGTCTTAATTATTGTGACTCTTATTCGTGTTTTTTTAACCCTTGAATAAGTAAAGATATGAATTTTCTTAAAGCCTTTAGGGAATTTTTATAACGACAAAAGAAAAATTTTCTCATGTGATATTTTTGAAGCATTTTTGAACTCCCATGTATGACACAGATGTAGAACTGTCAATTTTTCCTTTTAGTATATATAAGGAAAAACCTATTTTCTGTGAATGAAGGAAATGCAAGGACTGCACTAAAAGTATGAAACAGCTAGAAGGACAAATAGTAATCGCTTAAAATTATATAACATGCAGTTATATATTTTAGAAGTGAGATGGTGCTAAATCTTCTAAGATCTAGAATAATTTGGAATGATAATTCCCAGAGGTACTAAAAGGAATATATATTTTACCACAAAATTGGTAAATAAATTATATTAAATTATTTTACAAATTATATTAAATTACTTTAGAAGTTTAAAGTATAACATTGAATTTTTACATTTTATATTCAAATTTATATATTTCTCACGCGATTTTCATGAATTATTACTCCACTTCAAATTACTTTAGTTTTATTTGTCTAGCATAAATCTCAAATTGTGTGTATTAATCATTGCACTTGTAGGAAAATAGCCCATAGTCTCTTGTACAATGGAAAATATTCTATATTCTTAGTTACTAAAAGATATTTAATAACAAGAAAAAGATTAATGACCTATGAAGAATATTTAATTCCCATGATCCATAACAGACTACAATTCTTATACTAATTATTAATTAACAATGCATATTTTCTTATTCACTAGTCTTGGATTTCAGTGCTGGATATTCTTTCATGTATATATAATTGTTTATTCCATTGGTTGAACAATAAAACATTGAAAATGAATGTTTATTCACCAAACATTGGAGTAAGATTTTATTACTAAACAAACACTAGATATTTTTAATTTTTATTTTCATTAAAGCTATAAAGCATGGCTACATTTGTAGCATGTTGATATTTTGTCATTGTTCCAGTAACTTTTTAAAGGGTAAAAAGGTTTTTCTTAAATAGTTTCTAGTGCACTGAGCAGCATTTATTTATTAAGTTTTTCCTCGGACTGGCTACTGAAATTCATTGAAATGCATTCTGTGGGTAAGCAAGTTGGACTATTTCTTTCCTTCATTTGTATACAGCCTTGCTATGAGTCAGAGCTCACTCCGAATTGAGATTTCCGCATTTATTTGTATGTGAAAAAATTTTGTTTCCTGAGCATTCCGAATATACCTAAAAAGAGTGGATTTACAAAAAAACAAAACAAAAAGCCTTTAAAGAATGTTGCCAGTTTTATAAGGCATGGTACCTTGTTAGTTTTGGTCCGCCAGCCTCCTTCCTCTGCGTGCTGTGGGCCGTGGTCCCCAGGTCAGTGCAGTTTTCAAGCAGTCCTCTTTCATCTGTGACCTTATGTGTCCCTCCACCTGCCATCCTTACATCTATGAGAAATCTACCCACCATCTCATTTTTCAAAATGTTTTGAAGTCAAATAAACAGCTGAGCAGGCTGTGTTGAGCCTTGGTTTAATGAACGGCCTTGATTTCCCAGGCTCCTCTTTCTGTTTTCTTCTCAGCACTTTCCGTTTTCTTGGGGCATAGCTTGCATGTCTACAGCTTGAGCTGTCCTTACGCCAAGATGTTATTTTTCTTTCGTTCTTGCTCAGGATCTTCTCATATAACCCATTTTGCATAACTTAATATCATCAATTTTTCATTTTAAGAAACTAGACTATTAACTCTTGATGTTTAATAATGTACATAAGCTGCATGTTGCTAAACTCCCTGTTTTAAGTAAGACTTGGTTAAATATTAACCTTGTTTCAGCCTCTATCAGTTTATCTTGGGTGTAGGAGATTGCTCTTGCACAAAGTTATGTAATAAGTCAAGAGAAAAGATTCTCTAGCTATAATTTAAATGGGTATCCATAAATATGTAATTATCAGAATAAATTAAATAAATTTATAAATATAAATTCAAACACACACTTTTAAAATCAAATTTTCAAAATTAGCCTCTCCTTGGAGAAACTGCAAAGACTCAGATAAGTTCTTTATGACTTGCTGTTATAATTATTTTTATATCAAATGATACATACTAAGCTTCCCATTTCTTTATAAAGGAAAATAATGTATTGCTTTTTCTTGAAATTTATCTATTTAAACTATGAGAGATAAAAACTGCAGCATTTGCATTTTTGCAAATCTGGTTAGGATCAGCACATTAATTTTGCTAGTTCTGCTGGCTGTGCATAATTTCTGCACCACTATTAATTTTTATAGGTATGTGCAATGAGATTGTTCTTTGCTTAGTTTTATAAAATATTTGTTATACATTTTTAAAGTGTGCGATCAAAGGTGATGTATTTAAAGGGAAGCAGAACTATAAATTAAAATAAGAAAATTTATATTTTAAGATATTAACTTTATATAGAGGAAAATGTTAGTCATATAACATCAAACAATATAGGCATGCATCAAATAATTACATAATAGAAACTTCATTTGGAGAAATATAAGTACAGCAAAATTTTTCCTGTTAAGTTATACTCTCAATATCAAAAACAATAGCCAGTACATTGAACGAGGTCAATAAATATTTGTTTAATGAAAGAAGGAATAGGTGAGTGTCATTTATAAAAATAATATATCTCTTAGATAAAACAATTAAATAATATTTAAAGCTGAAAATCTGTTTATCTATTTATAATACATTGAAAATAACTCGATGTAGCATTATTAATCTCACAATAGTTCAGGATATAAAGAACATTTATAATTTAGAATAATGCCATATTCTTTTATAGCTTAAGAAATACTTTCATACTAATTTTTTTAACTAGGATTTGGAGCTGAGCATAGCAAAATAAATAAATTCCATAACTGAACCTTCTTTCAGGATGACTGCCCATAGTAATCAGATTCCTGATGTTTGCAAAGATACACTGTGTTCAGCAGACAATAGCAAAAACTAGTGAATCTTTCGATGTAGACTTGGCTGACAAGTAAAATGAGCTCTCCAGACTATATTGAAATCAATATTTTCAGAGATATGTTCACAATAAAGTCTAAAATATATTTCATGTAATATATATTTTTCTAAAAAATTGATTGTAAGTAATATTTTTTTAAAAAATTTTTAATAAGCAATGAAGATTCTGAAGAGAATTAGACATTATCGAACCTAGAAAATTAATTTAAACTCCAAAGGGCAAGTGAATGGGGAAACACATTTATTTCTTGATAGAGTTGAAATTATTTATAGAGAAAAATGAGTGATTGATGGACAAGGAAGGGATCAGACCCCTATATTCTTATCCTTGGGATTTAAAAACGATGCAGAGGCATCTATGTTGACTTGTCAAAATCAGCATGGACAAGGTAAATATTATTTTTAAGTTTTTCTACCATAAGTCTCTAGAGAGTGTGATGTATTCTTTCATATACAACACACTACTGGTAAAAACAAGAGAGCAAACATCTTAATGTTTCACAAAAATGGTTAACATATTTTCATTCAAGACTATTCTTTCATATGTCTTAACATATAAAAGCTGGTTTTATGAGTTATATTTTATTTTTTTAAGAATATTATTTCATTAGAATGCTTAAATGTTCCTAATGGTTCTTTGGAAAGAAATTTTCATTGAATAATATTAGATAACATAATTATGTATATTGCTGCAATGGTTAGGTCCTCAGCTGCTAATTGAAACATTGGCAGTTTGGACACCTCCAGTGATTTCATGAAAAAGACCAGAAGGTCTGCTCCTTTAAAGATGAGCCTGTGCCATCACGTTTATGAGACTACGAGTCTTTATGGGAGCCATAGTGAAGTTAAATTTCTTAATATGGCTCCTCTATCCATGCATCTGTAACTACCATCAAATGATTGTGTAGGATTAGGCAAACAGCCTATGGGTAATATTAATAGAAAGAATTGCAAGTTTTAGTTGTCACTGCTGCCTTTAAGCATCAGCCATTTCAAAAACAGAAATAGAAAGAAATAACAGGACCTTTGAAAGAAGAAAGAAGAGTGAAGCAAATTCAAGGTCATTGAAGAGGTCGAGGCCAAGATCAGTGGCATCAAAGGCCAAGACCATGGGACAAAACAAAAGAGCCAGGCTAAGACGAGTGGCTAAAGCAAGGACACCATGAGCTAGAACAAATGAATAGTGCTGAGACTATGGACTGTGAGGCAGAGCCCTGTGCTAGTTTCATGGCCCACGAGACCAGAAGCCAAGAGACCTGGATAGTAACTGAGCAGAGGTGTTGCTGCAGATTAATGTAACCTAATTTTTTTTAACTGATCCAGCCTGTGGTAACATGTTAACTTAATAAACCCCTTTAATTGTGAGTATTGATTGGGAGTCATGTGTGACTAGTGCAATGGATTATTGAACCAATCAGAAAGTAAGATTATTGTGAGGTGATTAGTCAGCAACAACAGGGTAAAAAAATGGATAGATGGTGGAGGCACAGACCTTGGGCTGGTGAGGAATTGGCTTCTCCTGCCTTAGGGGCTCAGATGTGTCCTCCTAACTTTTTTGAAGGAGTAGGCAGCCCCATCTTTTACCTGTAGATCAGCTGGTGAGTTTGAACTGATGAACTGCAGTTAAGAATACAGCAAATAATCCACTGAACCACCAAGGCTGCTTCAATGAAGATTGCCGCTGTTAGATGCTGTGGAGTCAGGTCCGACTTATGGTGACATTTTGTACTACAGAATGATAAACTGTGCCCTCCTGAACCATCCTCACAGTTGCTCTTATATTTGAGCCCATTGTTGCAGGCACTGTGTTGAGGGTCTGCCTCTTTTTCCCTGTCTCTCTGCTTTATGAAACATGATTTTCTTTTCCAGTGACTGGTCTCCCTGATAACATATCCTAAGTATGTGCCAAGTCTAACAATTTACTTCTAAGGAGCTTTCTGGCTGTATTTATCTTAAGACAGTTTTGTTTATTCTTTTGGAAGTCCATGGTAGTTTCAATATTCTTTGCCAACACCATCATTCAAATGCATCCATTCTTACTTGGTCTTCCTTATTCAATGCTCAACTTTCACATGCATATGATGTGAATTCAGAATACCACGGTGCACCTAAGTTCACAAAGTAACATCCTTCCTTTTCAAAATTGTAAAGAGATGTTGTGAAGCAGATTCATCCATTGCAACGTGTCATTTGATGTTTTAACTGCTGCTTCCATCCACATTAATTGTGGAGATAAGCAAAATAAAATTCTTGATAACTTGAATCTTTTTTCTGTTTATCATGATGTTACCTATTGGTCCACTGTGTGAATTTGGGTCTTCTGGACATGGAGTTCTAATCTACAATAAAGGCTGCACTTCTTAATCTTCCTCAGCAAGTGCTTCAATTCCTCCTTAGTTTCAGAAAGCAAGGTGTGTCATCTGCAGCTTGTTAATATGCCTTTCCTTAATTCTGATGCAACGTTTTCCCATAAGTCGGCTTCTCTGATTATTTGTTCAGCATACGCATTGAATAAGAATGGTGCGAAGATACAAGACTGATGAGTTTAGACCATGCATTATTCCCTTGTTCTGTTCACAAGTTCCTCTTGATCCATGTACAGGCACTACATGAATACAATAAAGTGTTCTGGAATTCCCATTCTTCTTAGCCCTGTAGTGTCTTTGCATAGTCAATAAAACTCAAGTAAACATCCCTTGGTATTATCAACGTTCAGCTATAATCTATCTGATACCATGATCTCTTCTGAATCTATCCTGAATTTCTAGAAGCTCCCTGTCACTGTACTGCTACAATTGTACTGTTGCTTACTGATCAGCAAGGTTTTACTTGAATGTGATATTTACAATATTGTTCTATAATTTGCACATTCTGATCAGTGCTCTTTCTGTGGAAAGGGTAAAAATATACATCTTCATGAGTTAGTGGGCCAAGTAGTTGTGTTCTAAATTTCTTGGCATAGATGAATAAGTGCTTCTAGTGTTTTATTAACTTGTTGAAACATTTCAATTTGTATTCCATCCATTCCTGCATCCTCGCTTTTATGCTAATGTCTTCAGTGCTGCTTTGAATTCTTCCTTCAGTACAGTTGGGTCTTGATCACATGTCTTCTTGAAATGGTTGAATATTGACTAGTTATTTTTGGCATTTTGTGTACTCTTTCCATTAAAAAAAAGTCTCTTGCATTGTTCAATATTCCGCCCATTTTCCCCCTTCTGTTTAAGATATGCTGTTCTTCCTTTTTGGTTTTCCAATTCTAGGTCTTTGCACATTTTATTATGACATTTTACTTTGTCTTCTTAAACTGCCCCCCCCCCCCTCTGTCTCCTCCCCCAGCCTTTCTTTCTGGTCCGTGCCTTTTTCCCATTTGCCTTAGCTACTGTCTGTACTTTTAAAAACAAGTTTCAGAGTCTGTTCTGACATCCAAGTGGATTTCTTCTTTCTTTCCTGTCTTTGTAACAGCCCTGTGCTGTCTTTGTTTGTGAGCTTCTGACGTCAACCCTCTCTACTCAGGTCTTCTTCATTCGTGTCCAAGGCATCAACTCTGTTCTGGAATGTTCTCAAAATTCCAGTAGGAAATTCTCAAGGTCATTTTTGGCTCCAGTGGACTTGTTTGAATTTTCCTCATAAAAATTAAAGACTAGACATTGAAGAAGCACACCAGCTTGTATGATCCAAAGAGGATGGTAACAAAATCCAAATACAATGAAGTGACAATTCTCAGAGCTTAAATTGTAAACACCCAGTTTGTAGAAGTTTATGCCAGACAGTGGGAACCTGAAATCCATCTACAGACAATCTAGTCAGATAAAACCTCTGATAGATCCCCTCTAGCCAAGGAAGAGGGACTCGAACAGCTTTACTGTGAGACAGAGATTATTGTAAACTTGTTTATGGTGCACTGAACCATGTTATAATATGGTGCTTAGGGAATGGACCTCGCTCATGACCAAAATTGAATTTGCTCTAGGCTCAAATATTTCTCACTTAGTCCACGAATGAAATTTCTTCTCGGGCATTTTTTGTTGTTGTTGTTGTTGTTATTGGTCTGTTGTTAGTGGTCTGTTCTTCCTTTTTATTTTTAGCTTTATATTTACATGATTATTTCATTCTTTCGGTTTTGTTTTTTACTGTTAAAGTTAGGGTTCTCAGTGTATGGAACACAGGAGAGGATGTGTAGAGACAAAATATCCGATACAGTGGTTTATAAAGAGACAGGGAAGGACATTAGGGAGCAAACGATGAAAGCTGGTGAGAGAGCCCAGAAACTGATTGTGATGATGCACGTACAACTATTTTTAAAAGCGATTTAACTATGGAAGTGTATGGTGTGTGACTATTATAACAAAAAAATTACTAAAAAAAAACCACGCTCCCAAACGCATTCCACCCCCCCCCAAAGGAGACAAACAACAAATATGTGGGTGAAGGGAGACAGTGGTTGGTGTAAGATATGACAATAAAATAATTTATAATTTATCTACAGTTCACCAGGGTGGGAGGGTGGAGGAAGTAGGGGAAAAAGAGGAGCTGATACCAAGGGCTCAAATAGAAAGTAAATGTTTAGAAAATGATGATGCCAACATTTGTACAAATATGATAGATATACAATTGATGTATGGATTGTAGAACCCCCAATAAAATGATCTTTAAAAAAGTATAAAGAAAGAAACCAACTTTGACCAATTGTCACCATGGGTGAAGGAGGAAGAAACTTTCTTAGGAGGCATTGTGTTTATGTTAACGGTGGTGGACTTATTTGTAGAAAGATATCAGTAATGGTTGCACAGCACAAAGAGCATAATCGATGGCACTGAATTATGCTTGTAGAAATGGTTGAATAGAAGAATGCTTTATTGGGTACGTTTTTTTGACAATTAAAAACTAATAATTAGCACAAGTAACAAAGAACACAAGGAAGAATATATTCAAAAGTTGATTGTGGTGATTATTGTACAGCTTTTCTTGATGTGATTGAACTACTGGATTGAATGATATGTGGATGAAGTGCCAATAAAGCTGTTTAAAAAAAAATGACTAAAGACTAGAAAACCCAATGAAAACGTTCTACTTTGTAAAGAGGGGTCACTATGAGTTGGAAATTAACTTGAATTTATAACACCAATAATAAATTACATGCTTTTACAAATTATATCCATTTGATATGTATTTTATCATCCGTGTGTGTGTGTGTGTGTGTGTATATATATATATATAACACATATATATGACCTTATATATATATTAGGGTCTTCATGAGTTAGTCATGACTCGATGGTTTGGCTTTTAGTTTGAGTATATATTTATATCATTCTGATATATATTATCATTTATATACTATAAGTGAGTCCATTTCATTTTCCTAATAAGCAAAGCAAATAATATTTTTATTGGTACAACCCAAACATGACCACCAAATTCCTTTTCAGTAACTTATATTGTAGATTATAGGAAATGACACCATCTGAAAGGTTAACCGAAATAAAATAATGCATTTATTTAATATTCTACATTTATAGTTGTATAAAAATATGACATTTTAAAAGTGATTCATCTTTCATCTGCTTTACCATGTTTTTCATTTCCAAAAGTTTTTTTTAACTCCATTGTTTTTACTAATTATGTCTTTAGTCACTTTTGTAACACTCTTTATGATTTTAGGAATCACATTCCAGAGAAAAAGGATTGTCATGCGTTTGTTTTACTTTCTGTAAATTTATCATTCTTATTATGTAGAGGGTGTTTTGTTTACCTCTATGTCAGTAAGAAACGTACTAAAATTGAACTCTTAGAATATCTTCAAAGTAGGTATGACTATTACTCCTGATGATTCGACAGCACAATTCAATAGAAGGATGCCATGAGAGACCTTGGGAAAATGTTCTAACCATTACGATTCTCATAGGGTCTCTATCTATGAGTCAGAACTGACTCAATGGCAGTGAGTGAGTTTATCAATCTCAGTTTCCTAGTCTGGTAATAAAATCGCTCTCTGGATTATTTTAAATATTATTTGATAATATGTGAATAAATCATACCTAGTAGCAAATAATGCCTAGTAGGCTGTACTTGCTCAATAAACAAAAATAGCCTTGAGTTATATATACAATATAATGCCCAATAGACTATAGCTGCTTAATAAATAAAATAATATTCTATCATTGTCATTCCATGTTGGTAATGAGGATATCTACCCCTTATAAATGATGATATGTGACATATATTCAAGAAATAGTAGCAACCAATGTAATAAAAGACTAACAAAATAAGGTGTGACAATATTTGAGGAAGAAATAAACCAATAATTGTTTTTAATTTTCTATAGACAGTTCATTACATGTTTTATTTTCAAACTATTTACTGTTAGTGAATTATCAAAAATGAATAATTAGAAAAATTGGATCCTTTACTATATGAAGAATCAGACATAAGACTTTATTAGAAGGTTCTATGTGTATTATTTATAAATTACTTGCATTTAATGGGTAATAGTTTAAATTTTATTACACTGCATTGACGTATAATATATTCTGTGTATTAAGTGTAAGTAAAATGAAGCTAATAAAGTATATTCTTCTAAGTGATGGAAAATTAACTTGGAATTGAAGTTAATTTAACAGTAGTTTAACTATAGAAGCAAAACTTAAAGAGTTAATAATTTTAATCAATTGACACTACCTTCCAAAAAAGTAAAATAGAAATTACAATATTTATTCCTTAAAATCTGAAACACTACATTTTAAGTACAATATATAGTCTGTTTAATTTATAAAATAGATTTTGAAAAATAAAAATATGACTCTTTCAGATATTATGCTCTAAAGAATATTTCTATTTGCTACATGAATCCTTCCTTTAGATTGGTATTTAAAGGGAAACATACAGATATACTGCTGTAAAATTGAGTGTGCCAGTGAACCCTAAAAAAAGTGATCATACCTTCTAAATTGTGTGATAATTAAAATTGGCATTAAATTTTTTTTTTGTTTTAATAAATCATTTTATTGGGAACTCTTACAGCTCTTATAACAATCCATACAATCTTTTTATCAAGCATATTTGTACATATGTTGCCGTTGCCATCATCCTTTTCAAAACATTTTTTCCCTACTTGAGACCTTGGTGTCAGCTCTGATTTTTTTCCTCCCAGCCCCACCCTCCCATTTCCCAACTTCAGGAACCCTTAATAAATTATAAATTATTCTTATTTTCATATCTTATACCATCCACTGTCTCCCTTCACCCAAGTTTCTGTTGTTAGTCACCCTGGACGGGGGATGGGACAGGTGTTAAACATTGATCTTTGCGATCAGTTCCACCTTTCTTGTCTACTTTTCCTACCCTCATGGTATATCATTTCTCCCATTACTCTTACTGAGGGGTGTATCTGTCTTTGGTTCCATGTGTTCAGAGCTCTTCTCTGTACCAGTGCACATGCTCTGGTCTAGCCAGATTTTTAGGTAGAACTGGGGTCATGACAGTGGGGGTTGGGGGAGAGGAAGAATTAAAGAACTAGAAGAATGTTGTATGTTTTTTCAGTGTGATACTGCACCCTGGCTGGCTTCTACCTTCCTTGTGACCATTCTGTGAGGGGATGTCCGATTATCTGCATATGGGCTTTGTGTCTCCACTCTGACCCCCCTCATTTGTGTTGATATGATTGATTGGCTTGGGTCTTCTGATGCTTGATACTTGATCCTGTGGACACCTCATAATAACACATGCTTGTGTGCTTCTTCCATGTGGGCTTTGTTGCTTCTCAGCTAGATGGCTGTTTGTGTATCTTCAAGCCTTTAAGACATCAGATGCTATATCTTTCCATAGCTGGGCACCATCAGCTTTCTTCACCACATTTGCTGATGCACCCATTTTGTCTTCAGCAATCATGATGAGAAGGTGAGCATCACAGAATGCCAGGTTATTAGAACAAAGTATTGCTTCCTTTATACTTAACATATAAATATATGTACATAGACCTATATCCCTTTCATTATATATAAATATATTTACTTAAATACGTGCCTATATTTATACCTCTATAAATGCCTTTTGTCTCCTATTTCTTGCTTCTATTTCCTTTTACTTTCCTCCTGTCCCACTATCATGTTCAACCTCCATTTGGTTCTCATTAATTCCTCTTGGCTACATTGCACTTGATCACTTGTTGTTCCCTTCTCCCTGGGTTTGTTGGCTCCCCCTTTGCTTTGCTTCACCACCCCCTCTCCCATGTCACTTTGGAACTATTGGTCCCATTGTTTTCTCCTCAGGATTGTTTAATCTGCCTATCTTATATAGAAAGATATGAAAAAAGAAAGAAAGAAAAAAAAAAAACCAAAAAAACCCCAAAGCAACCTATAAATAGTTCCAGGTCTGTCTGTTGACCTTCATGCATGTTTTCTGGTCAAGTCTGAGGAGGTGCCAAGTCCTTCCCCCAAAATCTATTTTGGGGATTCCTTGGGGACTTCATTATTTTGCTCCCCTTGCTGCTCTGCTGCACTCCCTTCATGTTTCACATTGGTGATGGGGTGTCAGACGGGGCACCATTCCCACACTGTCCAGTGCTGTCCCCAGTAGCACTATGGGTCAGTGAGAGGACGCTGTGTCTCATGGTGGGACTGGCCTTAAGTTCCTCTCTATGCACTGGCTGCTGCAAGAAGGAATGTGTCCTTGGGGCTCAGGGGGCCAGGTTTTAGTACACTCTCTCTCTCCTTCCTTCTTAGTTTGTTCCTGTGTGTTCTGAGCAGACCTGTCACTGTCCCCGGGCTGTATCTTCAGTGCTGTCCTGTGTAATGCATTCTTCTGGGGAGGTGGGTCCATATAGTTGGGGCTAGGCCAGACCCCACAGACCTGTCTCAGTTTGCTGCCTCATGCAGGTACTTTGCTTTTAAGGCTTGGTGCACCAGGTTGAGTTCTGGTCCTTCTCGAAAAGTTAGCACTTTTAAGATTACCTTCATATGAAGTCATTTAAATACTGGAAAAATAAATAAATAACCAATAGAAAGAAAAATATTTTTATATCTGATTGCTTTTCTAAAAATGGAAAGTTTAGTATATTTGAAAGAAATGAAAAACTTATAATATATATTTGCAAAAGTTTAAAGAGGTGCTATTTATTGCTTATGAACTGGTCATTTTACATTAAAATATTAATCAAATGGAGATCATTCTCTATTTTGGAGAGAATTATAAATGTTTCTCACTATGCACTTGTCATTTGAACAACTACTTTCCACGCAAAGATTTTCTAGCATTATAATAAGCATTTAAAATCATTGTTTTATTAGGAGAAAAAAAGTTGAAGTTCAATAAAGGAGGTCATCTTTGACAATATATATCAGCGAGTTACAGAAAGCTTTTGTAAAAATTCCACTGTCTTTTAATTCCAATTTCCATGAGCCTTTTGAAGACATATGATGTCTTGAAATGGAATAAACTGGAATATGTTGCAAGAATATCAATAATAGCATTATTGTAGCTAAAGCAATTCCGGAAGTAGAAAACTACAAATCAGAATATCAGTTGGAAAATACAGGTGTCTTGACAGCTGTGAAATTCAATAAATTAACCTCAAAGGGAGGAAACTGGGGACTGATAATGCTGAGTACAAGAATCAAGAAAAAATTCTAACACAGACTGTGGTGCTGGTTGTTCAATTCTTCTTGATGTGGTTAAGCTAGTGAAGCGCACGATGTGTGAATTATATAACAAGAAAACTGTTGGGGAGAAATTATGAAAGGCTAGCATCTCATCAATTAGACACATACACATAATTAAGTGTCCATCAAGTTCGTCTTCTTGGATATGCTCTGAATAATGGGGATAAATTTGAATTCTATTTGAGGAGAACTCATTTTTTTCACACAGACAAAAATGGCATTTTAAGTATCTAAAAAATATTATATTTTCAAATGTTTCATGCTATTAATTGAAATCTGCCTTTACTTTTCATTTTTTGGTTAAATTTTTGTGAAAA
Organism: Echinops telfairi; assembly: GCF_000313985.2. NCBI lineage: Eukaryota > Metazoa > Chordata > Mammalia > Afrosoricida > Tenrecidae > Echinops > Echinops telfairi. The sequence goes on from NW_022103906.1 coordinate 64,648,737, forward strand.
TACATTATTTAACAGAAGATAAAACTATACTAAAAGAATGTTATAACATTTTATCATAACATTGTTAAACATGCATGGAAAATTTTTTATTGGGAAGGCCTAGATATCCATGCATGCAGCATACCTCTGAATGTATATGTCAATAAAAACACTAAAATATAAAGACTGAAAGTGTTTTAAGAATTTAATTATTTAGGATTATAGGTTTCATCTCACATAATTGTCCATATATATATATATATATATATATATATTTTTTTTTTTTTACAGAACTGCTAAATGCTTAAACCAGTATCTCATACCACTAACCAAACACTGGTGATTAGTATCACAGAACCTTCTAATATTCCCATACTATTTTAACATTTTTGTATGTAAGCTCTCATATACATGTCAAAAGAATATTTATGAATGAATCACAAACAAGGTAAAACCTGACATTTTTTCATAATTCAGTGCAGTGGTTGTTTACTACTACAAATCTAGACCTGTTTCCTTATTATATTGTTCTAAGTTAACCCTGTTATGCAAACTGCAGACAAATAGAGCAAGGTTTTCTATAGTATCTTATGGTAACCATGTTTTCTGATTTCATAAGCTGGCAAACTGGTGGCAAAATCTTTTCATTTTTATATAATGTGCAAATTTCAATATAAACGGATGACAGTTACTACAAAGTGTAAATACTTAAAATTATTGTATGTTTTGTATATGTGATTAAGGTAATGGTAATTTCTTTTCTTATTTTTCCCACCATCCCCAATGATAATTACTTATAATCTCAAAGTATAACACATTTTTTCATAAAGTATTCTCAATAAGTATTATATGGAGGCTGTTCATTTCCTTATAAATTCAGGAATAAATCAAAGACTCTAATGCTCAGAAGTGAGATATAAAGTAATTGTTGTATCTATTATTTTCCACAGTAGAAGACAGTGCAGAATAGTAAAGTTTATAGGGAACTCTGTTCATACACAGATGACAAGCACTTTATTTTTACTGTTGATATATAATATTGTAAATGGTCTTATATAAATATATTTTATACCAAAAAGCAAGTCAAAATGTTTTCTTATCTATATGAACATTTCAACAAAATTCCATTCAAGCAGGTTAATGGCATTAAAGGGTAAAATTAGGCAAATCCCTTCCAGACTGCTGCAAATGTGTATACTTATATACAATCCTGGTTCAAACCGAGCTTTACTGTGTATTGATGTCATAGTTGGGTAAATATTGTGCTGCTAATTGCAAGGTCCATAGTTCAAACCACCATCAGGTTATCAAGAAAGAGAGGTTTTCTACTTCAGTAATGTTTCGGGGTCTCAGAAATCCACAAGGGGAGTTAGACTCACAGAGTCACTATCAGTCAGAAGTGGCTCGAAGGCAGTGAGTTTCGTTTTTCAGTATGGCATAAGTATTTGAAAAGAACTAGTACTTAAGATAATTTTTAAATGCCCATATACCAAGAAAATAAACACACCACACTTATCATTTGATTTAAAGTCCTTGCTATCTGATCAACTGTTTGAACTCATAGTGATCACGTGCACCAATGCTACCTGGTTGCTGATATTTCAGCAACACTGTTGATGATTTTTGAACACCAAAACCAAATTTTCGGAGAGATGTAGGTATGTGATTTAAGATTGACCTTGGTATGGGACAGAAGTAATTTGCAGTCACACTTCTCCATTCTTACATATATTTAATTTCAAATTTTTAAAATAGATTAATTGTTCATTAATATTTTTCAATTCTTTCATATATTTCATTTCAATTTTAAAAATAGATTACCTAAAAACCAGAGTAACTCCTCACTTTTCATTTTAATTTCCTCTTACAGAAATTTTCTGTCACAAAGCAAACCCAAAGCATCAGGAAAATTACAGCCAGTATTATGGATCTTCAGACATTAAAAGCCCCTGTGGTAGTTACATAATATGGTGTCAATTTGAGGATTAAGAATGTAGGGGTGGAGTCTAGTCTGTCAATCAGGCCTCTGTGTGGTCATGGTCTTCTCTTGAGAATTCTGGGAAATCCTGTGTTTTTCCTCCTTGGGGGCAGGAGACACTTCTCTTTCTCTATCTTATGTCTTCCTTGGAGACTCTACTGACAAGGCTCATTCCCTGTGAGACATCCTTGAGGAGAAGCCACATGGACCTAACCTGATGCAGCCAGAACCCTAGACCTGGAAAAGCCATGCGGAGATCCCTGCCAGCACTGAGATGCTTACAATGCCACTGGATCTACAAGACTTCTAACCCACTGGCCTGTGTTCTTGCATTAGGCATCGTTGCTTGTGTTTTGTGAGGTTGAAGAGGACTTTTTAGATTGCTGTCAGACATATGGGCTAATATTGGACTTATGGACCTGATGGGACTGGGCCCAGGATGTTTTTTCAATGCACAATTATACTTTATATAAAGCGCTGTCTTATACACATATGAGTTTCTATGGATTTGTTCCTCTAGTCTACCCAGAATAACACACCCCACTCCTTTATCATACTGTGATGCCTTGCACATTGCTGTGATGCTGTACACTCATTTCAAATATCAGGATTGTCTTGTTAGGTGCCATGAGTCAGTTCCAACCCATAGTGACACTAGGCACAACAAAAGGAAGCATTGCCCTCTCCTGTGCCACCATCACAATGTTTCCCATTCTTGAGCCTATTGTTGCAGTCACAGTGTCAATCTATCTCCTTGAGGATCTTCCAGCAGGATCATCCATAATAAAGAGGATTCAGCTGAGCTTTTTCTAATAAGAACAGATCAGAAAGACAGAGTAGGCTGTATACTTTTGAATGACTAGCCACTTAGAACCATTGGAATACAGGCACACATTTTCAAGTGTAGTGTTAGAAAATGAGCCCTTCAGTTTGGAAGACACTCACAAAAGGAAGATCTGCCTCCTCAATGAAGACTTCAATTTAACGACATCCACCTTAATGACATGGCTGAAACAAAGGTTTGGGGACCTTAATTTCATGATGGGGCATGACTCAAATGAGAATAATTGGTTATAAACAACCATTAAAAATTAAAACATGAAATTTAAAAAGATGAATCTGGGCAAATTGGAATGCATACATACTGATTTCCTAGACATTAGTGAGCTGGAATTGGCTGGTATTGGCTATTTTAAGTTTGGCAATCATATGATTCACTATGCCAGAGATGACAAATTCAAGGGAAATGGGATCACAATCCTCATCGAAAAGAATATTTCAAGATCTATCTTAGAATACTGGAAAAGAATATTTCAAGATCTATCTTAGAATATTGTGTGTTATAGGATAATATCTATACACGTATAAGGGCAAACAGTCAATACAACTTCTATTCAAATTTATGAACCAGATGCTAACAATGGAGAAATTAAGTTAAAATACCAAATTCTTTAGTTTTAAATTTGTAAACAAAAATAATTGAACACTATTACCAATTGGAATGTAAAAACGAAGGAGAAAAGGTAAGTATTAATAGATGAAGACTATGGCCTGGGTAGTTATCTGTGTCAACCTGGCATACCTGTAAGAAGACGAGTCCAACCTATCAATTAAGTCACAGCCTAATTACATCTTCTTCAGAGTGTGGCCTATTTATACGTGATCCTTTGGAGAACTGGTCTTTCTTGTCCCACTTCTTCATGGTTGATTGGATCCTCTTTCTGGAGTCTGAGACCTCTAGCTCAGGAGGTTGCAGAACCTGAGATAGATTTTTGCTCTCCCAAGTTCCTGCTGAACTTGGATCCAGGGTACTTTTCACTCACTGGATTGTGAACTTCTAGCTTCCACCTTTGCTCTGCTGCTTCATCAGTCTACATCTGCATGAGTCTGGAGGGTCCCTCCACCTAACATCTAACTTATAGCCATTAGTTGGAGTGGATGGGGTCACTTCCTTGATATATGTTTTTTTCTTGATATAAAGTCTATATATCAATGGCTTTAATTATCCAGAAACCCAGCCTGACAAGGTGAAAGAAATGATGTTGGAATTTGCATGATATAATTTTCAACATCAATAAAGTGTTCATTGCAAATATCTCTTTACAACAACATAAAAGTAGAGTGTACATGTAGACCTCCCAGATGGAATTTAAAAAAATAATCAAAATGATTATATCTTTGGTAAGAGATGATAAAGTAGCTCAGTGTCATCAACGAAAATAGCAAGATGCAACTGTGGAATCAACCATTAATTTCTCATATGTAAGTACAGTTTGAAGCTGATGAAACTTAAAAGACATTCAGGAGAGCTAAATAAGACTAAGTATCCCATTTGAATTTAAAGTTTATATTTAAATTTAAATTTAAAATTTATTAGATGCATTGAATGCTAATGACAGAAAACTTCATGATGTGTGGGAAAACATCAAGAATATCATACATGAAGACAGCAAAAAGTCATTAACAAGACAAGAAAGAGAAAAAAGGCCAAATGGGTACCAGAAGAGACTGAGAAGCTCTTGAACACAGACTAACTAAAGTAAACGATGTGCTACTTAAGCGACTGGTCTCTCCTGAAAACATGTCCAAACTCTCTAAGATGAAATCATAATGTCGTACATTTAAAGAACACTGGCTATATTTATTTCAAGACAAATTTGTTTGTTTTTCTGGTAGTCCATGGTAATTTCAACATTCTTTGTCGACACGTTAATTCAAATGCATCATTTCTTTAATGTTTTATTTTTTATAAATAGAGTGGGTATGAGTTGAGACCAACTAGACAGCACCTACCAACAACGAGTTGTAATTGACTTGGCAGCATTAAATTATTGCTTGCAAAAGAGCCTTGGTCACAGATTGGTTAAAAGTGTTTGGCTTCTAACCAAAAGGTTTTAGTTGAAATCCAACATCTAGGGAAAGATGTGACAGTTAGCATCCATAAAGGAACAGCCTTGTAAACTCTGTGGGGCAGTTCTTCATTGGCCTACCAGGATGCTATGGGTTAAAATAACACTGGCAATGGGCTTGGGTTTTTTAACATGGGAAAATAGAAAGAAAATATATATAAGTAGATATATTAGGTACAATTCATGAAGGGTTGTAGATTATAAATGGATTCCTCAAATGACAGAGGTGTGACTATTGCATATATTTAGTCAAATTTATTGGGTCATAAAGCTTAATATTTGGAAATTAGTCTCTTACTAAATAGAGTCATCTATGTGGCATCTTAAAGTTGCCTGCCTATGGCTTATGTCTTTGTTTAATACCTACTATGTGTTTTATGACTTTATGTAGGCCAATGCAAAGGAAGTTAAATTACCTGGGAGAATCAATTCCAATTTGCAAAGCAAAAATACAATTTTATTTGTTATATTTGAATACGATTTAATCTTAAATCTTCAAATATATTTTCATCTCATTGGTAATCTTTTAGAATTTCTGCAACATCATTTTTTTTTAAACTTCTTTTCTTTTACTTCATCTCAGGTACTAATTTATCTTTCTTTCCTAGTCTCTCTATTCTACAAAGGTAGGCAAGCACTTTCCTTTGCCCGCAGGCTTCTCTTTTCCTCTCCAAGCCTTATATTCTACCTTTCGGTCTCCTAGGACAATACTTCCCTCTGGCAGTCATGCATCACGACTCTTAGAGTTTGCATTTTCTCTGTCCTAGTTTATTTTAACTCTTTCCACCTCTTTCATACTGAAATATAATGCTTCTTGTTTTAGAATAAATTCCATTTCTACTCCTTTCCTTTTCCAATTGATATGAAAACACTATAAAGCTTGAAAAAGTTCCTGGAAACAAATGGAATTGAATGATTGTGCAATTTTTCTGTGAACTTTTTGAAGTCCTTTTGTAAAGACAGCCCGGAGAACATTTGTGAAACAAGGAAACATGATAGTTCAATTATTCTGGGACTCGTTATTCTTGCTTATTTTTAATTGTATAGGATATATGATTTTATTGTGATGCCCTATCTGGATTTATTTATGTTTACTGTTTGATTGTTTTCGTTGTGATTGTTTTTGTTGTGAGCTATTGAGTCAATTCTGATGAAGAGCTGTCCACAGTACAAAATAGAACTGTTCATGGAATTTCTTAAGTATAATTCTTCTTTTTAAAAATCATTTTATTGGGGACTCTAACAGCTTATAACATTACAGACATCAATTATATCAAGCATATTTGCACATATGTTGCCATCATCATTTTCTAAACATTAACTTTCTATTTGAGTCCTTGGTATCAGCTCCTCTTCCTCCCCCTTCCAACCCTTGTGACCCCTTGGTAAATTATAAGTTATTATTGTTTTCATACCCTACCCTGATCTCTATCTCCCTTCACCCAAAATTCTGTTGTTCAAGCCACTGGGGAGCAGGAATTATGCATCAAGCATTGTGATCGGTTCCCCATTCCTTCCCATGCCCCATCTTTTCCCTGCCCCCCTGGTATTGCTACTCTCAATTCTGTTCCTGAGGGGCTTATCTGACCTGGATTCTGTGTGATGTGAGCTCTTATCTGTACGCATATACATGTTCCAGTCTAGCCAGAACTGAAAGGCAGGGCTAAGGTCATGATAGTGTGGGGTGAGGAAGCTTCAAACAACCAGAGGAATATTATGTATTTCAGCAGTGCTATCCTGCACCCTGGTTGACTCATCCCTTCTTTGTGACCCTTCTGTGCAGGGATGTCCTATTTACAGACGGGTTTTGGGTCTCTACTGTGTTTCAACCCCCCTCATTCTGAACAATATGTTTTATTTGTTTTGTTTTGGGTCTTCTGGTGTCTTTTATCTGATTCCATTCATACCTCATGATCATACAGGCTGGTGTGCTTTTTCCATATGGGCTTGTCGCTTCTCTGCTAGATGGCTGCTTGTTTAACATCAAGCCTTTAAGACCCCAGATGCTATATATTTTGATAGTCAGGCCACATCAGCTTTCTTCACCACATTTGATTATGTACCCATTTTGTCCTCAGCGATCATATCAGAAAGGTGAGCATCACAGAATGCCAGGTTGTTTGAACAACGTATTTTTGCATTCAGGGAGGGCTTGAGCAGAGGTCCAAAGTCCATCCACTTCCTCAATGTATTGCCATATAAATATATGTGCATAGGCCAATAACGTTATTTTTATGAATTAATATATTTACATAAGTGCGCACCTATTTTTATACCTGTTTCCATAGCTTTGCTTCCTATATCTTCCTATATATTTCCTCTGTTTTATTTTACCTTCCTCCTGCCCCACCATCATGATCACCCTTCTTCTGCCTCTTAGTAATTCCTCTCAGCTAGATTGCTATTGCTCCAACACCACCTGCATCACTACATCGTCCTTGTTGCTGCTTTTAATTCCCTAGTTGTCCCCCTGTCTGTGTGTCTGTGGCATTGTTTGCTCACCACTCCTTTCTCCCACCCCTTCCTCCCACCAGGTCCTTCTGGAACAGTTAGGCTCAGTTCCCATGCCTAGTTTATATTGGTAGACAAAATAAAAGAAAACAAAAGCTAGAATAAAAAGAGAAAAAACAAACCATAAAAAAAGAAAAAGCATACATAATTCCAGGTCTATTTGCTGACCTTTATGACTATCTCCCCACTGGTCCTGGGGGTTCCAGGAACTGCCCCTCCTAGCCTGAAGTCTATCTGGGGGCTCCTCAGGGGATTTGTGGCTTGGCTTTGCTCCCATTGCTGGTTTGTGATGTTCCTTTCTTGGTTCACTCAACTGTGGGGGTGATAGCCTGGACACACATTCCCCACTGTGCCCCCAGTATTATCCTCTATCACAGTGTGCTCCAGCAAGGGGACATCATGTCTCCATAGGCCTTACAGTCCTCTCTATGCCTTAGCAGCTCTGTGAAGGGAGTATAGGTTGTCAGTATAGGGTCTAGTACCTTTCTATCTCTTTTTCATTCTTTATTTGCTTCTGTATGCATGTGGCAGGCTGGCCCCTCTACCCAACCTGCAGGTTTATGGTACGGCACACCTTGGTGAGGTCTGCACTCACACTCCTATTTCTGTGGAGATATAAACAATAGCCTCCCCCTGGTGGGATTAACGCCTACTCCTCCACTGCCATCATCTCCCTCGTCTTTCTTAATTCTCCCTTTCCCCTTCTTTTTGTTGGAATGACATGTACATCCTTGGGTTTGGTCTGTCCTCCTCCCAATTGCTTTTACCTCAGCCTCTAAAGCATGAGATAAGAGACTTTCCTTGTGTACATACTGGGCTATTACTTACCTCAGTGGACTCATGTTGTACTTGTCCTTCTGTGATTGGCTAGCATCGCTTAGCATAATTTCCTCCATCTCTTCACACAATTATCAGTGCTTGTTAGTAATGCGTAGTACTCACTTGTGTGTATGTGCCAGAGTTTTCTAGTTTATAGGTGGAAATTTAGGTTGTTTCCAATTCTTTGCGATTATGAATTGTGCCACAATAAACATTGATGAACAGATGACTGGTTTAGTCTTTTTCTTACCTCTTTGGGGTATATGCCCAGTAGAGGGATTGCTGAGCCATAAGGTATCTCAAATTCCATTTGCTTTAAATATTGCTAGATAGCTTTCCACAGGGCTGTATGTATCTACATGATCCCCAGCAGTGGAGGAGAGTTCCTATCTTGCCACATCTCTTCCAAATCTCTGATTTTCTGATTTGGGCTATCCTCACGGGCACTAGATGCTATATCACACTTGTTTTAATTTCATTTCTCTGATGACTAATGATTTGGAGCATTTTCTCATATGTTTATTGGCCATTCAGGTCCCCTCCAGAGTGAAAATTCTTTTTGGGTCATTTGCCAACTTCCTCCAGAGGTTGACTATTTTCCTCTTTTTGCGTGCTAGGAAGGTCTTGCATACATTAGTAATGAGCCCTTTGTCTGTTGTGTCATTGCTGAAAGTCCTCCTCCACTCTGTGAATTGTCTTGTTACTCTCTTTCTTTTACAACACACAGGTGTTTTTTTCTTAATATACCCCACTTGTTAAATCAGCTTCATCTGTGTGTGTGCCTTTCCTTGTTTCAGTTAGCCTACATATTCCCTACACCAAGTTTCTTAGGTTTGTCCTGATTCCTTCATTGATGGTCCTGATAGTTTGGGGTTTTACTCTTGGTCTGTGATCCATCTTGAGTTTATTCTTGTACATGGGGTGAGGTAAGGGTCTTCTTTCATTTTACTACAGGTGGATATCCATTGTTTCCAGCACCACTTGTTAAAGATGGCATCCACCTCCTAGTTCATGCTTTTGGGGCCCTTGTTGAAGATCAGTTGTTTATAAGCTGATGGTTTTATTTTGGGGTTTTCTGTTCTTTTCCATTGGTCTGAGAATCAGTCATTATACCAATACCACACTCTTTTGATTACTGCGGCTGTATAGTAGGTTGTAAGTAAGATAAAACAAGACCTCCAACTTTGTCCTTCTTCTTGAGGAGTTCTTTGCTAATTTTGGGATTCTTCCCTCTCCATATGAAATTGGTGGTCAGTTTTCCCAAATATTTGATGAAGTTGTTGGTATTTGAATCAGAATAGCTTAAACTAATATAGTGCTTTGGATAAGATTGACATTTTTACGATATTGAATCTTCCAATCCATGAGCATGGGATATTCTTCCCTTTGTGGAGGTCTCTTGGTTTCCTGTATTAGGGTTCTGAAGCTTTCCTTGAATATGCCTCTTTTTTTGTTGTTTTCGTTAGATATATCCCTAGATATTTCTGTTTGTTCTTGGCAATGGTGAAAGTTACTGCCTTCTTGATCACCTCTTCATTGGTCTCATCTGATGTATGTAGTAAACCAATGTACTTCTGTTTGTTGCTCTTGTGTGCTGCCACTCAACTGTATTCCTTTATTGCCCAGTTCTCCTGTTGTTGTGGAGCTTTTGGGGCTTTCAATGTATAGAATCATGTCATATGAAAATAGCTATAATTTTGTATCCTCATTTCTCAGATAGATTAATTTAATGTCCATCCACTGTCTTATGTTGATAGCTAGGACCTCTGGTAGAATGTGTTGACAAGAAGTGTGGACAAGGGGTATCATTCTTTGGTCCCATTTTCAGTGTGATTGTTTTGGTCTTTTCTCCATTGACTGTGTTGTTGGTTATAGGCTTTTAATAAATAGCTTGTGTTAACTTGAGAAATAACCCTTCTATTCCTATATTCTTGAGTGTCTTAATTAGAAATGTGTGCTGGATTTTGTCAAATGCTTTTCGGTGTCTATCAATATTGTGATAGGTAGGTTTATTGCACCAACCTGACCAATAGGAATATGTGGGATTAATAAGGTCGCAGTTTGATTAAAGGGCAAAGAGATAAATGGCTCAGCAAGCCCTATCCAACTCTGTCTTGCTCCCTGATGATCAGACAAGCATGCTGTTGCTTTAGCTAATGCTCTGCCTCAACTTGTGAGCTACACTGCCTGTGTGACAGCAAACCTGTGGATCCTGTTGCTAGAGATTGAGGTTCCTTCAAGGACTGCATTGGGTATACACTGCTGGTATACATCGCTTGAGCCTGAGGCTGTAGGATCCTGTTGTCTTGCATTGCTTGAGTTCAATATCCCATCCAGGCCTGCCTCACTAAGCTTCTGAGCTGCTAATATTGGTGACCTGCCCTAGTGTTTGCTGCCTTTGGCCAGACTGCCTCCATTGCCTTAGAGAAGACTCAACTGTCTGCTTCCTTGACTTTGGACCCAGCAGCCCTTGTGAGTTGAAGGACTTTCAGTATAGTAACTGTTCCACGGAAGTGAGTTGAACTGAGCCCTCTGTTCTGCTGTGTGGACTAATTAGGTGTCATATTCCTTCATGCTGTATCTATCTATCTATCTATCTATCATCTATCTATCTATCTATCTATCTATCTATCTATCTATCTATCTAATCATAAGTATCCTTCTTTGTTTTGCTAGAAACCCTAACAGATATTATCATGTGATTCGTTTCCTTTTTCTTACCAATGTGGTGAATAATATTGATGGACTTTTGGATATTAAACCATTCCTGCATCCCGGGAATTATTTCCACCTGATCATAATGGCTGATAAGTTTTATTTACTTTTGTACTCTATTTGCCAATATTTCATTAAGGATTTTTGCATTTATCTTCATTATAGATATCAGTCTCTAGTTCTCTATTCCTTTGTGATCCTTCCCCTTTTGGGGTATCATGTTATACTGGTATTGTAGAATGGGTTTGGGAATTTGCTATCTTTTTATATGCCCTGGAATAATTTGTGGAGGATTGATTGTCAGCTCTTCCCTGAATGTTTGATAGAATTCTCCTGTGAAGCTGTCTTGTCTGGAAGTTTTATTCTGTTGGTAGTTTCTTGAAAAATGTATTGATTTCTTCTTTTGATGTGGGTCTGATTCTTTACCTCTATCTATAATAATCTAGGGAGGATTGTTTTTCCAGGTATTTGTCCATGTCCAAAGATGTGGTCTATTTTCAAAAATGGGCCATGTGCATTTCAAAAAAATGTGTTCCTTTTTTTTTCTTCTTGGATTTGGATGCAGAGCACTATAAATGTTTATCATATTCAGTTGCCTAATTGCAAAGTTTAGCTGTGTAGTCTCTTTGTTCAGCTTCTTTCCCATGATATATTATTCTCTGATAGCAGTGTATTCAATTCACCTACTATGATTGTTGAGACGGTAATATAATTTTTCTACTTTTGCATAGTTTGCTTGATGGATTTAGAGGGTCTCTTCTTATGCACTGAGGTAGTTAGTTTATTGTGCCAACCTGGCCGATAAACATATGTGGGGTTCATTGAAGGGTGGAGGAATAAATGGCTCAGTAAGCCTCACCTTTCTCATTCTCGGGTCTCTTGTTTTGTGATGGTCGGAACAGGTGCAGCTGCCCTAAGTAGTTGCCTGTTTCAGCTGGCAAGGCTCACTTCCTGCAAGATATCCCTGAGGAGAAGTCACATGGGCCTACCCCGATGCAGCCCTGGGTGCTGGAGCACCCATGTGGAGACCCCTGCCAGCGCTGAGATGTTTACACATTCACTGATTCGGCTTTCCTCCTGCAGTCGGCATCATTGCGTCTGTTTTGTGGGATGGAGGAGGACTTTGTGGACTGGTATTGAACATATGGGTTCATGGGTTAAGGTTTGTCTTGTGGGCTTGGGCAACACTGGGTTGGGATGTTTTCTTGATGCACACTTAACTTTTATATAAAACTCTCTTATACATGCGTTTCTGTGGATTTGTTTCTCTAATGTACCCAGACTAATACATGCATGTATACATTTATTATGCATACTGATTTCTGGTCTACTGATCCTTTGAGCATTATATAGTACTCATCCTTGTGTCACTATGGTTTGCACCTTGAGGTCAATATTGTTAGGAGATAAGGATTACAAACCCTGTTTGCCATTTGCATTATGCATTGCCATGCATAAGTTTCCATTTGCATTTGCCTGTTTTATTTTCCACCAGCCTTTTATTCTTACTCCATTTTTGTCTGCAAGCTAAAGATGTGTTTCTTGCAGGCAACAAATTGATGGGTTATGTTTCTTGAGCCAGTCTGCTAACCTTTGTCTTTTATTGGGTGAATTCAGGCCAATGGCATTCAGAGTTATTACCCTATCTGTGGATTCATTGCGGTCATCGTTGTCATTTCATACCTTTTGTATTGGGTGTTTTCCTTATTCCTTTCATATCAGTGTGTTGTGTTTATGTGAGGGTCTTCATTCTTGCCTTCTTTTCCCAACATTTTACTAATGTTATCTTGGTAGCTGTTTTCGGCATGATGACTTTGGATGTAGTTGAGCTATAAGATGATCTCCTCCTTGTACTTGGTGGATGTTGGTCTTGTGATCACATTGAGTCAGTAAGAGTTTTCTACAGGGTTGGATGTCTTATGGTGTATTCTTTAAATTTTTCCTTGTCTGGGAAGATTCCTGCCTCACCATCTAACTTAGTAGTTTGACAGGATAGAGGATTTTGGATTTGTCATATTTTTTTGTTTGTTTGAGATTATTTTTTCAGCTTTTGGAAAATGTTACTCCACTCTCTCCTTCTCTTCCTGGTATCTGCTCAGAGGTCTGAGCACTTTCTTACTTAAGCACCATTGTATATGACTGCCTTTTTTTCTCTTGATGCTCTTATAATCTTCTCTTTTTCCCCTCAAATTTGGATAATTTAACTTTGATGTGCTTGGTGAGTTTTTCCTGGAGTTTAGTCTAATTGGTGTCCTCTCTGCTTTCTGTATGAGTGTCTAATTCTCATTCATTAAGGAGGGGAATTTTGCTTCAAGGAATTACCTTGCTAATGTAGCTGTGGACTTCTTTGTGTTTTGTTTTGGAAGACCAATTATTTCAATATTGTTCCCTTCACAGCATCTGTCATTGATCTCAGGTTTTCCATCCCCTCTTTGATTAATTTGTTTTACTGTATTTCCCATTTATTAAAGTCTGCCTGATTGTCCTTGAAATCGCTGGTATGATACTCTGCCTCTTTTAATCTGTTGATTAGGTCTGTTATCTTGTGTTTTGCTTCTGTTACCTCATTTCTTGTTCTTGTATTTCCCTTTGATGTGGAGATTTTATGCCCCTTATAGTGAACTTCTTCTCCTATATCATTTTGTCCTTATTCTGCATTGCTTTCCTCATATCCTGTATTACTCAAAGCAGCATTCTAAAGGTTTTGTTGCATTGCAGATTAATCTCTGTTTCTTCTACGAGCATCGTCGGGTTTAGGATTTTTTCCACTGTTGCATTTTGTTTTTCTTGTTTTCTCATTGAGGATGTTGAAGTATGTTGTTGTCTGCATGTAGTTTTGGAAAAAACTGGGTGCTATGTTCCTGGGAGACTCAGGGGTCCTGAGCACTTTCTCTGTTTGACTGGTAAGTGTGGATTTGGAGACCACCTGTGGCCTGCTACAGTGGCGGGTCAGGCTGCAGTATAGGTGAAGTTCCATGACAGCTTAGTGGCTGGAGGTGGTGTAGGGCCTCGGAGGGTGTGCTGAGGCTGGCAACTGTAAGTATGTCTCTGGGCCAGGTTGGGGAAGCACTGCAGTGTGGGCATGTGTCTGTTCATGACTGTTTGGCTACAATTTGCAGTTTTTTAAAGATTCTTTTTGGAGCCCAAAACTGTTAGGGCCAGTTTGGGGCATGAGCTGTGGCTCTCAGCACTTGCCTCTTCCTGCTTTATTATGTTAAAATCCTAAACTGTCCTCTGGGGATCAGCTGTTTGCCTGTCTTGTTATGCTAATATGGTAACAGACCAGGACCAGGTTTCTGGCAGTTTACATTCAAAGTTAAGATAAGGAACATGGCTAGGAATTGTAAGCATATAATTAAAGAATTTTTTCCCCTGCCATTTTATAATGGGCTTGTTGTGTGCCCTGGTATCTGGGCTGTGTTGTGCTGTTCCCAGGGAAGGGGGAAAAGAGTGGCTGTGTGCTCTGGGCACCGACTGGATCTGAATTCTCCCCTGGCTGCACTCCTGTGTCACTCCTAGTTCTCCTACACAACTATGTGTTGGGTAAATATCCCAGGAGCTCCTCAATTGCTGCAAATTAGTGACTAATTAGCTGTCATTATCCATGCTGGCAGACACAAAGCTGGGGAGAGGGAGAAAGGGGATTGCTGATGTAGTCACTATGTGCCTGGAGGGGTAAGGAGAAATCCTGGGATTATACAGAAGCCTGGAAAAATTACTCCATGCTACTAGTCTCCTATCTTGGGCTTAGGAAGGGGTGCCAGACGCCACCCTGCTGGATCTGGTGATGGATTAGTGGAGGCCACAGGGAGATGAGGTGAAGCTAGAGCATTTCAGTGAGTTTTAGAATTATTCCATGTTTGAAAATCACAGGGGGAGGTAGGTATGAACCAGCCCCTAGTACACTGAATCTATTTTTAGTACCCAGCCTCCCACTATTCACCTCCTTTCCTCTTACTTTTCTGATCTAACAAGAGGAGCACTGGGCAGGTTATTCTACCTGGATGGCATCTTGAATACTCCTTCAAATTGAAATTCTTAGAAAACAAATTGGTAGTTTTTTTCTCCTGCAGAGAAACTGCTGGTTTATAATCATCAACCTTTCAGTTAATTTGACCATTTATGACTCCTTAATGAATTCTACACCTTTATTTCATCTCATGCCTATCTTGTTAAATTTTAAATTTTTCCTGCTTATTCTGTTTATAATACTGGACTAATATATGATATGTCCAAAGCTAATGCAATAAAAACTATAGAATGAAAATTTCAAATTGTGAAGCTATTGTTTGTTGATATATTTTCCATATAGGTCTATACAAGTTTGTCTATATCCCCAACCTTGTCCAATAGAAGACCTGAAAACAACCATTGATAATTCATACATAGTATATGAAAATATGAATCTAGGAAAATTTACATTTGTCAAAAATGAAATTGAATGCATAAAGATAATGTCCTAGGAATTAGTGAGCTGAAATAGTCTGATATTTGTCATTTGAGTTGAATTATCACATGTTTGAAATCCAGAATGACAAATTCAACAGGAATAGTATCACATTCCTTCTCAAAAAGAAGATTTCAGGCTCTATAAATAACAAGAAGCTGGAAACAGCCCAAAAACCCATCAGTAGAAGAATGGGAAAAGAAATTATGGCACATACACACAATAGAACCCTACACACTCCAAAAACAATGATAAAACCATGAAACTTTACATGCATGTACCTGTAAACTATTATGCTGAATGATGTTTGTGAATCAGAAAAGGACACATTGTGCATGAGTCCACTGTTATAAGGCTGAACACCAAGACACAGGCTAGCTTCTCCTCTCAGAACATGTCATCTTCTAATCTAGTCTCACACGCATTGAGGCAGTGGGACTGTGTAGTTCCTATAAACTATATATCACCCCCTTTGTTTAAATCTCTCAAAAACCACTTAGACAGAGTGTGCCTAACCTCAGCTAAGGTCAATATGTCAACATGTTGGGAGAGGGAGATCAATCAGTTGCTTTAATGCTACATTGTTCTAAGATCACCCTAAATCAACAGACTTTCCTAGAAGAGTAATTAATAAGGTGGTGTGCCTGCTAATGTTCATATTCATAGATCACCCCTTATTTGTATATGTTAATAACTACTTTAATGAAGGAGTCCTCACCTCCTCTGTGGTCATATTCTCATACTGACGGATTGCATTGAACATAACTAAAGTTGTTTCATAAAAGCTCTTTCCTTTCTCCCGTTATTATTTACTCAAGGGTAACTTCCATTTAACTATATTCTTAATTTAATTATGTCAACTTTTCTTGTGTTCTTTCATGATCTGTGTAATACAAATATGTGTTTGTTTATTGGATGAACTTGTATTCTGAATTGAGTATCCAGATAAAATCCTCATGTTATTCTGAGCTCTCAATATTCTTTTCTATGAGTTTGGATTAGTTTATCACAGGATATCATATCCCAAAGTATCATTACATAAATGCCAAATTATATTACATAAGTGACAAACCATTGATAAACAGGCCCAGCCAAGTGGATACAAATTTGGGGAATACAATTCAATTCATGATATTTCACTCTTTGCCTTTTTAATATTTTCCCCACATATCAAACACTTTCATTTTAGTGTATTATCTAATCAGAAAAGAGCTTCAAGTCCAAATTCTATACTTGGAAAAAATTTCTCTTAAATTGTAAATCTAGAATATAAGTTATCTTCTTCAACGGTACAATGGTGGAACATGTACAAGGTATACAGTGCCACAAAATGGAATAATTTAGAAGAAAAGTAGGCATAATAGGCCCGAAACATATAAAAAAAAAAAAATCCAAACCTAGCAAAAGAGTTTGGATTAGCTTTCAGGGCTTGAAATAATCGTCTGCTCTCTGATAGATGTTAGTCATGCTTAGTGGATTCTGGGTGCAGTCATGATGATACTGGGCCTAAGGTATGACTTTGATGCCCAAAGGGAAGGCAATCTCTTTTTCTCAGCTTTAGGAATCCCGGAACTCCTATTGCAATTGAGCAGCAATCTCTAAGCCCTAACTTTAAACTTACTCACATCCTCTGCTTTGGGTGGAAGATCCTGATTTACCACACAGTATTCATGAATGGCAGCCCCGCACTCCAGATTGATGGGTGAAAATCTAACTCTTTGTAATATAAGTTGTGTGGGGGCCTACCCTTTGTAACCTAGGGGGTCATGACTTTACCTATTGAGGCCCTGCTTCCTAATATCATTGTATTTACATTTGCGTCACAGGTGAGTGGACACTTGATGAAGCCAGGCCTGCTTGGGTAAGAGTTACAAAGGTCTTTATTCTATCACAGATGATATCAAGAACATCATATGTGAAGAAGGCAAAAAAGCAATAAAAAGACAGAAAAGAAAAAAACAAAATGGATGCCAGAAGATATTCTGAAATTTGATCTCGATCATAGTATACTTAAAGCAAATGCAAGAAAAAAGGGAGTAAAAGAGCTTAATGTAAAATTTCAAAGAGCAGCTTGTGAAGAAAAACTAAAATATTATGATGAAATGTACAGAGCCTGAGTGTTAAAAAGCCAAAATAAAGAACTAGCTCAGCATTTCTGAAGCTGGATGAAGTGAAAGAAAAAAAAGTCAAACCGTGTATTATAAGTTTGAAGGTGTATACAGGAAAATTAATGAACCATGTGAGAAGCATCCAAAAAAAAAAAAAAAAGAGGGAAGGAGTTCCCAGTGTCACTGTACCAAAAAGAACAGCTGCTGTTTATCCATTGCAAGAGGTGTCATATGGTCAATAATATAATTGAAGGAAGAAATTCAAGGTGTACAGAAGGTATTAGTTAAAAACAAGGTTCCAAGAATTGATGGGTACCAATTAGAACGTTTCAATAAACTGATGTAGTGCTAAAAATATTCATTAGTCAATGTCAAAAAATTTACCCGACAGCTACCTGGATAACCAACTGCAAGAGGTCCACTTATGTGCATAGCCCAAAGAATGGTAACTCAATATAATACAGGAATTATTGGACAATATCATTAATATTACATGCAAGAAGGATTTTGTTGAAGATAATTCAAAAAGAGTTGCAGTAGCTCATTTTCAGGCAGTTTCCAGAGTCCCAAGTTAGTGTCAGAAGAGGTTATGGAAGCAGGGCTATCCCTGCAAATGTCAAGTGGAGCTTAACTGAAAGCAGATAATAACATAAGAAGGGTGAGTTTTATTTTATTGAGTAAGAAAAGGCATTGGACTCTGTGTACCATAACTCTGGAAAATACTGAGTATGGGAATTCCAGAATATTTAACTATGCTTATATGGGCCCTATGCATAGATAGAAAAAGGGGATACTGTATGGATTAAATCAGGACAGTTCTTCTTCAAGCTTACATTCTTTCATCACACTTATTCTAGATGCTGAGAAAACTATCCCAACTCTGGACTATATAAAGAACAACTCAGTGTCACAATTGGAGGAAGACTCATTAACAGTTTGTCATATGATGATACAACAAAGGAGACATGGAGTATTTACTGATGAAGATCAAAAGCTATAATCTTGAGTAATGCTTACAACTCCATGTAAAGTGCATAATCATAACAGAATCAATAGAGAAAATCATGATAAACTAAGAGAAGATTAAGGTTGTTGTTTCTACCTCATAAACATTTACCATCTTAGAAAGTCACAGGGGCAGTTCTTCCTGTTCCACAGAGACAGTATCAGTGGGCCTTAACTCAATGGTAATGAGGGTTTTTTTTTTAAGCTGGACAATACAATAATACTGAAAATCAGAGAAGAATTGATAGTTTGGGATTATGGTGTTGATGATGAATATTAAAAATACCATGTACTACCAGAAAAACCAACAAATCTATGTTGGATGATATTCAGCACAAATGTTCCTTAAAGTTGAAGATGGTAAGCAAGCCTTATTCTCATTGACTTGGACTTATTATCAGAAGGGACCCAATCCCTGGGATATCATATCATGCTTTCTAAAGTAGAGATTCAGTAAAAAGGAGTAAAGTACTTGATGGAAACTGTTGCCATGGGGGTTACAATAGGCTCAAACATAGCAACTGTTGTGACGATGGAGCGGGACTAGCCAGTGTTTCATTCCAGTGCACAGAGGGCCACTATGAAGGCTAATTGGAAGACACTTCACAGGATCCTAACCTCATGATTTTTCCATTAAATGGCTTGTCAATTCAGATCATATTATTGGGCATTATTCTATAACTTAAAAAGTGTATCACTACATAACTGCCAAGCCACTGAGTGAGAATCACGAACCATTCAAGTTCACAAACATTTTGGGGAAACACAGTTAAATCCATGTCATGGTCTACTGTTTTAACTATGGCGCTGCTTCCCAGAGTTCTATATTTGCACCTCTATTTCTTTGTTAATTCTATTTTGCTTGACTTTTCTATAATTGTTGGATGGGATTGATATATACTTCTGTTTATCTTGGGTCTGAGATCAGAGCATTGCTCTTTACTGAATGCCTTCTGTCATCATGCCTCCCTGAAAGGTATACAATTTGAGCCCACCATCTGCTTTGATTTTATGAGCCACTCTGAGGGAGAAAGATGAAGCAGTCTGTTTCTATAAAGATTTATAGTCTCAGAACCCCTTTGGAGCAGTTATATCATGTCTTGTAGGGTCACTATGGGCAGAATTGATTCTTCAACAGTAGATTTTAAAGATAGATGTTAAAGGAAATTCTAAATATTCTGGGTTTTTTTATGCCAAAAGAATATTTAGTACATTCTAAGCAAATAATTGCATTAAATTATTATTAAAAGAAATAAAAGAGAGAAGTACAAATCTGTAGGTGTCAACATTGTTTTCAAAAAGTTTGATTTCCCTTGCAAGTGTCAGGATGAAAATTAAATGCCAATAATAATTATGACTAGATTTGAGTTTGAGAAATCTTCCCTCTCCAACACACCTGAAATTATTTACATACTTTCTTCAATTATTATTTAAAGCTTTCGCTTATTCAAATAAACAATATACACAGGTTTAACTTTCCTAAAATTATAAAATCCCACAGAAATTTAAACAGAAATTATTTTTTTAAAGCTTGATCCATTAAGCAGAACAGCTCTTTGTAGGAACGTAGAGGAACAAATGAGTGAGCAAGGAAATATAAGGAAAGGCAGTTGTTTTCACTAGAATGACAAATTAATATTCATATTGCCATATACTAAACCTCTTAGACTGTGCGAGAGTGAAACAAAGACTTTTATTTAAAACATAAGAATCATTTGAATGGGGAGATTTTAGTCCACACAGAGTGAAAATGAATAAATCTCAGAGGGCGTTAAGGGGGCTGCTTCTTGAGAACAGACACAAGGTGGTAGCGTAAACTAGACTCCAGTTTTCCAATTTTAAATGATATGACCAGGAGCCAGGATGACTGTAGTCAAGAACTTTATAGTAATTGGTGAAAACATGAATGTGGGTTATTGGAATTGGTTAGGAAGAATACTTTACAAAAGAGATTTTACAGTGTGATTACAAGATAATTATCAGGAACATTTCCTGAAGGCTGCTGAGCAGACCTTATGCAAGTCTTATATCAAGACTTCCACTGAAATATTTAAAACATTCTAGTTGCTAGCTGTAATCTACTTAATTATGTCCAAGGGTTTGATGGTTACAGGGGAAATCTTTTGTTGTGTTGCTAAGTCTGCTAACATCAAATTCTTCCTTTCGCTCAGCAGTTCTCAACCTGTGGGTCGCCCTTTCACAGGGGTCGCCAGATCCATAACAGTAGCAAAATTACAGTTATGAAGCAGCATCAAAAATAATTTTATGGTTGGGGGTCACCACCACATGAGGAACTGTATGAAAGGGTCGCAACATTGGGAAGGTTGAGAACCATTGCTTTAGCTCACAGAGGAAACAGTGCCTGAACATCGGCTTTCACCTTTTTACAAGGGCCACTGACAATGAGCATGAATCGAGCTAGAGCTTGAATGCATGCTCCAGCTGTGGTCAAGAAACTAAATTGTGTGATGCCTGAATATAACCTCCTGAGCAGTGCAGAAGCAAGAGCTCATAACAAAACGACCTCAGTCCTAGTTCCTCAATTATCCAGCTAAATATGAACGGCACCTCCGTTCTGATTCTTATACAATATGTAAGTTTTTCAAATGAAATACTGAGAAATATATTGAACATTTTTTGATGTTTCTTTCTTTCTTTAAGACATTAATTATTGTATCTTTTTAATAGATACAAAATATATTTTTCTTTTTCACTTATATCAGATTAAAAAGTCTTAAAATTATCCTAAAAGAAAATGAGAAGGCACTTGTAGTATTCCCCTTTAATTTGTTTTAACATAAAACCAGTTACAAATTAAAAGTTGTTTTTATGGCTCCTATTTGGGTTAATTTCAAAACCTTAGATAGGAAAAGCTCTGATTTTAGATTTTCTAGAACAATCTACTACAGCTGTTGTTTATAGGTACCAGAGAGTCTCCTCTATGCACAATAGAAGGAAGCACTCAATGCAAGGTCCTGTACCATCCTCACAATTGTTCCTATGTCTGAGCCCACTGATGCAGCATTGTGTTAATCTGTCTCCCTGAGGGATGCCTCCTCCTTCATTGACCCTACACTCAACCGAGCAAGATAGTCTTCTTCAGGGCCTGATCTCTAATGACAACGTGTCCCAAATATGTAAGATGAAGTTCCACATCCCTGCATCCAGGGGGCACTCCCACTGCCCTGGAGTCAACACTGACTCACAGCAACCTGCTGTCGGTTTCCAGGACTGTTTGCAGGAATAGAAAATCCAGTCTTTCTCCCTAATGGTCTCAAACTGCCGACCATGCAGAATGTAGCTTAACTCATAACCACTACACCACCAGGGCTCCTTAAGGAGCAGCACTCTAGTCTGATTTTGTCTAGTACTTACTGATTGATAGGTTTGTCCTTTTAGCAGTCCATGGAACTTTCGATATTCTTCTCCAGCAGCACCATTCAAACACATTGATTCTTATCTGGTTTTTCTTATTCAATGTCCAAATTTCTTACGTGCATCTGAGGCAATAGAGAATACCATGGCTTAGGTCAAGGAGCTTAGTCCTCAAAGTAACATCACTGCTCTTCAATGCTCTAAAGAGGTCTTGTGCAGCAGATTACCTAAAGCAGTACATCTTTTGAGCTCTTAATTGCTGCTTCCATGAGTATTGGGTGTGGATCCAAGCAAGACAAAATCCTTGACAACTTCAACCTTTTCTCTATTAATCATGATATGAACTAATGGTCTAGTTTGGGAATTTTAGTCCTCTTTACATTGGTTTGTAATCCACTGAATGCTACAGTCCTTGATTGTTATCAGCAATTGCTTCAAATCCTCCTCACTTTCAGCAAGCAAGGTTGTGTTATTTACTAAAGGTGGGGGGAGACTTCAAGGGGAATTAACCTCTCAAATGCTTCAATACAGTATTCACTACACAGTCATAGTCTATCCTGTTACAATTCAAATATATACAATACTAAGTTTTCCTAGATGAACATCAGAAACAGAAATATTAGTGGTTGTATATGCTGTAGAACTCCCATAGCTTAAAATTTGCCTGGTGTGTTGAAGACAGTCATTGAGAATCTATTAAATGAATGAATAAATATACAGCTTTATTCCATTTACTATTGTTGCAATTTATACTTATGTAGAAGATAAATTAGAATTCTAAATCATGACGTATGTATATTCAAAGTTTTGTGTCAAAATGGCTTGGCCAGGATTCTCAATGGTTTGACACTTGACATGTACAGAGTTTGGATGGAATTAATTGCTTCAGGGATATGGCCCTTTCCCAATATAAATGTAAGCTGTGGGCAACTTGGCCTTTCCGTTTTGCTGTGTCTATATCTGGCTTCTCGGCCTTTGGTTCTATGGACTTGAGCAAGGACTACCACATTGCCTATGGATCCTGGGAGTCTTGAGAGGTCTGATACCTAATCTGCTGACCTGCTAGTCAGTAGACCCTGCACACACAAGCCTAAAATGCTGGCTTGGGCTTTTCACCCTTGAATTCACCAGCCTGTGTTCTTCCTGCTATTCTTGAGTTCATCTACTCCCACAGCTACCAAAGTCAGAAGACGTCTCCAGTCCAACATCTGACCCAAGGTCTTGGAATCTGCCCATACTTGGACTTGCACATTTCTACAACGGTGTAATCTGTTTTATGATAATAATATCTCCCGATGCATACATATATAAAGCTCACCATTGTTGCTTCTCAGAAGCAGTCTGAGTGTATTTCTTCAAAAAGAGACTTATTCGTTCTTTGGAAGTCCATGGTACTTCAAGTTTCTTCAACAGCACCATGATCCAAATGCATCGATTCTTCCATTTTCTTCTTTATTCAATATCCAACTTTCACTTTCATTTGAGCCAAGTAAGTAGATATATATTAAATTTTTTATACATAATTACATTTGGTTGAAATAGATAAGCTCATACCACCACATTTAAGCAGAACTGTCAGGAGAACACTTTTCCTTAAGGGCATCTTCCCTGCCCCCTTTGACCAGCCTCTGCTAGGCCTGAAGTAATCTGTTTTAACATCATAATGGAATGCAGGTTCCTAAGTACCCTTAGGCCAATTCTTGTGTAAACCACCCATCTCTCCTTATCAAGAGGAGCTGTAAGTTTTTCTCCCAGGGATAGGATTGTTCATTTCCCACCCCTGCTAGGAGGGCAAGCTGGAGCCAAAATTCAGAATGGGATCATAGAGCAAAGCACCTGAAAGTTACTTAAATATACTTTTGTTTTGCATATATATATAAAATATACTTGGTTTTTCTCCTGCTTTCTGCATTCTACCCTCCCTGCACTGCAGTTTGGTGGATCATTTCTTTGAAAGTCCCCATCCCTGCAGTCTGGAGCCAGCCAGATATACAATAAAGACTTCACATAATTCTAATTGGACATTGGTGTGGTCTTCTTTTACCTAAACCTGCCACAGGCTCACAAATATTGGAACTCTTTGCTAAATCTAATTGTCTTTATAAATATGAATTATAACCATATAGAATAATTATTTCTCATTATTTTTGTCATTAGTTATTAGAAACCAATGGCTCCCCAATCGGTTTACAATGCTATTATGAAAAGCCTTCTCTAGGTCATCTGAAATCGGTGGCTTATTTTATTGAAACTTCATATTGTGGAAATAAAGCTAAAACCAAGAAGCAGCCTATGTATATGGTAGTTCTTCTCTCTTCATCTATGTAATTTATGTCACAGCTGAAAACAAAGAAAAACAAGAACAAAAATCTCTTTGACCACCTCCTACCCAGTAGGATATGGGAAATTCAGAATTTGCTTGCTTCGTTGGCAAATATATCCAAATATATTCACGGATTCTATGAAATGAGGGACATTACATCAAATGATGGGTGCTATTCATTTGTAAAGCCTCCTTGTTATACCCATCCGGAATTGTCTTGATTTGGTTTAAATAAGCTATGTTACGTGTGCAGTTGAGTGCTCATGGAGTTACAATTTTTGAAATATGGCTAGGCTATTTTTAACACATTATTTTGACACGGAACTTATGCTTGATGGCTCAGAATAGTTATATATCTATCAAAATAGAAAAAATAATGGAAAGCTAACAGGGTGATAACCATCATCATTTTTGTATTTTTAAAGCTTCTCTTATTTCCTTTATCAGAGAATTTTTTCCAAACAGAACCTAGTTATAATTTCCCCCCTGGGTAACCATCCCTTCTTTAGCTGAGTGATGTGTATTTACGACGGCTTATACGTATGTTGTGGCAGAAAAATAAATCACTTGATGACAGAGCAGAATGTGTGGCATATTCCTTTGTCCTGTCTTTCACTTAAATGGTATCTTTATGGGATTATTAAAAACATTACTATTGCCAGCAACCCTCTAATATTTTAAGAGACTTTTGTATAAATCTTTCTTCAGGACTATATTTCATTGCCCTATATACTTAAAGAAATATTGATGACTAATTTTGAAAATCTTTTTTGTTTTTAGCTTATGTCATAAATCTCATATTGTACATGTGGCTTATTTCTTGGTGACAGAAAACAATATTCATTCTGTGTTTTTTAGCTTGTATTTGTCCTCTCACTACTTCCTATACCCTTTCATATCTAAAATGTATTGAACTTTACCCATGGTGCTTCAGGTTTCTTGATAGACATGGTATATCAGTAAGGTTGAGCACTCATGATAGCATAGCTATATTGTGGTTAAATTAAGACATTTATTACTTTCTTTAACATGTCTAACACATCACATGCTGTCAAATAAATATCAGACTAGATATTGAAGAACTATTGCTTGCTGAATTATTTTCATTGCATGACAAAATGTATTTCTTATGCTGAAGGTTTTTCTTTCTTTGGAGAAAATGTTTTCTCATTCCAAAGGAAGGGCTTAAATATTTTCATTTCATTTAACAGGGCTATATCATGGGAAACGTCAAAGAGTAAAGAGTACATGCATTAAGAGAAAAGTTAGCATTGGATTAGAAAATGTATATAATTTAAATACATATAATTTAAAATAACTTAAAAATAGTAAAATATTAATTATATACTCTATGCTAATAGATTTGCATTTTGCTTGTGGTCAATTTTAGTTGAAACAATAAATATTACACACACAAAAAAACACATGCTATTACTTCTCCAGGTTGAGACAAATAGTCACGTGATATATTGATGAAACACATCCTTAGAATAATAGAAATACAACAAAAAAATTCCTGTTTTCTTAGAACTAAAAAGAATATTTACCTAGATGTATCAAAAAGAGAACAAGCAACAATGGAAATCATAAATTTCTAAACACTAAATGGAAGGACATATTCTGTCATGATAATTTCTGAAACGTTTATAGAAAGGCTAAATTCATTTAATAGAGAAATTATTTGAAAAAAGTCAGGAAAACTAATTATCAGACATTTAAATTAAACCAATTGGTAATTAGACAAGTATTTAATATTATTGGAAGAACTGATGAAGAAAAAAAAACATAGTTAACTATAAAAATATGTTGTATTTAAACTACAAATGTACCCACACATGGACACATGCTCCAAATAATCATCAAGGAGAAAATAATGTATGATAGAAAGCACACAAAATTTATAATTTTCAAATATGAGTGAAAAATTTCTGAATAAAATTGGTTTTTATTTTTAAAATATCTTGGCATTTATCCATTTAAAGCTTATATGTACATAGATGTATGTTTAATGTACAAGTGATTAATGTAAATTTATTTAAATAAATTCACAATACACTATTTAAAATATTTGCGCCAAATAGAAAAATGAAACTTTCAAATATTTGTGTTACAGAAATAATATAATAATTATTTCTAAAACAAGATTATGAAATGGCAAACTACCTTAAAACTGTTATAGTGCACATGTTGGTGCATGGTGTTGAAGTTACTCAGATTCATAGAAACTCTACACGACAGTGAAATTGCCCCATAGAATTTTCTTCATTGAAATTTTTGCAGTAGTAGAACACTGTCTTTTCATCCCACAGAATCAATGATGAGACTGAAAGGCTGACCTTTCAGTTAGAAATGGTTGATTGGAGAAACAAATCCAGGTACATGCATATATGCATTTGTAAGAGCTGCACCTGAAGAAGTAATTATAGATCAAGACATTACAGCCCAGTCCAACTCAAGTCCATAAGTCTGATATTAGTCTATAAGACCCTCTGGGGAGTTACAGACTACTAAAGAAACAAATCATGAAGATGGAGAGAAGAGACTTCTCTGATGTTTGCTCTATGGCAGTTTTTCTTCTTTGGCTAACCAGAGGTCAGTTATGGCCATGTAGTTTCCTTGGTTGTTTTCTGGAAAGCGAATATTCTAATTCTTAGAAGTTATCTTTGTTAATTCCTAATTGAAATGGTGCATATGGAGGTAATGGATATTAAATTGCATGTTGGGTGGGGTGGGGTTACAAAAACTCCTCTTGAACTATTCCGAAGCATGCTTTACTGTTTAGTCAAAATGGCCCATCCCTGAGAAATGCAGTCAGAGGCCAAAGACCATACATATGAATAAGTGTTTAGATCAGACAGGATTGGATTTCAATGGTTTAATAATTTAGGATCTGGCTATACTAGGGTTATATTGACTTCTTATACCTGTTGCTATTGATATAATATGTGAAAGTGATGATTATTGGGAAGTAGGGATTAGAGGGAGTTTGTAAGCTCACTGCCTTCAGACAGTAAATTAGATCTCTTAAATGGGTGTGTTAGACAGGGCTCTCTAGAGAAACAAAACCAGGATAGTTATGATTTTATATAGATATAGATATATGGATAGATATATATACAGTAGGAAGGAATATAACAGCTAATTAGTCCACGCAGTAGTAGAGAGGACTCAGTTCAACTCACTTCTGTGCAACAGTTAACATACTGGAAGTCATTCAGCTCATGAGGGCTGCTGGGTCCTAGGTCAAGAAAGCAGAGAGCTGAGTCTTCCCCAGTGCAGTGCAGCAGTCCGACCACAGGCAGCAAGAAGCAGGGCAGGTCACCAACAATCAGCAGCTCAGGAGCTTAGTGGAAGCAGGACCAGCTGGGATATAGAACTCAAGCAATGCAAAATGACAGGACCCCACAGCCTCAAGCTCAAGTGATGTATACACCAGCAACGTGGCAAAGCAGGTCTCAAGCTCTAGCATCAGGGCCCCCGGGTTGGCTGTCACACAGGTAGTGTAGTTCACAAGTTGAAGCAGAGAACTAGCTAAAGCAGCAGCATGCTGGTCTGATCACCAGGGAGCAAGAGAAAGAGGGGAGGGGCTGGCCAACCCATTTATCTTTTTGCCCTCCATTCAAACTGCGACCTTATTAATCCCACATGTTCCAATTGGCCAGATTGGCACAGTAAACCTACCTATCACAATGGGTTAGTAGGAAATGTATGTAAAGAAAGTTCAGAGATGATAAGATCCACCCAGTTTCTTGATTACTTAGGACATTTACCTTTGAAAAGACTTGCTACCAGAGCTTTTGGCAGACTGAAGAAAAATAAAAAGGCGCCATTTTGGCTATTTAAATTTTGAAATACCAGTTTTTTTCCTGAAGCTGAAAAAACCTGGAACCATGAAGGAACCCATCTCTAGGGCTGAACATTAAAGGGAGCCTTTGGGCAGCCTTAAATACTCATTAGGTGACCCCCTGGAGCCACTTGTTGAGCGGAAGTGGGAGAACTGCAGCAATAGAAAGAAGGGTTGAGTCTGGCCACTGACACTTGTGGAACTGGTTCACGGGCACCAGAGGAGAGAAGAATGTAACTGCCTTGTTTTTTAACAGTCTAAAGAGGTCTTGTGTAGCAGGTTTACCCAGTGCAAAACCTTGTTTGATCTCTTGACTGCTGTTTCCATCTGCATTAACGGTGGATTCAGGAAAAATGAAACATTTGACAAGTTTAATCTTTTTTCCATTTATCATGATATTGCCTATTTGTCTAGTTGTAAAGATTTAGGTCTTCATTACATGGAGTTGTAATCCATACTGAAAGCTGGAATCCTTGATCTTTATCAGGAAGTGTTGCAAGTCCATCTCACTTTCAGCAAGCAAAACTCTGTCATCTGCATATCAAACAGATTGTTAATAAGATTTGCATCTATCCTGATACCACATTCTTCTTCATATATGCCAGTTTATCTGGTGGTTTGCTCAGCATGCAGATTGAATAAGTGTGGTGAGAACACTCAACCCTGAAGTGCATTTTTCTTGATTTTTCAACCATGCAACGTTGCCTTCTTCTGTACACATACTGCCTCTTGAAGATGGTGCAATATCAATATGAGCACAAGGAAGTCTTCGGGAATTCTCATTCCTCTCAAGCCTATATATAGTTTTTCTAATCCACATAGTTGAATGCCTTGGTATAGTCAATAAAGCACAGGTAAACATCTTTCTGGTATTCTGTCAGCCAAGAGCATCTGTCATCAGCAATGCTATTGTCTGTTCCAAGTTCTCTTCAAAATCTGGCCTGAACTTCTTGTAGCTCCTTGTCAAATGTCCTGTTGCAACTGTTTTTGGATGATCTTCAGCAACTTTTTATTTGCATGTGATATTAATGATATTGTTTGATAATTTGAGCGTTCTGATGGGTCACCTTTCTTTGGAATGGGGTCAAGCATAGATCTTTTTCAGTCTTTTGACCAAGCAGATGTTTTCCAAATTTCCTGGCATAAACCAATGAGTGCTCCCAGTGCCTCATCAGTTTGTTAAAATATTTCAAGTGATATTCCATCAATTCCTGACCCTTATTTTGGTTAATGCTCTCAATACAGCTTGAACTTCTTCCAGTACCCTTGGTTTTTGATCAGACGCTACATTGGGAAATGGTAGAATGTTGACTAATAATATTTTTTGTACCGTGACTCTGTGTATTCTTTCCATCTACTTTGGATAATTCCTACCCCATTCAATATTTTTCTGACTCTTTAATATCAGGCCATGATAGATCAATGTATTTTCTAGTGCCATGCAAAAACTAATGAGATTTTCTGGAGAACCCATATATTTTTTACTCAGTTAATACCTCTGAGAAAACTCATAGTAAGGCATGGTTACATCATAACTAGAGAATCATGATGCAGAAAAATTTAGACCCAGCCATAACCAACACACCAGTGATGCAAAAAGGTTAAGTTTTTACCTTGAATAAAAGTTGCATCACCTATTTATCATTATTATTTTAAGATCATTTTATTGGGGGCTCTTGAAGCTCTTATTGCAATATATTCATCAATTTCATCAGGCATATTTGTACATATGTGGCCATCATTATTTTCTAGACAATTACTTTCGATTGAGTCCTGGGCATCAGCTGCCCTTTTTTCCCCTTCTCCGCCCCCTCACCCTTGTCACCCCTTGATAGATTATAAATGATTAATGTTTTTATATCTCCCACCAACTGCTGTCTCCCTTTCCTCATGGTTTCTGTTGTTTTTCTCCTGGAGGGGGTGTGTGGTTATGTGTCAATCATTACAACAGTTCTTCCTCTCTGTCCCCCCCCCCCCACCGCCTTCCCCTATCTTTCTGGTATCGCTATTCCCATTCCTGCTCCTGGATTCCGTGTGTCCTGAGCGTTATCTCTCATCTATACCTGTGTACTTGCTCCAGTCTAGTCCGAAGTGAGAAGCAGCCCTGGGGTCATCATAGTTGGGAGTGAGGAAGCCTCAAAGAACCAGCGGAATATTGTGTGTTTCAATGGTACTTTACTGTGACCTGGCTGACTCATTCTTTCCCTGTGACCCCTATTGTGAGGGATGCTCCATTATCTATGGATGGGCTCTGGGTCTCTGCTCTGACCCCTCTCATTCTCAATGATATGTTTTGTCATAGCTTGTTGTTTGTTATGGGTCTTCTGATGCCTGTTTCCCGGTCCCAATGACACTTCATGATTGCACAGGCTGGTGTGTTTCTTCCATATGGGCTTGTTGTTTCTCTGCTGGATGGCCGCTTGTTTCACTTCAAGTCTTTAAGACCCCAGACACTGTATCTTTTAATAGCAGGGCACCATCTGCTTTCTTCACCACATTTGCTTATGCACCCATTTGTGTTCAGCTAATGTACTGGGCAAATGATACTTTGTTAGAATAAAGCATTCTTATTTGAGGGAGATTTTGAGCAGAGGCTCAGAGTTTGTCCAGTACCTCAGTGTATTGCCATATAAATATATGTACATAGGCCAATACCTCTATTTTTATGAGTTAATGTATGTACATATGGACACACCTATGCTTATATCTCTATCCATAGCTTTCCTTCCAAGATCATTGCTCTGCACCAGCTATCTTAGTATTTGTGAAATCTCAATTTTCAAAATTAACAATTGCTATTATGGTTTGCTGGGGAATAACAAAAGCATAGCTAAAAAAAGAGTAAAGGTACATACATATGGCTACTTAGCAAGATTCATGATAATATATCTTTATCTAGTAACAACAAAAACATGCCATTATAAACAGATCTGTTGTAAAATTTAATACAAGTCAGAGATTAATATGTATGATTTATTTCCAAATTGAGAAATCTATTCATAATACTTATAATATTCACATATATGGTTATTCTTTAATAAGAAGAATATTATTTAATGTCAACTAATACCTGCTTGGGTATTAATTTTGGAGTAATTCTGAAATACACACATGAAATTCAGTTTATATTTTTTTTATCTTTTTAAATTTGTATAATTTTGAAATTACTAAAATGATAGTGAAACTTATATTGCCACCATTAAATAAAATAATCTGTACTGTTCCTACTTTTAAAATTCATATTTTAAAGTCAGGATGTTCAAATATGGGGATATGTTCAGAAATCTGCTACAATAAGAATCATTATTTAAAAGTCTCCTTACTGGAAGACGCAATACACCAATAAAAGCAAGCCATAGATACATGACTAAAAATGGAAGACCCAGAAACACAGTGGTATGTGGTATTCACGTATTTTAAAATTATCTTAATGGCAGTCATGTATCTTTTACTGTAAAGGGACTAAAATTAAAAAATGCATGTTGTCAGTTTCACTGTGAATGCATAAGAATGCTCCTATCTATATTCTTATCTTTGGAAACATAAAATAAATCACTGGATGGAACAAACTGTTGACATGCTTGGCTGCTAAAGAAAAGATTGGGGATTTGAATTTACCCAGAGACAGCTTTAAATAAAGTCTTTATGATCTACTTCCATAAAACATAAAAATCTGTCACTGAAAATCCAATGGAGCAGAGTTCTACTCCACACACAACTAAGTTGCCATCCTCAATTGACTAGTTATCGTGCAAGAAATCAATGCCTGACTATCGTAACAGAAATATAAGAATTAACTAACTCCTTGCGTCTTCCTCTGTTGGTTCATTTAAAAATTGCTGTAGCTATGCCATTTTTAGGTTTCTGAAAATAGGTTCATTTCCATACAAACCAGGGTTAAATAATTGCCAATAAATCTTGTCACAGATTGAAGTTTTAGAAGAATTTTGAAAATGCAATGGATTAAGTAGCATCTGTATTTATCTAGCATAAGCCTATCTCAAGGAAGATCTACACATATATCTATATTTATATCTTTGTATCTATATATATATCTTATACCCATATATTATATATATAATATCCTTCAGCTTAAAAATATATTATTTCTAGTCCATTAGACACTAGGCAGTTGTATTTCAAATGAATTTCAGAGTACAATTATGGAGATAAAACTATTTAATTCTCATCATTATAAAACTCCTATCTGAATTCTTTGCTCAGAAACTAAAATTTTACATTTCACTCAGTGATGTTGGTGTGTAGTTAAAGTTTGGGAGATTTATCTCAATCATGATGATAGTTGGTCTTTGATAACATAACATACTTTCCCCCTAAATCTCAGATAGGATTCTTCTCGGATCTCAATTTTTCTGTAACCATCCTTTCCATTGTCATGCTTGAAGTATGTGTTTGTTGATTTTTCTGTGAGGCCCAAGCTTGTGACCTGGACTTTTCACCTGTTTAACTATTTCTTAAATTAGCTTTTGGGTTATCTCATATGTTCCTCCATCTAGATAGCTTTCAATTTAAAAGCCACATAAAAGATTATGTTAAAAGCCATTTGAAAAGCCATACTAAGACCTGAAACTGGTAGACATAGATTCTACCTCTGTTGTACTAGAATGGTGACCTAGAACAGATCAGAGAAGTTAACTTTTCTAAATATAATACCAGGGGTGACAGTGGCAATACCAGGAGGGAAAGGAGGTGAAGAAAGGGGGAATGGATCACAGGGAGCTACATATAACCTACTCTCTGGGGGACGGGCAGCAGAAGGGTGGGTGAAGGGAGACGCCGGACAGTGTAATATAAGATACAATAATACCTTATAAATTATTAAGGGTGCATGGGGGAGAGGGGAGGAGGAAGGGAAGGGGAGGGGGAAAAAAAGGAAAATGAGCTGATTCCGGGAACCCAAGAGGCAAGCGAATTTTGGGAATAATGAGGGCAACAAATGTATAGATGTGTTTTATACAATTGATCTATGTATTGTGATGAATTGTATGAGCCCCAATAAATTGATTAAAAAATATATAATATTTTGTATTTGAACAAAAACTGAATTAATGGTACTCTCTTCTATTAAAAAATCCATTTTAGAAATATCTACTCAAATTTTTGTTATGATATCAATTGTACATGTATTCACCCACACGGAGTGTCAGAGCAAGGTAATTACATATTTTCATGTCAACTTAAAGATATGTAAAAGTGTAGGGGTAGAGTTTAGCCTGTCAATCCGGTCACAGCCCGGTGACCTCATTTTGAGGCATGACAGAGACACATAGCTCTTTGAAGCTCTCTCTCTCTCTCCCTTCACCTACTTGCTTGCTGGCCATCCTGAGATCTGCTGGAGCCCTGCTGGAGCTCTGTGAACTTTTCCACCAAGGTGGGATCCACATGACTTTGTGCTAACTGCTTACAATTTCCACTATACCATAGTAAAACGTGAGGATTTTGTCTTAATTGGCACCATAATCTGTGCTCATAGAAGCAGCAGTCACAAGATCAAAAGATGCACAAGACTTCTTCAAAGTATTAAAATCAAGAATGTTTCTTTGTAGACTAAGGTGTGCTGACCCTAGCCATGATAGTCTCCATTGTAACACAAGCATGGGAAAGTTGGACATTTAATAAGGAAGTCCATAGAAGAATAGATGCACTGGCATTGTGGTGCTGGAGAAGATTGTTGAAAGTACCAAGAACTGCTAAAAGGATAAACTGATCTGTACTGGAAGAAGTAAGGCCAGACTGCTCCTTAGAGGCAAGGATGGAAAGAATTTTTCTTACAGACTTTGGACGTATTGTCAGGAGAGACTAGTCCCTGGAAAAGGACATCATGTTCGGTAAAGTGGAGCAGCAGTGAAAAAGAGGAAGGCTCTT
Organism: Echinops telfairi; assembly: GCF_000313985.2. Lineage (NCBI taxonomy): Eukaryota > Metazoa > Chordata > Mammalia > Afrosoricida > Tenrecidae > Echinops > Echinops telfairi. The sequence continues at coordinate 64,682,636 of NW_022103906.1, forward strand.
GATGAGATGGGCTCAGGTAGAGGAACAATTGTGAGGATGGAACATGACCAAGACTTGTTTCCTTCGGTTGTGCATAACTTGCTAAATGTTGAAGCCAACTTGAGGGCACCTAATGACAACAACCTAGTAGAAATGAATTAAATGGCCACTCTGTCTAATGTCAATGAAACTCTGTTAGTTAAACAATGATCTTCTTTGTATGTAGGAATTACTATTATTTATTATCAGCAACATGTGAGTAAATACTGTTGGGATTATAAAGAGACTTTTCCCCAGTTTTATCTCCTCCAAAGAGAGGGGGAGGGGGTGAGGTCAGATGCTTACAGACATCCTCCCTGAAGGCAATCAGTTATCAGACTAAGGTAGGCCCTGCTCCCTGCTGCTGGGGACAATGGGCTAAGGCTTGTGACCATTAGCTTGGTCCCTATAGGTGGGGTTTACACCCTACTGATAATGGTTCCTATGGAGATCCAGAGACCAGGTCAAACAGGCTCAACTCTGTGACATCCAAAGTAAAGCCATCTGAATCTAGGTTCCTCCCATCTTGTCACATGTATACCCCAAATCCCTTCTCTTCCTATTGTGTGTATATCCCTAGATTGCCCCCCATCATTGCTGTATAACCTACAGTACAACCCCTTCCTGTGACATATGATTCACCTGTAATTAGTGGGCTTGCACTCCCCATCAAACAAATATATGCCTGGGTTAGCAACAAAGATCTCTCTCTCTAGGCTCCTCCTTTGACTCCTCTCCAGTCCTTACTCCCCTGTTCCCTTTCCTCTTGTCCTTCTTCCCTTCCCCCTTTCCCCACGTGGACAATGAAATGTGTCTGACTCCATTATTTCTCTCTCTCTTCTATATCTCATGCTCTCGAGGACTTTAATATAATATTTATATATCTCAAACATAAAATTGTACCTATTGAACCCATGATTCTTGGTAGGGGCTGGCTCCCCCACCTCCAACCAAATACTCATATTATTTATCA
>NW_022103906.1:64684145-64685121 GCF_000313985.2 Echinops telfairi
TGCTATAAAATTTACAAAATGAAAGGGGAGCCAGGCAATTCCTCTCCTTTGAACAGTATTATTTGTCTATAACAATAAAATGCAAAAAGGAAGAACAGAGGGGAAAGCAGAAAATAATTTATCTTATGTCCAAGTTTTAACTCAGATCTACTTTTTGTAAAATACTGAAGAGCAGTTTTTTTTTTTTGCTTTAAATTGGATTATTTTATTTTTATTATCATGCACCTTTTTGGTATTCAAGTTTTAAATCTTATCACCTGTATATTTTGGATATAAAATTATTCTTAACTGTACCAATAATACAATTAATTGCCTCCATAATTTTCCTTCTGGCACTTTAGTAGTTCATTGTTTTTTCCTTTTGATACATGCAATGTTCAATGCAAAACTATTATCAATTAAAAAAAAACATTTCTAAGTGTCATTAAAATATTTAAAATTAGTCTGACAAGATGAAAAACATCATTTAAATCGAGTGACTTCTTAACCTAAAAATGTGTTTGTGCGGATGGAAAGCATAGCAGTCCTAGCATATGGCAATTCTGTAGGAACCATATGTCTTCATTTGCTGGAGAACATAAGGAAAGTGTTTAAAATAAGCAGTGAGGTCCTCCCTCCTGATTCTCAAAGGGTTCATTGTTACACGCAGCAGGATGGAAACCACAATGTTGCCTGCTAGCAATCACTCACATGTGGATCCTATCCATATCACCCCCCACCTCCTTATACAGACTCATGTAGAACAAGGTAGTTTGATGGGATTATAGAGAGTTTCACTAGTACAGCTTCATTAAATAATTCACTGAACCTAGGTGAATATATTACTGTATAATCAACCAGGTTTGTATTTGAACAAAAACTGAATTAATGGTACTCTCTTCTATTAAAAAATCCATTTTAGAAATATCTACTCAAATTTTTGTTATGATATCAATTGTACATGTATTCACCCACACGGAGTGTCAGAGCAAGGTAA
>NW_022103906.1:64685221-64690712 GCF_000313985.2 Echinops telfairi
TTAATTAAATATTCCAGATGGCCATGTACAAAACTTCTTAAAGTCAGCTACCTAAAAAAAATTAACAAAGAAAACTATTATTTGCATCAAAATATACTCCATTTCCCACCAGCTAATGATGGAAAATAAACTTAATCTTAGAAAAACCAAGCCCACTGGCCTCCAGTTGGATCCTACTGATGTCAGCCTTACAGCGCCGAGTAGAACTGCCCCACTGGGATTCCCATTGTGTGTTTTAATAGTAACTGAAAGTCTTGTCTTTTCCTTAGAACAACTTGTGAATTAGAAGTGTTGACCTCGCAATTTCCAGCCCAACTCATAGTTTACTATCCCACAAGGGTTCTCATTTATAAGTCAAATGAAATAACTATAAAAGTCATTGAAAGCAACACTAAAGCACAGTGTATGTCTCACTGACACAAGGATTCCATACTAATTATGAAGATTATGTGCTATAGGCATTACAAAATCTGCCACTGTTCATATCAAATTTCAGATGGAACATCTCTTATAGTCAAAGTCACAGGCTAAATATTTTTAAGAGCTGGATTCTGCTTACAGAATTTAGATTTTTTCTGTTCTACAATCTTGTTTTAACATTATATAGACACACTCTCTCCAGGAGAACAAAATTAAACTACATGGAGACCTTCCTTTTGAAAACTTACACTCATGTAAATTCCCTTGCAATCATGATTTGATGAGATAATATTTGGTCAAGCCATGCAATGCTAATTTTATAATTACATTTTGAGTATATTTTTACATAATGTTTACTACTTGATTTAAAGTATTCCTTGCATAGTTTCAAAATGCCATGGAAGAAGTAAAAAGCAATAAAATGCCATCTTATTTGGGGCAAATCTATTGTGAACCTCCTCTTCAAACTGTTGCAAGGTGAAGGTGTTACTTTTATGACTAGGGTGCATCTGACGCCAGCCAGGCTATTTTCAATTGCTTCATTTGCACGCAAAATTGGTTTGACAAAGGAAAACCAAAGAAAAATTAATGCATTTGAATTGTGTATTGGCAAAGAATGTTTTCTTGGATTTCCAGTATAATTATCCAATGTGTATTGGAAAAAGTATAACCATAATGCTCCTTAACAAGGATAGCAAGACTGTGTCATGGTTACTTTGGACATGTGTCATCAGTAAGGGACCAATTACTGGAGAATGATATGCTTGGTAAAGCAACAGTGTCAGAGGAAAGGGAAAACCTCAATTACACGGGCTGACATAGCAGAAGCAACAATGGACTTAAATATAACAAAGATTGTAAGGATAATGCAGGGCGGGACAATTTTTTTCCTGCTATACATAGAATCACTATGAATCACAGATGACTTTATGGCACCTAATAATGAGTTTGATAATATGAAACTAAGTGCTTTTCTTTATTTCTATCTTAAGTGGGGTCAAACCTTATCTGGACCTAATAAACTGTCCGATAACTTATTTGGTATAATAAACCAGAATGAATGATTTCCCCCCAATTTCATTTTGGTGTTGTTGTTGAGAGTATACCCAGCAAAACACACACCAATGAGACAATTTTCACACTACAGTTCCGTGACAATGGTTACCTGTTGTCAGTCCCACAACTATGCTCACCCTGCTGTTCTGAGTTGTTCCATCATCATTAACTCAAACTCACTGACCCTTAATGAGTCGTGTTTTCTTCATTACCTAAGTATTTCTCCAAGGAAATAGCCCCCCGATAAACACAACTTATTGGAACAGATGAAAGGTGTTACACAAATAAACGATTAAAAGACTCGTTTTCTATTTTGGAACACCAGTACGATACTTGTGCTATAAAATTTACAAAATGAAAGGGGAGCCAGGCAATTCCTCTCCTTTGAACAGTATTATTTGTCTGTAACAATAAAATGCAAAAAGGAAGAACAGAGGGGAAGCAGAAAATAATTTCTCTTATGTCCAAGTTTTAACTCAGATCTACTTTTTGTAAAATACTGAAGAGCAGTACGTATTGTTTTTTTGCTTCAAATTGGATTATTTTATTTTTATTATCATGTACCTTTTTGGTATTCAAGTTTTAAATCTTAGCACCTGTATATTTTGGATATAAAAGTATTCTTAACTGTACCAATAATACAATTAATTGCCTCCATAATTTTCCTTCTGGCACTTTAGTAGTTCATTCTTTTTTCCTTTTGATACATACAATGTTCAATGCAAAACTATTATCAATTGGAAAAAAACATTTCTAAGTGTCATTAAAATATTTAAAATTAGCCTGACAAGATGAAAAACATCATTTAAATCGAGTGACTTCTTAACCTAAAAATGTGTGTGTGCGGATGGAAAGCATAGCAGTCCTAGCATATGGCAATACTGTAGGAACCATATGTCTTCATTTGCTGGAGAACATAAGGAAAGTGTTTAAAATAAGTACATCATAAATATATGACAGGTTTGATAAAGGGTATTTTCCAGTAAATAAGCAATCCCCCGTGGGAATAAAATATGAGCAACATATGATAATGTACATTAACTAGGAAAACCAACTATTTCAAATTGACATCTCAAGTAAACCAAAGTATTATTCTAAGTTTTTATCATTGTTTTTTATTTGATTGATTATTGTAGTTACATTGAAATTTATATGTGTGCATGTGTTTGTGTGCAAGAGTTTACGATGAGACATCATAGTATGATCTGATGGGACGGTTATAGTGACTCTAATCACATCCAGGAATATTTTTATTATGAATGAATGACTTTATCTCAGTTTCATTTCTATCTATGAGGAGAAATAAAACATGCAAGTATACTGAGCATCATTTTCAATAATCAATGAAGTTTAACTATGAAATTCTGCAAACACTTTAAAAAATTTACTCCTTGCCTGAAATGTCACTTTCCCTCTATTTTTACCAAACTCCACACCATGATTTATAACATTTGTAAGTCACTTTTCATTTTGTTTCCTTTCACCTTCTTCCAAACTAACCCACAGTTTCTCGAACTCCAGTTCAAGAGCAGTGGAACTCCGTTTAATGTGTGCTTTATTTCTGCGAGTTTTCTTTTTTTCATAAACACTACTGTCTCCTGAGATCTATTTTTATTTTTTTTTTTGTTGGGAAAATATTAGTCCATCTCAAATAAACCGGAGTCAAGAGCTCTGGTGATATTTTCTTCTCACTGCCGTCAAGTAATTTCCAACTTCGACCAACCCTGCGGGGTACCGTAGAACTGCTCCTGTGGGTTTGCGAGACTGTCCATCTTTATAAGCGTGAAAAGCCTCCTCTTTCTCCTGCAAAGCAGCTAGTGGTTTTGAACTGTTGGCTTGTGGTTATCAGCCCAATGCATAACTCACTACGCTACCAGTGCTCCTGACATTTTCTTAATATACTCATAATTGCCACTCCATTATTTTGAAGATGAAAACTTTACATATGATTTCACAGATACTCATACACAAACACATATATGCAATCATAGACATTTGAATATTATTTTATTTTAACAGATTACTGTTTCTTCCTCTTCATTGACAACTTTTATATTTCTCAGTAACTCAAAGTGTAATTCAATATGGCACCAGAGTCCCACATGAATAGGAGGTGCTTAAAATGCAGGCACACATTAGTCCTCAAAGTGACTTCTTTGCTCCCACACTTTAAAGAGATCTTGTGCAGTAGATTTACCCAATGCCAAGCATAATTTGATTTCTTGACTGGTACTTCCATGAACATTGATTGTGGACTTAAGTAAAATGTAGGGCTTGAGAAATTCTTTCTTTTCTGTGTGTAATAATGTTGTCTATTGAACCAGTTGTGAGAATTTTGTTTTCATAACATTGGTTGTAATCTATATTGAAGGCTTCAATCTTCGATTTTTCTCTGCAAGTCCTACAAGCCCTACTCACATTCAGGTGGCAAGAGAGAGTCATCTGCTTATTTCAAGTAGTTAATGAGCCTGTCTGCAGCCCTGAAGCCTGCTCTTCTTCTTACAGTCTAGCTTCTCAGATTATTTCTTCAACATACAAATTGAGTAAGTATGGTGAGTTCAAGACTTCTGACGCAAAACTTTCCAGACCATAAAATGTTACAATCTCACATACTCATAGGGGTAGTTCTACCCTGTATCATTATGAGTTGGAATTAATTAAATGACAGTGCAGTTGATTTTTGGAGACAGAAGCTATTGAAATTCTCAGCATTTTGTATTAATAGTTCTCTATTTAATGTAAGGAGCCAGGGCCACACTTTCAGGGAAGTCTTGGACTACTAATCACAAGGTAGGTGGTTCAAACTTACCATGGAAGAAAAATTAAGCTATCTTGTTCATGTAAAGTTTCATAGCTTTGAAAACCCTGGATAGGTTCACTTTGAGTCAGCATTATTCAATGGCCATGGATTTGGGGATATAACAACACGTCTATTTTTTCCCTGCTGACTTCAACCTTTATTTTCTCTTGCACTTGGTTTGAAGATTCTGTTTCTCTGTGCTTCAGTATGTGTATATGGAGCTTGACGTGTGTATCCATAGTATGGCTCTTTAATCTCTGACCTTGTCTTTTTTTCTTTTAATGAAAATTTTGGAATTATTTCTTTGCTTTTCTGTGCTTTTCTCTACCATTTATTTTACTGACATTTAAATGATATGTATATTAGAAAGCAAAATACTATGGAGAGATCTTGTTCTTTGTCTATACTTATCAGTTTCTTTTCCACACTGGATGGGTTTGTTTGGAGATTATATATATATATACTTCCTAATTTTAAGTTCACTGAATCATTTGTCTGTTGTCACAGTGTGTTCTAAAGCATATTGAAACATTTATTTGCCTCTGACATACCACTAGATTTGTAATTTGTACCATTCCCATTTAAGTTGTCACACTTTTGTCTCAGTGTTAAATATGTCCTTGTGCTTGTTTTCCACTTTTCCACTAGATACTTTGGTGTATTTATAATAGTTATTATGGAATTCTTGTGTGATAATTCCAACATAACACCTGCATTATATGTAAGTGTTAAACAGTTGATTAATATCATGACAATGAACCATTTTCCTTTTGGGTGTAAATTTAATAAATTCTGATTAAATTCCAGCTATTGTCAAAGAAAAATATAGAAGCTGATATAAAGATATTTATGTAATCAGTGCATAAATTTGTTGGATTATTTTGTCTTCTCTAATGGCTTTATAATATACAGAACCAACATGTAAACTCAAATACAGACATTGCTTATTGAACTTAAGAAGAGTGACCTTGAACAATTGCTTTCTTAATGTTATAATATTTTGATTTTTTTATAATAATCAATTTCATTGTTTAATTTAAGATGATCTACATGACTGTTACTGCTGTATCTTTGGTGAACATTAAGCAATCCTGTTGGGACTATTGTTCAATTCTTGATTGCTAATCACAATGCCTATTGTTTGAACTGACCAGCTGCTCTGTGGGAAACGATCTTGAAACTTCCTTATGTCATCATTATAGTCTAGCGATCCCT
>NW_022103906.1:64691655-64693464 GCF_000313985.2 Echinops telfairi
AGAAAAATCATATATTTTCAGGCTCTTAAAGAGTCCATTAAAAAAAAGTACATTTAAATGGATTTACAAAAATGTGCAACCTGTCTAATGCGACAGAACTTACATTACCACAGAGATCGCCTGCCATGGGGCTGTTTTCCAGACAGTCATTTCAATTCCCCATTTGCAAAGGACCTGGCAACCACTAAGCTATTTCCTGTGTCGATGGATTTTCCTTTTCTATATTCCATACATTTTATATAAAGTAGACTATGCACTCTATAGTCTGTAGTTTTATAGAGATATTTTACATACATTTGTATATACTCCTGCTGCAGTGTCCCATACACTAGTTCTTCCATTAGCAATATTTTGTTTCATTGGAAGATCCTTAAAGTCCATTGTTTACATTACAATGTAATCTTGGTATTTGTTGCAGAATGAATTTTGCCCCCTCAAAAGATATATCAATTTGTCTGATCCATTATTTTTAGTAGTATGCAATTATCCTTCATTTCATGATGTGATGATATCATTACTCTATGATGAAATATTCTATTACACAGTGGTTGCTGAGTGGACTGCTAATCACAACGTCAGCAGTTTGACTCCCCTGGCCATTCCAAGGGAGAAAAATGAGGCTTATTACCCCTCTAGTGTACTCTTGTTATAAGTCAGAATCAACTTGATGACAGTGAGTTTGAGGTTGTTCATTCTTGTTTTTCATTTTTCTGATATTAATGAGAAAGGAGAAAAGTAGTCATGTTAATGGAGCAGAATGCAACTCATAATAATTGGACTGGATTTTGAGTCATCTCTTTTCAGATCTACAAGGTGTTAAACAGGTGAACAGGCACCAAAGGGATTCAGTGTGATCAAGAGAACCCGGAGTGAAATGTAAGTTTTGGGTCTAAGGTTCCCTACACGGTGACACTCCTAGACTGATCATGATGATGAGACACATGGAAATCTCCAAGAGATACTAAGCCCACAGATGTTAAAAATAAATAAAAACCTTTTACTAGAGGTTGACAGAATATAAATCTTTTCTTTTCTTACGATAGAGCTATCCTGTTCATGGAAAGATGGATAGCTCTGAAAATCTTATACAGGGTCTCTACAAGCCAGAATCTACTCGAGAGCAGTGGGCTCAGGATGCAATGCCTCTGTTTCTCCCCTGCTGACTCAATGTTTCTTTTCTCTTGTATTGGGTTTGAAGGATCTCGTTCAGTGTGTGTATGTGAATTGGAGGTGAGATGTATATCCATATTATGATTTTTTAATCTCAGACTTTAGTCTTTTTTCTTTTTATGAGCCATCACCCTGAATTTGAACTTCTAGTTTCCTAAACTATGAGGAAATAAATATCTTTGTTAAGACCATCCACTTGTGTTATTTCTGTTATAGCAATAATGTAGATGTATAGATGGCAAAGTTTGTGTTGTATAATTCTGTAGTTTTGAGAAGTGCATATTCGTGAAACACCATTACAAAAGCAACTAACCCCCCACCCTCCCCATAAAAGTCCCACGATTTAGTTCTTCATTTCTCCCATTCTTCCTCTTATGCCCCAGCACAAATATAGTGTACATTACTCCCCCACATCTTAGTGATCTTATGATCTGAAGTTCCACATTGAAATATAGTAAAAACATACTATTCTGTGAACTCATGATGCATTTCTGGGAATAATAAACATCAAGGTAACAGTGGCTCTGAGAGTTAAGGATATGTGTCAATTTCACTGAGTCAGGATTACCAATGTTTGTAAACTATGTGATTTGGCATCTTTTCAATGATTTTTTATTTTGTAATTTGTACTGATCATCC
>NW_022103906.1:64695486-64696616 GCF_000313985.2 Echinops telfairi
CTTAATTCACAAGTTAGCAATACCTTTATATCTCAGCTGACATCTCCTTTAGATCCTCCCAGGTCGTTCAGAGCTCTAACCTACCCCTTGCAGCTGCTCTCCCCTCACCGCTCCACACAGAGCATCAGTACAATAGGTTATCCCCGTCCCCCACTCCTTCTCTGAAACCCTTGCCTCTTGGAAGGTGTGATTCCCCCTATCCCATTCACATCCACTTATTTCAAGACAACCTGGAGAAACTGCTTCATGTCCTAACATTCCACTCAACCCATATTCTCTAAAGACACCAAAGAACATAAACGTATTACAGCTGCAGCAAGTGCCCGGCCAGGAGGAATCACCCACCTGCAAATACAGAACATAACTGCTCAACAGGTCCTCCTCCATGATGCTCCAACACAGGCCCTGTGTACAACATAAGCTCCACCCAGTCTTCAGACAACATAAATCTCCCTTTCACAAATCAGACACAAAGTTCTCTTTCACAAATCAGACACAAAGCTCTTGGGCAAAGCTTAGTATCCAAACAAACATACATCATTACTCTTTTGAATTCTTACTCTAGTATTATTATTTTCTTTTTATAATATTTTTATAACTTTGTTCTTTTCTGCCATAAATCTTAATATTTAAACTTGTATTTAGTAACTTTCTTGATCTATCTTTCTGTTTTCAATCCTTATCTTTCTTCTCATTTTTTAAAAGCCAAAAGCTGACACTATTTTTACAATTTCTTCTTTTTTTCCAATTATTATTAGACTTTCATCCACCCTTGAAAAATAAGGAAAATTTTGGTCTAATTTCCAGTCCTAGAATCCACCAATTAACACAAATAAATTTCCCCAATTTTTGTTTAATTTTGTTTCCCTTTCTCCTTTATTCCATTGTTTACCTTTATCTTCATTGTAGAAAAAATTAACTCAAAATTATTTATTTTAATACTGTGATTTATGTATTATACCCCTCAAACCATTTTTTAGAAATCTTAGCTTTTACTATTCAGAACTGCCTTTTGTAATATATTTTAAATTATATTGCAATGTAATATCTGGTGGGTTTTAAAAAAGTTAATGTATGAAACTCACAACCTTCCTCTAGTTCTTAAACGCTTCCTCCCCACAACCATCATG
>NW_022103906.1:64702817-64725165 GCF_000313985.2 Echinops telfairi
TAAATATATGGAAGATGCTTATGTGTATAACTCATAGGATGTGAAGATATTTTGTACAGAAATTACTGAAATTTTATCTTTCATCAGTAATTACATTTATCATTGACATAATGGTGTTTCTACTTTATAGCTCTTAATTTCAAACAACATATCGAATGAAAATGTCATGTATCAATGAAGCAACTCTGATCTTACTACAGCTCAAGATAATAGCTTTTTAAATTAATATTTCAGTGGTTTAAATTGAAGAAAATAGAATGCAAAAATATTTTATTATATATTTTACTATATATTTAAAACCATTAAAGATGTACTTCCTACTTGTATGGTCTCACATAACACCATCTGTACACCTAGCAAATAATCAGAGGAGATGGATTGTATGAAGAGGCATCAGTCTTGGTGGAAGGCTTATTAAGAACCTGCTATATGGAGACAGCACAACCTTGTTTGCCAAGAGTGAGGAGGATTTGGAACATTTGCTGATAAAGACCAAGGATTGCAGCCTTCAGTATGTATTACAATTCAATGTAAAGAAAACTGAAATCCTTACAACTAGACCATTAGGACACATCATGATAAGTAGAGAAAAGACTGGAGTGGTCAAGGATTTTGTTTTGCTTGGATCCATACTCAATGCTCATGGAAGCAGTAGTCAAGCAATCAAATGATGAATTGCATTGAGTCAATCAGCTATGCAGTTGTTGAAAAGCAAGGATGTTACTCTGAGAACTAATGTTCACCTGGTCCGAGCCATGGCATTTTCAATGGACTCGTTGGCATTGAAAGTTGAACAATGAATAAAGAAGAACTGATGCATGTGAATTGCGGTGCTGGTGAATAATATTGAAAATACCATGGACAGCAAATAGAACATACAAATCTATCTTGGGAGAAGCATAGCCAAAAGGCTCTTTAGAGGCAGGGATGGATGAGATTTTGTCTCACGTACTTTGGACATGTTGTTTGGACATGCCCTGGAGAAGGTCATTAGGCTTGGTAAAGTTGAGGGGCAGTGAAAACTAGGAAAGCCCGTGATAAGATGGGTGGACATAATGGGTGTAACCATGTGCTTTAACATAAAAAATTATGAGGATGCCAATGGACTGGGCAGTGTTGTGACTTTTTGTACATAAGGTCACTATGAGTCAGAGCCAGCTTGAGGACACCTAACCACACAAAACAATGATATATATATATTAGATGTAATAAGTATGTAGTATGCTAGTTTATTCTATTTAAACATAAGTTTCTCCTTTTTACATTTCCGGTTTCATTTCTTCTTGTATATCAGTCTCCTTTTTGTCTAAATCTGACTCTCTCATACGTAGACCCATTACTATATTATTTGTATGCTGGTTTTGCAATGGTTGAAGTTCAAAGTTAATTTTGAGGAAGTGATATTTGTATTGATGCTTCTCCAACTATAACATTCTGTGAGACTTCCCTTTTGCTATGGATTATTCTCTATTTATTTTGGACAGAAATTCAGCCGAGAAAATGGAGATGTAATTTGCTTTAGTCAATGACTTTCTAGCCAAGCATATATGCAAAGCTTCCTTTATTTCAAGTTCAAATGTTTGTTTTATTCTAGTGATTAGTTTTGCCTCACTGGTGTTTATTCAGTGGTCCATAGCATTGTTATATTATTTGTACTAAGTAACAGAGAATATTTTCCTGGTGATTTAGGTTTAATTTAATTTTATTATCAGATATTCATTTATCTTATAAATACAAATAATGTTTCTTTTTTCCTAGAATTGGGTTAAAATACTTTTAATATTAGTGAGCTTTGAAATAATAGGTTTTACTAATGGGTCACATTATAAAGAGTTAAATAGACATATTGATTTAAAACACTAATTGCAATTATTTAAATTTTAAATAAGCCTGCATCATTCTCTACTCTGAAAAACTACAGGTAAAACAGAAGTATAGTCTTAGTTATTTCAATGTCTTAGTGAGTTGGAGAGCTACCTTGTGTTCTTGTATGTATATCAATCAATATAAGGCATAATTCATAATTTAGTTGTTTAAAGTTATGTTAATTATTATCAAACAATTTAAAATTGTATGCTTATTAATATAGTTTCTTTAAATCAATATAAACCTATAAATTAATACTTTTACAATGAGCCAATTACTATCTGTATAGACACACTTATCTTGGATTTCATATACAGAAAATCATACAAAACAAACACAATCACAAAAAATCCTATAAAACATACAAAAACAATGACTAGACAAAACATAGAAAAACCTCAAAGAGAAAGCAGAAAATATTAAAAACTGAAACAACTTTGAAATGGGCCAAAAGGGGAATCAAATGATATTACATTTTAACCTGAGTACATCTGCCATAACCGTCTTTACACTACTCTCTGTATGATAGCAAGGCCAGTCACATCACCCACTCATGTCAGAGGGGATTCACTAGAGATTTAATCCACATAGGAACACTGCAAATGCATTTTGGGCTTCCATTATTGCCCAAAGCGTTCTGAAAACTGGGTATTCACACTTTAGGCACTGATACAATTCCCTCCTTGGGATCTGTATTTTACTAATTACACTTCTCAGATCAAACAGGCTGGTGTTCTTCTGCCATATGTACAAAGTTGTTGCCTCAGTTATTTCTTGTTTAAAGAAAAACTTTTATGACCCCAGATGCTATTCTTCCTGGTATCTGGACACCCTCTGATTTCTTCACCACATTTTTGCTATAGCAACCATATCTTCAGGAATGTCTTTCTAAAAGTTAACATAGAGCATGGCTATAGTATAAGAGCGAATTATTCTTATATTGGTGCTAGAATTAAGTTTGAGCACCAATCCACATATATATATATATGTATGTATGTGTATATGTATATATATACATGGTTTATATATCTCTCTGACTCACTTTAAAGATAACATTATCACTTTATAATAAACATTAAAAAACATTCCTCCACTATTCATTCTTTTAATAGTGTCATTAATTTAGTTAATGATATAGACTTTAAAACATTGCTGCAGAAAGGCAATTATACAATTATAGGGCAGCTTCAGACCGCAATACATGAATTGTTGATTTATACAAATTAAATTCTTAAGTGACGACACTATTTACACAAAGACTGGAGGTTGGTGATGGCTCAAACTTTCAGTAACACTTGCTCACAAATGTAGAACCATGCTTATAAGATTAATACATGACATAAGAAAGCAAGGAGGGAATTAAAATAGTAAATATATGATAATCTCAGACCACATTCATTGAGCTCTCTCAAAGCACAGGATCTAAACCAAAGCATAGTAACTTCCAATTCCATAACCCTGGGCTAGCTGACCTCTGCTTCTTTTCACATTAGTCTTTCAGCTTTAAATCCAATGGAATATGTCAATTTAATAATATGCTCTAGTTGAGTTTGAGGTAAAACCCAGTACACTTAGTGAGATTCCACCCCAAATCCTTCTGCTTTGGCCTAGCAAGAGTGGTATGTATCTCAAAAGGCCGGTCTAAATAGGTTAAAAAAATTACAAGTAGGAACATAGCATCAGGCATATTCTCCTCTTGAGTTCTATATAAGTATTGGTAAGTGCCCCCACGTCCTTTGCCTCCTCCAAGGGAGGTTGCTCCTCCCAGTTAATCTTTAACAGTAACGCAACAGCCTTCCCCTCATCTTGACTTGAATTTCCAGTAAGTTTAGTTTATTCCTCTGGTAGGAGAGTTTTTGAATTTGGGATGACGTTAGAACAATGTAGTACAACATCATGAAAAGTGAACCCAGCTGAGATGAGGTTGCCTCTGTCGAACTGGTTTTTAAGATGTACATATAAAAGGGGTGTTGCGTGGTTCATGGGTGGTAGGCGAGCTTTCTACCTCGTTGCTTGGGAGAGTGGACTAGATCACATGACCTGAAGCTGAAACCTGCCTTCTTGGTGTTTATCCTGATAGTCGTGGACTGATGCAGGGGTGTGTGTACTCAGGTCTGTCTAGGATCTGAATCTAAATAGTTTGTTAACTTCATAGTGTCCCACATCATTTCAGGCTTTATCCTATTTGGCAGTTTTATTTTTCCTTTCTTTCGGAGTTTTATACATATCACTTTGTTGTCGTCTAGCTTAAATAGTTTCTGCTAAGAAATCCGAGCTTATCCTTATCGGTTTTCCTTTGTAGGCGACTATTCTTTTTTTTCTTAACTATCCTCAGTATTCTTTTTCCTTGAAAATGGAGAATATCAGTGAAATGTTTTTGTTTGTTCATTCTTTCTCCCATTGATTATATCAATTGAGTGGGTGATTGTCTTCTAACTTACTGATTTGGTTTTCCTTTATGTCCACTCTCTAACTCAAATCTTTTACTATGTTGTCTAATCCTGTTACTTCATTGTTTATCTCTTGGAATTTTTGTTTTGTTTTAAGTATTTTAATTTTTCAGGATTACAGAACAAGAAGAAACAAAAAATAAATCTATAGAAAAAAATTTCAGGAGGAGCAGGAGAATATAACAATTCAAGGAGCTGAGAGAACCCGAAATAGGATTATTCTTTTTGTTTCGAGGATTTTAGTTTTTCAATCCCTTCCTTTGCTCTCATAAGCTTTCCCCTGTCTCTTGAAAGATCTAAACATTATTTTTCTGAAGTCTGTTTCTCATAGCTCCAGGGCCTCTTCTTCAGCGTTATCCATTGGGTATAGGTGGTTTTGGTTTTTCAAATTGAACACCTCACCCTCAGTGCACAAGATTCTGTATTGCCCCACAGTATAGTTAAGCCTTGGTATAGTTATAACCCTCATGGTTTTCATCAAGTTGTATCACATTATGGTTTTATTTAATAATTTCCTTGAGACCTATAATACTGTATATCTTTCCTTACTTTTATTAGAAAATATGTTACGCAATGATTATCCATGAAAATATCTAAATTTAATGTAGTCATGATCATTATTGGTTAATGACAATGAAAACAGTTGGAGAGTCTGAGAACAATGATAAAGCTCTGAACTCCTAGCTGAAAGACAAGCAGTTTGAAAGCACCAACCACGTCACAGGGAAAAAAAAGACGTGGCAGTCTATGTCCAGAGAGTCTAGAAATGGAAACCCAGTGGGTCAGTTCTCCTTTGTCCTATAAAATTGCAATATATCAGAATAGACTTCATTGCAACAGATTTGATTTTTTGGTTTTATAATGCTGATTTAAAATATTTTTTACTTCATGGAATATTTTTAATTTACAAAATTAGTTATATGTAAAAACCAATCTTTTGGCCCATATATTCACTCACTGCCTTTGAGATGATGCTGACTCATAGCGACTCCCATGGAGTTCTAAGATTAACTGTTTATGGGCATAGAAAGTCCTGTCTCTCTTCTGCATAGCTGAAGGTGATTTTGAACTGTTGACCACGGAGATTGCAGCCCAATGCATGCCCACTACACAACCAGGGCTCCATTTTGGCCCATAGTAAGACATTTTAAGCTTGGGCAGTCTGCACATTTATTATACACAAAAAGTCACTTTGCCTACCTTTCTTGTTTTAAATGCCACCTACCCACTACTTCACAATTCTATTCCTTTAGCTCAACTTGTCTTCTAAATAGATTTTAACTCCAACTATCTATTTGACATCTCTAATTAGATGTCTAATAGGCATCATTAACATAACATGGCAAAAACACGATTATTGACTTTCTTCTGCAAATCTGTTCCTCCCAAAGTCTTCCTCATGACTGCAAATGAGGACCATTATCCCACTAATTACTCCTCCCAGAAACCTAGGTGCCATTCCTAATTCCTCCTATTATTCATTAGCAAGCTCTGTCAGCTCTACCTTAAAAAAATACCTGAAATCAGATAACGTCTCATCCATTTTACTGCTACTCTCTTTTTTCAAGTAATATACTTCCCTTGGACTTCAAAATTTGCTTTTTTATAGCTGTTCCTGCTTCCTTTGTGACACCTCTTGCAGTCTATTCCCCACAATGTAACCAGAGCGCTCACAACTCTTGGGAGTCTGCTGACTTGCATACATGCTGATACATGCATACATGCTGATAGACTGCTCCTGAAAGGCAGGAGAAACGGTAACACTGGAGCCTGATGATAAAAGTGTCAGACAAATGCTTATTGTTTGCTCCAATTAACAAATAACTTTTTCAGCCCTGTTTACCAATACAGGGTCAGTTATTATTTATACATTGAAGTTGTTAATTATTTTTTGCCAAAATCTATTGATTTCAAAAATTTTCATGATCATTTTTTTATTTAAAAATACTTTAAATAAGATATTTCTCCTTGGTCTATTACCAGTACATAACATTTAAGTTATTTCACTCTGTAAATTTTAGTTTTTAATAAATATTTTGAGAAATATACATGTATAAAATTGTATGAAATCTTGTTTGTCACACTATTCTTATAATTGATATGTATTTCAATTACTATATTTTTTATAAATCTGTATACATTCAAGGTACCCTGGTGGCATAAATGAGTAGTTTGAAACCAGAAACCACCTTAGGGAGGAAGATCGGACTTTCTACTGTAAAGTGTAGCAGTCTCAAACTCACAGAGGCAGTTCTACCGTGTGCAACAGGATTGCTGTGAATTGGAGTCAACTCGATGGCAGTGAGTTTGTTTTTTGGTTGGGTAGGTATTCAGAATATATGGAGTTGCCATGAGTCAAAACAAGAAACAATTTAAAAAAACAAGAAACAATTGGATTAAAAATATTCAGTGATAATCAATATCACCTATGTCTTTAAAAATTACCCCAAATTACAAATCTTTTAGAAGCTATAAGCCTTCATCACATTCACTTGATTTATAGCATGTGTATATTCTTGAAATGCATGCAAATTAAACATTACTTTAATATAGAGACAATATGTGTTACGACTGATTACAAATTTACTTATTCTCATGTTCATCTTCCATCTTGTATCTCACACTTGTATAGGCTTTCTTGTTGTTTTTGATGTATATCCTTTAGAATTTTTATAGGAAGTTTGTGGCTGAAAAATTCTAAATGTTTTTGTCAGTTTGAAAATGTTTTCTTGTGCTCTTATTCTCTTCTCTTCATGGAAAATTTCATTGCAAACACAATTCTTGCCTGACAGATATTTTCTCTGAGCAATTGGAGAGAATATTAGCTTGTTTTCAGGTGATCTCCTTTATTATGAGGTTTTTAGTTCTCTTGGTTTCAGAATGTCTGTGTTTTGATTTATTTTCAATTACTCTTCTCAGAATACTTTTTGATTCCTTTATCTTTATATGGACAATGTTCATTAGTTATGCCACAAGTAAAACACTTTCCAGATATTTTTATCAATTTAGAGTTAAGTTTTTTTTTTATTTTTTTTTATTTTTTTAGAGTTAAGTTTTAAATCTGTTTTAAAGCATGGATCAGGATTACCTTTTGGCATGTGGATAACCAATTTTTCATCATTACTCATTTTATGGGTTATTAATTCTTCATTTAATGTGTTTGCATACCTTAGTTTTAAAATAACAGTTTTGATTCTTAACATTTTAAATGTCTTTTGCAACAGTTTTGCCAGATAGAATTTTGTGCTTTTATTTCTTGATTTTGGCTTTCAATAATGTTGATTGTGGATCAAAAAAACAAAAAACAAACCTTAGTACTTTAGGTAGCATATTGTGATCGTCAGGTTTTTGGCCAATGTAAAACCTGTAAGAAGATGGAGTAGAGTCCAACCTATCAAACAAGTCTTAAAATAAAACTCTCAACATTTATTTTTTGATTATGATGGTTATTAATTGCCTACGTATGAAGATTTTTCTCTCTTTATGCTGCTTCACTAATAATGTCTAAAACAAATGAAATAATAATATGTAAGGTTTATGCAGAACCATCCCATTGTGTCTCCTAGATATTCTGAAAACATCTTAATGAAAACTGTGATGCTCATATAAAAAGCAGTATTCAAGACTTTAAGAAGGAAGTAGGAACACTTACAAAAATTAAATTCTCAAGTAAATCCTTGCAAATGTTAGTCAAAAGATGTGTTTTAATTACCTCATCCTCGCATTTGTGTTGTCTTTGTACAGAAGATCTGGCCCCGCTGTTCTCCGTCTCCATGGAGGGAGAAGAACAGAAATAAGCTTAACTGGAAGCAATAAAGTTTGCAGTAAGGAGATTTTCCTAAAATTGAGAGTTAGAACATTATAGAGTGTATTACAAAACCATCTTCCCTGGGATTTTATAGATGTATGTGTTCTCATTTGTTTTAAATGCTAAGCGTGTAGTCAAAGAAAAAAATTAGGTACAATATTAGGTGTCATTTTCTAATCTCCAGGTGTTGTATGTTCCTTAAAAACTCACAAAATTGTTCTCAATACTTACATTGTATGAGAGCTAATGCATGTATGGTATTTTTAAAATATATGTGGTCTTTGTTAGCATCATTATATTCCCTTTGCATTTGTACAATGATGGGGTGGAAATATTTTTGAGTGTTACATGAGAGAGCAACAGATAGTTCGTGGAAAATTTTCATTATCTATTATGTCCACTTTCAATAAACTTTTGAAGCTCTCTCCTGTATGTTGAACATTCAAATGCAAATGCATTTACAAATATATTCTACATTAAATTATGTATTCTATATTCAAATGTCCATTTAAGAGTTTCCCAAGTAGAAAGAAAATGTTTTGAAAATGATGATGACAACATATGTACAGATGTGCTTGACACACTGGATATATGTATGGATTGTGATAAGAGCTGTAAAAGCCCCTAATGATTTTTAAAGTTTTAAAAATTAGTAGGATAAAGGAACTAAAATCAGGTTTCATATTCGCTGTATTTTCAGAAAATATGACTTTTAATAATTATTTTTAATACTTTTGGTAGCATGTTGTGACCATTAGGGCTTTTTTCTGGCCAATGTGGCACATGTTAGGCGATATGGGTGGAGTCTTAGTCTGATTATGTCTCCTTTGGGGTGTGGCACTTTATAAGAGAGACAGTGAGATGGCTCCCTTGTCCCATTTTTACTTCTTTCTTAAGTTTTGTGTCTGGCTCTGGGTGGGCAGCATCTTCTGTCCTGTGATCTCCCAGCTTTCCCCTTCTCCATGCTCTGTCCACAGACAGCTGTCTCAGTCTCAACTGAACTCGGGCAGCATTGGAGCCATGTACTTGAGTTGGACTGGGTAGGTCTGTTTTTTTTTTATATTAATTTTTTTCTTGATACAGGTCTTTCTTATACACATATGAGTGGCACTGCTTTCGTTTCTCTAGAAAACAGCCTGATACACATCAAATAAAAATATTTAAAAGAAAAATAAGTAATTCTCAACAATATGTGTGTTAGTTAGGTTATTTTACTGTATCCGTTGAAAGTGTGTGTGTGTGTGCTTGCATATGTGTGTGTGAGTGTGTGTTTATGTATAAGGAGACATGGTTGGGTAAGTATTGGATTACTAACCTTAAATTTGACAGTTCAATATTACCAGCTAACTCCAAAAAATGGTTGCCTGCTTTTAATATAGCAAGTCTGTTATTCCTGTCTTCTTTTGATGCGTTTTGCATCAGTCAGTATTTTTCCCATGCCTTTGTTGCTAAGTGCCATAAAGTCAATTCCAACTCAAAGTGACCCTATGTACAGCAAACTGAAACACTGTCCAGTCTTGCATTATCCTTGCAATTATGATGTTTGAGGACATTGTTGCCACCACTATATGTCAATCCATATGGCCAAAATGTTTCTTATTTTTCACAGAACCTCTACTTTAACAAGTATGTTGACTTTCCTAAGAATTAGTCTCTCCTGATAATGTCTGACACAATTAGGTTCACTGTCAAATTGGGTGGAGCAGGGCTCTCGGTGGCCTGGAAGTAAAGACCTACTCATGCCCCATGACGTGACCAGACACAAAGTAATCAGTGCAATCATGGGATCACCTATGGGCAACTAAGAAACTATAAGAAGATTAGGGTGTTGTACAACACCCTTACTCGGGTCACAGCTCTCATATATTCAATTGGAGAAAAATTTTTTAAGAGTGTGACCTGCTTTCAAAATAAGTGAATGTGGTGGGAAAGTTTGCTTTGCTTTCGTACTGGGTTTGGAGCTTGCATTCCGCTACCAAGTCTTTGGATTTGAGACAAAAAGTTTGCAATATTGCCTGCCAATATTGGGAGTCATTGTCATCTTTTCATCTGAGCTATCATCCTTGAATGAATTCCCATTTCCAATCACAAGCCTGACTGCTGACCTTGGATATATTCACCTCTGCAGCCGTCAGCCTGTCACCATCCTACCGATAATATATATATATTTCTCTAGACAAATATATATATATATAATTTCTCTAGACAACCAAGTTGAAGACAATATTCAGTGAACATGGGGCAAAGTCTATTCATCCTAATGTCTAATGTGTATCCTGGCTTTACTTCTTTAAAGACAAATTCATCTGTGGTTATTGTTGTCCAAATTACTTTCAAAATTCAAATACCTTAACCCTGTGGTTTTCCACATTCATTGTCAAATTTCACATGCATAGAAAGCTATTGAAAAGACAATGGCTTAGGTCAGGTTCACCTTGTCCTCAAAGTGACTTCTTTGTTCTCCAATATTTTAAAGAGATTTTCCGCAGCAGATTTGCCCAACATAATACTTTGTTTGATATCTTGACTGTTTTTTTCAATGAGCGTTGGTTATGGATCCAAACAAATTGAAATGCTTGACAACTTCAATCTTTTCTCCATTTATTATGATGTCTTGTGCCAGCTTTGATAATATTTGTTTTCTTTATATTAAGTTGTAATCCATATTGAAGGCTGAAGTCTTCAATTTTCCTCAGCAAGTGCTTCAAGGTCTTTTCACTTTCAGCAAGAAAGTTATGTCATCTGCATAACTCAGGGTGTTAATTAGATATCCTCCAATCCTGATGCCAAACTCTTAGCCACACAGTCCAATTCCTTAGATTATTCCCTCAGCCTACAGATTTAGTAAATACAATGAAAAGATACAAAATTAAGACATAACTTTCCTGATTTTAAACCATGAAGTACTCATTTGTTCTGTTCAAAGGATTACCTCTCAGTCCATGAGCACATGTGAGTACAATGAAGAGTTATGGAATTTACAGTCTTCTCAAAGTTATCGTACTTTATTATGATCTATAATGTTGAATGCCTTGCTTAATCAATGCAAGACAAATAAACATATTTTTAGTATTCTCTGATTTCAGTAATCTGACAATAGTATCAATTTTGCCCAGTTTTCTGAATCTCTCTTGAATTTTTGGCAGCTACCTTGTACTATTCCAATTGCTTGATTGTTTCAACATGGGCAAAGGAAGACAGTAGATGGTGTAAGATATGAAAATAATAATATTTAATCATTTAATTATAATATTTTATCATTTAAAATTGTTATTTATAAGGGGTCCATGAGAGTAGCAGGGTAGGGGAGGGAGGGAAAAAAGAGGAGCAGATACCAAGGGGTCAAACAGAAAGAGAATATTTTGAAAATGATGATGGCAACATATGTACAAATATGTTTGATACAATTGATGTATGAAGACCTATAAGAGGCCCCCAATAAAATTATTTATTAAAATAAAAAGTAATTGCATGTGATATTAATTATGTTGCTTGGTAATATCCATATTTGGTTGGGTCACCTGTTTTTGGAATGTGCAAACATATGATCTCTTCCAGAGAGCTGATCTGGAAGCTATGGAGAAGCCTTCTTGGTATACACGATTGTGTGTCTCCACCACGTCCATCAGCTTGTTCACACATTTGATTGACCTTATTTTTATTCCTGGAGCCTTTCTCACACTCATACACTCAGCACAGCTTAGACTTCTTGTTTCAGGACTGTTGGTTCTTGATCATAGACTACCTCTTGAAATGTTTTCACATTGACCAATCATTATGGTACATTGACCAAACATTTTGGTGCAATCACTGTGTATTCTTTCATCTTTTTTATGCTTCTTCCATTGTTTAATATTTTGTCCATGGAATTCTTCAGTATTGCAACTCTAGGCTGGAATTTTTCCTTCAGCCCTTACATTGTGAAAGAAGGTGAAGATAAGAGATTTTCCAAAAGATTATATCACTTCATTATCCTTTTCTTTAACCACCACTCTTCTTCTTAGTTTCCTCTTTCACATTCTAGAGTTCCATAATTTGCTGCAACACCTAAGGGAACTCAAGAACCATCAAGGAAATGGTCCACATGGTTATGGAGGCTGGCAAGTTACAAATCAAAAGTCAAGAAGTCCTTCTGGAAGACTCTCCCCATTCACATCAATCAGACTATTAACTCACAAGTTTGAAAAAGCTGGTGAATCAGAGTCTGTCAACAGACATTGGCTCAAGACACAAGAACCAGAAGTCAGGCAGAGTTAAGCAGATACAAAATCCAGAACAAGAACAAGACAAAACAGATACCTCAGCACAGCACCAGTTTTAAAATTAGGGTTGTAATTGGAATCATGTAAGTATACATCATTGGGTGTGCCAGCTAACTAGTCTTCACGTGCTCATTTGGGATGCTGAAGTAGGGGATGGAGGGAGGTCACAAAAATGATTTCTTGACTGTGTATGGAATTCTGATGGAGATGTGATTTTTGCCTTCTGATCCCAAAATGTTAGGTAGATGAAATGTTGATCACTTGTTTTACATGTTAGGCCAAGTCTAGTCTCACCCTGCTCTGTGACACTAGCCTCCTGTTTTCTTAATTAATCAGACAGCTCAATGTTTGCCTATTAGGGAACCACTTAAGCCAGTAATAGTTCTTGGTTAAAGAGAGATGACAAGGATGAGAGCGAATCTGCAGACCATACTCTTCCAAGGGGAACAAAAGGTGATGACTTGTATCATACACTATAATAAGGTGGAAATCAAAGCATATCCTATCCTGCCTAATTAGCATAATATAATATTCATTCTCAGATAAGACCACAACAAGTATAGAGAATAGAATTTACATTATCTCACAAATCGAGTTTAAGTCCAGTCTGATTCAAGTCTCTGTGCCAATTGCTAAGCATGAGATTTTTTCCCGATTCCTGTAGGTGCTGGTGCCAACAAACCAGAAACAGGAAGAACGCAGGCTGTTGGAGACAGAAGCAGATAAATTGAATTTCAGCAAGTCAAGCTCCTGTCTGCAGTTAAATGAATCCAAGGTTGGCAGGCAATATGGCAGACTGCTGACAGTTCCAAGATTGGGCACTTTGATGAGCTAGATACAGGATCCCGACCAACAAAAAGTGAGTTGTCTTTCCCGCAGTGTCAGTTTATGTAAGAGAGAGCCACATTCCTACGAATCATCCTTTCAATTGTATCAAGGCTGTATCAAGTAGGTTGTGCTCCACCTTACTTATCCCACAACTTTGGCTGCTCACGGAAGGTCCCATCATGGAATTTATTATATTATATTAGATCACATCTTGGGAGAATCATGTCAGGCAAATTTGCCGCAGAAAGTATCACAATTATTTACTATAAATTTCACATGAATACCTGTGCAGCAACTTACTGAATGTTACATCAAACAATTAAAATATTTCCCAATTTTAAATTACTTTGTTTTATCCTCTTTTCTATTCCTTTTCTCCTTAAATTTCACTCTAAGTGAATGGTTCACTCTGACATTGAATTAGACTGTAGAAATATATAGTAAGGCTAGCCTTCGAGGGTTTTTCCAGACAACTTTAAAATTGTAAAATGCTGATCATGACATTGTGATCAGTTTAAAAATGCAAGCAACTTTCCTTGTGGTTTACTTGATTTTCCTGGCACATCAAATCACTCATATTATTTTATACCAGGCATTTCTTAATATTGTGATTCATGTCATAGTTTCATTGATAATAACCTTAAATATTTATAGTCTTATTAAACTATGTCACCAATAAGTGTACAAAAGAACCAAGAGACACAGGGCATGTTTTGTGTGACAAATTACTTGGCTTCCTCATCACAGCATATCACACATTTAACAAACTGAAGTAGACATTCAAGCTTCGAATTACAATATTAAAGGATTCTAATAGTAAATTATTGAACAATGCAGGGAATCACATAAGAAAATCAAAGAAATACACATAGAGATATTGCACCAAAAGGAATTATTCAGTGATCAATCATTCCAAGAATTAGCAAATGATTAAGAAACAAACGTAGGAATAAGTGAAAAATAAGGCAACAGGAATTGATGGCAGACCAATTGCATTATTTGAACACATTGCTGAAGTGCTGGAGCAGTCACTAGTCGATGTCAGGAAATTTGGAAGACAACTACTTGGGCAATTGAATGAAAGAGATCCATATTTATGCAAATCCCAGAGAGAAGTGACCCCAAAGAATGCAGACATCATGGACACATATTAGTCATACCACATACAAGTAAAGCTTTGCTAAGGATTTTTGTGAATGGTTGTAGCAGGAGAGTTACTGAGAGATTCCAGGAATTCAAGTCAGTTCTAGGAGAGGACATGACATGAGGGCGATTAGACATGAGGGCTGTTACTGCTGATATCAGAGGCATCTTGGTTGAAAGTAGAGAATAACAGAAAGATACTTGTTTGTGTTTTAGTAACTATGCAATGATATTTGACCATATAGATCATAACCAACTATACATTGAGAAGACTTGGAACTACAGAGCCCTTCACTCTGTTCAAGCAGAACCTGTCATTAACACACATGTTTCATGGTTTAAAATAAGGTAAAGAAACGTTGGTGAAGGGAGACAGTGGATGGGGTAAGATATGAAAATAATAATAATTTATAATTTATCCAGGGCCCAGATGGCTAGGAGGGTGGGGGATGGAGGGACAAAAGAGGAGCTAATACCAAGGGTTTAAGGAGAAAGAAAATGTTTTTGAAAATGATGATGGAAACATATATACAAATGAGTTTGATATAATTGATGTATGGATTATTATAAAAGCTGTAAGAACCACAATAAAATTATATATTAATAAAATTTAGGGTAAAGTGTACATCAATTTTGTATTCTTTCACTGTATTTATTCCATAGGTATGCTGAGCAATTAATATGAAAATCTGGACTATATGAGGAAGAATATTGCCCAGGAATAGAGGATTCCTTATTAATAGCCTGTGCTGTACACGTGGCACATGTTTGCTTGCAAGGGGACTTGATACATTTATTGATGAAAGGAAAACATGCAGCCTTCAGTATGGATTACAACTCAATGAAGGAAAAAAGCAACAACTGGAACAGCAATAATGATACACCGAGAAGAGTTGGAATGTGTCAAGTGTTTCACTTTGCTTCCATCGGAAGCCAAGGTACTTGGAAGCATCCAGCCACATATTGCACTGGACAAACCTGCTGCACAAGACCTCCTTACAAGGTGGAGCAGCAAGCATGCCACCCTGAGGACTACTTTCAATCATCTAATATGAAAATCGAAGTTTGACAGTGGCCCAGGAAGACTGCCGGAGAAGTGGTACATGAGAATGGAATGCTTGGCATGGACTATTGAGAGCACAGGGCACGCCAGAAGAATGATCGAATCTGTTTTGGGTGGAACACAGCCAGAAAGCTCCTTAGAGGTCAGGATGGTGAAGTTATTTCTCGTGTGTTTTGTAAATGTTATCAGAAGAGACCAGGCCCTCAAAGGACATTACTCTGCATCGAGGGCCCTTGAGAAACAGGGAGACTCTTGGCAAAATGGATTGACACAGCGGAGACAGCAAAGAGTTCAGGGTCACAACAATTGTGAGGGTGGCACACGCGAGGGGAAAGGTTTTCCTGTTGTTCATGAGTCACTCTGTCTTAATGGCACGAACAAAAACAACAGCAGCCCATCTGCTTAACTACATCAAGACTTTCTTTTCAGAAAATTCTTGTTGAAATAGTTCCTTTAAAAATGGAACGTGCAAAAACTTTCTATCTCCTATTTTGTTCAGTTGCTCTTCTTTTGAAACGATTCTAGTGTCTAAATATTAATGCTTCATCCCATTCACAATCTGCATCTTGCTTTTTGATAACCAAACAGGGCAGTTTGCAATAAGGCTGAGTGCACGACTTCCCTTGATGGGTCTATGTTTTGACATGACCTATGTTTAAGTTATTCTTAACCTGGGAAAACAGTAAATTAGGTTTTTTAATCACTATTTGACTGACTTAGTCATTAATACCATTTAACAGTTTATATGAATGTTTTTCATAAACCTTATTGCATTTTACTGAATTAATGAACCTGGGCTTATGGAATATTACACTTCTGGAGTAACAAACAGGATTGTGTCATTCTCTGATGACTTGCAAGAAGTTATAAACACACACTGCAGAGTGTCATGGCACCACGCACACGTTTGTCAGAGTCTCTGGCCTATAGAAATGGAAGGAGAACATGAGATAGATGGGAAGCCTTGTCTTGCCCTGCTTGCAGCAACTCCTCTGGCCCTTTAGGACTGGCACTGATGGGTTTCTCAGAGAGTAACATTCATCTTCCCTTGGGCAGAAACACATCATCTAGGCTGGGGGATGTAAAAGCTGAATGCTTTAAAGGTGAAATTGAAGTTTCTTTTTTCAAAAATAGTCATTGTACATTTTCTTCTTCCCCAAACTACTAATATGAAAATAAAGATGATTTTTTTTAAATCCCTACTTCATGTGTTCACATGAAAGTCAGTCTGAATCTTGACTTTATTAATTCTCTAGGTACAAGCATTGATGTGGAAAGAGGACTTTTTGAAAACTTAATACAGACTGCATTACCCAGAATAATTTTTCTGTCACATTGATTTTTACTTGTAACAACTGCAAAGCCAATGAAAGTATATCCCTGGCTTCCCAAACTGCATATGCACTCTTTGAATATATTCTTGGAATCCTGTGATACAACATAAACTCACACAAGAATTTCCATGACCTCAACAACACATCCAGATACATTGGTCAAAATTTGAATGCTCCCAGTAAATTTTGCTATGTAGTTAAAATGTATGTATATTTAAATTTAAATCAAATTTTTATAATTTAGAAAGAAGAAAATGATATATAATATTCAAAAGTGTCAAGAATGCCAAATATAGATATTCTCATTTATTATTAATAGAGGATTATTCATCAACATATTTTTAGAATCCATTTAGGAATATCAATCTAAACTACAAACTTTGCTCAAATAGCAATTCTCCCCAAAATAAACAATTGGATTAATTGTGCAAAAGTGTTTATTGCATTTTTTCCTATGAAAATAATATTTTTGAAACAATATGGTTATGTTTTAGAAGATTAGATAAGAAAATGTGCCACACCAATTCAAAGCATTACTGAACATATGTTTTTAAAAAGAAAGATTAAATATATACTCTGATTGGAAAAATTTCCATAGAAAAATACAGAAGAGTATTCTGGTATAATTACAATTATTTTAAAAGTTTCATACAGATAATAAGATTTAAAAATTGTTTTCAGTACATATACCTACCATATATGGTGTTGAAATTATACAATTTCACTATTTTTCTATGTTTGAAAATTTTGTTATAAAACAATACATTTTAATATAAGGCAAAAAGAACATTTCAGAATATGGCATTTTCATAATTTAAGCTTTCTAAATGTTTCATCAACCACTCATCTGCCAGTTTTTCTTACTGTGGTAATATTTGTGCTCCTGATATCTATGCCCCTGAGATTTCAAATTAAAGCAGGAAACCCGACAGTGGGCAGGGTTTAGTCGAATTTCCAGACTAAGACAAACTCAGAAAGACACCTGGTGATCTAAATCCAAAAACAACAGTTCACAACTTTTCGGATGGTAGGAGAATGTTACCTAACACAGGCCCAAGATTTACCTTTTAGGTGGCGAGGAGCTCAAAATAAGATTAAGGTAAGACTTCCTCCTAAAAGGATAGACTAAATGAGAATGTAGTATAGCTTTCAAACTTCATCTGCTAATGGGTCATGAATCAAAATGAGAAGAAATAGCAGAATATACGCACTAATAATTGGTACATAGCAAGTACAATATATAAATCTTAGATCATCAGGAATTATACAAATGAAAATAAATCCACAGGATTACTATTTTATGCATCAGTGAGCTGATTGGACTGCTATGAACAATTTTGGGAACAAGAGGGAAGTAAAAGGAAGAAAAGGAAAGAACAAGGAAGCAAACGACATTTACAGAGATCTAAATACAGGAATGCACACATGTGAATATATTTACATATGATGATGGGGAAATAGATCTATGTACATATATTTATGGGTCTAGTATTAATGTAGCAGATGGACAATGGGCCTCTACTCAAGTAATCCCTCAACACAAGAACACTTTGTTCTATTAACCTGGCATTTCATGAAGGCCACCTTCCCAACACAATCACTTAAGACAAAGCAGGTGCATAAGCAAATGTGGTGAAGAACGCTGATAGTGGCCGTTTATCAAAAGATATAGCATGTGGGGGTCTTAAAGACTTGAAGATAAATGAGCAGCCATCTAGCTGAGAAGCAACAAAGGCCACATAGAAGAAGTACACCAGACTGTGTGATCACGAGGTATCGATAGGATCAGGTATCAGGCATCAAAGACCCAGAACCAAAAATCATATCATTGTGAATGAGGGGGTGTGCGGAGTGGAGACCCAAAGTCCATCTGTAAGCAACTGGACATCCCCTTACATAAGGGTCGGGGGTGGGGGGGAGATGAATCAATCAGGGGGCAGTATAGCACCAATGAAACATACAGATTTCCTGTAGTTCTTTAATGCTAACACCACCACCCCCACACACATACACACTATTATGGCCCTAATTCTACCTTTCAAATCTGGCTAGACCAGAGCATGTACATGGGTACAGGTAAGAGCTGGAAACACAAGGAATCCAGGACAGATAACCCCCTTGGGACCAATATTGAGAGTAGCCATACCAAGAGGGTAAGTGGAAGGTGGGGGAAGAAAGGGGGAACCAATCACAATGTTCTACCTATAACCCTATCCCAGGGAGACGGACAGAAGAAAAGTAGATAAAGGGAGACATTGGCCAGTGTAAGACATGATAAATTAATAATTTTTAAATTATCAAGTATTCATGAGGGAGGGTGAAGGAGGGAAGTAAAACAATGAAGAGCTGATACCAAGGGCTTAGGTAGAAAGAAAATCTTTTGAAAATGATGATGGCAACAATTGTGCAAATGTGCTTTACACAATGGATGTATGTATGGATTGTGATGAGTTGCACAAGCCCCCAATAAAATAATTTTAAAAAAGAGAAACCCACAGAGACAGTTCTATCCTGTCCTTTAGAGTCTCTAAAATTTTTTTTAAAATTCTGAATAAGAAAATTATGTAGCCCATTATGACAAATTGAAAGCTAATGTCATCATATTCATCATCAAACACAGAACAAATCAAAACCAAGCATTTAGAGGTTGATCCTGAACTGCTATTCTGTCAGTCATGGGGTAATACCTCTATGCCATCAAGGAAAACCTTTTGATATGGCTATTATTCTAATATGAACACCAACGTCTAATGTCAAAGATAAAGAAAGAATAGATGTGTATCAACTTAGGTAATTTGATATTGATCAAACATGGAATGAAACAATAATGCACTGGTAATTACTGATGATTGATGGGAATGGGGCCGTGACAGCCCAGAACAAGCAGCAGTTGCAAAGGATGGGCTTGTGGCTATGAATGATGGCGGAGACTGCCCAATAAACCTTGTTTTCTCTTTGAATATGCCGTTTATGAGTGACATAAACAGCAACTCTGCAGGTGGACCCCACTAAATGGAAAGCACAGGACTGAAACTGACATCAGTACTCCTATGCATGTTAAAACTGGACAAAGAGTAAGGAATATGGGAAGAAAAAATGGTACATTTGAATTAAAGTGTTGACAAAGAACATTAAAATAGCATGAGCTCACAAAAGGACAAACAAACCTCCCTTTGAAGAAGTACAGCCGGATTGCTCGTTAGAGGCAAGGATGACAAGAAACTGTTTCTACTTTGCACACATCCCGAGACTCCTGGAGGAAGACATTGTGCTTGGTGGAGGGGAAGTAATGCAGCAATTCCTTCAGGAGGGATTGACACTGGCTGCAACAGTGAGCGGAGCATAGGGACGGTTGTGAGGATGTCACGAGACCTGGTGATCCGCTATGATTTTTGATTTTAGATGCCAGTGAATGAGTACCTACTCACAGTGACCCTGTGTACAACAGAGCAAAACACGACCCGTTCCAGTGCCATCTCATCATTGTTCTTAAGTCACAGCCCATGGTTGCAGCCACTGTGTCCATCCACCCTGTGGATGACCTGCCTCTTTTTCACGGCCCTGCTCTTTTTCCAAGTATGTCTTTCCCCAGGGACTGGTCCCTCTTGACAACATATCCAAAGTATGTAGGCAAAGTCTCTCTATCCTTGTTCTCTCAATATTCCTGGCCAGCACTATAATTCAAATGCATGGACTCTTTTTGGTTTTCCTTAGTCAATGGCCATGTATGTATGGATTTTAACTCAAACACCCACGTAAACAGACTGCGCTTGTTTAGCTCCGGTGTGTCACCTGAATCAAATCAATGTCAAACGATCTGGACGAGCACATTACTGAGAAAGATGAAGAAACATTCTAATATAGAGATAATTACATTAAAAATGGTGTATATATATATATGTATGTGTGTGTGTGTGTGTTTAGAGTCCCTGAAAAGATAAGCAATTTTGTAGAGCCATTATTTGAAAAGAAAAAGCTTCAAGTATACTGCAATAAGTGGAAAATGCGAATCCTTAGACTCTGGGAATAGAGAGCATCACAAACAGCAAAGTAGAACTAAATTTAGAGCTACAAATATCATAATGAACCTAGAGGTTGTCAAAAACAAGTCTAGGGTGTTAAGAACAGGTAGAGAAAAGGACAGTTCACCTGCAAAGACTGGCAATAAAACTGACAGCTAATTTTGAAAGAGCAACAATGACATCCAGAGAGAGTGGAAAAGCACAGCGTGGAAATAGCTTCCACATCAGATTTCTATAATCACTTAAAATGTCAAAAAATGTAAAATGCAGTCATTTTCAATTAAACCAGAGAGTTTATGAGTAAAAATTCCCATAAGAAGCTTCTGAGAACAATCACCCGACTGGCACATTTAGAATGCCAGTAGGAGAGAGCGCGGAGACCATCCTGAATCTGGAGGCAACTCCACTGGACACGGATTTAAAAAAGAATCATGTCTAATTAGAAAGGAAACACATGAAAAGTAAAATAATAAAAATGTTAATTAATTGAGTGCTTAATAAAAATAATTGCATATTCTAAAATTTTCTCTGTTATTTAGAACTGCTGATGTGATTTTAAATATACAAAAAATTGAATCAAAAATATACTTGAAGTGTTTTATCTAGACAAAGCTTTTAAGGCTGCTATGTAAAAATCTATTCCATTCTTATATACCAGCAAATGGAGAATAATATAAAAAGCTACTCATTATTATGGTATAAAAAGATATAGTCAATCTTTATTGATAAATGAAATTATTAGAAAATTGACTAAATATAATTTAGGATCAATAAAAAAGCTGTATATCCTTACGATATACTAATATTAAGTGATTCAAACATACTATTAATATAAATTTCAAAATTAGTAGATATAAATTAATACATATTCACTAATTTGGAAGATATTTAGATGTTAAAATTTTAAAAATAAAAGTCATATTTATCAAAAATTCATCATTACACTTAATTCTAGTGGGAAAAAGCTTTTACTAAATAGAGACTGTTAAGGACAGTTATCTAATGAATTGTCATCTATAGTGATTCTTCCACTAGCATCATCTGCACCACCGATAGAATCATCCGGGGGAAAACAGGCTCCGTCTCAGACTGTATACTCAGAAGGGATATGTTAAAAAAAACCTTTCTGGGTAGAGTACATTTGAGAATTAATGGCTTTAAGTATTATTTCAATTCTTTTTTTAACCTAGGATTTAGATATGATGGTTATAGAATTAATTCAAAATTATACATATGATTTTAATTTGCATATGATATCCACACTTATATCTCAAGCTGAGTAAACATAACATTGGACTTACATTTTCCTACCATGCACATGTTGCCACATTCTGGAAACGTCATTGTTTCAAAGATCATCTTCACTTCTACTAATGAAGTATTATTCAAAGATAAGTTTTTAATTAAAAGATCACTCTGTTGGGTGCTCTTGCAGGTCATAACAATCCATACATCAATATATCAATCATATTTGTACATGTTGCCATCATTATTTTCTGGACATTTATTTTCTACTGAGACCTTGGCATCAACTCCTCTTTTTTCTCTCCCTCCCCCTCCCCACCCTTTTGA
>NW_022103906.1:64726769-64728662 GCF_000313985.2 Echinops telfairi
CCTACTTCGCAGAATTTCATTTATCACGGTAGGGTCTAGAACCGATTAACCGCGATAAACGAGGGTTCACTGTACTTACCTCAGGGGACTCATGTTGTACTTGACCTCTTTGATTGGCTGACTTTGCTTAGCATAATGTCCTCCAACTCTTCCCATGAAATGACGTGTTTCATGTGGTCACCAGTGCTTTTAGCAATGTGTAGTACTCCACGGTGTGTATGGGCCAGAGTTTACTAACACACTCATTTATTGGTGCAAAGTTAGGTTGTTTCCAATTCTCAAAGATAATTTTATTGGAGCATTTATTTTTAGTATCAGCATTATGGCTTGAATTTTAAAATAATAATGAAATCATATTTATGAGCCTAGGATTTTCCTATTCAAATGTTTCAAAATTGTCTTATCTTGGACTTCCCACTGACAATTACAATTTAATACATATTTTAAAGTAATTTAAAAATCACCTTAGGTTGAAAAACTTTTATAAATTATGTAAGATTGCTGGTGCCATTTTTATATAGATGGACCCTTATAGAATTTTCTTTACTTCTACATACAGTCTTCAAATCCATTGAAATATGATTGTAACATACATTTCC
Organism: Echinops telfairi; assembly: GCF_000313985.2. NCBI lineage: Eukaryota > Metazoa > Chordata > Mammalia > Afrosoricida > Tenrecidae > Echinops > Echinops telfairi. The sequence continues at coordinate 64,727,369 of NW_022103906.1, forward strand.
AACTATATCTCTCTATCTGGGGAAATATACTCTATTCCAATAAACATATTAACAATTCTGTATATGTCTGAGTTGCCTGTCTTTATTTTTGGATTAAGGAACTACAGTGGCACAATAATTAGGGACTGGGTTATTAAACAGAAGGCCAATGGCTCAAACTGACCAGCTGTTCCATCAAAGAAAATACCTGGTGATCTGCTCCCATCAATGTTATGGATGAGGAAACTCTACAGGGCATTTCTACTATGCCATATTGAGACATTTTCAATCATCAAAGGAATGTTGGTGGCACAGTAGTTAAGTGGTCATCTGCTTACCAAAAAGTTGGCAGTTTAAATCCACCACTTCTAATTTCCCTAGCTTATTGTCTGATCACATTGTTTTATTATGAAGAAGTCCTAGTGGTAAATTGCATTTAGTATTGGTCTGCTAACCACAAGATTGGTGGTTCAAATTCTTTATCTGCTCTGTATAAAGAAGAAGCTGTCGGTGCCTAGAAAAATTGTCTTGGATGTCCTATGGAGCCATTTTATTCTGTTCCATGGGGTTATTGAGAGTCACAATTGACTCATCGGCAGTGGTTTGTTTTGTTTTGTGTTGATTTTTGGTATTTCCTTGTTGTACAGTTGCATAGCCTTCATGGTGCTACCTACTCACAGAAAGATGCGTCAGTAGATCTCCCTAATGATGACAGCTGTGGAAACGCTATGGGACACTGCTAATCTGCCCGAGCATGTGTTGCAAGTGGCATCAAATCAACAAAAATGGGCTCGCTCTTATTTTAAGCTCACATTCCCTCTTCATGTATTAATCTATTTTTCTGATTCAGTTTTCCAATCTCTGTTCAAGAAACTATTTTATGATTGAAGTTTTTCTGTATAATTCCATTTAGGAAAAAACAACAACTTATGTACTTGCTTCCACTAAGAGTTTGGCTATATCTCTTGAAGCACTTATATTTTGGGTTATGAATATGTGTCATGCTCCTCTAATAATTTTTTTATAAAAGTGATCACATATTACTCATATTTATAAACTTTTAAAATGTCCTATTTCTTGAAACTTGATGATAGGTTATAATACACATTTTTACAGGTCAAACATCACAAATTCCTTTCCTAACATGTAGTCATGACAGTAAGAAATACATTGTTTGAATAATGCATTTTGTTATTTGTTTGAAGAAAGCATTTTGTTATTTTGTTATTTGTTTGGCATTTACATTTACTTATAGGTTTCTACATAATACAGAAAGATAGCACTTTATTTAGTGTATTCATTTTGATCACTCTAT
>NW_022103906.1:64729027-64731318 GCF_000313985.2 Echinops telfairi
TCTCAGTGAATGCTAACTACTATGCAACCAGAGCTCCCACTAATAAACAATGTAACATCGTTGCCAAGACTTTATTGACTGTCTTCTGAGTAGGTAAGTCTTCTGTAAAACACTGAAGGAAGAAGATTCCAGACGTGCCGTAGTTTTTCTACTCCTGTACTTTCTTAAGATGCTGTCTCTGGTGGTAGCTGCATTAAACTAACATTAAATTGAAGCATTCTCATCATCTAGTTTGGATTATGCATCATTGACTCTACTACTCAGCCATCACCCATGTTTGTGTGTCGCATGATGCTGAATAGATTTCAATGAAGTTTCCAGACCAGAGAGAAAGGCCAGATTATCTCCATATTCTGAGAATCAACAAACAGATCACAAAGGTTGGTTTTATCATCGATGATGCAGGTGCAGGACTGGGAAACAGTTATCCCTTTGTGCATGGCATAGTTATGATTTAGGTACTGATGACAACACCTAATGACTATCGGGCTATCCTGATTGATAGCCTTTCTGTATGCATAAATCACCTATTTTCTTACTTATCAATTAGGCCCTTCAGATGGTGGTAGCTTCCTGGTATTTTTAGTTCCCACGTACCACAAACTATCTCCACCCTTTAACCCTGCACATACCTCTGAATTCAAGCGTTTGGATACCTGATATGTACATATTACTTAGCATTAATTTTCTAGTATTGATAGACTTGATGGAAATCTGTCATCTGAGACACAATCCATCTCAACGTTTGTGTCTGAATCTTTGGAGATGTGATTCTCTTGGAATCAGAACCTAAGAGCTATTAGTGCTGCTAGGCATTTTTATGTTGTATAAATTGTAAAATGGAATATTTATGTAAATGGAACTTATAATTATATTAATAGACATTGCTTGATCCTAATAGGTTTCTAATGAAAAATGATATTGTAAAAGTGTCTTTCAAATATATTCCATAGGCATTAAGATAAAAGAGGAGGTAAAACATGGAGTAGGAACATAGCCTGTATCCTTACTGAAATAAAGAAAATTACTTCCCTGGATTATGTATTTAAGCTTAGGAGATATATATATACACACACATATATATATGTATATTGACACTTTATATTCTGTGAGCTCTTATTTAGATATATAAAGTTCTTTATTTTTTAATGAATTCTACTTATTTAAAAATTCAAACTTGGAAACCCTTTCAAGATATGTTAATGTCCATGTTTCTAAACACAGAAAGTGTGGCTATTAGTTTTTCATCTTTGTTTCCCTCAGTATTTACAAGAAAAGGCACATAATATACAATATTAATACATGTGTAGGAATGTGTATTTAGTATATTACATAATCCTTATTAATTTTTATGTTCTCTGATGAAACTTGATGTATTGTATTTCCCTTATAATAAATACCTAAATTTTGGAACCCTTGCCAACCTCTTAAAGTTTCTGTAATCCTAGGATGAATGTTATGATTTTTACAATGCCATTTGACAGTAATGCTTAGCTTTCTTTTCCAAATCGGCAGCTTTTTGTATGCACCTCACTTTCTTGTCCGCTTCTTTGTATCTATGGTAACTAAACTGAACAACTGATTGTATTTCTAAAAGTCTCTCCAGAAGTTGAAAAATACAGCAAAGAATAAGGCATATGAGTAGGTGCTAGCAAATCCTTAAGAAGTACCTTTTAGCTTTTAAAAGTTTGTGGCATTTCTAAAATTCTGGATTTGTCTATTTTCAAATTATAGATACACAGAATGTTTATATATGAGACACATACCTTATTAGTTTTCTAAATGTCTTTTTTCAAAGCATTTACATGGTGACTTAAAAAGGTATAATGCTAAACAAGCCTTGTAAATATCACCTCAAAGCAAGAAAGGAAGATTTTTATGAATTTCTAAAGCCAGTATCTTATGAAGAACCCCCTATTATGCTAGAAAGCTCTGAGGATTCCTAGTTCTCACTGAGGAGGTAAGGGGGTTAGCATAATATCTGTCACAGCTCTTTGTGAAGGAAAATTATTAGTCCTAACTTATGATACCCAGTAAATTATGGACAGAATTTTAAAACAATGAATTGACAGATGTATGATTATTTTCACTGTTATTTAAATAAACATGAATGGCTGATTAATTTTTTAACTGTCTAATGAATTCAAATCCACAGTATTCTTTCCTTTAATGATTTTAAATAACTAAGATAGCACTAAGTTAATAATCAATAAATATCATTTGAGATATGAACATTGTGCTCATCATTGTGAAACTCTATAATGCTTTCATATTGAACATCTTATGTTTTC
>NW_022103906.1:64731812-64778967 GCF_000313985.2 Echinops telfairi
TATATATATATATATATATATAACTTTAAATGATCTGGTAGCCATACAAAAATGGATTAAATTAATTTTAATAAAATTATCTAACTCAAGATAAACTAATATATTTCATATATTTTCTACAATATTAATGAAATAGTTTGTCTTATTTTTAAGAACTATGCCTTTTAAAGATGTATTTTACCTGCATCCAAAAAAAAAAGAAAAGAAAGGCCTCCTTGCCATTGCGTCAATTCTGTGGGTTAAGCGTTGGGTTGTTAACGGCAAGGCCAGCATTTTAAAGCACCAAACACCAACATCCAGAATGCATGGAAGAATAATCCTATATTAAAAGATAAAAATAATTCTTCCTATATTACATTCATCAATTATTTAACTCTCTGTGAAAATACGTGTATGTTACTAAAGTTGTATGTATATGTAACATATTGGCATGCACCGCCTATAAAATATCATATATCTCTGTGGATATTTACATTTAGTTTCTTGAATAATTTGGCTATAGCTTACATAGAAATTGGTATTGTATGCAAACATATAAGTACATTTCAATAATATTTTTCGGGTTTTAAAAAATCATTTTCCTTTTCAAGCACCTCTCTTCAGGAAGTATTCATGGACGATGTAGATGGTCATGTTTTTATGGTTTCAGATGTTAAATAGAAGAATGACTTAGATGCAAGCTGACCACTTTCTTCAGATCTATTAACCTTTGATCGGAGAATTCTGTCTTTGGAAGCTGCTCGAGTTTCACAAGGAGGTTATTGTAGTCACAGAGATCATGTTCTCTTGAAAGAACTTGTAGTTTCAGTCATTTAGAATGGATGGTTGAGGAAATCTAGGAATCTCATTCATTGTAGTTTTCCTCCTTTCTGAGACATTTCTTCTTTACCATAGCTTTAATTCCCCTAAAGCTGAATATAAGGATACATATCATCCCCGAGAAAACTTATGAATAGTCTGAAATGCTGCTATAATCGTTCGAATATAAGCTTGTGTGTGTATAACTGAAATACTTGTCTAATCTACCTGTAGTCTCTCTGGCAAACCTTGAAAATTGAAGACACCATACATAGCTCTGTGAATAAAAACAAACAAGTCAACCTTTTCCTTTTGTGCTCAGACTATTCAGAGAATTAAAGATGCGGAGAGAAGAGTTAAAATACGTCCTAACTCGGCAGGTGTGATAGAAACAGGAAACCACTGACAAGCACCTTGGGTGACAATCTAGAAGGAAATCGATAAACCTTCACTCATCATCATCTTAACCATTATTGATCATAAACCTGCCTTTAAATTAAAGCATCTGAGACTTTGTGTCAGAACATATCATTCAAATAGTTAAAAGGAAATTTACCAATTTGAGCAGGAAACCTGAGTAAACATTTATATATTTAAAAGGAAACAAAATAATGTAAAGTTCTGAGGTTTTGATATAAACAGTGGAAACTAATCATTTTTGCTTTTATTAAAAGTATTCTAAAACACAACAAGATTTACCTTGAGAAAACTATTCCTTCTTAGCGCCATTATTTATTTTCCCCTGTGAGAATCTGTAGGGTATTTAGTGAGGCAAATAAAGAATTTTGGGGGTTTCTGGAGGAAATTTCAAGTTATGATTTTTATTTAATACACAATAAGACATGCAGAAAACCATAATGCACTCATCATTTTAGCTTGTTAAATTAACATGCTTGAAAAAAGTTATCTTAGATAAAATTTTCAAATGTCAAATTTATGGTAGCAAGTCCAACAATTGAAGTCTATATTTAAATTGAATATGTGAACCTAATGAAAATATGTGTTTTAAATATTCTGTTGAGAAAACAAATATATAAACAAAGAAAATAGAAAATCACACATATGAAGGTAAATAAGTGGCCATCTAGCTCAGAAGCAACAAAGTCCACATGGAAGAAGCACACCAGCCTGTGCGATCACAAGGTGTCGAAGGGATCATGTATCAAGCATCATCAGAACAAAAAATCTTACCATAGTGAATGATGCGAGGAGTGCAGAGTGGAGACCCAAAGCCCATCAGCAGGCCAATGGAGATCCCCTTGCAGAGGGGTCTCGGGGATGAGACAAGCCAGACAGGGTGCGATGTAGCAACAATGAAAAATACAACTTTCCTCTAGTTCCTAAATGCTTCCTCCGACCCCACTATCATGATCCGAATTCTACCTTGCAAGTCTGGCTAGACCAGAGGATGTACACTGGTACAGATAGGAACTGTAAACACAGGGAATCCAGGGCAGATGATCCCTTCAGGACCAGTGGTGTGAGTGGTGATACTGGGAGGGTAAGAGGGAGAGTGGGTTGGAAAGGGGCAACTGATTACAAGGATCTACATGTGACCTCCTCCTTGGGGGACAGACAACAGAAAAGGTGGTGAAGGGAGACGTCGGACAGGGCAAGATATGACAAAATAATAATTTATAAATTATCAAGGGTTCATGAGGGAGTGGGGAGCGAGGAGGGAGGGGAAAAAAAGAGGACCTGATTCCAGGGGCTTAAGTGGAGAGCAAATGTTTTGAGAATGATGAGGGCAATGAATGTACAAATGTGCTTTACACAATTGATGTATGTATGGATTGTGATAAAAGTTGTATGATCCTCTAATAAGATGATTTAAAAAAACAAACCAAAAAGAAAGGTGGGACTCCTTTTTATGCCAGAGGAAAAAACAGGCAGCCTGCGGTTCAGCTCAAAATGCTAAAGTTGTGATTAACAACCAGTTAAAAGATCAATTTAAGGACATTTTACAGTGTCTGAATAAAGTAATATTTGGATAAACTGCTCCAATTAATATTGATTGCCTAAAATGATACAATATTTAATACCTGTGCTTATCACTGGAATTCAGTCTTTGCAAAATTAATTAAAATATGATATACTATATTCATACTAAATAATGATTTGATTTGTGCCATATTCTGCACTAGATTAGCAATATTGAAGGACAATAGAAATACTCTTTTATATATTTAAGATGTAGAATAATTACTATTTAAAACTCATTTTGGGATTATAATTATAAGATGTAAAGAGAGATTAGATTTATTTAGTTTTACACATAAACCTAGGTAATAAATATTTTATGATTTAAAAGCGTAATAAATTAGATGTTCTAAAGTCCTTGATTATCTTCAGAAGATAATCTTTCACTTTTTGTGTGTCTTTTTCATTTATTCACATAGCCCTCATTTCTACTTGAACATAGAAATGAGGATTGAAGGTATATTAATAAACAAACAATATTGAGTTAAAAGTGTTGATTACTATTGCAATCACTGATAACATATTCAAGTACACTATTGTTAGGAGACTCCAATTAGTTCCAATTAATTTTCACCTACATACAGAAAAAGAACAAAATACTGTCTGGTCCTTGAGCCGCCTTCTTGTTGTTTGAGCACATGTTTGGGACCACTGTGGACATCTGTTTCCATTGTGGTCTTCTTCTTTTCCCTGAGCCTTTAATAAGTGTCACTTCACCCTTTTACTAAACATTACAAGCTTTTCCAGGGACGTCTCTTCTGGTAACTTGTCCAAGGTACTTAAACCAAATGTGAACATTTCCACTTCTAAGGAGAATTGGGGCTGTCCTTTCTTCAAGAGAGACTATGTTTGTCCTGACAACAGACCATGGTATGCCAGGAAATTTGGAAGACAGCTCCTTGGCCAGCTGATTGGAAGAGATCCATATTTGTACCTAAGAAAGGTGACCCAACAGAATGTTCAAAGTATAAAACATTATGATTGATACCACATGCAAATGAATTTTTTCTGAAGATCATTTTACAAAAGTTGCAGCATAACATTGACACGGAGCTTCCAGAAGTTGAGGCAGATTCAGAAGAGGACGTGGTACAAGGGAGGTCACTCATTGCTGGTGTCAAAGTAGAGAAAACAGAGAAATATGCTTACTTGTGTTTTATCTGCTATGTTAAGGCATTCCGCTGTATGGATCACAACAAGCTACGGATAATCTTGAAAAGAGTGGAATATCAAAACACTTCATTGTGTTCATGGGGAATTTATACAGAGACCAAGAGGCAATTGTGCTAATGGAGTAAGGGAATGCTGCATGGTTTCAAATGAGGAAAAGTATGAGACAGGCTTGTATGCTCTGACCATTCTTATTCAATCTGTATGCTGAACAAATATTCAGAGAAGCTAGCTTTTTTGAAGAAGAACATGGCATCAAGTTTGGAGGAAGGATTACTAACCACCTGTGAGATGCAGGGGACACACAGGCTTGCTCACCAAAAGTGAGGAGGTTTGGTGAGGAGGGCTTGATGCACTTGCTGATGAAGACCAAGGATTCCAACCTTCAGTATGGGTTACAAGTCAATGTCAGTAAGACCAAACTTTTCACAACTGAACTAACAGGATAGCGTCATGGTAAACGGAGAAAAAATGAAGTTGTTAAGGATTTCATCTTGCTTAAATCCATATTTAATGCTCATGGAAGCAGCACTCAAAAGATCAAAAGGTAAATTTGCATTAGGTAAATTTGCTGCAAAAGACCACTTTCCAGTATTGAAAATAAAGGTATTTCTTTGAAGACTAAAATGCACATGACCCAAGCCATAGTACTTTTAATTGTCACATATGCATGTGAGTATTGAACATTGAATAAAGAAAATGGAAGAGAATTGCTGCATTTGCATTGCGGTGCTGGAGAAGAATATCCGAAGATCCATGGACTGCTAAAAGGACAAATCAATCAGACAAATCAAAAAGTATCGCTACAGTACTCCTTCGAGGTAAGGATGGTGAGGCTTAGTCTTACCTACTCTGAATGGGGAAGAACATCGTGTTTGGTAAACTAGAGGAGAAGGGAAAAGAGGAAGCACCGTGACCACAACAATGGGCTCAAGCTTGGAAACAATTGCCATGATTGCAGAAGACAGAGCAGTGTTTTGTTCCATTGTGCATAATGGTCGAACAGGTTGGATGGCACCTACCACCAAAAATTAAGTAGGACAAGTACCTGCAGGTTTGGGCAACAATGCCTGAAGTCTATGATTTGTATCATTTAGAGTTAATCCCTCATCACAAAATGGTGTGTTCATCGATTTCCCCTAGATCTTCCTTCTAAAGCCAAATTGCTAAAACTAACACAAACTCATCAGAAATTGAAGGAAAACTTTATTCTCAACAGTTAGTCTCTATGTATATAAAATTTAACCAAGTCAAATCGAACCCATTATCACCCAGACATTTCTGTCTGACAGTGATCTAAATAGGGTTTCCGAGACGCTATCATTTTGGGAGCAGGAAGCTTCCCCTTTTCCCTGCAGAGCAACGCTGGTTTTGAACAACTGACATTGTAGTCAGCAGCTCATCCCAAAGCCCAGTCACAGTTCCTTGCATTCCTATAAGAACGCCTGAAGGAACAAAGCGGAAAAGTGCCGTCAGGATGCCATTTTGGTTCGAAGGATAAAAAAACAGAACTCAAAGAAACTAGATACAAAGAGAGAGGAATATAGATCAATCACTGACTGATTTTAACATGATTGACTGAACCCATTTCCTGCCTTTACTAAGATTAAACTTTTCTGAGCTCAACCAACATAAAGTTACTTCTTACCTGACAGCTAACAATTAGACCTTCTACTCAACTCACTGAGGTTTTTAGAGATTTAAATATTAAAGTAATTATTTCATGACTATTCTTATTTTTAATAGAATAAGACACAATTACATCGTTGAAGAACATATTCTAGAAGGTTTTTAAAATTTGAGACAGAAAATAAGAAAAATAAAAATCATGTGAGATGACTGGTATTAGTTTCCTATTAAACAATAAAACAGTAAAGTTCAATTTCACTTTATCATCCATATTAAAACTCTTGAAATTTAGTTAATGGTTGATTATTATTTTTTAAGGTGAAATTGAAAGCATATGTAACATATCCCTGTATTTTTATATTTATTCACAAACACATTGATATATATTAATATTTAATTTTAACGTTAGTAATTTTAGCAACAACACAAATATAATGAGTGTATGACTTGCTTTATTGATTCAAATAAATAGACATCTTGATTATTTTCACAACAGCCACAATTTAGCAGTCCTAAGACACTAAAGAGATTACTCAGTACTCTGACAACAAAAGAAAAGTTTTGTCTCAATTTGTCAATGTTGGCTAGTGGACATTTAGAGAGAGTATTGGAAAAGACATGGGGAAAACAATCTTGTCCTTGACCTATTTTTAACACCTATTGGCATCTATTGACTTCTCATTAAGAATATCTATAACTTTCACCCTTCAGGATTTTCTCAGAAAATCTATTTTTGCTCCTTAAATATTTGCCACAAAAATAAAGAACTAGATATTAAATGTTTAAAAGCAGTGGGATACTTTAAGAGAGATGTGTGAGTTGGGAGAGGAAAAAATATCTGGCAAGAAACTTACCCCATGTTATTGTGTTCACAAGCTGAACTGAATCAAAGGAAATAAAATCTCTTGATCTTATTGTAGAGAAATGCCACTGGGAGAGAAACCACTAAAGGGCTTTAGGAAGACTCAGAGGATAGGTCAGATAAATGCAAATTGTAAAACACAAAGGTTGGTTTTAATCCACTTTGCTTGCTTGGAAGAAAGCTTTAAGCCTCTCAAAATTCTGAGAAACTAATATATTTATAACCAGTTGAAATCCTATTAAAGCAAAGAGGGCTTATGTAGATTAACAAAAGGGAGGAGTTCATATTTTTGTTTGTTTGTTTTGACATTATATTCTTTGCACCATACCTGATTTCTTGAATATTCAATTTCAGATCCTTTCTAAATTGTACTACTCATACAACCCGTAACAACCTGGATGAGATTTATGTAAATAGAAAACAGGTTGATAGATAATATATTTTTCACTGAAAATTCTTAACAGGACTGAGGCCATTAAAATATTTGCTTTTAGCTGTGTATGATAAAAGAGGATATTAAGATTAAAAATTAAATCTACTGAAACAGTTACACAGGCCAGATCAATCAAAGTAGGTGCACAGATGATAGAAAATTTATCAAATTTATTTAGAAGTTTTACTTTTCATGCTGTGTTTAATTTAAAAAGATACAAGTACCTGAACCATTTCTTTCCTAATAAATGTGATATTTAAAGTTATTTTTCACATATTAAAAGTAACTTAAATCTTCATATGCATTATACTATTTTTCATAACACAGTAACCAATAAAACATGCAGATTTTGATTGTCTCTAAAGGGCTCCAGTGGGGCTGCGAGATGAGCACTGTGAAGTTAACTGTAACATCATGATTCAAAACCACATTCTGCTTTGTGGGAGGAAGATGAAAGAGAAAGATGAAACTGTCTATCCCCTCACAAGATTGACAGTCTCAACAATCCTATATCGGGTCACTATGAGTCAAGATCGATTCAATGGCAATGGGTTTGATAGGCTTATTATATCTTTGACCCTATGTAGTACTTTTTATAATTATATATGTATCTAAACAATTCATTCACATAAGATTTGTAAAAGCAAAATAAACAATGTATGTATAATATAGGATGCTGATTTTTTTCATTCTATTAGTCATTTAACTGGGGGGGGGGACTCTTACAAATCCTCCTCTGAGCTATGTATAATACAGTTATTTCATTGGGGGGCTCTTACAAATCTTCTAACAATCCATCATTCAATTTTATTCAGCATGCTTGTATATATGTTGCCATCAACATTTCCAAAACATTTTCTTTCTACTTGAGCTCTTGATACCAGCTCCTCTTTTTCCCCTTCCCTCCCTTACACTTCTGAATCTTTGATCAATTATATATTATTGTTGTTTTTTTGTGTCTTACACTGTCCATTGTCTCCCTTTATTGACATGTATTTTATTCATCCTCCTGGAGGGTTATGGGTTCCTCCTTTTTCCCCCTCTCCCCATGCCTCTATGCTCGTGATATCAGTACTCCCAGTACTGTTCCTGAGGGTTTTACCTGTCCTGAATTACATGGGCCGAGAGCTCTTTTCTGTACTAATGGATGTACTATGTTCTGGCTGGATTTGTAAGGTAGAACTGGGTGATGGTACTTGGGGGGAGGAAGCATTCAGGAACTAGAGGAATGATGTGTGTTTCATCAGCCCTATACTGCACCCTGGTTGAAACGTCCCTTCCATGTAACCTTTCTGTGGGGGGATGTCCAATTGTCTACAGATGGGTTTTGGATCTCCACTCCAACCCCCATTTTTCACATCGATATAATTGTTTGTTTGGGATCTTTTGATATCCTCTCCCATTGACACCACATGATCACACAGACAGGTGTGCTTCTTCCATATGGGCTTACTTGTTTCCCTGCTAAGTGGCTGCTTGTTTAACTTTAAGCCTTTAAGATCTCAGACAATTTACGTTTTGATAGCCAGACACCATCCATTCTATTCACCACATTTGCTTATACACCCATTTTGTCTTCAGTGATCATGTCAAGAAGGTGAGTATCAAATAGTGTCAGGTTATTAGAAGAAAGTGTTCTTGTGTTTAGGGAGGCTTTGAATAGAGTCCCAAAGGGTTCACTTTTTCTTAGGTGTTGCTCAGTTGGTTTTAACTCATAAGGACTTAGAGTGAAGTTATATTACTTGATATGGTTTTATATCATAGTCTTTGTGACTTCCACTTTGTGACTGGGAGTCAACATAAAAGTAGGCCATGTGAAACACAAACAATGGGACTTGTCACTTGTTTTTCACTGAGTATAAAAAGAACCATTTTTGTAGTAAAAACAGAAAATATTATGACCCACATTTAAAAAATCAGAAGGGTATTCTCTCTGATGTCCCTATTTGGAAAAGCAGCATTATCTCAAGTCCAACAGAATGGATCACATTTCCTGTCATGCACTATCCTCTTCACAGCAGATGTATACGAATGCATTGACACAATGAATAGCTTGTTAGACTGGGAAGTTTGATCATATGATTCCGAACATCATTTCTATGACAAAAGCCATATTCTCCTCTCTCGAAGCTTTTCATTTCCAACTCTTGCATTCCATTCAGCAGTAGTTTTCAATGCACTTTTATTTCATGTTTGAACAATTTCAAACTACACAAGTTGGTATGAAACTTCAATATCATTACCGTTGGCATTAGTGACTTGTGCATACATTTGAATAATAGGCATATTACCTGGTCATCATTATAGGCATGGATTATATAGTATCATTGACAGTAATGTAGTTTAGGATATTTCATGAAACATTCTTAATGACAATAGACATGATTGTTATTAATTTTGATTTGTAATACCAAACATAGATCTTATTATGTATAAGTCAAATTTCCCTAGATATATACTTTATACTGTCCATGTTCTTATTAATAATGGATATTGGTAATTGATTCTTCTCATTATGAGTTTCACCACATCAGCAAGTGAAAATCCTGAAGGTTTTCTTCCATCCAGGTAAAAAAACGTTAGCTTAATTTTGAGGAGTCAGAGTGAAAAGTTATAGCATATTTATTCAATTATTATGTGTGAATACCAATTGATTTTTTGGAAATAGTGCTATATATGATAAATGCATGTTTTACCCAGCCCTAGGAAATTCAATTAAGAGTACTCATTGCAATCAGTTTATTCCAACTCATAGTGATCCTAGAAGAAAAGTATAGAACTTTCAGAGATATTTTGAAGTTTTATATCATTATGAAAACACACTGCTCCATATTTTAACTAAGTAACAGGTTGTGGTCTCAAACTGTGAACATTTAGGTTAACAGTTAAGTATTTAGTCACTTTGTTATAAGATAAGTTATTGATTATTAATTTACTTATAATATAAAAGTATGGAGCTGGACATGTCTAAAGATACTGTAGTCTAAGGGGTGTGTGTAAGGATCCATAAGGCAATAGATATAGTATGATTGTTATTTTGTTTTGTAGAATAATCATAATATGTAGATAAAGTTAAAATGTATCTTTTGTCAGTGTTTAAAAGTCATAGAATTTGCCTTAAAAGACTTAAAATAGTATTCTAAATTGGTCATGAAATATAAAACAAATAAACAAAAAAATAAAGAGGAGGATTATGTAAGGATCATTTAAATACATTTTCAAAAAAAGCATTGTCATTGAAAAAGTAGCTGTCGAGGCCACAGTGGGAAAAGCAGGAAGAAGAAATGCCTTGGAGACAGTTTTGCTGTATAACACTTGGCCTTAAATAAATGCATGCGCCTGCTACTGAAAATGTATTACATACGTCAAAGGCACAGTAATTAAACTGCTCCCTCTAAGCTTTTTTGATAGGCCATTTTCAAAATGAATGGTCAAGGCCAAGAAAGGGCACCTGGCACCTTTAGGATATTATTCTCCCTGATTTTTCTATTCCACATAATTTCTTTTTTCACTTTTATGTCAACTTAGAAGGAAGTTTTCTGTCATTTTAGCAAAAGATGACTTTAAAAACACATAGAAAAGAAATTGTTCATAAAGTATACTTAATTAAGTTGGTCATTAATCAAAATGATTAATGAGTAGGAGGTATAGGTATCATAAAGAATGACAGATTTCACAGATTGTCCTGGTAAAAAAATGGAAAATTATAGACTTTGCCATTAAAAAATGGAAATTTAATACAAACTGGATCAGTTTACAAAAGAGTTGAAAACGATCGTGTTAAATTATGTGTTTGTGTACATGACAGTACTCAAATAGGCACACATTTAGGCTAAGCTTCCAAATGAGAACCTAAAATACCCTTTTTAAGAAGAACTAATACATTTATTTTAAAATTAACTATATCTTAGATTATATATAAACAAAACACCAAACTCACTACTGTCAAGTTGATTAGGACCCCTGGCGACTTTACAGTATGGAGTAGAAGTACCCGTGTGCATTTCCCAGACTGTTGTAAAGCTTTGCTAGAGAAGAAAGCCTCATTTTCCTCTTTTGGAGAGAATGGTGGTTTCAAAAGGATAACCTTATGATTCACAGTCCAACTTGTAACCTTATGCCACTGTTAGGGAATCAAAGATAAATAAAAACAATCTCTTATTTTAAATACCTTAAAATCTTATGATAAGAGGAGGAGTATACAAGGGGGTGCCCCCCCAAAATACCAGACTTTTTTTCAAAGCTATGTATTTAATTTTCTTTTTTTTTTTTTCACAAAACAACCTCCCCATTACACTTAATACATCTGTCAAATCTGGATTCCATTCTGCGAGACAGTTTTCAAACTCATCTGTTTGGATGGCGGACAGAATCTTCCTCGTTTTTTATTTCACTTCTTCTACATCTTCAAATCACTGTCCTTTCATGTCTTTCTGCATTTGCAGAAACAAAAAGAAGTTATGCAGAGTGAGGTCAGGAGAGTAAGGTACCTCGGGCAAGAGAGGCATGCTGTTTTATGCCAAAAAAATGGTGCACTGACATGGCTGCATGAACAGGTACATAGTCGTGGTGACAAAACCAGTGCCCTGTCTGCCACAAATCAGGTCTTTTATGTCACATCACTGTTATGTAATCTTTTCAGAACCTCTAAAAGGAAAACTTTATTAACAATCTAACTTGGTGGAATGAACTCCAAATGCTCTAACCCCCAACACCAAAAAAAACAAAAACAAAAAAATCTGAGCATCGTCTTGCCTTTGCTTTCACTTGACAAGCTTTTTTTTAGCATGTTAAAGTGACTACAGAATGGAATGGGACATTCCATGTGGCTTTCAAAGCTGTACATCTTCACAGAAGCTGACTGTCTCATCTCTGTTCCCATAAAAACTGGTGAGTGCTACCTGCCAAACTGTCAGTTAGTAGCCCAATGATTAATCCAGTGCACTTCTAGGGCTTCTTCTTTGTACAGAGGGATATTGAATAATTTTTTTAATATGTAAGACTTCAAATATACTTTTTATATGATTTTTTCTGATAAATATTCAAAATTGCCCATGGGTGAATATATGCTAATGTGGGAGAAATGACACAGAAAAACAGAAAAATGAGACTGTGAATGGTAGCATAATTTGAAGTATTTAATCAATGTTATTAAGTTGTACATGTTAAATTGTTGAACGATTGGGTATTTCACAATGTATGTTTCTAGCAATAAATAAATAAATGCTATGAACATTTGTTATAATGACTCTCTTAGTTGACCAGTGTTGCTGTAACGCAAATCTATAAATGAGTGACTGACTATAAAGAACAACAATTTATCAAACTGAGGAAGCACAGCAATTCAAATGTATCGATGCTTCCTATTCAATTCGCACACATATAAGGCAATGAGAAATGCCAGGGCTTGGGCCAGGCCCTCAAAGTAACATCCTTGCTTTTCATCACTTTAAAGATATCTTGTGCAGCAAACTTACCTAATACAATGTTTCTTTTTATCACTTGACTGCTGCTTCCATGTACATTGATTGTGGTTGCAAGCAAGACAAGATTCTTGATCATTTTAATCTTTTCTCCATTTATCATCACAATTGGTCCAATTGTGAGAATTTTGGTCTTTTTTACATTGAGATTTAATCCATTCATAAGGCTGCAATCCTTGATCTTCACAAGCAAGTGCTTTAAGTTCTTACTTTTAGAAAGCAAAGTTGTAAACATCTGCATATTTCAGGTTGCGAACAATCCTTCCTCCAATCCAGAAGCAGCATTCTTATTTATATATCCAGCCTGCAGAGTGAATAAGCCTGGTGAAAAATACAACCCTCATGCACCCCTTTTCTGATTTTAAACCAAGAAACGTTCCCTTGTACGACTTGTACAACTGCATCTTGATCCATGGGAGTAGAAAGCTCATCTTTCTCCTGCAAAACTTCTGGTGGTTTCAATGCTGACCTTGTTATCAGCAGCCCAGTGCATATCTCACTCTGCCATGAATTGGAATTGACTCAATGCAGTTAATTTTTTGATTTGCTTGATTTTTCTCCATGAATCCATTATATTTACATAATTATTTAATTGTGTAGTATCATGATCACTATAGTTTGTGGAAATGTGTGTGTATGTCTGTTAATGTGTTTTTGGTCAACATTAGATCCTAGCTACATACACCATCAGCATTTCATTGTGTCTTACGTATGTGATTTACTTTAGATATACTTGAAAGAAAAAAAAATTATAATGATAGAATAAGCTGATTCCTAACATAGTGCAATTACATATTGACAGCTCAAATTTCCTCCTAAATAAGTTTCTATTTTATTTTCAAAAGAACTAAAGTAGTGTATCATATTTTAATTACTGTATGGCTGGGTAAAACATATTATAGAATCTAAGCCAAATAATCCCTTAATAAAATAAGGTTTATGCAAATCCAGTAGTGGAATTTACACTAATTATCACAAGAGCGAATGTTAAGCTCTGGGTGACAATGGACTAGTGAAATGAGCACATAGGAATGATCTGTCAAGTTCTTAAGCAATTTAGCAAGAACTTTTGTCTGTCCCAAACATAGTGTATATTATGTGCTCAAAGCCCATAATTATTTCAAAAATAGACTTTTGAGAAAATCAGATAATTAGCCCAGAGCATCTGGTATAAAACATTATTGGCATAGACACTGATATCATTTAAAAGTTGGCAAAGGATCTTATAAGCAAAACCCTGGGTAAATCAAACACATTAAGAACCTATGTATTTCTTAGAACTGAAGGTAGTATACATGAAAACAGCTGAAATCTGCCACTAAATCTAAAAAGAGTAAAAACAAAAAGCACAATCCAAAATCTCTCCTGTTTCGTTTATTTGAGAATTATATTTTGATTGCTCAGAATAATACCATCTTTTATTCAATTTAGAATATTTTATCTGAGAGCAATAAAGTAACTCATTTTTTCTGAGGTTTGCTGAGTTTACTTTCAGTTTTGATCTATATAACTGATGTTAAATTCCATTTGTATTTCTTTAAATTGTATAATTCTGAAACATAATTAATAATAAATAGACAAAATAAATGCACAATTTAAAGAATAAAATGCATATTAAGAATCAAGTGAAATGAACACACTAAGTACTATGCACAACAAACTCGGACAAACGAACAAAAAACAAATTCAGTGCCTTTGAGTCAATGCAGACTCAGAGGGACCCTATCGATCGAGGTAGAACTGGGCTGTGGGTTTCTGAGGCAGGATCATTTACGGGAGTAGAAAGCCCTTCTTTCTCTCTTGTAGCGACTGCGAGTTCCCAACCTTGTGGTTAGCAGCCCAGCGCGTAACCTATGCCACCAGGGATCCTTAACAGAAGAACACATTATATTAAAAACTTCATAAATTAAGCTGAAAATTCTCTATGTGTCTCCATAATATTTCCTTCTCTCCACCCCAGTGTAAATGTGATCCTGAAATTTATGGTTTATTATTCCCTTCATTTTGCAGTTTTACTATATATGTGTGTGTGTATACATATATATAAACTAAAAAGGTCTAATTTTTTGTTTTTAAATACCATCAGTATTTTTTAAATTCAATAAAACATTACTTCTGTGAATGTAAACTTGCATGTTTTTCAGTAAATTTCATTTCTTTTAAAATACAATATATTTTATATATATCCCCATTGAGGCTCATACACACAGGTAACATAGTTTTCAATGATGCAGAGGAAGGAAATATGAATGGATGTTGTTGGTCTTGTGTCGATAAGTGCTCTCTAGTCAATTGCAACTCATGACCACTCCGTGTAAAACAGCAAAATGTTGCCTGGTTCTGCCCCTCTTCTCAGTGATTGCTGTGTTCAAACCCACTGTGGCAGTCATTGTTTCACTCAGTTCTTGAGAATTTGACGGTTTGGTTTGGTTTCGCTGACTCTCCTCTTCAGCAAGCCTTATGTCCTTCTCCAGGGACTCTTCCCCCTAAAAATCCCACCGAAATACATGTGATGAAGTTTCCTCATCTCACTGCTAAAGAGCATTCTGGCTGCAGGTCTTCTAACACTCAATGTCATTTTCTTCAGCTTCAACTTGGACTTGCACAGGAACAATTATGATCTTCCACTTTTGGCTTTTGGCCTTGTACTTACTGACAGTAATAAGGGTCTCCATAGTCTCTTTACACAGATATAATTGATTTGATTCCTATGCATCCTATAAAGTATGGTCAGTGTGCATATTTACTGTTCATGTTGTTGAGAAAAAGTGTTTTCAATGAATAAATCATTGATCTTGCAAAATTCTATCATTCAATCTCTAGCATTGTAG
The DNA here is from genome assembly GCF_000313985.2 of Echinops telfairi. NCBI lineage: Eukaryota > Metazoa > Chordata > Mammalia > Afrosoricida > Tenrecidae > Echinops > Echinops telfairi. The sequence goes on from NW_022103906.1 coordinate 64,746,999, forward strand.
CTATCACTATTTTACTGTTCCTTTTCTTTCTAACTTTTGTATTCCATTTTCTGAGAATTATAAGTACATCTCGATTGAATATTTGATCATTTTCAAACTGAAGAAGTTGGAAATATTTTTCAATTTCTATTACACTAGCCCAAAATGACTGTTTCAGTATATCTGGATAGATATATGCATAAAGGAATATTGGCAGGTGCAGGTATAGACACAAGTGACTGAAGGCAGATAGTATCTATATATATCTAACTATAAATAAAATGAATACAGGCATAAAATCATTGAAACAAAACTATGGATACTTCTGAGACTTGAACATCTGAGAGGGTTTTTGTTTTGTTTTGCATTGGAGGGGTGGTTTAGAATTCCTAGGTTCACGGGATCACATAGGCAATTGACAGCACAATTCACAAAATTCTTGATCTTTATTTCAGTCTAGTGTATAACATCTGGGGAGATGATCTAAGAAACAACTATTAGTCTTTACTCAGCAGGAGCAAAAGTATAAGAAGTTAAGGAGAAACTTAGAGAAGAAACAAGGTTCCACACGCCGTGACCTCATCTACCTGGGAACAGAAATACAAGATTGTATCCAGCTGCTAGCGCTGACCCTTCTGACCAGGGTCTTGATATTGTGATCACAGGTAGAATAAGGGGAAATAGGGAGTAGAATGAAATTCCTGTTTTTATAAAAGCATTACAAATTGGAGTAGTAGAGACAGAGGACTCTCTATCACCCTGAGACACTCTTTAACCCTAGTACGAAGACCATCCCTTGAAAATACTTTACAATGAATTAGCACTTGCTCACATGCTAGAGAGTAATGGAACTACTATAAGATTGGTGCTCCATTAAAAACCATTTCTATGAGATCAAAGGTCAACAATTACTCAAAAGCAAAGATAAACAATAAGAAGGCAGAGGAGAAAAGAGTACTGGAAATGGAACAAACAGAATGATATCATACAGAATGTTGAAACTTTATGATAAATATAACTAATCTTCACTCAAAGATTTGTGTGGAAATTGTCCACCGACACTTAACTTGCTGCTTAAACGTTCACCATAATTCATAAAATTAATTTAAAAAATTAGAAGGAAAAATTCACAAAACTTATATTTTAAAATCTTCTCAATCCAGATTTTTCAATGTTTGCTTATATGTTTGTCCATTTAATTTTTTTACACTTGAACACTTTTCATTTTGTATTGATTTTGGTGTATATCTGTATAAATGAAATTTAAAATTTACAGTTGTTTTATTTAGCTGTCATTCTGCAAAATGTACGTATTGTTCAGGCAAGCTTCATTGATGTTTATAAAGTTAATTAACATATTGTAATATACTTGGCTTAGTGGGTATGTGTTGGTCCGATAATCAGAAGGTCAGCAGTTTGAAACCACCACCCTCTCCTTGAGAAGAAGGTCGGGTTTTCTACTCCCATGAAGAGTTGCAGTCTGGGAAACACAGAGGGACAATGCTCTCCTGTCCCACAGCGTCACTAGGAGTTAGATGAACTCAATGGCTGTGTGTTTGATTTTTGGTTTGGGTATTTTAGGGACAGTTTTAACTTTATAAAAAATGCAGAAAAATCATAGTTTACATATATTCTTCTAAGTTTAATATAGCTTTTATCTTAACATCTTGAATTCCTATGTTGCATTTGATACAACTGATATACATATATTGAATATTATTTGACACATTGTTATGATGTTTTATAGAACATTGATACTGAAAATACAAAAATAACCCTATTTTTCTATATAAAGTTCTATTTCCATGCCCACACTCACACAGTTGCACACACACACAAAGGTATATTATTACAGGCAAGAGTGATTTGGCAGGAAAAAAATAAAGGAAATGATGTATTAGCATATTCTACTTTTAACATATTTTATTTTAATAGCTTATAAAAATTCATTACTAAATTGAGAGCACTGCGATTTTTCTAATGGTCTTCTTAAAAGAAATTGGGAAAGGAAACTTTCTCATGTTATAATAGTAAAATTGACCTCTGTAAATGAAAAATTACAACAGAGATTGGTTTCAATATTAGTTATGACAAATTCAAATTCCTCCATTCTTTGAGATAGCACATTTCAATTTTTACAGTGGAAATGTTATTTAGCAACATCTATAATGCATATTAAAACCCATTTTATATAGAAATGTAATGTCTTATTTGCTGCTGGCCAGCCAGTTCCAACTCATGGTCACTCTATGTCCAGCAGAATACATTGTCCAGTTCTGCGCCAGGTTCAGAATCAGGACGTTTATGCCCAGTGCTGCAGCCACTGTCTCAATCCCTTCCTGAGGGCCTCCCTCTTTTGACTCTCCTTCTGCTTTAACATGCAGGATGTGCTTTGCTCGGGAATGATATTTCTTGATAATACGTCCCAAAGTGTGACAGGAAGTCTCATGATCTTTACTTTTAAAAATGATTCTTTTTGTACTTCTTCCTAGAGAGATTTGTTTTTTGTCCTTCTGGTAGTGTATGGTACTTTATTTTTGTCCAAAATTATTTTATTAAGCGTTAATACAGATATCATATCATAATTCCAGAATTCAATCATCTCAAGCAGTATTATACAATTGCTACCACAATTTCAAAATATTCTTTTCCTTCTTGAACTCTTTTAATATTCTCCCCTATTTGAAATGTATCAATTCTTCTTTCTTATGCACAATTCTTATCAATTCAACTTTCATATGCACAAAAAGAAATTAAGAACTCATTGGGCTTGGGTGAGACAGACTTTAATCCTCCAAGTGAGATGCCTTCTCTTTCACACTTTAAAGAACTTTTGTGCAGCAAAATTTCCCATCTCAATTGTTTGTTTAATATCTTGAATACGGCTCCCTTGAGCATTGATTGTGGATCCAAGCAAGATGAAATCGTTCAAAATTGCAATCTTTTCTCAATTTAACATTGGTCCAATTGTGAAGATTTTGGATTTCTTTACATTGAGTTCCAAGTCATACTGAAAGGTGTCTTTGGGCTTCATCACCAAGTGCTTCAATTCCTGCTCATGTTCAGCAAGGGGTGTTATATAATCTGCATATTGAAGGTTATTCATATGCCTTCTTCCAATACTAATGCAGCTGTTTTCTCCATGTGGTCCACCTTTTCAGATTATCTGCTCATCATATGGAGGGAATAAGTATGGAAAAGGGTAAAACTCTGACACACAGCTTTCCTGATTTAAACCATGCAGTTTCACCTTGTTCTTTATTTTGTTTGTTGGTGGTCATTTTATAGAGTTGCTTTTGATCTATAGATTCCTTTAAATAGCCATGTGTGAACATAGCAAATTGTTTTTACAAAAATTGACTTTCACCTTCTGTTAGGATCACATCTGTTGAGTAAATATTCTGAATTAATATTCCAAGGCACCCCATGATGACACTCTGGGGACATTCCCTAACCAGCAGTGGTCCCATATTATCACAAAAGAGAAATGGAACCCCATTTTCATTTGTTAGGTGCCAGGGAGCTGGTTCTACTCATGACAACCCTACACAACAGAAGGAAACACTACTCTGCCCCATGCCTGCATGCTCTTTAGAAACAAGGATGGCAAGGCTTGATCTCCTGCCTTTGGGGCCTGTTATCAGGAGCGACCTTGTTCTATTTGAATGGCTGCTTCTTGTTCTGTGTACAGATTCTTCATGAGCACAATTAAGGGCTTGGGGATTCTTATTCTTCTCAATGCTAGCCATAATCTGTTATGATCCACAAAGTCAAATATCTTTGCACAATCAACAAAATAAAAGTAAACACCTTTCTAGTATACTCTGCTTTCAACGAAGAGCCTTCTGATGTGACCAATGATGTCCCTTTTTCCATGTCTTCTTCCCTATCCAGTTTTCTGCCAGCTCTCTGTTGCTGTATGGCTGCAACCATTGTTGAATGAGCTGCAAAATTTTACTTCTATGTGATATTAATACTTCTCAATAGTTTATTTCAAATACTTTCTTTGGTTGGGTCATCTTTAGAGTGGATAATATTTACATATCTTCTAGTCCATTGGCCAGGTAGCTGTTCTTACAAATATCTTAGCAAATATGACTGAGGGCTTCAAATGCTTCATCAGCGTGTTGACACTTGGCAGTTGGCATTTCATAACTAACTTGGTCAGTGCAGCTTGGATTACTTCCTTCCGTACCATCGGTCCTTGATCACGTGCTGCCTCTGGAAATGGTTGAATGCAGAGCAGTTCTTTTGTGTGCAATGGATTTATATAGTCCTTCCCTCTTTTTTTTTTTTTTTTTAGTTAAAAAATTTTAAAACATTTTCACTAACATACATTCACATATCATCCATTTCAATGGTTCAATTGCATTCATAATAATTGTGCAACCCCCACCCCACAATCAGTTCCAGAATATTCCTTCTTCTTTGTACTTCTTGTTAGCTCCCCCTTTCTTGTCAGCCTCCACTGGTATGTCCCTTTGAACTAAATTAATCCGGTTGTTGTCTCCATAGATTTACCTAATCTGGGTTTCAGAGTCAGAAAATTATACAAACTCAAGACAAATGGCCCAACCACTTACAGAATGAAGAAGAGAAAAGCCTCTGTTGAAAGCCAAGGCGTAAATATTAAAAACACTGGGTCAAGAGGAAGATCAAGGACAAGATGCCACATTTTGACTTGAGGCTACCTGGAGTAATCTAGCCTACAATGTTCTCTGTCTCATAACAAGGCCTTTCCCATCGCTGGTCCATAGTAGAAAGGGTTCACCAGAAACTTGATATACATGAGAGATACTGCTGATGAGTTTTGTACTTCCACTGCTGTCCACAGCCTCCTGCAAACAGGGTATTCAGAATTTAAGCTCTAATATGGCTCTTTCCAAAAGGTTTGGATTTTATTATTTGCAATTCCTGGATAATACAGGCTGATGTGCTTCTTCTATGTGGTGTTAGCTGATGCCTCACACAGATGATTGCATGTTTTCTTCATAAGACAAGCCTCGGAGACTCCAGACACTGGTCTTTATGATAGCCTTCTATTTTTATACAAATCCTAGATCATTCTATATTTTGCCCATGTTATCTTTATAATTGTAATTCAAGGCTTGATTTTTTTCCCTCCATTTTTTTCATCTTGAGATCTGCTGTGTTCTTTCTTGGGGTATCCCATACCAAATCCTCCCGTAGCTCATTATAACACTTTAGATAGCCTTCTGAAAGACCTTTTGAAATGTTATGTTCAGTACTTTCACTCCATTCGTTTTACATTTACCTCAAACTTCTGGGTCTTTTCTGATATCCATTTTGATCTTTTCTTTCTCTCCTATCTTTTTAAAGACTTTTTCCTTCCTTCATGTATAATGGTCTTGATGTCAATCACAGCTTGCCAAGTATTCTGCCATTAGCGTTTAATGAATCAAATCTATGCTTGAGATATTCTCAAAATTCAAGTGGGATACACTCAAGGTTGTATTTTCACTCTCACAGACTTGTTCTAATCTTCTTCAACTTCATCCTGAACTTATATATGAGCAATTATAACTGTAAGACATACTTAAGTGTGTATATTTGTGTGTCTATTACAATGAATAGAACAATCCCTGAATGTTCTATTCTTGTACTTCGTAAAATAAAGAGATAAAATCAATATACCTCTTAAAAAGTAGATATAAATGCTAGTAGTGTCTCTAGTCTTCAAAGTCATTTTACTATTACTATTAATAAAATATATTTAAATTTAAAAAATATTATGTTTGGGGGCGGCTAAAAATACCAACAGTAGATGCCAAAATTATAAAGATATAAGTGATCATAAAAACAGTTATAAATGTGTGTACTTCCACTAAATTATAGATAATATGATTTTGTGTAGTAGAAATGAACAAATATTTACCAGTACATTTATTTGTCCTTTTCAATATCTAATAGTCCTGATAAAATGGGAAGGCAATTTATTTTTTATTTTCTGATGAGGTAATTGAATACCAGTTATGTACTTAATGAGCTTTTTAGAACAGCCTGACACAAATGTGTACAATTTTGATTTTAAAATACTGGACATAATTCTAGGATGTATATTTGACATAAGAAGTTACTATTATAAGCAAGAAGGTGTTGGAAGGAAGTGCTGCTGGCTGAGGGTTTACTCTGGGGTAATTCACTCCTTCTGTAACATGTTTCCTTACTCATATATCATGAAGGTCACTGTGCTCTAAATGTTTCTTACAAAAAGAGAGATACTGAGAAGAGTCTGGGGAGGGTATAGCCTGAATACATACAACCTAGACTATTCAGAGTCTGTATGTACCAAGGTCAGAGTGTGGGAACTTGAAAGCATATGTTAAGAAACATATTCCCAGCAGTAAACCTTTCTTGTGTTTACAGTTGTATATTATCAGAATGCATTTATTCACTCCCCTTTCGAAAGACTGAAGTTGTCAAGGATTTTGCCTCGCTTGAATCTGCAATCAGTGCTCAAAGAAGCAGCAGTCAAGAAAACACACAGCACATTGCAGTGGTTAAATCTAGTGTGCATCCCCACGTTCAAGTCTTGGAAAACAAGACTATCATCTTGAACATTGAGATGTGCCTGACCCAAACTGTATTTCAATGACCTCATGTCCACGTGAAAGTTGAACATTGACTAAGGAAGACTGAAGAAATGATGCATTTGAATTATGGTGCTGATAAAAAATATGGAAATACAACAGATTGCCAAAAGAACAAACAAATCTGTCTTCAAAGAAGTACAGCCAAAACTGTTCCTCAGAGGAAAGGATGGCAGGGCACATCATCTCCCAAACTTTGGATATGTTACCAAGAGAGACCAGTCCCTGGAGAAGGACATCATGCTTGGTAAAGTGGAAGGGCAGTGATAAAGAGGAAGACCTTGTACAAAATGGATTGACATAGCAAGTTGCAACAATGTGCTCCGACAGAAGAACCATTGTGACGATGGTGCCGAATGAGATGTTGTTTCATTCTGTTGTACTTAGGGTCGCTATCAGTCAGAACTGACTCCATGGAACCTACCAACAACTAATTTCTTCTGAAATTTGAATTTATATAAGGGATGATGGCATGGCGGGTCCAAGAAACCTTGTTTAAATTCTTGATTTTGCTGATTAATGTTGGCACCAGTTTGAATGATGTCAGTTCTACCAAGTTTGTAGCTTTGTGTTGGTGTGTTCCTTGAAACTGAATAATCATCCAACAATATGAATAACATTTTACAACTAAGTGCCTCTTTAATTAGTTTATCTGTATTAGGAAGTTATGGCTTTGAAAAGATTGTAAGTTAAAATAATGATCAGCTGGCTAAAATAAGCTGCTCTATATTTTAAATAAAGCTGTTGGAGTATGGGATGGTTAGATTCTATGTCAGCTTCATACACTTGCATGCTGAACATATGGGTGTAGTCCAACCTCTGAATCAGGACACAACCTAATGACATCATCACCTTGGGGCTGGTTCCCTATTTAGAAGAGTCCCCAGAGACTGGCATCTTTCTCTTGCTCTACTTCACCCTACCTGCTTGTATCCTGCATCTGACTTCTGAGATCAACAACCGATAAGGACTCCCAAGCCTGGGAGTTGTTGATGACCTTCCATATTTCTGCTGACCTTGCATCCGCCTGACTGTTCCCAAAGACCTGCGATTCCCCCAGCTTCCTGCCTTGCCTTTCTGTCCATTGACAAGCAGATGAATGGATCTGGGGTGGGGAGGGATCTCCAGCTAGCATCAAACTGATGAAGTTGAGTTAGATTGTGCTAAACTCCTTTCTTGATACAAATTTCTTTCTTGTTATAAAATTATTGTGTGTGTGTGTGTATATATTCTCCTAGTTTTGTTTCTCTAGAAAACTGAGTATACCACAGAGTGACTAGTAGATTTTCATTTCCTAACAAGTATGAGGGAAACACACCAAGCAATGTTAGTTCTTTGTACACAGCATCACTTGGCATTAGAGGTGACACGATGCAATCTAACAATGAGGACAATGGTCACAGCATTTGGGACAACATCTCTCCTTGAGACTTCATTCCTTGTTCCAGTGACCTTCTATTAAGCCTGTTCTACCCTGATACCAAGCGCAATGTACATCAAGCAATCTTCCCACTGCAGTTTCTAAGAAACAGTCTAACCTTACTTTTCCTGAGGCAGACAGCTCTCTGTGTTCTTTCAGCTCATGGTCATTTCAATACCCTTTGCCAACACCATAATTTAAAAATTACAACTTTTCTCGATGCTCTTTATTCATTGTCTGGTTTTCTTATGCATGTCAAATGCATTCGTATGGCTTCAGTCAGGAGAACTTTAATTCTTAACGTGGCACTTGTGTTCTTTAACACTTTACAAGGGTCTTGGGTAGCACATTTGTCTATGCAGACCATCTTAGGGCTTGAGTGCTGTTTCCAGGAGCATTGATTGTGGAACTAAATCTAATCGAATAATTATAAATTTCAATCTTTTTCCAGTTATCATGATAAAATTTATTGGCCTAGGTATGAGGGATTTTGTTTTCTTTATTTTGTGTAATCCATATAGAATGTTCTAGTGTTTAATCTTCCTCAATTAGTGCCCCATTCTTGGCATTTAGCAAGAAAAAAATTGCATGCCCTAAATTATTAATGAATTCTCCTCCAAACTTGTTGAGTGCTTTTCTGGATATAGCCAGTTTCTCTGCTGTTTTCTCAGGAGGTCCTCTGACTCTCACTGTCAGCAAGTCAATTCTGACCCATAGCCAACCCGTAGGACGGAATAGAACTGCCCTTGTGGGTTTCCGCGGCTGCCAATCACGAAGTGAGCGGACAGCCTCACCTTGCTCTTGTGGACTAGCTTCTCATTTTGAATCGCTGACCTTGCAGTTGACGGCCTAATGTGTAACTCATTGTACAAACAGGGTGCCATCACCCACTGAATAAACCCCAAACCACAATCACTGCCATTGGGTTGATAGCAACCCATAGTATTGTAGGATAGAACTGATCCTGTGAGTTTCCAAGACCAGAACTCTTTATAGGAGTCGAAAGTCCTGACTGGATTTGTATTTTCAATCAAACATGTAAACATCTTTCTGGTGTTCTTTACTTTAAGCCAGGTTCATTCGGTAGGCAGTAGTAATGTCCTTTGTTCCAATCTGACTTCAGTTTCTAACAGCTGCTTGTTGGTGTACTGCACAATCATTTTTGAATTACTGGAGGCAAAATTTTACTTGCCTTTGATGCTAATATTTTTTAATAAACTTCACATTTTTTTTTGGATTGCCTTTCTTTGGAGTGGGCACAAATATACAATTATTTTAGTAGGTTAGCAAGGTGTCTAAATTTTTGTCATAGAGTTATGGGTCCTGCCAATGCTATATCAATTTGTTGGAAACTTTCAGTTGGTTATCTGTCAATTTCTGAAGACTTGTTTATCACCAATGCCTTTTATGTAGCCAGGGCTTCCTCCACTATCATCAGATCTAAATCATATGTGTGGTGAAGTGAAATTACTTACCTAAACAGGATTCTTCTATCCCTGCCATTTTTACTTCTATCGTATGATTGATTGGAATCATGCAAATAAGGTGTGTAAAGCACTAATAGAGCGAATTCATTAATTATACCATTTCTCTAGGTAAAAGAGAGTCATCTCATTTGGAGGGAGGGGGTGAGAGAGAGAGAGAGAGACTGAGAGAGACACCAAGAAATAAGACTGAGAAGTGGAGTGTCTGGCAGATGGTGATACCTGTCTAAAAGACTGGAGGCAGCAGTCAGATCAGAAAGCTTGGCTGTTGACCAAAAGGTCGATATTTCAAGCCCACCGTCACTACTTCAGAGAAACATGTGGTAGTCAGCCTCTGTAAAGATTACAGTTTTGGAAACCCGCAAGGGTTTCTACGCTGTCCTGTAGGGTTGTGTTGTCAGAACAGCCTCAATGACAGTGGGTTTACAGGTTCAGCAGCCAATGCCCATGAAAGAATCAATCAAGAAATCAATCAAGGTGTCGAGTTGGGCAAATATGCTGTAAAAGACCTCCTTAATAATTTGATTAGATAGCCTCTTTCTCACATGTTCTGGGAATTCAGTCCTATGTGAGACATTAAGAAGTCACTGAGGTCAAATTGAGTGGGAAAGAATATATACATAAGCACCTACACATGAAACTTTAAGTCATATTTAAAATTGTGTTATACTATAAATGAATAATGTAGATGTTTTACATTTTAAACTGGAAAATGGCACACATACCAAAATTCAGAACGAAGCTGGAGTTGTTTGACTGAGCCGATTCTGCTAGTTTGCTTGATGGGGAGAATTACAGACAACTAGAATCAAAAGGAAAGAAATCAGAGAAAAATGAAGACAGACTCAGATTATTATTGATCAGCTCCCATAATCATTGGCATTAGACAAGTCCTCCAGAATAATTAATATCCCCAATAAGCATATCACTATCAATTGTAACAAAATAAATGAGCAAAATAGCACTTCAACGTTAAAAATAAAAGAAAAAGAACGTCACAGAGATCATAGACGAAGCAGAGGAGCAAGGCTGAGGTCTGGAGAGAAAGAAGAGAAGGAGGAGCATCGTCAAGGCTGAAGGCAGAGCGTTGGGCTTCCTGCCTACCGGACAAGGCAGTCAGCGAGGGACCATGTGTCTAAGGTGCTGAGGACTAGAGAGATGTGTTGCTGCTGACAGGTCTAAAAAGACATGCCCATGGGAACAGGAAGACTGCATCCTTTTCTAACCCTGATTTGTGGTAAACAGGCAACTTCTCTAATAAACCTTTAATCATGAGCACCGTTTGTACATTCAGTGTGGTTGCTCTAAAACAGAATCCATCCCATCAGAGAAGTAGAGTGCTATGCAAGAAATACTTCATGTCAGAATAAAGAAAGGTGGAGTGTTGAGGCATGAATGCTGCTATGTGGTAATCAGCATTGGGCTGGTATACAGTTGGATTCTGCTTGTCTCTTTTGTAGCCAGCGGAGGTCAGAGGTGCCCCACGCCCACACACACACAATTTCCTCAATATGCTACTTCTTGAAATGCTTGATCATCTCAAATCGTTGTTTTGATTATTGGGCTGTTAGGCACAGTAAGAAGAGTAGGTGCATAGTGAGAGCACTGTGTGTTCTCATTCAGTCTGCATGCAAGTCTGATTGCAGATTCATTTAAACATACATGTCTTTAAACACATACATCCTCTCCCCTAACACAAGGTTGTCCCTCTCAGTACTCTATTCTACATCTTACTGAAACTTTGAACTCATACAAGTAGAAGAGAAACTAAAAGGCATGTACACTAGGGATTAAAAATAGCAATAACAACTATATCTTTGTCACAAATAAAATGGCTGTGTAGAAAATCTCAAAGAACTAAAAACACCAACAAAAATTCATGAAGCTAGTAAGCTGTTACAGCAAGATAACAGGTCCAATGATTTTCTGTATACCAGCAATGAGCACTTGAAATTTAAAACATAACATTTATATTAGCACATAAAATTTTGAATAAACGTATATGAAAAATAAACCCTCTCTTTAAAGAAATCAAATATAAATTAATTAAGAGCTACTTCATGATCATATGTAAGAATTAATACTATTATTAATCTGCCAAATTTTAAGTATTTTATCTATAGATTAAAAAGAATCCCAATAAAAATTGCAGTAAGTTATTTTGTAACTATGGTCAAACCAATTCTAATATTTATATGGAAAGGCAAAATATAAAAAATAGCCAACAAAATACTGAAGGAAACAGAATTGGTGGGCTGCCACAAACTTCAAGACCTGTTATAAAGCGGCAGTGTGTATGACAGGATAATACTGACAAAGTTATAGATAAATATGTCAGTGAACAGAATAAATACCCAAGAGAATAAAAACAAAACAAAACAGAAACAAACACATTGTGGTAGCTTTGATTTCAGCCATAATCATCCTACAGAACAATGCAGGACCCATGAGAGGGTTTCCAAAGGTGCACATCATTCCTGAAGGAAACTGTTTCATCTTATTCCTGTTGAGCAGCTTTAGGTTTAGAAAAGCAAACTAATTTTTTAGCAGCCAACACTTAGCCATGGCAGTACCAGTTTTCCTACCCACACAAATGCAAAGGGGTTTCAAAAAGTACACGCAAAATGGATTTGAAAGTTACTTTAATTTTCCACAGATCTTTTGAAATCCTTTTGTATAGTCAACTGATCTTTGATAAAGGATCAGAGGTTGTTGAATGGAGACAGGATAGTTTTTTCAATAAATTATGCTACCGTAGAATAAGTCACCATCCACATTTTAAAAAGAAAACCAAACACAAAGCTTGTATCTTTCACACAAATTAACCCAAAATACACAGGGCCCTAAATGTAATATATAAAACTACATAACTTTTATTACATAGGAAATATTTTAGGTAGCCCTGGGTTTGTGAATGAAATTTCATATGTAACCGAAAAGTGGGTGAAGGGACACGTCGGACAGGGCAAGATATGACAACATAACAATTTATAAATTATCAAGGGCCCATGAGGGAAGGGGGAGCGGGGACGGAGGGGAAAAATGAGGACCTTATGCCTGGGCTTAAGTGGAGAGGAAATGTTTTGAGAATGATGAGGGCAATGAATGTACAAATGCGCTTTACACAATGGATGTATGTATGGATTGTGATAAGAGTTGTATGAGCCCCTAATAAAATTATTCAAAAAAAATTTTTTTAAACTGTTAACCACATTAAATTTAAAATTTGCTCTGTGAAAGATGATGAAATTGGAAGCCAGAGACCGGGATAAAATGTCTACAACATATAACTGAATAAATACTTGGATATAATTTCTAAAAAAAATTAAGATTCAACAATAAGGACACAAACAGAAAAACAATAAAATGATAGGAAAAGATAATCCAGTAAACAAGCACATATGCCAACTCGGTATAAGGAAATAAGTCCAATCTCATATGTCATGGTTGTTTTTAGATGTCATTTTGCTATGAAATTATAGATAGAATCTTCCAATGCAATTACAAAGAAAATATTGCCATGTACTTCAAATTGCTGAATTGCATTTAAATTAGAGTAGACAGCAAAATGCATACTGCTGTTTGAGATAACACATCAATATAAACAAATCTTCATTCATTTATAGTTCAAAATATTAGCTCTATGCAAAGAGAATAGCCAATTTTAAGGACTGAATATTGTCCCCCAAGATATATTTTTATTGAAATCCTGCTCAATACATTTAAGGAAATGATACTATTTACAAAGAGAGGATTTCCTTTTTATGTTAATAAGGCAATAATAGTGTAGGACAGATCCTATATCATTCTGAGTTTTAAAAGGAGAAGAGAAAGAGGATTACCCACAGGGGAAAATTCTTTATGAGGATACATATCCATAAAAGATATATTCTACAATCCAAGGATTTTCAGCTACTAGAAGCTCAATTAAATAAAAACAAACAAGCAAACAGCAACAACATCAACAACACAAATTACACTGTCCTTGTAGGTATTCCCTTGGTTTGGACTTCTGAAGTATTACAAATACATTTATATTCTTTAAACTTCAAACTTGGGTATGTTTGGAATGATCACACTAGATATCTAAGACAATTGATGATAAAAATGGTCCCATTTTAACAAAAAGAAGCAGTGTAATATATTTTGTAATTGAAATTGGAAAGCATTATGCAAGTTGAGGATAAATCTGTCTTGTAAAGAATGCAACAAAATATATTTAGATAACGACTTACTTTTTACTAAGCAAAAATACAGAGAAACTACTTAAGACATTTTCATTTTAGAGAAGCAGCAATTTTAATCAGGTATTTCTGGTTGAAATTTTGAAAGTTCTTAATCCATTTTGATGCATAGACAGATATAGTGAAATTAATGCAAAGTTGAATGAAAGAAATCCTGACTGCCAGCAGGAGTATCCTTTATCTTTATTTTCCAAGTACTGAATCAGCAAATAAAATATTTTATATTTTTAATTTGTCAAAAATGCACATTGATATTCTACATTAATTTTCTATGACCATACAATTATCATAAATTTCATTGCTTGGAATTATTTTTCAAATGTTGCATTTTACTGCAATGTATCTTTCAATGAGTCACAATTATTTAATTTGGGCTTCCTTATTCTCTCTTCTATCTGCAACTTCCAATCTATTTTATTCACTTGATAAGTGTATTTCCTATTCTTCATATTTTTTCCCGGATTTCCATACAAAAGTGCTTTCATATTTGCTCTTGTGAAGTTGCTATTGAGACAATTTTGCATCAATGTGACACCATGTCTGCAGAATGGAAAGCTCCAAGGCGGTCTCCTTTCAAAAGAAGGAAAGAGACCTCCTGGCTTGTCTTCCTAGTGACCAGTGAATGAGTTCAGTCTCTCTCTTTTTAGTTCGTAGTTGAATGAGCAATGAATGGGGTCTTACTTTCTCATGAGTGGCCATCTAAGGTGCAAGTATTAGCTTCTTCTGGTCTAGAGGAAATAAGTGTGAAAGATGGGGACACATGGAAACAATTAGTCCACTGACTAATGGACTATGTAAACATCAGTGCCCAGACCCTGAAACCAGAGGAACTAGAAGGTGCCTGGCTACTACTACCAGCTGCTCTGAAAGGGCTCCAGTTGAAGGTATTAAATAGAAGAGGGGGGCAGTGTGGGGGGTCATAAGAATGACCAGGCTTACTGGTTGAACTCATTGTGGTCAGGTGCAGAGTTGAACTTGTTATGTGTTCTGTCACTCAAAGAGCACTCTCTCAACTTTTTCATCTCGGTTATACTATTGCAATAACTACACAGAACTCGGGCATCTCTCAAGCAAGAGTATATGAAGGAAGAGAACAGGCTTCAGGACAAATGAGAAATGTCTAGGGTACAACTGTTCATCAGAGCATGTTAGAAAGTTATTTCAGGGTTTCAAACAAACACCCAAACGGGAACTCTGCTGGCACAGTGGTTACATATTGAGCTGCTCATGGCAAGGTCAGCAGTTCAAAACCACAAGTCTCTTTGTGTGAGAAATATAGGGCCTTCTACTACTCCCACAAAATGTTACAGTTTTGGAAACTCACATAGGCAATGCTACCTTGTCTTTTAGGGTCACTATGAGTTGGCATCAACTAGACTGCAGTGAGGTTATTTTTAAGTTACTGAAGGCCCAAGGGCATGCCACTCCACTATAAGCTTCAGTCTACTCAACTCCTCTGTGGGTCATCAAGCCAGTCCACTTCCCTCCAATCACTAGCCGGTCTCATAGCAAATCACTCAGCTTTATTTGCTCCCTGGGCTAGGAAGCCCATTACTTTCATGCTCTGGCTTCTGGTTCTGTTGCTTCTCCTTTATTTTTTTCTTTAATCATTTTATTGGGGGGCTCGTACAACTCTCATCACAATCCATACATCCATCTATCGTGTCAAGCCCATTTGTTGCCATCATTTTCAAAACATTTTCGTTCTACTTACTTGAGCCCTTGGTATCAGCTTCTCATTTTTTCCCCTCCCTTCCTCTTGAACTTTTGATAATTTATAAATTATTATTTTTTCATGTCTTAACACTGACCACCCACTTTTCTGTTGTCCATCTCCCTGGGAGGTGGTTATAGGTAAATCATTGTGGTCAGTTTCCCTTTTCTCCCCCAACCTTTCCCTTACCCTCCTGGTATGGCTACTCTCATTATTGGTCCTGAGGAGTTTATCTGTCCTGGATTCCCTGATCCTTTAATGTCACCCCTGTCTTTTGGATCCAGTAGGTTCACTACAGAAGGATTTAATGGTCCAAAAGAGTCTCTCCACTCCTGGTTCTTGCTGGAAATGAGATTCCTTCTCCTGCTTCTCAGATGGCTCATTTTGTGGAGAAAGGTATCATTCTTGGTAAAGCAGAGGAGCATTGAAAAATAGGAAGACGCTCAATGTGATGGATTGACACCGTGGCTGTCACAATGCGCTCAAGCATAAGAACTCTTGTGCGGATGCAGCAGGACCAGGCAGTGTTTTCTTCTTTTGAGCATAGGGTTGTATGGGTTAGAAACAACTCAGTGTCACTTAACAACAATGCCAGGTTGATATTCAAAAGAATCTTGTTCACAGTTACTCACAAGTGAATCCTGTCAGCATTCTCTCTCACTTTCTTACTCAGAACCATGCAGCAAAAGGTTGTTTTGCATGAGTGAGAGATTTGGGGTACTAGAGTCACATTAAATAACTCACTGCCCCTACAAGTATCTTAATTTTAAGCCAAAGAATCGACAAGTCTGTTAGAACAACAATAACCTTAATGAGGTAAACATACCTTAGAATATTTAAATATTTCATCAAAGGATAGCATTTTGGCAAGATTAAGTTACTCAAAAGGAGTTCAGCTGCATTAGGGCAGAAGAAAGAAGGGAAGTAGGAAGCATAGGGAGAAGGTGGCATCAGTTAGAGTACATTGAGGGGATTTAATTCAATCAATGAATTGAAGCAAATGTGTAGCAATTTTTGAATGTAAAACTGATGACCTGCTCCTCTATGAATCTTTACCGAATCCACAATAGAAAGTCATCCAAAAAACTGTATAGACCTAGATGGAGGACAGTTGACTATGACAACAATAATAACAAAAGTAGAAAAGGTAATGGAATTTCCCAAGAATTTTTTTACAGTACCCTTGACTATCCAGATGACCCTTCCATATTTTCCAAGTATTCTCTCTTCTCTTTTCCTTTCTCTTTGCCTAGAATTATCTTCTTCTCTTTATCAATAATGACCTAGTCTTTTCCTTCTGTATAATTCTGTATCTTTCAAGATTACTTAGAAATTATCAAGATTACTTTAAATTATCATTTCTTACCTATACATTTCTCATTATGCACCTACAGCAAAAGGGCTTAGGTTCTATACACTTATGCATATATTATAAAATATTATTTTATATCATCTTAAATATAATGATTTGGTTTCATGTTATTCTCATAAGCTATACATTTTATTAAAAAAGAATAATTTTATCTCTAGTGTTTTACACAGTCTTTTTTTTTTAGTTTTAAAAAACTGCTATACTTACATATCAGACATTAAAAAAAATAATGTTGTTTAGAATTGCTGAAATGAAATGCAGAGAGAATAAAAATAATTTTATGAAATTGAAACATAATCAGGAAAAAATATAGATTTCTTTTTGT
Organism: Echinops telfairi; assembly: GCF_000313985.2. Lineage (NCBI taxonomy): Eukaryota > Metazoa > Chordata > Mammalia > Afrosoricida > Tenrecidae > Echinops > Echinops telfairi. Next base: position 64,764,148 of record NW_022103906.1, read on the forward strand.
TTTGGTTATTAAACCAATCATATGTATTATAGAATTTAAATTGAATATAAAGTAAAATCGAGTAAAATTCATAACATTAATAATCCTAGAACAAGGTTAAATATTATATTACATTTTAAACATTTCCCAACTTCTAATCTATTTAAGTATTTGAAAAAAGGAACAATTTAAATGAATTCTATTTAAAATTTTTGTTTTCAATTTGTCATTATAGAAGTAACATAACCTATATCTCCATACATATTAATATATGATTAAAACTGAGTATTGCATATGCTACTCATATTATATGTTAGTTGAGAAGGGGGAACCAATTACAAAGAGCTACATATAACCGCCTCCCTGTGGGATGGACAACAGAAAAATGGGTGAATGGAGTGGGTAAGATATGACAAAATAATAATAATTTATAAATTATCAAGGGTTCATGAGGAAGGGGGAACGGGGAGGAAGGGGAAAAAATGAGGCGTTGATACTGAGGACTCAAGCAGAAAGCAAATGTTTTGAGAATGATGAGGGCAACACATGCACAAATGTGCTTGACACAATGTATGGATGTATGGATTGTGATAAGAGTTGTACGAGCCCATAATAAAATGATTAAAAAAAACCCAAACTAAAATTATTCTTTTTTACCCGAAAAAATTAGTTGATTTTTATACGTTTGATTTCTTTATTTAATTATGAAATTATTAAGTATGAACAAGTAACTGCATCTGTGGTTATTTTCCATAGATTACACTTCAACTAATTGAATATTAAGGTAGGGATAGATTGTTTCTTTTTCAGAATAAAAAATATGAATATAAATGAACTAGACTTATATTTGTGTCTTGACAATATAAGTGATCATCATTATTTTATAGTTACAATTCTTAAAGAAAATGTTCAACTTTATTCCAGAATGGTAAGTATGAAAGAAAGACTTCATTTTGTATGTAACTATATTATATTAAGTAAGTTGTACTGCAGTAGATTGCTCCATTAAATAAATACATAACATTTCCTAGCTGAAGGATCACAGACTTTTCTTCTCATTTGTGGAAAACTTTAGCCGTGATAATAATAGTTTATACTCTTACGTCTGAAAAGTTTGTTTAGATGAAAGACTATTCCTTCAAAGTTCTGGAGATTAGACCAAAATAAATAATAAATTAGTATTCTTTAAAATAAACCAATCTTACTTAATGACAGAAGTTGATGGTAAAATCTAAATTATATAAATAAGAGAGCCTAGAGTACAAGAGAGTTTTAGAAGAATAAATGGTATGTAATCGTTCTCTGGTTTTTCATTTATTTATCTAATCTAATTCAAATATCACTCAAAAATTAATTTTAATATTTCTGACTCAGAAAGGATATTGATACCATTAATTCTGGCTGGCAATAATATATCCATTTCTTAAAATATATACATATTTGTCACAGAAGCAGTCCTGATGTGTCAGCCATTAGTTTTTGAAATTAAGGGCCTGCCTTTTTATTTAATCTTATTACTTTCAAGGTCAGATAGATGGATTGACCAATTTAGAGTGTCCAGTTTATTTATTTATCTGCTATTATTTTCTATTCATTCTGCTTAGTCAATAGTCATGTTAACTGTCCTACCTCACAAACAGCAGCCTAGTCTTACATGTGAAAGATCATTTTAAAACAATTAATAGATACAAACAAAACAAAATTAACAAAAACCCCACTGCCATAGAGCAGCCACATCTCAAATAAGGTATAATATTATTAATAGTAAGCACCAACAGAAAGGGACACTTTCTCAATGGTATTACAAATTAAATAAACTAGTAGAAAGCACAATACGAAATCACCCTACACCCCCACCCAAAGTGACTATTATCAGAGCAGGTAAACCCCAGTTGATGATAAGTATATAGAGTTGTTGAAATTCTTATAAATGCCTGGTAAATGAAAAAATTGAACAGCAACTTTTGAAAAAAATACTCATAAAAAGTTTATTTTTACTCATTTATTCCTTGCATTTGCTGATGTTAGAAATAAAGTCATCAAGAACATAAATAGATAAATCCTTGAGTACTAGTTAAAAGACTGGCTACGGTATCTTCCCTGTTTCTTCTGTGATTCCAAACTTGGAATGAACAAAATGAAGTGAAATACCTCATGGTTCCTGTAAAGGGCAGAAAATAGCTGGGGACCTTGAATGGGAGATATCTGATAAATAAAAAAATAAGAGCGATACCAAATAATGATATAGGAAGATATCATATCAGGGAGAAATAATGAATCAAGAGAATGACTGGGGCACCGGTGGAGAATAATAATGAATGTATACTTTTATTTGGACACTTGGCTATCACATTACACATTGAATTTGTATTCATATTAAGACTGCAAGCTAAAGCCAATACAATAAAGAAAATTGGTAATCTAAGTCAATATTTTATATCATTCTTATAAACTCACTCATTCTTTTTCTAATATTCTAAAACTAGTATTCACAATACACAAGGAGAAATACTGATCACTTCATTTTAATAAAAGCAATAGCTCATCATTGAAAAGATTCTACCTATTGTGTCAGCCAAAAACCAAGTATCTTCTACTGGAAAATTCATTGAGGATATATCAATTTCTTATTTTAAAAAATCTTAGAATATGATCAATAATATATGCTTTATTTTCCAAAAGTACTATGTTTAATTTTTACTATTTCTGTTTTTTAGATATGCTGTCATTCCTTCGTTTACAATTGAATGACCTCATCCAAAGACTTTTGCAAAGCATTTGACTGTGTGGATTACAACAACCCATAGATAATCTTGAGAATACGGAAATTCCAGAACACTTAATTATGCTCAGGTGGAAGCTGTACATGGATCAAGAAATAGTTGTGAGAACAGAACATATATCTCCTTTAAAATCAAGAACAGTGCGGGTCAGGTTTCTATCCTTTCATCATACTCATTCAATCTGTATGCAGAGCAAATAATCAGAGAAGACGCATGATAAGAAGAATGTGGCATCAGATTCTGAGCAAGGCCTATCAACAATCTTCGACATGCAGATGGCACAACCTTGCTTGCTGGAAAGAAGGAGCACTTGAAGCACTCGATGATGAAGATCAAAGGTTGAAGCCTTACATGATGGATTACAACTTAACATAAAGAGATGAAAAAATGCTTCCAACTGCTTTAATTGTTACCATCATGATCAGTGGAGAAAGGATTAAGTTGTCAAGGATGTTGATCGTGGAGTGGGAAATGACTTGATAGCAGTGGGTTTGGGTAGTTACAGTTTGCCGGAAGCACAAAAATATATGTCTTGGAAGATGTTATTAGTTGGAGTCCATGTGTAGGGTATACCATTTGTGTAGGGTATACCAATTGTCGTTTGACCCTATTGTAGCCATTGTGCCAAACCATCTATTCAATTTGTCTCCTTTTTACAGCCTCACTGCTTAACCGAGAACAATGTCTTTTCCAAGGAACTGGTCTGCCCTGATAACATGTCCAAAGTACATGCCACAAAGCATTGCCACCTGTGATTCTAAGTCACATAATTTTATAAATATGTATATAAACATTTCAATAGTTTTTTTACTCTATACTTAGAACACAATTTACAACATCTTCCAAGACGGATTTGTTTGTTCTAGCAGTGCATAGCCCACACAAACCCATTCATGTCAGGTTAATTCTGACTCTTACAAATCCTATAATTTCTACAGCTATACAAATTTGGGGCTTTTAACCACTGACGTTAAGGTTAATGATTTAACCTTTGGAACAGATCATAACTGGCTCCTATGTGAGCTCAGGAGAAAGCTGAAGAAAATTAAAACGTCCATGGGAGCCAAAATATGACCTTGAGTCTATTCCACCTGAATTTTGATTCACAGATTCAAAATCACAGATTTGACACGCTGATCAATAATGACAGAAGACCAGATGAGCTGTGGGAGAACATAAAGACCAAGCAAGAGATCATTACAAGAATAGGAAAGAAAGAAAAGATTACAGTAAGTGTCAGGAAAACTCAGAAACTTGCTATTAATTGTTGAGTAGCCAAAGCAAGTGGAAGAAAGGATGAAGTCAAGGAGTGAATAGAAATTTTCATAGTGCAGCTTGTAAAGAAAAGGTCAAATATTATAACAAATGGGCAAGGACCTAGAGTTAGGAAACCGCAGGTGAAGACACTTTCAGAATATTTGAAAAGGAAAATAACTCAAGAAAAAAACCTGAAGCCTTAAAACAAAAATTGGAAAGATTTTATGGGCAAAATATTGACTGATGCAGGAAGCAGAAATAGAAGACAGAAAGAATACAGAGTCAACGTATCAAAAACTCAGTGGGCAGTCAGCATTTCAGAGGCAATAGATGAGCAAGAACAAATGGTTCTGAAGAAAGAAGTTCAAACTGCATTGAATGCATTAGCCAAAAACAAGGGTTCAAGAATTGATGGAACGCCCATTGAAAAGTTTCAGAAAGCTGAAGAAACATTGGAAGCACCCACTCATATTTGCCACTCACTCGTATAGAAAATTTGGAAGACAGGTACCTGATCGACTGACAAAGAGTCCCATATTGTACTCATTCCAAAGAAAGGTAACCGAACAGAATGTTGAAATTATAAAACAGTATTATTGATATCATACAAATAAAATTTTTCTTATGATCATTCAATAATCTTTGCAGCAGTACATTGACAGGGAGCTGCCAGATATTCAGGCAGGATTCAGAAGAGGACCTGGGACAAGGATTTCCATTGCTGAAATTAGATAGGTCTTGACTCAAAGCAAAGAATCGCAGAAATATATTCACTTGTTGTTTATTGACTATTCAAACGAATTCTACTGTGGGGATCATAATAAACTGTGGATAATCTTGAGAAGAATGAGAATTCCAGAATACTTCATTGTATTCGTGTGGACCTTGTACATAGATTTAGAGACAGTTGAGCAGAGGAAGAGAAATCAAGAAAGGTGTGCATCAGGGTTGTATCCTATCACCATACTTGTTCAATCTATACTCTGAGCAAATCATCAGAGAAGTTGGTTATATGAAGAAGAGGGGGCATCAGGATTTGAGGGGGTCTTATTAACAACCTCTGGTATGCAGATGACACAATGTTACTTTCTGAAAGTGGGAAGGCCCTAACACACTTGCTGATTAAAAACAAGCAAAGCAAAATAAGGATTGTAGCCCTCGGTATGGATTCCAACTCAACATAAGTAAGACCAAAATCCTCACAACTTGACCAATTGGTAATATCATGATAATGGAAATAAAACGGGTTGCAATTGTCAAGGATTTTGTCTTGCTTGTATCCACAATCAATGCTCATGGAAACAGCAGTCAAGAGAATAAAGAGAAAAAGAAGAGTTGCATTAGGTAAATCTGCTGCAAAAAACATTTAGATTATTGAAAAGCAAAGATGTTACTTTGAGACTAAGGTGTGCCTGACCCAAACCATGATATTCTCCATTTAATCATGTGCATTGGAAAGTGGGATATCATATAAGGAAGACCATAGAAGAATCAATGCATTTGAATCATGGAGCAGTAAAGACTAATGAAAGTACAATGGACTGCTAAAAGGACAAACTGATCTATGTTGGAAGTATGGCCAGAGTGCTTCCCTGATGCATGCATGACAAAACTTCATCTTACAAAATGTGAACATACTGTCAGGAGAAAATTCAGTCCCTGGAGAACGTCAGCATGGTCGGTAAAGTGGAGGGGCAGCTTAAAAGAAGAAGACGGTAGATGTGATGGATTGCCATAGTGGCTGCATCAGTGGATTCTGAAATAGAAAAAATGATGTGAGAATGGCACAGGACCCTACAGTGTTCTGTTCTCTCGTGCACAGGGTTCCTATGGGTCAGAGCCTACTTGACGGGACCTAACAAGGGAAACAATAAAGAATTACCACCTCGGAAAATTGCGGCAGCAGTATTACTCTGTCTTATAAAGTCCCCGTGAGACAAACTGACTCTGTGGCATTGAGTTTAAAGAACTCTCCAGCTCTATTTGCCTTCAGATAAGATCCATCTGACTTCAGCAATATATTTCTCCTTCCACGTCCTGTTTTGAATTAAGCTTTAATGTTTAACAGCTCCTTATGTTTGTATTTGTAGAATCATTTTTAAACTACCTTCAGCAAAAGTATACTTTCAGTTAGTCCATCTCACAAACAAACTCATTTAAACCAATAATACAAATAACATAAAAATGCTATAACCCTTATTGCTATGTGTCATCCAGTTGGTTCTGATTCAGAACCAAGGGCTTAAGTAGAAAGCAAATGTTTTGAGAAAAATGAGGGCAACAAATGTACAAATGTGCTTGACATACAATGGATGTATGTATGGATTGTGATAGTGGTTGTATAAGCCCCCAGGAAAATGATTAAAAAACAAAACAAACAAACAAACAAAAAACCTGTACATTATCCTGAGAGAAAATCAAAAGAGAATGGAACAATCAGATAGAATTAGTATTTTTTACCAAAAGTTCTGCCTTAATCTCAATTATTCTGAGATATAATTACTATATAATACAATTCAATAGTTCAATCATATTAAGAAGGATTGTGTACTCATCAACACAATAATTTTGGAACATTTCCTCCATTCTTGTACACATTGCTGATGATTCCACTATTTCCTCCGCGCCTCCCCTCCAGGTGCCTCCTGGAAATTATTAACCTCGTTACTCTCTTCATAGATCCACCTATCCTGACTTCCCTATACAGAAAAACATACAAAACAAAGATTAAAAACAAAGAAACCTAGCAACAATAATAAAATAAAACAAAGACCCGAATAAACAAGAAACAAAAAATATTTTTACAAAATAATAAATTCAAAATGAGCCAAAAGGGAGATCTAATGACAGTGTTGCATTCTTGCCTAATTATAGGTGCTGAAGTCCACTGTACGATTCTGTGTGTCTGCTATTGAGGCGATTGACATTCCTAGATGATGGTCAGTGAGGATTCATAGGAGACTCGATGCTGATTTATAAGAAAATTAAGGGTAAAAAGTGCCAAGATTTAAGATAGTTTTTCCCTTTCTCACTGACTGTTCCCCCAAATCTCTGCTTTTCCTTACATTCCTTCATTTTACTTTTTTGTATTTTCTTCATGTGAAATATTTACTATTATTATTAGGTATAGCAAAAGTTGAGAGTGAAAGACACTTACAGCGACGTATCAAAGATTTTGATGATTGTGGGAACACAATAAATACATAGAGCCCAATAAGTAACAATAGTTAAAATTTCAGCCTAAAGTGTATTATTTAAAAGTATGTTACTATTAATAGTTCTTTGAAGTCTTTTAATTGTATAATGAAATAAAATGTATCACTTCAAACAATCTCATTTTATTAATGTGGACGTGAAAGGGGGAAGCTATTTTATGATAAACTGTTCGTTACACAAAATGAATGTTTTCTTGTGTAGAACCACCTCCTTGTATAGTTTCAGTATTAAAAAGTCATGTGGTATACACTTTTAACTAATGACTTACTTAAAGTTATTATTATTATTAATGTTGCAAAGCCAAGAAAACAACTTTGCATGAAGCTCCAATATGCTAAAATAGAAAAGGATCTATTTTATGTACGTATATAATTTTCTTAAAGGTTTGTGTCTTCCACAAAATTTGTGTGAAAGAATGTGTTATTTCTTCCAGTGATTTCTATTTATCATTGAGCTTTGGGACATCACTGGCAATTTAGCGAAGACTAATGCCCTCTAGGTTAGAGACCAACACAGGAGTTGTTCCCATAAAGACAAATGTTCAAAAGATTTATATGTTTACCTACATAATTTTCCCCCTTTTTAAAACATCTAGGGAGTTTTGTGCATCATTTGGTTGAGATTTGGAAGATGCTGTTTTCTGCAGCAGAAAAAAAAAAGAATGTTCGATTTCTCTCACTGAAAGTATTCATAGGCAGTTAGGAATGGCAAAACCCATTTAAAACTTTTTTTTTCAAAATGAAATCATTACAGTTAATGAACTTTCAGTTCCTATCATTATTTTCACAAAAATTATGTCCATTTAACTTGTGGCATAGGAAGCTAACACAATATAAGGGGTGTTGCATGGTAAAAAACAAAACCAAAAAAATCATAGCATAAATGTGTTTTTTGTATGCAGTGGGTAAGTACATTAATTATTTATTCTGATGGAATATGTGAGACATCATCATGATTGAAATTATGTCAGCATGTATTCAAATAAAAATATGGTTTAATTTCTTATGCTTACACATCACACCTACATTTGAAATCCAGAGCATATTTGGGGGATATTATCTCAAGTCTGTGACATGATATACACTAGATCAATAAACACAAATGTGTTTTTAATAAATATCAATAATTGTAAGTATTATATACCCTGGTTTCTAAATGAAGTATAAAATTATTTTTAAAAACTGTTAAATACTTTTTGATTTGGGCATGCAAAATATCACACTGTAATAATAATAATGCATTTAATAAAATGTAAATATTAATACTAGCTGAGGTTAATACTAATAGATCACTGTGCCCACAAATGCTTGTGTCTCATTTAATCTTCATAGAAAGGATGTGAAAAGTAGTCTTTTCTTCGTCTAATATCAGAGATAAAAATAAAGTATGAATTCTTTATTTTGTGTTTATAACCAACACAGTCATTTAAAAATAATGTTATATTTTGCCATCTTTGGTCCCTTCTTAAAAAAGGGGGAAGACAAATAGTTTTATTTGGTTTTAGGGAAAGAACTTTATATTTACATCCGTCTATTTTGGAGCCAATTAGCTAATTCTCTCCACTAAAAAAGTGATCCACATCATCATTCTTAGATGGAAGGTACAACAGAAAAAAATTATTACACAGAAACTTCTTTCTTTACCCTCTGTTTCATTTAGAATCATCCTCTGAGAATTTTATTATGGAAAAGACTACATCTCCACAGTACAGTGGCATCCTCACTGAGTGGAAAGTTGTTTACATGTTCACATTTCTGGATTGGATGGCGTGTATGTGCCATTTTATGCCCCATGGAAGAAAGTCTTGCTGTGCACTGAAGGTACTAGTATCAGGATTGCACTCTGTGCAGTTGTTTAAGAATCTATCTTTAAACAACAACTACAAGGTCCATTGAGAACTCATTTTAGCTATGAACTTATTTGCAATTTAAACTGAGCACAGCAAAGCCTCAAGTGTATTATTTGTAGGGTGTGTTTTGATTCTACCTGCACATATAATTATTGACACAAAATAGTTCAAAGAGACATAAAATTAAGTTTGTAGAAGGTTAAATGTATCAAAAAGAGATTCACAGCAAACAGATAATTAAGCACTGAATATAAATGAAATATTTCCTCTGTCAACCACTGCTGTGTACTAGAATATTATTTGTGAAATAGCATTATTATGGCCCCATTGTTGCTTCTTGCCTTAAAATCAGCTTTCAGTCATTTTTAACAGAATAAAGCATTGTCCAGTGCTATAGATAGTGATTAAAATATTTGAACATAGAAGGGGAACACACACACACACACCAGAAAATGGAGACTTTTGATTCAAAGTTGTTTTTAACTTTTTTACAAAACAACCTTATCTCCTTCAAGGTACTCTCCATTACACTTAATACATTAGTCAAATCTCCAATTCCATTCTTGGAATGATATTTCAAACTCATCTGTTTGGATGGCTAACAGCACCTCCCTCATTTTTTTTCTTTACCTCTTGTACATCAACAAATTTCTGTCTTCATGTCCCTCTTCATTAGCAGGGGGGGGAGGGGGAGTCCCACGGAGCAAGGTAAGGTAAGTTAGATGCGGGGAAGGGGGACAAGAGAGGCATGTTGTTTTTTGCCAAAAACCAGCACACTGAGATGGCTGCATGAGCAGGTGCATTGCTGTGGTGGCAAAACCAGTCAGGCCTTATTTGTCACACACTGTTACGCAATTTCTTCAGAACCTCTAAATAGAAAGCTTGATTAACAGTCTGACCTGATGGAACAAACTCCAAAAGCACTATGAGTTGGCATTTTCGTCTGTTTGGGAAGCTGATCGACATCCAGAATCAGGTTTGTCAACTGTCATTTCACCTTTTTTGTAACAAGAAAACCACTCATACACTTGAGTTTTCCCCATAGTGCTGTCTGTGGGGAAACATGATTCCGCATAGTATTATCTGTGCTCAACATCATAACAGTTTCTGTAGCATTTTTTCTGGAGCAGGAAACAAACTTTCACAGTTGCATGCTGTTCTCTTAAATTGGTCATCACACACACACAAACAACAACCGAGGTTCAAAACTTCTTTTATGAAATATTTCACTGTGGCCAGAGAGAACCTTCCCAGGTGACACCGCTGTGTGCACTACCTCAGAGTGAGTTGTTTGCTGCTTGCCTAATAGGAAACTGTATACTATGAAAATTCTGGTCTGCCCAGTGCAGTTCCATTTTTTTTTTGGGGGGGTGGGGGGAGTGTACTCCCTCGTATTGTGCGACTGCTATGCCAATTCACCTCATATAATTTTTTTTAAAAGGAAAAAATTATCTCAATTTTGCAGATTTTCTATAACATTAAATGTGATGTCCTTTAAAGCACGTGGTATTTCCTAAATATGAGAGCAAAGTAAACAAAGTAAAGACTCATTATCTTCCCTCTTAAGGAACATTCTGGCTGCAGACAATCCTGATTATATGCCAAATTATTTGCTAGCATCACATTCCAAGTTTGTTAATCCTTGTCCATTTCCATGTTTTTTGCACATATATGAAATATCTAAAAATACCAAAGCTTGTGACTCAAAAATCTGATTCACCAGGGATATTATTGCATTTTAACACTTTTGAAACAGAGTTTCCTACTGCAGTGTCATTTGACTTTTTACAGCTGCTTCCATGAGCATTGACTGTTGATTTAAGTGGAATGAAACCCTTGATATCCTCAATTTCTTTATTTTGTATTATGATTCCAAAAAAATTTAATTTTTATGTCTTTGAGAGTATTAAAATTTTGCCCAGATGCATTATTACTGATCATTGGAATGTGAAAGTTTGAAACCGTAGTTTTCAGTAGATGAAAAATATAGATGTGATACAGAAACAAAGCTGGGGACCACATTATAGTAAGTTACAAGACCAAGAACTTCATTGAAAATATTTTTCTCAAAGGCATACATGGTGACTATAAACAGACCACCTGCTAGATGACGTACACAGGAATCAAACTGATTACTTCTGCATGAATAGACAATGGAGAACCTCAGAAACACCAGCCAAAAATGTCCTACGGCCGATTGTAAAACATGGCATCAATTGTTCTTATGTAAGTCTGGTTGAAGTTGAGGAAATCTTTAAAAATCCACAAAATCCAATATATGGCTTTAAAGTATATCTTATCTGCATTTAGATACTTTCTCAACAAGAGATACATTGGGCATAATGACAGAAGACCAGACAAATTCTGGGATGACATCAATAATACCATACTTTCCAAATTCTGAACCCACTGCTATCAAGTCAATCACTAAACAGACAAAAAAGAAAGAAAAGTTCAAATTCTATGCCAGAAGAGACTGAAACTGTTTACTATGTTAATTTTTTAAATGAAGAAGTGAAAAAGTTGGACATAAAATTTGAAAATACAGCTCAAAAGGCAAAGTAAACGATATAATGCAATGTATAAAGACTTGGAGTTAGTGTACCAAAGTAGAAAGTATCTTCAATCTTGAGCTGAAAGGACTGAAGAAAACGTTGACGATTCAAGAGTGCAGCGTCAAGTAATTTGGAGAAGTTATCAGGAAATACCACTCACTGGAAAATACATCATGCTTGGTAAGGGGCAATGAAAACCACACAGACACTGGAAGGAACTGGCAGCGACAGTGGGCTCATAGAGCTGATTGTGAGGCTGGTGAAGTTCTAGAGAGTGCTTCCTTCTGCTCATTGACAGAGTGGCCAGAAGTTCAGTCTGCATTCAGAAAAGCACTTGCAACTAGGGAGATCATTGCTGATGTCAGAAAGATCTTCGCTGGAAGCAGAGAAGACCAGAAAGATGTCTACTTGTGCTTTTTTGACTCTGCAAAGGCATTCATCTGTGTGGATTGGAGCAAGCATGAATTAACATCACAAAGCAGAGAGATTCCTGAACACTTAATTGTGCTCATGTGAAACCTGTGCAAAAGCTAGGGGTAGTCCTTTGAACAGAACAAGGGCCGACATGGATGATTTAATGTCCGTGTATGTGTACTACAGGGATCTAGCTTTCATCAGACTTATTCAGTATGAATCTTAAGCAAATAATATGAGAAGCTGAACAATTTGAAGAAGAACTCAATATCAGGATGGATGAATACTCAAAAGTTAAACGCCTTGTATATCAAGTCAATATTTACTCATAGGACAGAGTACAAGTTCCCCATTGGGTTTCTGAGACTTTAAATCTTTATGGGGGATAGATTGCAGGACTTGTGGTTAGCAGCTCAACACATAACACACTACACAATCAGGGCTCCTCTAATTGGAGGAAGATTCATTAAAAGACATCCGATATGTGGATGACACAACTTTGTAAGCTGAAAGCAAAAAGGACCTTGAAGAAGCTACAATACAATACAAAGAACATAAAAATCCCAACAAAAGGACAAACATACAACAAAATTGAGCTTGTTAAGGATTCAAATTCAATTTTTTTTGAATCCACAATCAATATCTTTGGAAGTTATGATCAAACAACTGAATGCACTGGACAAATCTGTTGTGCAAGACCTATTTAAAGTATTGGATAGCAAAGATGTCACTTGAAGGACTAAGGATTTAAGACCAAGTATTCTAATTTGCTTCATGTGCATGTGGAATATTGATAATAAACAAGGATGACTCAGAAATAATTGATCTATTTGAAATATAGTTGATAACTTTACCAATGATATATTGAACTGGTTGGACAAACAAGCAGCAAAAAACCTCTTCTAATCATAGTATAAGTATTCTTATCATTCATATGTGTGAATGTGATGTCTTTTTTATACTATCATTAAAAGACTCTACTAAAGTTCATTGAAAACATTAGCCAAAAAGAGGACTCCAGGAATTGATGGACTACAAATTGAAATGTTGTAACGAGCTGATGAAGTACTGGAAACACAATTTTGGCTATTCTGGAATATTTGGAAGACAACTACTTGGTCAACTGACTGGAAGAGATCCATATTTTATACATTCCAAATAAAGATGAAATGAAAAATAATCAAATTATAGAACAATGTCTTTAATATGACATGTAGTAAAATTTTGCCAAAGACCACTCATCCCTGGTTGCAGCAGTACGATGCCCAGGAGAGGTCAGAGGATCAGCCCAATCCAGAGGAGGATGTGAAACAAGGGATATCATGGCTGATGCCAAATGCATCTTGCCTGAAATGAGAAAATATAAGAAATATTTTTAACTTGTGTTTTATTTACTATATCAAGTCCCTAGACTATGTGGATAATAACAAACTATGTCTAGATTTGAGAAGAATGGGAATACCAGAATACCTAATTGTGCTCCTCTGAAATGTGTTCATGGATCGATTGTGTGTGTATGGGGGAAAAACAAGGACATGCTGCACAATTTAAAATCAGGAATTGTTTGGTCCAGATTGTATCTTTTCACCTCAGCAAATGATCAGAGAACATGGATTATATGAAGAACAAGTCATCAGGATGGGAATAAAGCTCACTAGCCACCTCTGAAGATGATGAAGATGACACAACCAGACTGTCTGGAAGTAAGAGAACTTGAGGTACTTGCTGATGAAGAGCGTGGACCGCAACCTTCATTGTGGATTACAGCCCAATGTCTAAAAGACCCAGATCCTCACAACTGGACTAGTAGGTAGTATCACGTTAAATAGAAAAAGTGTTTACGTTGTGAAGGATTTTGTCTTGCTTAGATCCACAATCAATGCTCACAGAAGTATTAGTCAAGAGATAAAAAGACAAATTGCATTAGGTTAATCTTTTGTACAAGATCTCTTTAGAGGAGTGAAAAACAAGGATGTTACTTTTGAGGACTAACGTGCTCCTGACCCAAGCTGTGGTAGTTTCAAATCACCTCATATGCAGGTGAAAGTTGGACATTGAGAAAGAAAGGCTAAAGAAATGTTGAGAACAAGCACGTCTGTCATGGACGAAATGCAGCCAGGATGTTCTTCAGAGGCAAGGATGATGAGATTTCATCTCACAACTTTGAACATGTTGTCAAGAGAGACCAATCCCTGAAGAAGGCCAGTATGTTTCTTAATGTAAATGTGCAGCTAAAAAGAGGAAGGACTTCAACAAGGCTGAGACAGTGACTGACTGAAACATTGGGGTCAAACACAAGAACAATTGTGAGGATGGTGCAGAACAGAGAGGTGCTCCAATGAGTGGTAGGTCGGGTGACTGAGAGGTGCTCCATTGAGCAGTAGGTCGGGTGACTGAGAGGTGCTCCAATGAGTGGTAGGTCAGGGTGAGATGAGTGGGAAACAAAAGAATGGCAACTAACAGCAACAAAGAAAGTCTGATCGGAGCCTAGTAGAATCTTTGTATGATTCAACTTTAAGATTATTTCACCTAGAGTCTTAGAATTAAAAGGTAAGCAATATTATCTGTGAATATGATCAATATTTTCATCTAGTAAGATTTATTATTTAGTGGTGACGATTTTAACCGAGTTCACTTTGCCTACACTAATCAATTGTAGAAATCAATTTCTATGAAGGGCCACAGAAAATTATTTATATCAAAAGTCTTCTCCTTGATTTCATTCACAACAATGTGTTTAACCAACAATTTCTATAATAATAGCATA